>NW_027256881.1:9760845-10388345 GCF_029215685.1 Pituophis catenifer annectens | reverse complement strand
GTTATAGGAACAACTTGACAGTGCAATTAATAACCCGGAGAGGCATGATCACACCTTTGCTATATATGTTCAAGGACTTGATTGCCTAAATGGCCTCTTTCAATTTTCAAATGAACACATAAAGAAAGAACGGAAGAGTCACACACCACCAATAAGGTAAAAGTTCCCCGTGCACATATGTGCTAGTCGTTCCCGGCTCTAGGGGGCGGTGTTCATCTCCGTTTCAAAGCCGAAGAGCCAGCGCTGTCTGAAGATATTTCTGTGGTCATGGGGCTGGCATGACTAAACGCTGAAGGCACACAGAACACTGTTACCTTCCCACCAAAGGTGGTCCCTATTTTTCTACTTGCATTTTTTTCGTCCTTTCGAACTGCTAGGTTGGCAGAAGCTGGGACAAGTAACGGGAGCTCACCCTGTGACGCGGTATTAGGGATTCGAACCGCTGAACTGCCAAGCTTTTGATTGACAAGCTCAGCATCTTAGCCACTTAGCTACCGCATCCCTTACACACTCATCAATATCTGACCTAATTGCAAGTACAGGTAGTCCTTGACTTACGACCACAACTGAGCCCAACATTTCACTTAACATTTGTTAAGTGAATTTTACCAGCTCTCTTGCTACGGTTGATAAGTGAATCACTGCAGTTGTTAAGTTATTAACATGGTCGCTAAGTCAATCTGGCTTCCCCATGGACTGAAGGTTGCAAAAGGTGATCACATGACTCCAGGACATTGCAAGCATCATAAATATGAGTCAATTGCCAAGTGTCTGAATTTTGATCATGTGACCATTGGGATGCTGCAACGGTCTTAAGTGTGAAAAATAGTCATAAGTCACTTTCTTCAGTGCCGTTGTAACTTTGAACGATCACTAAATAAACTGTTGTACATTGAGGACTACCTGTATACATATCTGTACAAAAGGGAAGGGCTGCTGTTTATGAAGATAAAGACTCTGTGTGACAATTGTGACCCTACAAACATTTGTGCATTTTCCACATTGTAGTCATCATTATAAGGATAAAGGTTCGTTCTCCGAGCTTGTGGATTGGTTTCCGAATGTTTCGTTACCAAGCTAGGTAACATCTTCAGCTGATGATACTGACATCCCATAAACTCCGCTGAGGATGTTACCTAGCCTGGTGTTGTAGCCCGTACGCAGCCTGTGCAGCTAGTAACTGATTCAGACAGCGAGGAGGCTGGTGTGGTGCTGCGCCAGCAGCTTGTGCAGCTGGCACTCGAATTGGACAATGAGGAAACTGGAGAAGATGTGGTGCCAGAGGCGGGGATTCAGCCAGGGCCTTCAGAACCTCCAGAAGCTCCCTTAAGTGAAGAGGATGAAGAGGAGGAGCCTTTTCTCGATGCACGGGCACGCAGAGCTGCCAAAAAGCAGGAGTGGCTCCTCAGGAGGAGGTCTCCTTGAGAGTAAGGCTTGGGGCTAATTGACCACTCCCTTAGCCTATTTAAGGAGGAACGCAATTTGCAGGGAACAACTTTGTTCACATACCTTTGTGTCTTGTCTTGCTTATCTTATCAGCTTCCTGCAAATTGCTTCTGGGCATTCTGCCAACCACAGTAAGCTTTCAGTTATTATTCTTTGAATTCTTGGCGGCTGTTAATGCAGTTAATTAACAGCTGTTGTTGCAAAAGACTGATTTATTTAGTAAACCAAGGTTTGAACGAACTTTGTGTGTGCTGCATTCTTTGGAGTCCGTAGCTGGGGTAATGTGCCTGGTAATGAAACATTCGGAAACCAATCCACAAGCTCGGAGAACCAACCCTCATCCTACACCCAAGCTACAGATATTCACCACTATTGCAAAGTCATCATTATGTTAAAGAAGACCCTAAAATATTTGCAAATAAAGAGAAATTTTAAAAGAAATAAGAACATGACAATACACTGCTGGATCAACTTATGGCGCATTCTTAGTCCAATGATCATTCACGGTAGTGGCCAATTAGATGCATCTAGGGGCAAGAGAAACTACTACCATCTCCTGAAACTAATATTTGAAGCCACATGGTCCCAAATCAAGAGATATCATTCTCACAACTAATAGCTTTTGGTTGACCTTTCTCTATTAATTTATTCAATTGTCAGGGTTCCAAGTAATAGACCCATAGCAAGCAAAACTCCAAGGCAGGTGGATTCCTCAAAGAATAGTATTATTGGATATATTATATTGGCACAGATCTGGTGAAAACCGACTCTGAAGGTTCCGGCGGTTTTCACCTAATTAAAAGTAAAAGGTTTCCCTCAACCACTTGTGGGTTGCTATCGGTTCGCCCTGGATTGGGCAAACTGGTAGCAGCAGTGGCAGGAAGCTCCACCCACCCACCCGTATACTTCTGCACATGTGCAGAAGCATCACAAGTGCATGCACACGCACAAGCAAACCAGTAGCAAACTAAATTGAACCCCACTACTACCCTCAACCCCAAACAATCAGTCACATGGTCCAATCAAGACACTGTCTGGTTGCCTGGTGACCTCACTCCTCCTTCCTCAGCCCAGGTGTGAGAATGTCCTTGGTTCCCAAGAGAAAGTATTTTATTTTGGCTACAAAACCCCAGCTATCTCTAATCCCCACCTCCCTATCCCTCAGCTCCAGTGTGGCAACACTGAAGCTGCAACATGGCTTCGGTCAGGTCAACTTCAGGGTTAACACCAATCTTGCTTTAAACCCACCCAAGACATTCCACATCAACATCCATGTCACGTACTTGCAGTGGTGGATTGCCCCTGGTTCGCACCAGTTCGCAAGAACTGGTAGTAAAACCGGCAGGAGGCCCCATCCACTGCCCCAGATGTCATCATCAACAATCTGCGCATGTGTGAGCGATCCCATTGCGAACCGGTGGTAAAGGTAAGTAGAACCCACCCCTGTGTACATGGATATGCAGGAGACATGATTTGAAGAGTTTTGGAGAACTTTCCACTCTTCTGCCAAGATCATAGAGCAGTGATGGCTAACCTTTTTGCCATCGCATGCCAAAAGTGGGGGGAGTGTGTGGGAGGTCACTCGCACACGTGCCCACACCAATAATTCTATGCGCCCGCCCCCCCCCCAGCGTGCAACCCTCTGTGCTCCCCCCCACTTTTGGCATGCAATGGCAAGGTAGGCCTGTTTTTCGCTCCCCCCAGGCTCCAGAGCCTTCCTAGGAGCCTGGGGAGGGCAAAAATGGCCTTTCCCACTCCCCCAGAGGCCCTCTGGAGGCCGGAAACAGCCTTTTCCTGACTTCCGGTAGGCCCAAAAGGTCCTGGATGCATGCTGGAGCTGAGCTCGCGTGCCCACTGATATGGCTCCGTGTGCCACCTGTGGCACGCATGCCATAGGTTCGCCATCACGGTCATAGAGGAATAGAAGTCTGAACGAATGAATGAAATGGGGAGTGTTTTACTTTCTTCCTATCCAGAACTCTTTGGCTTCCTGGAAAATGAAATAGCTTCAGGAAACCAACAAAGAGAAAATAAATTGTAACACTTGCCAGGTGGAGAACTCCATTGATCTGTCCCTCTGCAAAGATTCTTCTGAGATCTTCTCCTTGACCATAGGAGACTCTTCCCTTTGATCTCCTTCTGGTTTGGGATGGCCTTCTCCATGTTGTGCAGTCAACCCCATTGGGCGAAAGAGAGAGAAAGAGAGAGATGGCCCTTCCTGGGAGAACCAGAAATCCTTCACCGGAACATCAATGGCAGCAATGTGACTCTGTAAACAGTTGGACAGAAAATATAATTTCACAGGTTGTCCCAGTCTATCACATTGAAAACAACCTATTTTCTATTATTCATAATGTCCTTTCTTTCAGTCCGCTCTTCTTTTTAAATCCTTCTTCTTTTTTTTAACACCAGCTCTTTAGGAATAACAAAATAACAGTGAATCATTACAACTGTGTAGCAGATGTTTGGAAATTAATAGGAGCACAGTGCTATGAAAAAAAACATAACATTAATTGATGAGTAAATGGACCACATTTATGGAGACAGAATCCGATATTTACAAGGAATACTGAAATGGTTTTTTTTTTTAATGGTGCTTTATACATTTCATATTTGGAGAGAGCAAATTGGTCGATAGAACGGGAGGGATAGACAAATGTGGATTTGAAAAGAGACTGCAGGTAGTCCTTGACTTACAAGTTTGTTTAATGACTGCTTCATGTTACAACGGCACTGAGAAAAGTGACCAAAGACTGTTTTTCACACTTATAACCATGGTCACCTGATCAAAATTCAGACGCTTGGCAATGGACTCATATTTATGACAATGGCAGTGTCCCGAGATCATGTGATCACCTTGTGTGATCTTCTGACAAGCAAAGACTCTGGGGAAGCCAGATTCACTTAACAGCTGTGAAACTGTGTGTCCCATTCTGATGTTCTATGTTCTACTGACTTAACAGCTGCCGTGAGTCACTTAACAACGGTGGCAAGAAAGATTATAAAATGGGGCAGAATTCACTTAGCAACTGTCTCACTTACAGAGCAGAAATTTGGGCCTTAATTGTGGTCATTAGTCAAGAACTTACAACCACAATTAAGAGAAGCAACCTAGAACTAAGGAGAAACTTCCTAACTGTGAGAACAATCCACCAGTGGAACTGCTTGCTTCCAGATGTTGTGGGTGCTCCAACAACTGGAGGCTTTTAAGAAGAGGCTGGACAGCCACTTGTCTGGAATAGTATAGGGCCGTGATGGCGAACCTATGGCACGCGTGCCACAGGTGGCACGCAGAGCCATATGGGTGGGCACGCGAGCTCAGCTCCGGTGTGCATGCGCACGCTGGCCAGCTGATTTTCAGGCCTTATGGGGTCACCGGAAGTCAGGAAAAAGGCTGTTTCTGGCCTCCAGAGGACTTCTGGGGGGATAGAGAAGGCCGTTTTTGCCCTCCCCAGGCTCCTAGAAAGGCTCTGGAGCCTGCGGAGGGTGAAAAACGGGCCTACCAGGCCCACCGTGCCATCACGTGCCAAAAGTGTGGGGAGCGTGGGGAGGGTCGTGTGCATATGCATGGGGTGTGGGGTGCATAGAATTATGGGTAGGGGCACGCGTGCACGACCCCCACACTCCCCCTGCTTTTGGCACACGATGGCAAAAAGATTAGCCATCACTGGTATAGGGTCTCCTGCTTGAGTAGGGTGTTGGACTAGAAGGCCTCTAAGGTCCCTTCCTTTGTTCTATTGTTCTGACTATATGACTGTATGACTGACTATATGACTGACTATATGACTGTATGGTCATCTGAAACTGGGGTGCATTTGAAACTTGATAATTCCCAGATTTCCCAGGAGCAAACTAAGCATTCTCATAAGGTGACTAGCTTTTTAACAATGAGAAGGAGAACACGAGTGTGCTGTGTCGTGTTTCGGTAAAAAGTAAACAAACCCACTTGTGCGCGGTGCACTCTCTCAAAACAATTCTCCTGTGCGGTGTGCATGTGTCTCATAATCGCGTCTCGCCGCACTGTAACAAGCCTTGACGAATCGTCATGTCAAATACAAATGTGACACATCACACGCAACGGGTCGGATTGGCATCAATCGAATACGGAGATTTACAGATTAGTCTTCAAATATCAAAAAGGAGGACATGAAGGAGGACACTTTTCGAGAGAGGACAGAACTTACAAAAGAAGGACTGTCCTCCCTAATGGAGGACGATTGGTTACCTTAATTCTCAGAAAAGAAAAAGATAAAACCTCAGAATCAAAGATGAGGCCTGTTAGTTGCAGGCCTCATCTTTGATTTTACTTACCGCTGCTGTTCTCTACTTGTCAAGGTATTACCAAGGAATAGATTGGCAGAAAACAGTGAATGAGGTTTTTACCAGGTTTTATCTCTGGATCTCCTCAGTACTTACTGGATTGACTGAGCTCTTTCTCCTCTTGTTTACAAAGGAGGGTATTCTTCCCCCCAGTTTCTTTTGTATTTCCAGCAAACTTTCCATTCTTCTTCTTAGTTATTGCTGTTTTGACAGCCTAAAATTCCTTTGACACCCACATGATTTCCCCACCCTCTGGTTGCATGGAATAATTTATTTTGCAAACGTATGGGGCAGTGGTGGGTTTCAAAATTTTTTACTACCGGTTCTGTGGGTGTGGCATGGCTTGGTGGGCATGGCTTGGTGGGCGTGGCAGAGGAAGGGTACTGTAAAATCTCCATTCCAACTCCATTCCAGGGGAAGGCTACTGCAAAATCCCCATTTCCTCCCAATCATCTGGGACTCGGGAGGCAGAGAATAGATGGGGGCGGGGCCAGTCAGAATTTTTACTACTGGTTCTCCGAACTACTCAAAATTTCTGCTACCGGTTCTCCAGAACTGGTCAGAACCTGCTGAAACCCACCTCTGGTATGGGAACTTTTTTTTGCAATCCGACCTCTGACTATTGCTTTTCCATTGACCCAATTTCCCTGGATCTTTTCTGGTTTTGGATGGAAAAGCCAGGTGAAAGGAAGAATTTTGAGAGCTTTGTTCAAGGCAGCTCCTGATGAAGAAGGACACCTTACTGTTTTGTTGAAGAAAGCCAAGGCTTGGAAAAGAAGCTTAAGAGGATATCTCAGAAGACTAATTGGATGGCTGGGCAGCAGAGATGGGTTTCACATAATTTTACAACCAGTTCACCGCACACTGAAAATGTGAGTGTGTGCGGCTTGCACGCAAGCACACAGCTTAGAAAATGTGGCTAAATAGGATGGCATAGCACCAGGGCAGGTGGGCAGGCCCACCCGCAGGTCGCCACTATCGGTTCGCCTAAACTGGTCCGAACTGGCTGAATGCCACCACTGCTGGGCAGGTTGAATTGGGCCCATCAGTGAGTTGAATTGGGCCACACCAGACTATACTTTAAGCTTTTGTCACCTTTAAAGCGCTCCATGGCATAGGGCCTAGCTATCTTCGAGACCGCCTGCTGCTACCGACGACCTCCCAGCGACCCGTGCGCTCCCACAGAGAGGGCCTCCTCAGGGTGCCATCAGTCAAACAATGTAGGCTGGTGACCCCCAGGGGGAGAGCCTTCTCTGTGGGGGCACCTACCCTCTGGAATCAGTTGCCCCCAGAGATAAGGAGAATCCAAGACCTCAGTGCCTTCCGCCGTGCCCTTAAAACTCACTTTTTCCAGCAAGCCGGGCTGGCTTAGGAAGAAATTTTTTAAAATTTTTAAATGTTTAATTGGTTTGTGGTTTTTTAAATTTTGGGTCAAATTTATATAGATTTTAATTGTTTTTAATATTTGTGTTTCATGTTTTTAATTCTGGCTGTGCACCGCCCTGAGTCCTCAGGGAGAAGGGCGGTATATAAATTGAAAAAATAATAATAATAAAAAAAAATAAATCAGCTTATATTTTCCAACACTCAAATTTACTATTGCGTTTGTTTGTTTTTTTATGAAGGCCCCAAGAACCAAGAATGACACGTGGAGTCACTTCTGAGTAGTTTACTTTATTCTTCTTCACCTATAGACAGATTCTTGCCAGACTAAAGCAACTATGCTTTAGAAATATGGATGATGTTATCTAGCTTGGGTAATGAAATGATTGCAAGAAAACAACCCAGCTCAAAGAACACCAAGGACTCCTCATAACTATGCAACTATGTGCATAACTATAAATATACTCTGGGAATTGATAGGGAGGAGCCATTTGAACCCTCTTCGTGCTGATCAAACTGTCCAAGCTCCGTTGCCTCTCTGCCCTGTGGGAAGCAGCCTTTCCCTCCTGGGAATCCAGACTACATCCCACCCAGTGGTGGGATTCAAATAATTTAACAACTGGTTCTCTACCAGCTAAGTGGGTGTAGCCATGGTAGGCATGGCTAGGGGGTGTGACAGGCAGCACTCGGCCTCCTGAACCCCCCTGGGAGCAAAAAACAGGCTGTGGGGGGACTGTGCTGCCCCTCATGCCCTGTTTTGGGCCTAGTGGGCCTCCCTGCAGCCTCCTGGGAGCAAAAATAGGCTGTGGGGGGCACACCACACACACCCTGCACCCCGTTTTGGGCCTAGTAGGCTTCCGTGCACTTACCTGGGAGCCAAAATGGGGAGCGTGGGGACTCCTGGAAGGGGCGGGCCCAGCCAGCAATTTAACAACCAATTCATCCAAACTGGCCCGAACCGGCTGAATCCCACTACTGATTCCATCCCAGGAACTCAGAGACTTCCATACGTAATATTGAGAAAGAGACAGAATGTGAATCGATGTGTATTTTTGGGTGGGAGGGAGCTGCCTTCATTTTATTTTGGGGGTTCATCCATGCAAGAGTGTTGAACCCTCCTTCTTGTTTCTCAATGATGCCAAGATGATGCTAATCCTGTTGGCACAGGAACACCTGAGTTCACCATTCGAAGAAATGATTCTTCTCATCTTCTGCCTCACTGACACTTTCCTTTCTTCCTTTTGGAGGGGGTGGGTGTGGGAAGGACCCTTCAGTGGATGCTCAGCAGCAAAGGCCATGATAATGAATGTTGAAACAAGAGCAATGAAAGTGTCTTTCACTGCAGAGACTCGAACTTTGCTTTCCTGAATTCATAGCAAAAAGCTGGAGTGAATAGCAAGAGGACAAACATTTGGATAACATTATATAAGAGGCTGGAGCAGCTATTAAAAAGGTGAAGAATGCAGCCATGCATTTTCCCCAAATTAATACCAACAATCCCTTACTGTCAAGACAGCACCACAATACAGTATTTTTATATTAAGGAGCTACCCCCGCCTCTACCGCCGAAGCATTTCTTATGGCTTTAACCCCACCTCACCCCCCAAAAAGGAAACTTACATATTCTTTTCTCACCTAAAAAAAAGACTACATTACATATGTCTATATATATATATATATACCTTTTAAATCCTGTAATCGCAAAAAGAGGTTAGACCTCTTTACTTTCACACTGATCCCCTTTGCCAAACCATTTAGTCTGTATCCAGGAGGGCTCATTCACGGGGGCCAAATCGTGGTGACCCTAAACAGAGGCTTGCGAGCTGCTCTGAAAGTGATGCAGCGAGCCCAGAGGTCTGGAATTGGGACGTGTCTATCATCGTTTGACGGTTTTGAGGAAGGAAATGAGCTGCAATCTCTACAAAGCTTTGCTTGTTTCAGGAGGGACTCTGCCCCCCCCCATTCCTCCCACCCCCACCCCCAAGCTTGTCGCATGGAGCTGTTCAAAAGCTGGACTGGTTACCCAGCGGAACAAGCCAAAAGCTCGTTCAGCATTTCTTCAGTTTTGCATTCTTTCGACAGCAATTCATTAGAGCTGTATCTACTATTTCCAGGATCCGAGGGAAACTGTGATACCTTGTCAAGACTGAGCTAACTAGGTGGGAATATCATCAAAGACTTCTCTTCCACTCTCCCATTTTTCTCATTCATATCCCAGGAAATTTATTAAGTTAATATACTTATTAATAATAGAACGTATAATATACAATCATAGGGCTAGAAAGGTCCTTGGAGGTCTTCTAGTCCAGCCCCCTAATCAAGGCAGAAGACCTTCTACCATCCAGGTCAAATGGTTGTCCATTCTATTTTTGAAAGCCTCCAGTGATGGAGCACCTCCACTAGGAAGGCAACCTGTTCCACTGATAAATTGTTTTCATTGCCAGGTAATTCCTCCTTATTTCCAGGTTTCATCTCCCTCTGACAGCATCCACTCATTGCTTCTTATCCTGCCTTCAGGTGCTATGGAGAATAAGCTGACCTTCTCTTCTTTGTGACAGCCTCTCAAGTAATGGAAGACCGTTATCATGTCCCTCACACTCTTCTCTTCAGCAGGCTAGACATACCTAGTTCCCACAACCATTCATCATAAATTTAGTCTCCAGACCAGTGGTGGGTTGCTCCCAGTTCTGTCCGGTTCTTGCGAACCGGTAGTAAAAGGGGCGGGAGGCTCCGCCCACCTGCCCGGATGTCATAATGAATGATCTGTGCATGCACTCCTGTTGTGAACCGGTAGTAAAGGTAAGTCAAACTCACCCCTGCTCCAGACCCTTTATTATCTTTGTTGCTGTTCTCTGCATACTTTCTAGACTCACAGGCCTGTCAAACTGGCAACCCGCGGGCCGGATGCATCACATGTAGGCCATACTTACCCGCTCCCATCGTGGGTGGGCCTGTCCACTTGCCCTGGCTCTATACCATCGTATTTAGGCACATTTTTGAGGCTGGGTGCATGCGGGGAAACGCATACACAAGCAAAGCACATGCACAGAAGGCCAGTGTGCACGCGAACTGGGCATGCATTCTCATGAAGCGAGCGCATGCACGGCGAACCGGTAATAACATAGTGTGAATTCCACTGCTGAATACGTCACGATACGTCATGTGATGCGATCAAGTTTGATACCCATGTTCTAGAGTCTTGGTCCCAATACTTAGTCTAGCACCAGTAAAGCAATAATGGTAGATGGCCCCAACAGTTATTTGAATATTTTAATACTTCTTGGTTGATTCAGTATTTTATAGCTTTGTATTTGCAATTTAGATGCATGCACCCACGAGCAATGGTAACATATAACGACATATAACACAGTTTATTTGATTTTGACTTAGTGCACTGTGCGGTTGCAACCCTGGAGTGTTTGTTTACTATGATCTATGGTTTAGAAATATAACATTATGGCTTTTCCAATAACCATCGGTTGTAATGCCACCTGGCATTCACAAGATTGAAAGTTATTTCCTAGATATCAAAACAACACCTCTGTTCCAAGTAGGATCTTCCAGCCTGAGACATGCAAAAAGCAAATTTGCACATATACAAACACACACACCTTTCCCAATCTTCCCTTTTAAGGAGAAGAAAGGTTTTGTCTTTTAATATCCAAACTAAAATCTGGCTACTGGGGCAGGAAGAAGAATTAATGTCATATTGCTTCTAAACCTCTGATAAGGTTGGAAAACTACGAGAATCTGTGAACATCACAGGAAAATCTATTGGTCTCTAAGGAATAGCAAAATAAATTAAGCTAGAAATACGCTTCAGGATCTTATGCTTTATTTGACTGTGGGTGTATTTGTTTGATGTACAGTCTCTGCTGATTTTCGTTATCTCTGCCAGCTCAATATTTTATTTATTTATATTGTTCCCCTGTTTTGTACAACTCAAAATAGTTATTGTACGTTTTATACTCGAGGGAAGGGTTGGTTTCTGCAAATCAAGGTTTCTTATATTGTTAGCAAACTATTCTATCTTGCAATCTGATCTCAGCTTAAATTCTCTCTTTTTTTTCCCTCTTCTGTATCGACTGTATCCGATTCTGGTCAAATCCCTGCAGTTTTCTTATGAAGATTTCCATAAGTGGTTTGCCATTGCCTTCTTCCTAGGTCACAGAAGGTATGACTGGCTCAAGGTCATCCAGCCAGTTAACAATAAGAGCCAGTGTCAGATGTAAATGCCTTATTCTCTATTGTGTAAATAATGTATATATGGGACATCAGGGGTTAACTTATTCTTTGGATTTTAATGTATTCATAATTTACCACTCCCATTCCTGGCTCCACCCCTTGTATATATAAGGAGCCACCCTCACCATTTTCTTTGCTTCTATCTTGAATATTCAGCGAATATAGAATGCCTATTATTATTAAAGAGAAATATATTTAAATCTTTAATTCTTATTATCTTTATTGAGTCTGATCCTGAAAATATTGCAACAAGCTGGTAGCAGAGGATGGTTAATTGACTCAATAAATAATTAAAAATGTCTAAGAAAGATAGGCCCAACACCAGGGCCTACAGCAAGGAAATAGAAACTGAACAAGAGATGATCAACGAATCCACTAACGCGATTTCGAGAGAATCCGAAGAATACACCACTGAAGAAGAAGAACTGATAAATGAAAATAATGACCAGGAAGAAATCGAAATAGAAAATAACGAACTCAGGTCAGAGATATTGAAGATACTAAAAAGCCAGAAGAACGATGAAAGCCTCATCGCGAACCTCCAAGAAATGCTGAAGAACAACGGAGCAGCGAGAGAGAAAAACGTCGTTAAAGAAAAACCCAAAGATCAAAAAACTGTGAGTGAAATGAATACTGAGAAAGTCGTTGTGAAAAAGAAAAGATGTGATCCCGCGCGAAATTTTGAATGGCAGCCATCTTGGTTTCAACGAACTTCAAAAGAGAGTGAAGCAGAGCCAATCAAAACGCTCAGTTCAAAATTTCTGGCGCGAAAAACGCTATCAGACGACGAAAGTGAAAAAGAAGACTCAAACTCTTCAGAAGAACCAGAATCAGAAAGTGAAGACGATTTAACAAAGTCTCAAGTAAAGTCAGCAATAAAAACGCTTTTTGCTGCTTTTGGGCCAAGATTGAAAATTTCCAAGGCACCAACGAAGAAGCAAGAGATCAAACCGACAACTCGAGACCTGCACGCTCCCATCCTGACTTCGAAGGCGACGACACCTGAGCCCAGAGAGCCATGCCGATTCCGTCCTACACCGCAGACCGGATCAAGTGCCAACGCACACGAAAGAAAGAGAAGAGCTGTCGCCACCACCAGAACCCCTAAAACCGAACCAGAGACCGACTCATCTGAAGAGGAGCGGAACGAGAGAGCTGAAATGGAGAGAACCTTCCACGACGACGCCAAGGAAGAAATGAGCAACGCGCATGTGCAAAGCTACGTAGACGGCCCCGAAAGACTTGAACTGGCCAGAGAACCGCGCAGACTCGTTGCGAGCATCCCCATGCCGTTCTGTAATTTCCTGCACTTGCGAGACCACGGACTGCCTCAGGTTGTAAGTAATGGACAAAATAATGTGGGGAACTTACCCAGTGACTTCCCAAAACTTAGAATTGATGGCATTAATTTACAAGAGTGGTATCAACAACTTCAGGTTGTCTTTATGAAAGAAAATTTACTATTCTTTATAACTAGTCCTCCAAGAAGACCTTGGACTTTAAAAATAGATTGTTTACATCATAGAGCATTTTTCATAATAATATCTAGCGTGTCTCCTGCAATGTATCATAGCATCAAATCAAACCTAACTGTGTCAGAAATAATTCAATGCATGTTTAATCTATTTCACAGCGATAGCGTAGCTACAACTACAAGAATGTCTAAGGATTTCTTTTCTTCTAGAGTGAAACCAGGGGTTTCTATAAGTGAGCATTTGATATCTCTAAACAAAATAAGAGCTGAGCTGCAATTGAGGGGGGAAGTGATTTCAGATCAAACAATGAAAAGTGTTATTATCAATTCACTTGATTCATCATGGGATAGCTTTATGTCACACTTAGATACTATTAATTTAGGATATTTAACCATAGAAAGTCTATCTAACAAATTGATAGCAGAAGACAATTCAAGAAAAAATCGTTCCAGTAATCAAACAGAACACAAATCTTTTAGGAAAGTAGCTTTCCAAGAAAAATATAATGAAGCCTTTAGATGCCACAATTGTGGGTCCAGGGAACACAGTAGAAGAGACTGTCCCAAAGTCTCAAGGGAGAGACATAGGCCAGAATATAGGAGCAAATACAATTATAGACAGTCTTCCACAGATAGACACAAATATAGAAGCCCACCAAATTACAGAGAAAGTAGAGGGGGTAGAGAAAATTCAAAAGAGAGAAAATCTGGGTCACTAAATGGACTAAACAAACAAGAAAGCACCAAAACACAACAAAATGAGAACAATAATTGGCTTATTGATTCTGGTGCAACCAATCACACCACTAACAACAAAAGTATATTATCTTCATTTACAGAAGATAAGTTTGTGATAAAGGTAGCTAATCAAGAAAAGGTTCAAGTATTAGGCAGAGGAAATGTGACCTTGCCTGGTTTAGGTAAAATAGAGGGGGTATTATTAATCCCAGAAATACCTCATAACATACTAAGTGCTATAAAACTAAGCAGAGATTCTGACATCAATATAGTTTTCTCAAAGGGGAAAGCAACTTTAGAGAAGGACAAAACAAATATAGGCACTGTGATGATAAAAGGAGGTCTACCCTATCTGATAACAAAAGAAAGATGGTTACATAACATTGATTCAAATATGGAAGATTGTATTGAAGCAGATGATGAAAATGTTAGTAACAGTGACAATGATGAATGTAAAATACCTCATGATCACAAAAATACACACAATGAGAAGAAACCAAAAATAGGTAAACCAATTCATGATGAGTGTGCTCACATCTTACATAGGAAGTTAGGACATGCAAGCTTTCCTGTAGTTCAAAAAATGACTGAACACGCAGAAGGTGTCAAAATAAAAAATTGTGATAATTATTTGGAATGCTCAGTATGTAAATCCACCAAACTAAAAACCAGTCCCAGACCAAAAAAATCTAACAGATCAACTAACAATATTTTTGACTTAGTACATATGGATTTAGTTGGTCCATTAACTCCATCAATTACCTATAGAAAACGTTACTTTCTAACAATAGTGGATGATTATAGTCGCTATGGTTTTGTTTACACATTAAAGCACAAGGATGAAACCTTTCAGAAATTTAAGGAATTCTACAAACGCATAGAAACACAACATAATATCAAAATAAAACAAATTATGACAGATAGGGGATGTGAATTCATGTCTAAAGAATTCTCCCAATGGTTAAAGGATAGGGGAATGCTACATTTCACGTCCAATCCATTTTCTGCGTTTCAAAACGGGATTGCAGAGAGAAAGAATTCCACACTACAAACCATGATTAGATGCACATTAGAGGATGCTGGTTTAGGCAAACAATTCTGGTCAGAAGCCCTACATTATTCAAATTACACTCAAAATAGAACCTGGTCCAGTATTGTGAATAAGACACCGTATGAGGTGATGTACAATAGGAAACCTAAATTAGCACACATGCACATATTTGGAGTCACTGCAGATGTGCACATACCTAAGCAGTTGAGGAGAAAGGGAGAAAACGTATCCAGAAGATTAAGATTTATGGGATATGAAACTGGAACCAAAGGGTACAGATTCATTGATAATAATAACAAATTTATAGTCTCCAGAACAGCTGTGTTCCATGAGCAGGCCAATTGGTCTAAACTGCACCTTAATGAAATATTTCCAAATAAATGCAAAGATGCGATATCTTGCGAGGAAGGGACAATAGAAAATCAAAACATTAACAAAAATAAGAACAAAACCAAAACTTGGACAAATAGTCAGCATAAAATAAAGACAGACACATTAACAAAAAAGGAAGCTAGATATTTGCACGACAACCATAGCAAACCTGAAAGAGCTATTAGAAACAATAGAAATCAAATACCAAGTAAATACAAAGATTACATAATGCATATGAATGGAGAACAAATAACACCTAATACATATGAGGAAGTATTAAAACTCCCTCGTGAAGAAAGAGAAAAATGGGAACTAGCTATGAAAAAAGAGATGGAAAGTTTGCAAGGATTAAATGTATTCACTCCTGCGATCGCACCTAAGGATAAAACAATTATAGGTACCAGGTGGATTTATAAAATTAAGAACCTAGAAGGAGGCAATACTTTATACAAGGCTAGACTAGTTGCACAAGGTTATGCACAAAAATATCCAGAAGACTATACTGACACATACTCCCCCACGGTGAGGACAGAGAGTGTTAAAACAGCTCTAGTAGTAGCATCTGCACTCAATCTGGACGTATTTCAATATGACATACAGACTGCGTATTTACACGCAAAACTA
This sequence comes from Pituophis catenifer annectens, assembly GCF_029215685.1. Lineage (NCBI taxonomy): Eukaryota > Metazoa > Chordata > Lepidosauria > Squamata > Colubridae > Pituophis > Pituophis catenifer. The sequence continues at coordinate 10,372,692 of NW_027256881.1, read as the reverse complement.
GATAAGGAAATATATGTAAGAGCACCACATAGTCAATACACTAATAAGAATGAAATTTGGTTATTAAACAAGAGTCTATACGGATTAAAGCAATCTGGCAAGAGATGGTACGATTGCTTGGTAAAAGTACTAAAGACCATGGATTTCAACGCTACCACTGCTGATAACTGTTTCTTTGTAAAAAAGAGTGATGATCACATTGAATTTGTATTAATTTATGTGGATGATATTTTATATATAGGAAAACACAAAGAGAGCAGAGAAATCTTTGTAAATAAGTTAAACGAACATTTCTCGTTGAAATCTCTAGGTAAAGTGAATAAATACCTTGGTGTACAAATTAACAAAACTAGAAGGGGATTCAAACTTACTCAGAAAGATAAGATCATTGAACTTCTAAACAAATGTAATTTAAACAATGCCAAAACCTGTGACACTCCTATGCAAACTGATTTCCTTAGAAACACTGATGAGTCTTCCCCTGAATTTAAAGATAATACATTTTACAGATCAGTTATAGGCTCACTCCTTTATATATCTAATTGGACCAGACCAGATATTGCATTACCTCTCAATTTATTGTCAAGATATGTTAGCAAACCAACCATGTATCATTGGGAAGCTGTCAAAAGAATTCTAAGATATTTGAAAAGTACATTAGATTTTTGTTTAGTATTAGAACCTAATAATGACAAAGAACCAAAAATTACCTGTTATGCGGATGCAGATTGGGCTGGTGATACATCATGCAGAAAGAGTACTTCTGGTTATATTTTTCTATTGAATGATTGTCCAGTTTACTGGTACACTGGTAAACAAGAACTGGTAGCCACTTCAACCACAGAAGCGGAATATGTTTGTTTATCCAAAGCTGCAAATAACCTTGTATGGTTCAATGACTTGATCTCAGATGTTTGGAAAAAACCTGCATTACCTTTTGTTGTGCATGAAGATAATAAAGCAGCCATTGAAATATCCAGATCCGATGCCATTGGACAAAGGTCCAGGCATATTGATATAAAATTTAAGCACGTGAGACAATTATCTCAAGATGGGTTCATCAAAGCAATACATTGTGATACTTCTGAACAATTAGCTGACATATTAACGAAGCCTTTACCTTCTAAACAGCACAAATATTTAACTTCTAAATTGTATGTATTATATTGTCCTGAATCTGAATGTAATTGGTGTTGTATAGCGAACCGGCATTTAGAGGGGGATTTGTCAGATGTAAATGCCTTATTCTCTATTGTGTAAATAATGTATATATGGGACATCAGGGGTTAACTTATTCTTTGGATTTTAATGTATTCATAATTTACCACTCCCATTCCTGGCTCCACCCCTTGTATATATAAGGAGCCACCCTCACCATTTTCTTTGCTTCTATCTTGAATATTCAGCGAATATAGAATGCCTATTATTATTAAAGAGAAATATATTTAAATCTTTAATTCTTATTATCTTTATTGAGTCTGATCCTGAAAATATTGCAACAGCCAGTTTATTAATTTTTAATAAATTACAGTTTATAGGAATAATTTAAATTAAGAGTCAGTTTGGTCCAGTGCAGTGTTTCTCAACCTTGGTAGCTTGAAGATGGGTGGACTTCAACTCCCAGAATCCCCCAGCCAGCGCTGCTGGCTGGGGGATTCTGGGAGTTGAAGTCCACCCATCTTCAAGCTACCAAGGTTGAGAAACACTGGTCTAGTGATTAAGGCACCAGGCTAGAAAGCAGGAGACTGTGAGTTCAAGTTCCATCTTACTCATGAAACTCACCTGGATGACTTTGGGTCAATCACTAGGAGACTGTGAATTCTAGTCCTGCCTTAGGAATGAAAGCCAGCTGGGCAGGGGTGAAATGCTCCCGGTTCGGACCGGATCGCCCAATCCGGTAGCGATGGCGGCGGGTGGTTCGGAGAACCGGTAGCAAAAATCCCTGCCCTCCCCATGCCCAGCTGAGCTGCGCGTGATCATCAGAGGCTTTTTTTTTTTTTTTTACTTTTAAAAGCATTTTTTCTACAACCTCTTGGGCCAAAAAAAAATGCTTTTAAAAGTAAAAAAAAAAAGCCTCTGATGATTGCGCAGCTCAGCTGGGATCGTCAGAGGCTTTTAAAAGCATTTTTTTCTGCGACCTCTTAAGGTGGTAGAAAAAATGCTTTTAAAAGTAAAAAAAAAAAGTTGGCCACACCCACCCATTCACATTAACCCCCCCCCACCAAGCCACACCCACAGAACCGGTAGTAACAAATTTTACATTTCACCACTGCAGCTGGGTGACTTTGGGCCAGTCACTCTCTCTCAGCCCAGCCCATCTCACAGGGTTGTTGTTGTAGAGAAAAGAGGAGGAGGATGGAGTATTAGTTATGTTCCACCACTTTATTTTATTTTATTTATTTTTATTTAATTTAATTTATATACTGCCCTTCTCCCGAAGGACTCAGAGCGGTGAACAGCCATAATCAAACAATGTACAAAATAGAATTTAAAAGCAGATTAAAATAATTAAATCATAGGCCAAATTTAAAACTCTCATTTTAAAACCCCATTAAAACCAAATTAAAATCATTTATCCCATCAGAGTGGCTTGCTGGAATAACAGGGTCTTCACTGCACAACGGAAGGCGCGGAGGTCGGGGATCCTTCGTATGTCAGGGGGTAATTCATTCCAGAGGGCAGGGGCCCCCACACTTTAAGCTATTTATAAAAATAATAAACCTAAATAAATAATAACCTAAACAAATAAGAAATAAATAAATACCGGTAAATAAATCAGCACCCTTGCCTATTTACCTTTCAAGTGGTCTTTGGCTGACAAAAGTCCAGGAAAAAGAAGTCAGAAACATTACATTCTTGACACAAAAAAAAAGTATATTAATGCCACAGGCTTTCTAAATGTTATCCTAGTTTAAATATTTCCTGGACAGCTCCAGAAAACTCCAACTCCAACTTGGTACGGAACATGCTTCACTGATGCCAATAGAAAATTTATCCATGGATCCATAATCTGCACTGCTATATAGGTAGTCCTTGATTTATGACAACAATCGGGACCAGAATTTCTATTGATAAGCAAAGCTGTCGTTAAGTAGATCCTGCCCAATTTTACAACCTTTTTTTTTTTTTGCCATGGTTGTTAAACGAATCTCTGAAGTTAAGTCAATCACATAGCCATTAAACAAATCTGACTTTCCCCATTGAATTCTGACCATGGGGATGCTTGTGATGATTTACAGTGAGAATCACTCTTCTCAGTACTGTTGTAATTTCAAATGGTCACTAAACAAATTGTTTTAAGTCAAGGACTACCTGTATTGAACCTTCCTGCTCCTTACAGAAAGCGATTTGACCAATGGATTATTTGCAGGATCCGAGGAGGTGAACATAACGCCTGGAATCCTCTAAGGAAATGGTGCTTAGAGCAGCTGTTGCTTTCTGCTCCACAGTATTAGGAGTCTGATGCTGCTAATAAGGCTCAAAATTGCCCTAGTTAGCCACACTGTTGAACAGAGGTGAAATTTCCTGAGTGCGAAGTTGTTTCAGTGAGACCGAGAGGGAGGCCAGCTAGGAAAGAAAAAGAAACCCAACTCATTAGTGAACACTAAATCAATCCCCACCTGGTAATTTTAAATACAAAGAAAGATCCTTGCTCCAAAAAGCTTACAAGCACAGCTTTCAGGACATTTAACAGAATAAGAGAATAACAGAGTTGGAAGGGACCTTGGAGATTTTCTAGTCCAGTCCCCTGCTCAAGCAGGAAACCCTATATTATTTCAGACAAATGGCTGTCCAATTTCTTCTTTAAAACCTCCAGAGTTGGAGCATTCACAACTTCTGGAGGCAAGTCGTTCCACTGATTAATTGTTCTAACTGTCAGGAAACTTCTCCTTAATTCTAGGTTGGTTTTTCTTCTTGATTTGTTTCCATCCATTGCTTCTTGTCCTATATTAGGATAGGATAGGATAGGATAGGATAGGATAGGATAGGATAGGATAGGATAGGATAGGATAGGATAGGATAGGATAGGATAGGATAGGATAAGGTAGGGCAGGGTAGAATATAGAATATAGAATATAGAATATAGAATATAGAATATAGAATGCAGAATGCAGAATGCAGAATGTAGAATGTAGAATGTAGAATGTAGAATGTAGAATGTAGAATATAGAATAGGACCTGGAAGGGACCTTGGAATTCTTCTAATCCAACCCCCAAACCAGGCAGGAAGCCTTATACCCGTGATGGCGAACCCATGACACGCATGCCTGAAGTGGCATATGGAGCCATGTCGTCTGGCATGCACAGCATCGCCTGTTCCTCTTCCGGGTTTCTGGCATGCATGCATGCATGACAATCAGCTGGCTGGCACACATAAAAACAGAAGACCAGCTCTTCCAGTTTCCAAGCACTGCCGTACGCAAAAAGGCCAGCTGATGGCCGGAAGTTCCTTTTCGGGCATGCACATACGTCCTGGGCAGCTCTTCTTCTGGGTTGTGACCCAGACGAGCACACGCTCCTTTTTTAGCACTCGGTGTTGAAAAGGTTCACCATCACTGCCTTATACTATTTCAGACAAATGGTTGCCCAATCTCTTCTTAAAAACTTCCAGAGTTGGAGCATTCACAACTTCTGGAGGTTTTCCTCATTGTATTCATTTATTTTATTTATTAACATCTATTTATTAACATTTATTCTTGGTGTGTTCCTATTTGGGAGGCCAACCTATCAGGAAAGGCTTTTCCAGCGTATTTCCCACACGGCAATCAATGGGATTCTGTGTGTGTGTGTGAAGGGGAAAATGTTCACAACTATTCCTCCTATTTTTACCAATGTTGATGTTGATAGAATTCTACAACTGGGAAAGGATATTTAAGTCCTGGACTCCATCCCAGAAAGAAGTCCAAATTAATAATAATTTATTAATATTGTATGTTAAAACCTCCCCATTAGACATCTGTCTAGGCTCTGCTTGAACAAAGAGGTAAATACAATCCATCACTTCTCTGGATAATCGTTTTACTGCCTACCCACTTTTGCCATTAGGAAAGTTTCATAAGCTTCACCAAACAGCTGTTTTCCTATCATTTAAGTTCTTTTTTGTCCCTATCCTGCTCTCTGGGATGATTCGGAACAAATCTCAGCTTTATCGCTGAAATCAGATTTTCTCTAGGCTAAACATATTGGTTCTATTGTCATTTCTAAGGCTTATTAGGTTTCAAATCCCCTGAACATTTTTGCACCTTCTCCAATTTGTCAAATCCCTCTGAAAGATCTTGAAGCCGGCTGGTTGCTCACCTTTATGAATGGACAATGCTATTTACGCTGCAGAAAGACTACATGGAGATAATGAATCAACTGTTAGCATTCGACAGATCTGCACTATCTGAAACCCTCAAGCTCATTTAGACTCATAAGAATCCAAGAAGAGTCTGACTGGATCAGATTTAGACAGCTAGGTCAAAAAGCTCTTTCCCAAAATAGATGCTGAATTTTAATTCTGAATGTAATAATAATAAAAAAAAAATCCAAAAAGTTAAATATATAGGGAGTAGCATGAATGACATGATAGTTAATTAATTTAATTACATTTGCAGATAATTCCTACTGTGACTATACCTGGTCAATACTAGAGTTCCTTTTGGTAGGTGTGTAGCCGTATAAATTAGGTCAGTAGGTAAGATAGATAGATAGATAGATAGATAGATAGATAGATAGATAGATAGATAGATAGACAGATAGAGAGAGAGAGAGAGAGGGAGAGACAGACAGACAGACAGTAAAAGGTAAAGGTTCCCCTCACACATATGTGCTAGTCATTCCTGACTCTAGGGGGCAGTGCTCATCTCCATTTCAAAGCCGAAGAGCCAGCGCTGTCCGAAGATATCTCCATCAGGGGTGAAATGCTCCCGGTTCAGACCGGATCGCCCAATCTGGTAGTGATGGCGGTGGGTGGTTCGGAGAACCGGTAGCAAAAATCCCTGCCCCCCCATGCCCAGCTGAGCCGCACGATCATCAGAGGCTTTTGTTTTTACTTTTAAAAGCATTTTTTGTACAACCTCTTCAGCCGAAAAAATGCTTTTAAAAGTAAAAAAAAAAAAAAAAGCCTCTGATGATCGTGCAGCTCAGCTGGGATCATCAGAGGCTTTTAAAAGCATTTTTTTCTACAACCTCTTCAGCTGAAGAGGTTGTAGGGAAAAAAAATGCCTTTAAAAGCCTCTGGCGATCCCAGCTGAGTTGCCTGATCGTCAGAGGCTTCTAAAAGCATTTTTTTTCCTGAAAACTCTTAAAGTTGTAGAAAAAATGCTTTTAAAAGTTAAAAAAAAAAGTTGGCCACACCCACCCAGTCATATTACCCCACCACCACCAAGCCACGCCCACAGAACTGGTACTAACAAATTTTAGATTTCACCCCTGATCTCCATGGTCATGTGGCCGGCATGACTAAACGCCAAAGGCGCACGGAATGCTGTTACCTTCCCACCAAAGGTGGTCCCTATTTTTCTACTTGCATTTTTTACATGCTTTCGAACTGCTAGGTTGGCAGAAGCTGGGACAAGTAAAGGGAGCTCACCCCGTTACGCGGCACTAGAGATTTGAACTGCTGAACTGCCGACCTTTCAATTGACAAGCTCAGCATCTTAATGATAGATAGGTAGGTAGGTAGGTAGGAAGGTAGGTAGATGAAATGCTATTTACAATGGTACCTCAGTACTCATCTTTAATTGGTTCCAGCAGGTGCGACAAGTACTAAAAATAGTAAGTACCAAAAAACCCACATGACTTAAGATGTGACCCTTTGTTTTGGCTGAGTCACGAGGTAGTTGACACTAACAAGCTCTACCTTGCATATAGAGTTCCAAACAAACAATAAGTACTGGGACAAAATTGTCATGTCAAAACGAGTACCAAATTCAACGACTTTTGAAGCAGTTGAGTACTGAAATATGACTGTAGATAGACAGACAGATAGACAGACAGATGATATGGATGGATGGATGGATGGATGGATGGATGGATGGATGGATGGATGGATGGATGGATGATACAGTAGATAGGTAGGTAGATGATGGATAAGACAGAAAGGAAAACCAAGATTAAAGAAAAAAGTACTTGAAAGATAGTGGCAAATCATTTTGGTATTATTGCCAAAAAAACTATGTGGACATGAAACTTGGATGTTGGTTTAATTTTATAAAAGACTTCACCTTTCTTGTAATATTTAGTTTTTGTCCTAGCCTCATTTCATTTCCCTTTTCTTTTTCAAAATATAATTTTATTGAATATTTTAATGAGATTAAAAACAATACAAATGGAAGACTAGGACTAAGTAAGAAAGTCAAGAGAGATTATAAGGAAGCAGCTTTTGATCTTTTTAACAGCACTTAAAATGTGTTTATATTTTACTTTCTCTCTCTATGGTTACATCATAATTTCCTTCTTTCCACTCTTTCTTCAATCTTATAAATCACAATTCCATCGTTCCCCCGTTTCAGAAAAAAACATCTATAAGGGTTTCATTCATTTCCTTTTCTGATCCATTTCAGTTTTTGAAATGTGCCCATCCCAACCATATGCCACTGAAAAGCCAAGAGTAGTTGGCTTTTTTTGCAAAGAAAATTGTGCAGCCCTGAGATAAAAGATTCATTAAAAGGCTGCCTAGAAAGAATGAAAGTAAGCAGAAATTAAATTGGTTTAGAGTGAGAATTTGGACAATGTTTGAAAAAAAATGGCACTGATTCCTTCCTTCCCCCCTTCCTCCTTCCATCCCTCCCTCCCTCCTTCCATCCCTTCCTTCCTTCCATTTCTTCCTTCCTCCCTTCCTCCCTCCCTCTCTCTCCCTCCTTCCATCCCTTCCTTCCTTCCTTCATTCTTTCCTCCGTCCCTCCCTTCCTCCTTCCATCCCTCCCTTCCTCCCTTCCTAAATCCCTATATTCCTGAGATGGTGTATCATAATATACAATGCCAGTACAATATTTTCTAATATTTTGAGTACAAATGCAGGGTGAAAGCTAACAATTTAAATGAAGAATAGAATAGAATAGAATAGAATAGAATAGAATAGAATAGAATAGAATAGAATAGAATAGAATAGAAGAGAAGAGAAGAGAAGAGAAGAGAAGAGAAGAGAAGAGAACAGAACAGAACAGAACAGAACAGAACAGAACAGAATAGAATAGGATTCTTTATTGGCCAAGTGTCATTGGACACACAAGCAATTTGTCTTTGGTGCATATGCTCTCAGTGTACATAAAAAGAAAAGATATATTCGTCAAGAATCATAAGGTACAACACTTAATGATAGTCATAGGGAAACAATCAATATAAATCTTAAGGATACCAGCAACAAAGTTACAGTCATACAGTCATAAGTGGGAGGAGATGGGTGATAGGAACGATGAAAAGATTAATAGTATTCAAATATTTAAAGAGCTACTCAACTTGTAAAAATACAACTCTGGGCCAGCATACAGCCACAAAACAAGTCACAGTATCCTCCCACCCCAAATCCCAAACCAAACACTCTCAGCCCAATAGTTAAAACAAATCACTCCATTATGGCACAACTACACCCACTGAACCTTTCAGGACAGCTCACCTATCATCCAATGCCTGAAAGAACAACAGGTCTTCAAGACTTTCTTGAGCTGCTGAGATCTTGGGGGGAAGTAAAGGACTTGCCCTGGTCCTACTTATGGAAGCAAATGAACTAATTTCTAATTTCTAAATACAAATAATGATTCCTAGTCGTTTTCTTCAGAACAGCTCAGAATAAAATAGCAGGCAATGAGGAGAAAATGTCCGATGCAGATAATGGGAGAGAGAGAAAAGACTGCGAAGAAAGCCAAGGGAAATCAAACTGAAGAGAAATGATAAAGAGAGATAACTATGCAGACAATGGAAGCCTTGTTTTGCAAAATACAACTGCCCAGCCACATAAAAGATACCTGGGGAAGGATTAAGGATTAAGCAAAAGTGACAAATTAAAAAGCAATGACTCATCAGCGTGTCGGAGGGCAGTGGCTCGGAAATCCAAAAGAACTCAAGTGAGAAATTGCTGATTTTTGAACTAAAATATCTAATCGTGTTAAAATAGGCCTTGAATAAATTAGAAAGGAACCAGGGAAGGAATTCTGAGCACAGATGCTCTTCTAGGTGAAGCCGGGGAAAGGATTAAGTCTTGAATCGGTATTGAACTAACTCCTGTTGAGAAAAAGATCAAGAGAACATCTTCAAGGAGATTGGATCCTGTTCAATTGTCTTCATTCGATTCTGAAATCAAAAATGAGGAGGAGGAGGAGCTGGTCATCTTGACACCAATAATCACTGCAAACCTGTGGTAGCACCACCTAACTTAAGAAGAGTTTTAAAAAAAAGAATTCATACCTCATTTGCATTTAGAAGGAGGTCACTAGAAACTTCAAGCTCAAGACTAGACTGAGAGAAGAAAAATATTACAGAATAGCAGTATCACTTATATACCACTTCACAGTGCTTTACAGCCCTCTCTAAGCGGTTTACAAAGTCAGCCTATTGCCCCCAACAATCTGGGTCCTCCTTTTAACCCACCTCGGAAGGATGGAAGGCTGAGTCAATCTTGAGCCTGGTGAGATTCGAACTGCCAAACTGCTGGCAGTTGGTGATCAGCAGAAGTAACCTGGAGTACTGCATTCTAACCACTGCACCACTGTGGCTCTTTGAAGAAGACGACTATATGCTAGTATTATCAAGAAGGACTGCACAGACATCCATGTAGTCAGCAGCAACTAAATATAATTTGCCGGAATTTAACTTTTCCACCTCCTGTGGTTGTGGGTTCTTCATCACTGTGTTCTGCCCCAGATCTGGATTTCTGAGGATATTGAAACACACCAACGGTCCTTATCAAATTTATTAAGTAGCAAGAATAAACAAGACCGGCAAAGGTTGGCAACCAGCCCAGAAAACAAGATATGATAAACCAAAATACTCTGATAATAAATACGAGTTGTTTCCAGCAAGAAAGCACTAGCTGCGTGCGACTTAAATAGGCTAAGGGAGTGGCCAATTATCCTCAAGCCCTACTCTCGAGTATACCTCCTCCTCCTGAGTAGCCACTCCTGCCTTTTGACAGCCCTGTGTGCTCGAGCATTGAGGAGAGGCTCTTCCACTTTGCTCTCTCCACTGGAAGGAACCTCTGGAGGTTCTGAAGGCCCTGGCTGAGTCTCTGCCTCTGGCACCACATCCTCTTCAGCCTCCTTGCTGTCCAACGCGAGCGCTGGCTGCGTAGGCTGCTGGCGTGACACCACACCAGCCTCCTCTTCGTCGGGATCAGCCATGATCCGCACAGCTGCTGGCGGGCCACAACACACTGGAGGTTATCAAAAATAGACTAGATAATCATTTGACTGGGATTGTATAAGACTCATCACTTGAGCAGAGGATTGGACTAGAAAACCTCTGAGATCCCTTCCAGCCCTATGATACTTTAAATATCCAAATGCATTTTTAATTTAATTTAATTTAAAAAAGGAGTAGAGTAGAGTAGAGTAGAGTAGAGTAGAGTAGAGTAGAGTAGAGTAGAATTTTTTATTGGCCAGGTCTGATTGGACACACAAGGAATTTATCTCTAGTGCATAAGCTCTCATGTACATACAAGCAATAAGTGATAAATCATGATCATAATCATCATAAAAATACATCCATCATAAATCATAAGATACAACACTTAGTGATGGTCATAGGATACTAAATAAGCAAACAACATAAATCATTCTGGGATACTAAATAAAACAATATAAATTGTAAGATACAAGCAACAAAGTTATAGTCATAAGAAGATAAGGAGTTAGGTAATAGGAACGATGAGAAGAATAATAGTAATACAGTCTTGCTAAATAGTTTGACAGTGTTGTGGGAATTAGTTGTTTAGAATAGTGATGCCATGGGGGGTGGAAATATATTTTAATATACATTAATGTACAGTAAGGAAGATGGAGTTGAACTCGGCTCAACCCATCTAAAGCTACACAATTGCACTATTCTCAGTAGTGATTTTCTAATCCTGAATAACCTTCTCATCAATTGACTTACCACTGTTGGAACAGAACAGAAGGCCTGATTTAGATGTGTCAGCTAGTACCGTGTATATATAGCAAGGGAGATAATAAATTTGGTTGAAGGACGTTCTACGGTTTTATGAACATTTTCAACTTACAAGACTAATTCCACCTGGCAGATTTCTGGCAGATGTATAGGCTTCATCTGAGATATGACCCTAATTCCCTACAAAATACTGTGACTAGGGAGAACATATTGTATCTCATTCATAATCTGGGGTCTGTGTCTTGCACAGACCAAGGGTTATTTTTCAAAGCTGGTGCGAAGGGTAGAACTGTTATATATGTGTGATGTCAAGACAACCAAGTTCTCTGTCAATGACTACGTTTTCAGTAGCAGGGTCAAAAGAAATGACAGAAAAGGGTAATTTTCATCAAGAAAATGATGGGTGAGGGGGGAGAATTAATCCAAATCTCTCAGTATCATTGCTTTTATTCTAATTTAGAGCATTCCACCTATCTTTTTATTAAAAAAATATAAAGATATCATCACCGATCTCCGGTCTAATCAAAACTGAGATATGATAACATTTTTTTAAAAAAAGAAAAAAAAATGCTCAAAAGTCAGAGAAGGACTTTGTATGCAAGTAAAAAAGATTTAATGAAATTTTAAGTTTCACTTGTCTTTCTGCCAGTTTAACTCCAGTTTAATATTGGACTGCAATATCAACCTTACCCTTTAATTCTTGGCAGGTAAAGGTAAAGGTAAATATATCCCCTGTCTAGTTGTGTCCAAATCTTGGGGGCAGTGCACATCTCGGTTTCTTAGCCAAGGGAGTCAGTGTTGTCTAAAGACATTGACTAAATAAATAAATAAATAAATAAATAAATAAATAAATCCTAGGCATCTGATTGGCTGGATAGTTTGTGGAAACTAGGCAGGTCTGCATACCTGAGCTTAGTTCTATTATGAGGCTAAATGGGCCTTTCAGGAGGGGCAGCAGAGCTGAGGAAGTCCATTGTTATGAGATGGAATGTTGAGACAATGGGGGGCGTGTCCCTGACTGAGGATGGGATCTTGAGATTTTTCACCTTTTTAAAAGGTAAAGGAAAAGGTTTCCCTGATCAGTTGGGTTCTAGGGGGCGATGCTCACCTCTGTTTCGAAAATGCTCTCCCCAGGCTCCAGAGGCCCTCCTGAATTTCTGATAGGCCCATTTTTCGCCCTTCCCGAGCCTCTGCATGCACCCTGCATTTACCTGCATCTAAAACAGGCTGCATGGGGACTCCTGGGAGGGGCAGGATGTGGTGGGTGGGGCCAGCCAGGAGTGGGATTTGGGGGTTCTTTGAGCTGCACAGAATTTTAGCTAGTGGTCCTCCCGAACCCCCAGCAGCCCAGCCCTGAGTTCAACAGCATTTTGACTCTCCCAAATCTATGCTCCAGCACTATAGGAGCAATTGTCAGGGGCTGAGGATTTATCAAGTTTTGTTTCTGCCTTCTCCTAATTGCCCACTCTCTTAATTTTTTTAGGGGGTGAGTTGGGGATAATCAGAGTGTTTGGCAAGCCATAAGCTTGACTTGTCTGGCTCTGGTTCTTCTCAGTGATGAATTCCATTTTAAACCTGCAAACAATATTTTCAACTCAACAGCAGTTTGGGGTGTGTTGGGTTCCCTCCCACCTCTGTCTTAGCACACAGACAATATCAAGATCCTTCAGTTCCTGTTACTGCCCTAGTTATGACCGTGCTCTCTGCCATCTGTTCACCTAATTGTATGCTCCAATCTGCCATTACACTTTCCAAAACTGCAGTTTCGAATATTTGAATGTTTTCTCAAACCCCCCTATCAGGGGTGGGATTCAGCCGGTTCGTACCAATTCAGGCAAACCGGATGCTAATTTTACATCTGGTTCGCCGAACCGGTAGTTGCAAGAACTGGCTGCCCCCCCCCCACCCAGAAGTCTCCATGCGGCCCGTTTTGGATGCCAGGTAAGTGCAGGGCCCGCACGGAGGCTCTGGGAGGGTGAAAAATGGGCCTCCCGGAAGTTCCGGAACTCTGGAAACAGGCCTGTTTCTGGCCTCCAGAGGGCCTCTAGAGCCCAGGGGAGGCTGTTTTCGCCCTCACAGAGGCTTGAGGAAAGCCTCTGGAGCCTGGGGAGGGCAAAAATACCCCCCTCCATGGTGCAAGAGGCCAAGTAGGCCACGCTCACCATGGCTACACCCACCCAGCAGCTGGGCAGAGAACCGGTTGTTAAAAGTTTTGAATCCCACCCCTGCCCCCTATCGATTAAGATGTAAATATTGAATCCTTTGTGTCTTTCACTGTAGACTTCAGGAGATGCCAACTTTCTAGGTTGGACATTTTCAAAAAAAATATATAATTTTAGAAACTTGTTCAAAAGTCTAATACAGGTAGTTCTTGACTTAGAACCCATTCATTTAGTGAGTGTTTGAATTTATAATGGTAGTGAAAAAAAGCAACTCACACTTATGACCATCACTACAGCCTCACTGTCAGTAATCCAAATTCGGGTGCTTGCCAACCAGCATGTATTTATGATGATTGCAGCATCCGATGGTCATGTGATTATCATTTGCAACCTTCCCAGCCAGCTTCTGACAAGCAAAGGGAAGTCAGATTCACTTAATGATTGCAAGATTTATTTAACCATTGCAGTGATTTGCTTAGCAAGCGTAGCAAAATCTAGGTTATAAATCCGGGCATGACACACTTAACAACTGCTTAGTTGTTTGCTTAACAACCAAAATTCCAGTCTCGATTGTGGTTGTAAGTCGAGGACTACCTATATAGAATTCAAGGACCAAAATGTTTCCCCCCCCCATAAAGTATTATTATTATTAACCATCAGGTCAGCTTTTAAAGATACCTCAATGCCTCCTCTCTTCCCTATTGCTTTTTCTTACTCATGTGTATGAGAATAAGATTTTTAAAAAGACAGAGTTTAATGAAAAAGGACAAAAGACACAATTAAGATCCTAAAAATGATTGTGAACGCTCCAGCTTCCAAATCTGCACCCTGTTATTAAGCCGGTTATTAAGACCAGCTGCCTGCAATTACTGCAAGGTTCGAATCTCGCCAAGGCTCAAGGTTGACTCAGCCTTCCATCCTTTCTAAGGTAAGTGAAATGAGGACCCAGTTTGTGGGGGCAATAAGCTGACTTTGTATAAATATACAAAAGGATGAAGGCTATTGCTGAGCACATTGTAAGCCGCCCTGAGTCTTCGGAGAAGGGCGGCATATAAATCAAATTAAAAAAAAAAAATCTACATGTAGATAAAAAGAGTCTGTGGAATATTCTATTTCTGTGTGTTGCTTTCGCTCAGCTTTCCATGCACAACTAAAATTTGAATTCTGTCTTTTCATGGGTCTGCAATATGATTCTCTCATCAACACAAATCTAGTCCTTAAATAAGACTTTTTTAAAAAAAATGTAATAAACACTTAATGTAGATAGTCCTTGAATTATGACCGTAATTGAGCATGCAAATATAGTCCTATGTTGTGACAGTCATTAACCATATCAATATGTGACCATACCTGATTTTCTTACCTTTTTTTTCCCGTGGTCATTAAGCAAATGCATGCAGGAGCTGTAAAGAGAACCCATTGTTCTCTAGGGATAATTTTTGCCAGAAATGGAAAGGGCCTGGCCACACCCACAAATTGGATGTGTTTACACCAAACCATTAAGCACGTACTTTATAAACCTAGTAGCACACAGCTAGTTTGTAAGAATCAAACCAAACCAGCTAAGCAATATCCTTCCCATAACTTGACACACTTCTCCAAGTGTGGATTGCTAGGCAGAATTCACAGCCAACCTGGCGGTGGGTTGGGAAACATAGCATCAGTGGTGGGATTCAGGCGGTTCACACCACTTTGGGAGAACCGGTTGTTAATTTTCTGAGCAGGAAGAAATCATTAGGGCAGAGAACCAGTTGTTAAATTACTTGAATCCCACCACTGCATAGCATATAAGTCTTCACCATTTTGTTCTGGTTTTAACAGAATAATAACAGAAAAACAGACTTGAAAAGGACCTTGAAGGGCTTCTAGACAGACCCCCTGCTCATGCAGGAGTCCCTATTCCATTTCAGACAAATGGTTGTCCAATCTCTTCTTTGAAACCTCCATGATGGAGCACCCACAGTATCTGAATGCAAGCCATTCCACTGATTAATTGTCCTAACTGTCAGAAATGTCTTCTTATTTCTAGGTTGGTCCTCCCCTTGATTGATTTCCATCCATCACTTCTTGTCCTGCCTCCAGGTACTTTGGAGAATAGATTGACACCCCCTCTTCTCCGTAACAACCCCTCAAATATTTGAAGATCATGTCACCCCTAGTCAGAGGTGGGTTCCAAATATTCTTACCACTGGTTCGCCACACGCCTTCCGCACATACGCCCGGCCTTCTGCATGCTCGCTGGGTATTCAAAAGCGTTTTGAGGTTTTCAGCCCAGACATTTGCATGCCTTCTGTGTGTGTGCCTGGCCTCGAAAACATGGCTAAATAGGATGGCATTACATCGCTGCTACTGGTTCGCCCAAAACCGTTTTTTCCGAACCGGTTGAATACCACCTCTGCCCCTAGTCCTTCTCTTTGTTAGACTAGACATACCTAGTTCCCTTAAATGTTCATCGAACGGTTTAGCCTCCAGCCCCCTAATAATCTTTGTTGCTGTTCTGTATACTCTTTCTAGAGGCTCAACATCTTTTTAATATTGTGGCGACCAAAACTAGATGCAATATTCCACGTGTGGTTTTACCAAGGCAGCAATAAGCAATCATTCTATCGCTAAAAGTTTAGATGAAAAGTCCTAATTTTTCAGCTTTTCACATTCACATCTCATGTGCAGAGAGAAATTTTGTAAGCCAGTCTGCTTCTCCTGATTTAGACAAGACAAGAAGAAAAATCCGTCACTTCAAACATTATTCTGTCACGTCTTCCTTCCACATTGGATGCCCCAAGGCCTAACTCAATGTCCTCGGGGCTGCATGGGGATTGAAAATTTTTCATACACAGCCCTGAAAGCTTTGACTTATTCTGTCATTTTTGTGATCTCTGGAGCCAGCAGATAGCACAGGTCTAAAGGAAAAGCAATCAAAAGATTTACGTTTGTTCCTTGGTGGGAAGTGTTCCATCTTCTATTGTACCATTCTCTCCCCCCCTCCTCTCTTTCTTAACTATTATTTAGAAGAAACTTGGCTGAGAGAGAAGAGATACTCCAGTTCAGGGACAATTTCTTAACCGTCTCGAATGTTCTGACATTCTGGATCTCATGTGGGGATGTCGTAAGGTCAATGAAATTTTTATTTTTGTTCTAGTTTTTTTTTTAATGATTTGTGGGGTTAACATTGAAAATGGGAACAGGAGGCTTTTAAAAAAACAAATTGCTCCCTTTACTATCTTTAAAACTCATCCTGTCCATCCCCGTCCCCCTCCAGAGCAAAACCAGCCTACTGAAATTCAACAGGAAGCCCACAAATGTTGGCAGCACAATTTGGACTCATTATGAACAGTTAAGGATGGGGATATTAGAATTTGCCCCTTCAATGTCCCCTCTCTCAATTCCACTTTCGTTTAGGGTGGGATGAGAAAAGATTAAAAGGTAAAGGTAAAGTTTTCCCTGTCCAGTTATGTTCAACTCTAGGGCGCGATGCTCATCTCTGTTTCTTGGCCAAGGGAGCCAGTGCTGTCCAAAGACAATTTCCTTGGTGATGTAGCCAGCATGGCTGTACACCAAAGGCACACAGAATGCTGTTACCTTCCCACTGAAGTGATACCTATTTATCTACTCACATTTTCATGCTTTCGAACTGCTAGGTGGGCAGCAGTTGGGGCAAGGAATGGGACCTAACCCTGCTGAAAGTCACCCCGTTTGCTATTGAGCTTTGAGACCACATCTCTTGGCCCTGCAGAGCCAGGAAAGATGGCTGTTGGATTGAAACGCAGTCCAGGATATTGTGAAAGTCATATGTGAGAACTGGTCATAAGTTACTTGTTTCAGCACTGTTGTAACTTTGAACAATTGCTATATGAGTGGTTGTTAAGTCAAGGACAACTATAGAGCAGGGGTGGCCAATTAATATACTGTGTTCTAACCACTGTGCAACCACGGCTCTATAACACATAGAACTGTAGCAAAGAGGCACTTTGAGGTGTGAAACAGTGAATGGCGGCCTGAGAACCCTGGTGAATATCCTCCTCTGGCCTGTGATTTCACTCCATAACCAATATCTTCCGATGAGTTTTCTGCAAGAGCATCTGCCACTTCCTGTTCTGCCCCAGCTATGGACCCCAAAGAATGCAGCACACACACAAAGTCCGTACAAACCTTAATTTACTAATTAAGGACTACTAATGAGCTTTCTTAGTAATTGTTCGAAAACAAGTACAGTTTAAATCAGTCTTTTCTGAACAAGGGCTGTTAATTTAACTTCATTAACAGTCGACAAGAATCCAAAGAATAATAACTCAGTTCTGAGGCACAGTATTTCAGATAACCGTAATCTTACTGTGGTTAGCAGAATGCCCAAAAGCAATTTGCAGGAAAACTGACAAGAGAGAAACAATCAAACGTTTCTGGAATCAAGACACGAAGGAATATGAACAAAGTTGTTTCCTGCAAATTGTATCAGTTGTCGTCCTTCCTTAAATAGGATACGGGAGTAGCCAATTAGCCCCAAGCCTTACTCTTGAGGAGACCTCCTCCTGAGGAGTCACTCCTGCCTTTTAATAGCTCTGCATGCTCGTGCATCGAGAAGAGGCTCCTCCTCTTCTTCCTCTTCACTTATGGGAGCTTCTGGAGGTTCTGAATCCCCGTCTCTGGCACCACATCTTCTCCAGCCTCCTCATTGTCTGACTCGAGTGCCAACTGCACAGGCTGCTGGCGCAGCACCACACCAGCCTCCTCGATGTCGGAATCAGCTACTAACTGCACAGACCGCTGATGGGCCACAACACTTCCAGGCAAAGAAGGTGAGAAGTAAGATCCCCATTTTTGGCACCTCATTATTTAAAAATAGTCACTTGCTGGGAGCTATGAGATTATTAGCATCTACAGTAGTTCTTCATACTTTTGATTTTTGCTTGCTGAAGGCTATGCTGGTGCCCTTTACATATGCAATTGGGTGACCCTTTTTAGGGGATTCAAAAGTGTTTTGAGGTTTTCAGCCCAGACATTTGGTTTTTCCCACTCCTTTCAAACAAAATATTGTTTGTTGTCAGGGGCGGCATCACACAGAAAAGGTTAAAAGCTTGCTAACAGAGCAATTTATGGGCAACGCATAGCATGCAGTGAGCACCAATCTAAAGCTTGGAAAAAATAACCCAGAAGGCATGAAGAATATATGCCTTTGGGAGACCTGTGATTTTACATGTTAATTATACTAGAGCAATGGAAGTTTTGTCCTGTTTTGGAACATCTGATTTGGAATGCAAAACTATCTATCTCTTGCCAACTCCTGCAATATTTATCAGGGAAGTTGAATGCCCTGAGGCCAAAGAAAGCTTCCATCCAAACATACAGGTGACTGTACTGATCAGGTTCCTAGGCTTGAGTTACCAAGATCTAGCATACTGTCCTTATTCTGAAGACCCGGGAGATTTCTCTCTTTGCTTGGCTTTCCTTTAACTACAGTACTTGGTGTTCTGCTGACATACTTGCACACATATCTCCTGTCCAGTGGTGGGATTCAGCCGGTTCGCACTGGTTTCGGCAAACCGTTTGTTAAATTACCCACCCTCCCGCTATCAAAGTGGATCCTGGGCGCTGCACTGTGGTGCAATAGAGAAACGGGCAATGGAGAGGCCCCTTTCCCTCTTTCTTTCTCCCTGCTCCTCCTCCTTCCCTTGTGCCAGCCGTTCCATTGCCCGTTTCTCCATTGCAGCACAGTGCAGCACCCAGGATCCACTTTGATAGCATGTGTGTCAGTGGTGAAATCCAAACTTTTTTACTACCGGTTCTGTGGGTGTGGCTTGGTGGGCGTGGTGTGGCTTGGTGGCCGTGGCTTGGTGGGCGTGGTAGGGGAAGGATACTGCAAAATCTCCGTTCTCACCCCACTCCAGGGGAAGGATACTGCAAAATCCCCATTCCCACCCCACTCTGGGGCCAGCCAGAGGTGGTATTTGCTGGTTCTCCAAACTACTCAAAATTTCCGCTCCCAGTTCTCTAGAACCTGTCAAAATCTGCTGGAATTCACCCCTGGTATATGTGTAATTTAACAATTGGTTCACCCAGGGTCAGGTTGGCCATCGCGGGAGGCTTGTCCCACATGTGTGGCAGAGCTGGAGGATGGGCCACGCCTCCCACAATGGCCAATCTGACCCTGGGTGAACTGGTTGTTAAATTATTTGAATCCCACCACTGCTCCTGTCCCAAAGATGGTTTTTCAAGAGACAACTGAACTTTCTGGGTTTTTTCTGAAGATGTTTTGCTTCTCATCCAAGAATCTTCTTCAGCTCTGACTGGATGGTGAGGAACGGAAGGATTTATACTCCTTGCAGACAGCTGGTCATTTGCCTCCTTTCACCTGGAGGTTTATCTGTGATATACGACACAGGGGAGGGAATACAACATCATCTATCTCCAATCTGCAACATGGTCCTTTCAGCAGTTCCAAGAAGGCTCCACACCCATTTCCACTACTCAGGTGACCTTGATGACACAGATACAGCGACTGCCAGTGAAGGCTCCTGGATTGGGGCTGAAAGGCGAAAGGGAAGCAGTACACTCCTTCCCATATTTAGGTAGACCAGATTGCCCTGATAGAAAAAACACTTCACTTAATAAATGTTTCACTTAGCAACATCAATTTTGGGCTCAGTTGTGGTTGTAAGTCGAGGACTACAACCTTTAAAACACAGTCACATGATATGCTGCAAATGGCGGTAAATATAGCTGTGTTGCCAAGCACCCAATGGTCGGTTATGTGATCTGGAGTGGGCATCCATCCGAGCTTTGGATCCATAACTTGTAACTCCTCTTTTACAGGTAGATCGTCACTTCAAATGGTTGCTAAGCAAGCAGCCGTAAATTAAGGACTACCTGTAGTCAGGAATGAATGGATCTGGAATCCAATAATTTCTAGAGAGCTACTCAGCACAGCACAATCTTAAATTATGTGGAACACATTACAAGAGTTAAAGCAGAGGTCTTCAAACTTGGCAGCTTTAAGACTTGTGGACGTCAACTCCCAGAATTCTCCAGCCAGCATATTATAGCTGGCTGGAGAATTCTGGGAGCTGAAGACCACAAGTCTTAAAGCTGCGAAGTTTGAAGACCCTTGCTTTAAAGTCTTTCAAAGAACATAAGAACACCCAAGGTGCATACAATCCTACATTTTGTGATATATCGTAGTCAACCAAATACAACTGAGAAGCTTACAAGCAAGGATAAGTGTTCTGCCCCAGCTACAGATCCCAAAGAACACAGCACACACAAAGTTTGTACAAAACTTAATTTACTAAAACAACTCAGTCTTTTTCAAAACAAAGGCTGTTAATAAACTTTCTTAACAGCCTACAAGAAACCAAAGATAAAGTAATCACAATCTTACTAAGGTTGGCAGAATGCCCAGAAGCAATTTGCAGAGAATCCAGACGTGAAGAAGAGTGAACTAAAGTTGTTCCCTACAGCTTGCTTCAGTCGGCGTTCCTCCTTAAATAGGCTAAGGGAGTGGCCAATTAGCCCCAAGCCTTACTCTTGAGGAGACCTCCTCCTGAGGAGCCACTCCTGCCTGCGCGCCCGTGCATCAAGAAGAGGCTCCTCCTCTTCTTCCTCTTCACTTAAGGGAGCTTCTGGAGGTTCTGAAGGCCCTGGCTGAATCCCTGCTTCTGGCATCACATATTCTCCAGCCTCCTCATTGTCTGACTCAAGTGCCAGCTGCACAGGCTGCTGGCGCAGCACCACACCAGCCTCCTTGCTGTCAGAATCAGCTACAATCTGCACAGGCCACTGATGACCCACAACAATAAGAGAAAAGTAGATGTTCTTAGTTTGAGCCTCTATCAGTTCTAGAGAACCGGTCGCGGAAATTTTGAGTAGTTTGGAGAACTGGTAGTAAAAATTCTGACTGGCCCCGCCCCCAAATAGGGATTTTGCAGTAACCTTCCCTTGGATTGCGGAGGGAATGGAGATTTTACAGTATCCTTCCCCTGCCATACCCATCAAGCCATGTGCACCAAGTCATGCCATGCCCACCAAGCCACACCCACAGAACCGGTAGTAAAAATATTTGAAACCCACCACTGGCCTCTATATATCTATCCTGTCCGCTTTTAAAATTAGTTATTGTATATATCTGTGAATTCTGTTTTTCACTTTAAAATCAAATCAAAGAGATACATTCTTTGTAAAATATGATTTAATCTCAGAGAAGGATCGTCACTTTTAAGGCTCACTCATTTTTATTCAGTCTACTTCTCCACTTTTGACTAGCTCAAGAAGCTTGAGAACCCAGAGAACGTAACTTTAATATGGAAATGATGTCAGCTGCGCAGTAACTTACAGAGGCAATTCAATTGCTGGGAAATATGAATTGTAATATCCCTCAGCCGTAAATGATACTGTGGAGGAAAGAAAAATGTCCACCACAATCATCAATTGGTGGATGAAGTTTTACATGATTTCATTACCAAGTGCTTTGCCTGAGAGGCAATTTACAGAGCTGGAATAAATCAATTATGATTAAACAACAGACTCTTTTAATTGTACTAGCCATTGCCTTGTAAAAAAATAAATAACAGTGTGCCATTTTAAACACTTCCATTCCAGAGGCAGACTTTCAAAACCATGCCTTCAGAAAACTCAGGAAGAAATGGCAAACTGGAAACAGCTTTGTTGAGAGAAGAATCAGTGACTATAATGGAATGAAGATTTGGCAAAGAGATTGGATCATTGGAATTCCTCTCTGGGCAAAAACAGGATTTGGGATCACCCACATGTACTCCAGACATTTGTTTCTTGAAAGGAGACTATGAGACCACAGTCTCTGGTGGGTGTATTGCTCTCGGAAATTAGGGGTTGCTACAGTGGTGAGGTTCAAATAATTTAACAACCGGTTCTCTGCCGTAATGACTGGTTGGGTAGGTGTGTCTGGGTGGTCATGTGACTGGGTGGGTGTGGCCAACTCAACATCACTCATGTCGAGAGGCACCTCGCTTTGCCCAGCCTCTCCTCGCCACTCCCAGCCATGCCTCACCCCTCCCCTCCCAGCCACTTCTTTTCATGACCAGCTACTGGCCCTGCCACCCAGCTGGGTGAGTGGCTGGGAGGGGAAGGGCGAGGTGAGGCCAGGCGTGTGGGGATGCATACTATTCAGCCAGTTCACCAAACTGCACAAAAACTTAGCTACAAGTTCTACCGAACCTGTGTGAACTGGCTGAATCCCACCACTGGGTTGCTAACTTTGTCCAAATAAGGTCAACACTTTTATGGGAACAAGATTTGCATATTTAACAGAATAACAGACTTGCAAGGGATTACGGAGTTCTTCTAGTTCAACTCCCTGTTCAAGCAGGAAACCCTTTACTATTTCACACAAATGTGAAACCTCTTCTTAAAAATCTCTAGTGTTGGAGCCTCTACAGCTTCTGGAGGCAAGTCATCCCACTGATTAATTGTTCTAGCTATCATGACAGTTCTAGGTTGGTTCTCTCCTTGTTTAGTTTCCATCCATCGCTTCTTCTCCTGCCTTTAGGTACTTTGGAGAATAGCTTGACTCTCTTGACTCCCTGTTCTTAATGGCAACCCCTTAGATATTGGAACATTGCTATCATGTAACCCCACTCCTCCTTTTCATACCCAATTCCTATAATTGTTCTTCATATGTTTTAGCCTTCCATCCCCTAATAACCTTTGTTGCTCTTCTCTGCACTTTTTCTAGAGTCTTAACATCTACACCTGGAATACTGCATTTAGTTTTGGTCACCACATTCCAAAAAAAGATGCTGAGTCTTTGAAAAAAGTGTGAAGAGCAACTAAGATGATTAAAGGCCTGGAGACTAAAACATGTGAAGAACGGTTGCAGGATTTGGGTTTGGCTACTCTAGAGAAAAGAAGGACTAGGAGGGACATGATAGCAGTATTCCAGTATTTGAGGGGCTGCCACAAAGAAGAGGGAGTCAAGCTATTCTCCAAAGCACCTGAGGGCAGGAAAAGAAACCATGGATTTATTTATTTATTTATTTATTTATTAAATTTTTATACCGCCCCCTCTCCCGAAGGACTCGGGGCGGTGAACAGCCAAAATTAAAAACACACAATACAAATATTAAAATACATTAAAACAAAATTAAATTATCTTAGGCTTCTCCAATTTAAAACCCCGTTACCCATAAAATTCACCAATTAAAAAAATTTTTTTTTTTTTTTAACCCAGCCCGGCTTGCTGAAATAAAAAAGTCTTCAGGGCCCGGCGGAAGGTCCGGAGGTCCGGGATTAGTCGTATCCCTGGGGGCAGCTCATTCCAGAGGGCGGGTGCCCCCACAGAGAAGGCTCTTCCCCGGGGGGTCGCCAGCCGACATTGCCTGACAGACGGCACCCTGAGGAGACCCTCTCTGTGGGAGCGTGTTGGCCGGTGGGAGGTTATCGGAGGCAGAAGGTGGTCTCGTAAATAACTGGGTCCTAAGCCATGGAGTGCTTTGAAGATGAGAACCAACACCTTGAAGCGCACTCGGAAGACCACTGGAAGCCAATGCAGCTCGCGCAGGAGAGGTGTCACGTGGGAGCGCCATGCCGCCCCCATAAGTACCCGCGCGGCCGCATTCTGCACCAGTTGGAGCCTCCGAGTGCTCCTCAAGGGGAGCCCCATGTAGAGAGCATTACAGTAGTCAAGGCGGGAAGTAACGAGGGCATGAGTGACCGTGCATAGGGAGTCCTGATCCAGAAAGGGGCGCAACTGGCGTATCAGGCGAACCTGATAGAAAGCCCCCCTGGCCACGGCCGTCAAATGCTCTTCTAAGGACAGCCGTCCAGGAGGACACCCAAGTTACGCGCCCTCTCCGTGGGGGCCAATGTCTCGCCCCCAATAGTCAGCGATGGCACCAGCTGACTATATCGGGACGCCGGCAGCCACAGCCACTCAGTCTTGGAGGGATTGAGTCAGAGCCTGTTCCTCCCCATCCAGACCCGCACCGCCTCCAGGCACCGGGACATCACTTCAAGGGCATCGTTGGGGTGGTCTGGGGTGGAGATGTACAGCTGGGTGTCATCAGCGTACAGATGGCACTGCACCCCAAAACCACGGATGATCTCGCCCAGCGGCTTCACATAAATGTTGAACAGGAGAGGCGAGAGGACCGACCCTTGTGGCACCCCACAAACCAAGTGCCTTGAGGTCGACCTCTGCCCTCCTGCCAACACAGACTGCGACCTGTCGGAGAGATAGGAGGAGAACCACCATAAAACAGTGCCTCCCACTCCCAACCCCTCCAACCGGCGCAGCATGATACCATGGTCGATGGTATCAAAAGCCGCTGAGAGGTCTAATAGGACCAGAACAGAGGAGCAACCTCTGTCCCGAGCCCTCCAGAGATCATCAACCAACGAGACCAATGCCGTTTCCGTGCTGTACCCGGGCCTGAAGCCGGACTGGAACGGATCTAGATAGACGGTTTCCTCCAGGTACTGCGGGAGCTGTCGCACAACCACACTCTCAACAACCTTTGCCAGGAAGCGAAGGTTGGAAACTGGACGATAGTTTGCTAAAACAGCTGGGTCCAGAGAGGGCTTCTTGAGGAGGGGCCTCACCACCGCCTCTTTCAAGGCGGGAGGCAAGAACCCCTCACTCAAGGAAGCATTTATAATCCTCTGGAGCCAGCCTCGTGTAACCTCCCGGGTAGCCAGCACCAACCAGGAGGGACACGGGTCCAATAAACATGTGGTTGCGTTCAACCTCCCCAGCATCCTGTCCACGTCCTCGGGAGTCACAGGGTCAAACTCATCCCAGATAACCGTCTCAAGACAGACCTCGGACAACCCGCCTGTACCTACCCAGTCGGAGTCCAAGCCTTCCCGAATTTGAGCGACTTTATCGTGCAGATAATGCGCAAAATCCTCAGCACGACCTTGCAAGGGGTCTTCCCGCGCTCCCAGATGGAGAAGGGAGCGAGTCACCCTAAACAAGGCAGCTGGGCGATTTTCTGCCGACGCGATAAGAGCGGAAAAGTAATTATACTTCGCCGCCTTTATCGCCACTAAGTAGGTCTTGATATAAGACCTCACTAGTGTACGGTCAGATTCGGAGCGACTGGCCCTCCAACTACTCTCTAGGCATCTTTTCCGGCGTTTCATCCCCCTCAGCTCCTCGGAGAACCAAGGAGCTGGGCAGATTCGGCGCCGGGTCAGAGGCCGCAAAGGCACGACCCGATCTAAAGCCCCAGCGGCCGCCCTATCCCAGGCGGCCACCAGGTCCTCAGTCGAGTCGCGTGCCAGAGTCTCAGGAAATGGCCCAAGCTCCATTCGGAACCTATCAGGATCCATCAGGCGCCTGGGGCGGAACCACCTAATTGGTTCCGCCTCCCTGCGGTGGGGCATAGCGGTCAGGAAGTCAAGTCTAAGGAGAGAATGGTCTGACCATGACAAGGGTTCAATAACTATATCCCCTGTATCTAAGCCATTCAACCACTGACCAGAGACGAAAACCAAGTCCAGCGTGTTTCCTCCTATGTGAGTGGGGCCCTGAATTAACTGGGTCAGGTCCATGGCCGTCATGGAAGCCATGAACTCCCGAGCCACCTCAGATGCTTCACCGATGGACGGCAGGTTGAAATCCCCCATGACTAAAAGCCTGGGGGTATCAACCACCACCCCGGCTATAACATTGAGGAGCTCGGGCAGGGCCGCTGCCACGCAGCAAGGAGCCAGGTACGTGACCAGCAGGCCCATCTGCCTCCCATGGCCCCACTTCACAAGGAGAGACTCACAACCGGCTATCTGAGGTACAGTGGCCTCCCTAGGATCAAGACCTTCCTTTACAATAACCGCCACCCCCCCACCCCTACCCTGGGCCCTTGGCTGATGGAATGCGCGGAAACCCGGTGGGCACATTTCTACGAGGGGGACCCCCCCCTCCAGGCCCAACCAGGTCTCAGTAATACCCGCCAGGTCCGCTCCCCCCTCCTGAACCAGCTCACAGATGAGGGGGGCTTTATTAGCCACGGACCTGGCATTGCACAGCATCAGCCTAAGACCCAGGCTCTGAGACTCCGGACAACCCAGGGAACGAGAAGAGCACTGGGGGCCGGAGCATGTCACCGCTTGAAGACAGCGGATACGTGCCCCCACAACATGATATGGCCCCCTGCTCCCACCATACCTGCCCCTCCCACCTACGGTCCTGATGACATCGCCCTCCTCCCTACCAGCACCAACCCCCTCCGATCCCCGCTCCGCACCTCCCCTAGCGCGACCCTGTGCCGGGCCTGGTCCCCTCCCCAACAAATCACCCTCCCTATCCTTTGCCAAACAACCCTCCCCCCTCCCAAAACCCCTTAAAAGATTGGCAAATGACAATTTTAAAAAAACCCTCAACCCCCTCTTCGCCGCATGCCACCAGTTACCAGATGGAAACTAATCAAGGAGAGAAGCAACCTGGAATTATGGAGAAACTTCCTAATAATGAGAACAATTAACCAGTGGAACAGCTTGCCTTCAGAAGTTGTGGGTGCTTCATCACTGGAGGTTTTTAAGAAGAGACTGGACAGTCACTTTTCTGAAATGGTATGGGATCTCCTGCTTGAGCAGGGGGTTGGCCTAGACGACCTCCAAGGTCCCTTCCAGATTTATTCTGATTCTGATATTTTTTATATCATGGTGACGAAAACTGGATGCAATATTCCAAGTGTGGTCTTATCAAGGCATTATAAAATGGTATTAATACTTGATTCCTTTCTTAATCACTTTTGGAAATTGCTTGTTTAACTGTTTTTCAGTTATTAGGAATCTTGAGAATGGCACGTTTTATTACACTGGATGAATTGCCTTCAATCCTTAGTGAAAGAAGTTTTAAATACAAGTTTAAGGACTTAAACATTTTATCTCTTTTGTGGGGGGAATAAACACCAAAAGGGTGATTAGCACATTAACTTTGAAAAGTTACAAATGGACTAAGGATCCAGATCAGTGGTGAGTTGCCCCTGGTTCAGACCAGTTCTATAGAACCGGTAGTAAAACCACTGGGAGGCTCTGCCCACTGACCCCAACGTCATCAGGAAGTCTTCTGCGCATGCGGCCCTGTTGCAAACCATTAGTAAAGGTAAGTAGAACCCAACTCTGGTCCAGATGGATTTGAAATTAGTTTTTGAAACTAATTATGAGAATCTTTTCTGTGGGAAATTCTGTTTTGTATGTGTGTGTGTGTGTATATATATAATCTATATCTATCTATCTATCTATCTATCTATCTATCTATCTATCTATCTATCTATATGATAAGATGGAATTCTGAAAGCTGGACACTAGAGAGAATCGGAAGGAAATAAAGATTATAACTAAAGGAGAAGAGCACTTATGTTTGGCCTACTAATACCGCATGGAGCAAAATACTTCAACATTGGATTTATTGAAGGATATTTGTGAACAAGGATCCAGAAGTTAATTTTAAGAGTATCTGCCATTATGTATTTGGAAAATATTATGAAAGAGGAACAAGATTTACCAGATAGGATTGAGATTGAATTGAAAGTGGGTTTAAAAAATGATGGGCTGCAGGAATGATGTAGAAGGAGATGCAAAAGGGTGACCTTCTTACTGGATTTACAAAATAGACCTATTAAAGTTTTGAAGATATTTGTGAGACCGGACAAAGAAAAACTTGAGTAGAAATGAAGTTCTAGGGCATTATTTGAGGGGATTAAAAGTAAAGTGAAGAAATATAAAAAGGTCAAAATTGTTAAAAGGAAGAAATATAAAAGTTAGTTTATTTGATTCAGGTTAAAAACAAATATTTTATTATCACCGGTAACCCTTAATGGACTTTTGCTGAAGTTTTAGAGCTGAATGACAAGGCTTTAGGCTTTGTCTATAAATAAGAGATAAGGTATGAGAAGGAGAGACCATTTGTTGTATTTTAAGAGAATGTGGTGAGTTTATGCTTGTTATGAAGGAAAAAGTATATATATATATATATATATATATATATATATATATATATATATATATATATATATATTCTTTTTTCTTATATATATTCTTTTTTTTTACTATGTGCCTATTTTTGTTTCTTCTTTTCTTTTACTTTTTCCCTTATTTTCACATATAACATTCAATAACATTACTATTAAAAAAGAAAAAAACCCAATGGATTGTTAGAAATGAGAACATAGCAAAAGTCAGGTCAATATGCAATGGTCCAAATAAGCAGATTGTAGTGATTATCATAGAATCAGAAGTCCAAAGATATATTATCAGTCTGTCTGCCTATCTCTCATCCATATTCTGAAAAATGTTAATCAAGCAGCAGTTAGGAGTGATACCAGATAGACATCTGGGTCTATTTACCAACAATTACTAAATGCTGTGAACCAAGTCGAAGATGGCTCTCTCCATCAAAGATTTCCCTTTAAACCTAGCCAGCAATTGCTGAAAGTGCTACATAAATCTTTGCTGTAATCTAGCAAAATCTATTCTAGCAAAACACATTCTGCCGGTTAATTCTTCAAGAATTCCTTCCAGGTTTAATGGGAGGGAAATCTTCAAGTGTTGGGTTTTAAATGGACAGTGCTTTTCCCATTCTAACCCTTAGCAGAAAGTTAGATTTCACAGATTTAAAAATCAAGAAATGAAACTTCTCTCTTTCTCTCTGTCTTTCAATCACTGCAGGGGAAAAGTAGGAGTCACTCAAAATGAATATATCTGACATCCCTTTCCTGAAAATCAGACAGAAACACCAACATGAGAAGACAAATAAGCTATGCAGAAATAACTGTACCTTCTTTCCTCATTCTTTCTCCTCCCCCAGCATAAATATCTGCAAAATCACATTCAAGTCCCAATTTTTAGGAAATAAAAAAAATGCTTACCAAAGGAGCATGTGGAGAAAATCATCTGTGTGATCCATGGGGCAAACAATTGTGGCAGGTTAAAACAGTACAAAAAAGGACCAGGATTCTGTCAACGTCTCGCAAAGATAGAATGAAATAATGCAAACTTAATTTTTTTTTTTCAGAAAACAGGGAGACGGTGACTTATTTTCATCTTTTCTTTTTTCAAGAAGTAACTGAAAACCCTTAAAGGGCCAACATCCCAATCGGCTGCAAGGTCTGATTTCACAGCCATTCCTGGGCACTTTCGCCCGGTAAGCATCCCAAATTCGATCCTGCCAGCAAAGAAGCAGTAACAGTGTAGTAAAGCAAGAATAGTAATTACTTGGTGGTGATAGAGGCGACGGAAGTAGCAGCAGCAACAGCAGCAGCAGCAACTAATTGTAAATCAATTCTACAGAGTCTAAAGCATATATGCTGAGCACGGGTAAGCAAAGATGCTGACCAGCTAAATTGCTGCATTTCTGGAAAATGTTACTCATTAATACTAAGGCAAGCACCCAAAGTTAAACAGGTACCCTCTCCATTAAAAACGACAACAACTATTTTGCCTGTTTTCAAATGTCCTATGACAAAGGTGCTAAAAAGAGTTACTTTTCCTCTGACTTTCAAAGCCGGCTATTTTCTCTGTAACTACAGGAATTAGAAATTGTTTTAATTTATTATTCTCTCTTCAAC
This sequence comes from Pituophis catenifer annectens, assembly GCF_029215685.1. Taxonomy (NCBI): domain Eukaryota; kingdom Metazoa; phylum Chordata; class Lepidosauria; order Squamata; family Colubridae; genus Pituophis; species Pituophis catenifer. The sequence goes on along the minus strand of NW_027256881.1, from coordinate 10,342,910 downwards.
ACTCTTAATAGTTACAAATCTCTCTGTATATATTTATTTCAAAGCCAAAACCTTCCAGAATTCCTCCCCAAACTGTCTTAAATCAGAACCTATGGGCTTCTTCCCTACTTGCGTCTAGTCCTCCAGAATCCTAATGTCCTAATAACTTCTGCTGTGTCCCCATAAATTTGCCTTCACTTCATTCCCCAATCCATATGTGAAGCCATCTTAAGTCATTATTAGCTGTTCCAGGAAACAAGAGGTCTCTGCATTCAGTTTTGGTCGCCATGATGTAAAAAAGATGTGGAGACTCTAGAAAGAGTGCAGAGAAGAGCAACAAAGAGGATTAGGGGACTGGAGGCTAAAACATACGAAGAACAGTTGCAGGAACTGGGTGTATCTAGTTTAATGAAAGGACCAGGGGAGACATGATAGCAGTGTTCCAATATCTCAGGGGCTGCCACAAAGAAGGGGAGTCAAGCTATTCTCCAAAGCACCTGAAGGCCAGACAAGAAGCAATGGGTGGAAACAAGGAGAGAAGCAACCTAGAACTCAGAAGAAATTTCCTGACAATGAGAACAATTAATCAGTGGAACAACTTGCCTCCAGAAGTTGTGAATGCTCCAACACTGGAAGTTTTTAAGAAGATGTTGGATAACCATTTGTCTGAAGTGGTGTAGGGTTTCCTGCCTAAGCAGGGGGTTGGACTAGAAGACCTCCAAGGTCCGTTCCAACTCTGTCATTCTAAATTCTTCGTCTTGAAATGGTGACATGAGTCAGTTTCAAGATATGCAAGATCTTTTTTTTTTTGGCTAAAAGGATGTGTTTGGTGACTGTGGAAAGAGGATTTATCCCAGCATTTATAGCAGTGATGGCTAACCTTTTTGCCATTGTGTGACAAAAGCATGGGGAGCATGGGGGGGCCATGCGTGCATGTGCTCACACCCATAATTCAATGCCCCAGTGCCCCCCCGCACATGTGTACCCCACACTCCCCTCACTTTTGGCATGTGACGGCAAAAAGGTTACCGGTGGGCCTGGTAGGCCTGTTTTTCACCCTCCCCAGGCTCCAGAGGCTTTCTTGGAGTTTGGGGAGGGTGAAAACAGCCTTCCACACACTCCCAGAGGCCCTTTAGAGGCCCCTCTGCTGGGCCCGGAAGGCCCGAAAATCAGCTGGCCAGTGTGCACATGCACGCTGCAGCTGAGCTAGGTCAACACTCGCGTGCCCACAGATATGGCTCCACGTGCCACCTGTGGCACCCGTGCCATAGGTTCGCCATCACGGATTTATAGCCTTCCTCAGAGTGGTGTAGCCATGAATAGTCACTGGACATTCTCCTGCAAGGCCATTCCTATTTTGGAGAGTGTAAAGTCAAGACCTTTCAACCCGGCTCTCCTGCTCCTATACCACCAGGAACGTACAGATCAAATGCATAACATAGGAGAACAAACCTATCAGGACTAGATTCAGCAGTCCATCTGCATTGGAAAGACTCTTTTGAAGACATCAAAGTTCATATTTTGGACAGAGAGATGGCTGATTTGAAAGAGGGGTCAAATAGGTCATCTATATCAAAACTGAACAGCCCTCTCTCAACAGAGGGGGAGGGATATGACATCATCTATCTCCAGTCTACAACACAGTCCTTTCAGCAGTTCCAAAAAAGCTCCACACCCATTTACACCACTCAGGTGACCCTGAGGACACAGATAAACCTCCAGGTGGCCTTAACAACATGCTAAAAGAATGCAAACGTCCAGCTGTCTGCAAGGAGTATAAATCCTTCCATTTCCCACCATCCAGTCAGAGCTGAAGAAGCTTCTTGGATGAGAAGCAAAATGTCTTCAAAGAAAAACCAGAAAGACCAGTTGCCTCTTAGAAAGAAAAAAAAAAAAGCACCTTTGGGACAACTATGACCTGGATGACTGAGACTCTCCATAGATATTTATAAATCAAGCGTCTTGTGGACACTGTAACAATTGCATTTGAGCAGCCAGATCTCCTACTGGAACCAGAAGTGGGTTTCAGCAGGTTCTGACCAGTTCTGGAGAAACGGAAGCGGAAATTTTGAGTAATTTGGAGAACCGGTAGTAAAAATTCTGACTGGCCCTGTCCCCATCTATTCTCTGCCTCCCAAGTCCCAGTTGATTGGGAGGAAATGGGGATTTTGCAGTAATCTTCCCCTGCCACGCCCACCAAGCTACACCCACCAAGCCACGCCCACAGAACCAGTAATAAAAAAAAATTTGAAACCCACCACTGACTGGAACCTTACCTCCCAAACCACCAAACCATCAGCCACACTGAGAAGCCTCAGTGCAATCAGATAGGAGACTTGCCCGTTTTACCATGTATCGGGGAAACCTGTTGTTTTGAATGGGGATCTTCAACCTGATAGGGGAGCCAAAATGGTGAGAGAATACAACAAAAAGAAATGGATGGAAATTAATCAAGGAGAGCACTAACCTAGAAATAATAATAAGAAGAAATTTCCTGAGAGTGAGAACAATTAATCAGTGGAACAACTTGCCTCCAGAAGTTGTGTGTGCTCCAACACTGGAAGATTTTAAGAAGAGATTGGACAACCATTTGTCTAAAATGGTATAGGGCAAGGGTTAGCAACCTGCGGCTCTGGAGCCGCATGTGGCTCTTTCACCCCTCTGCTGTGGCTCCCTCTCACTCAAAATATGGCAATCTGTGACACCCACTGGCACGCAATTTATTGAGCTTTTCAACCCTCAGTAGGCCAACCATGGATAAATCCAAGAAAAGAAAAGTTTCAGAAGAAAACAGAAGATTTAATTCAACTACATATGCTAGTTTTGTGGCCGCTCAAGAAATAATCAGGCACGGGAAGAGTTTTGTGGCTCCCGGTGTTTTCTTTTCTGTGGGAAACAGATCCAAGTAGCTCTTTGAGTGTTTAAGGTTGTAGACCCCTGGTATAGGGTCTCCTGTTTGAGGAGGGGGCTCGCCTAGAAGACCTCCAAGGTCTCTTCCAACTCTGCTATTCTCTTAAGAGAGGTGTTGATAAATCAGCCAGCCAGCTAGCCAAAAGATGGATTAGAAGAGCTGCATGGCTAGTCCTGCTGAATAACTAATTGGTGGGTTTGTATGTGGTCAAGTGTGGAGAGCCACCTTTCCTGCTACATTTTGCAGATGTTTGGGTAACCGCTGATCAAAAGAAGTCACCTTCTCCAGCTCCCTCCTGGGCTGGGCTTAGCATCTAAGCAAAGTCAGACCAGTGAAGAATGCTCAGACATTTTGCTCATGACTGCATTATTGCTATTGTAATTATTATAGATTTAGATATTAAAGGGATTGATATTTGCCATTACTATTATTGCAAGTATAAGAAACGGCCTTTGGAACTTTCCAAATGCTATTTAAATGACACATGAAACTGGACTTCACCTAATTGTCTGATAATCTACAAATAACAAAGGATCCACTTGCCGTGGATGTTTTAACCACACAGGTAGCCCTGGCTTACTGACTATCTTGTTTAGTGACTGTTCGAAGTTAATAACCATGTAAAAACAATAGCTTTGTGACTAATCCTTGTTTTTATGACCACTGCCACATCTTGGGATCACTCGATGGCCATTCAAGAGCTTCACAACCATGACAAGCAGAATTAAATAGGCAAGGTGGAAGTAAAATTTTAGGTCACAGTTTTGCTTAACAACCAAAAGAGAAGTGAGGTAATCGTAACCCATTGTGGCCATGTGATTTTCTGCTTAGTGACAGGAGTGCTTAGCAAGAGAGTTGCTAGTTCTTTCAAGCAAAAACTACCTAAATAAGCCACAATTGCCCTATTTTGGTTAACCTTTTTGGTGCTGAGTGCCCAAAGTATGCGTGCGCGAATGTACGCGCATGTGCCAGAAACCCCAAAATGCAATGCGAGCACCCTCCTGCGCATGTGCCCCATGCCCGTCCCATGCATGTGCACACATCCCCTGTACATGAGGGCTCTGTGCATGTGCCCCACTCCCCCGGTGCCCTGTTTTGGCTTCCAGGTTGGTGCAGGAAGCTTTCTAGGCCCAAAACTGGGCATTTTGGGCCTGGAAAGCCTCCTGTAACCTGGAAGTCAAAACGGGGCACGGAAGGGTCTCGCGCACCTCCCATCTCCCATTTTGGGCTTGGAAAGCCTCCTGCACCAACCTGCACCACCCGTGCATGCACCTCACCCCCCACACATGTGCGTGTCTCCCGTTTGTGCTCCACCCCCACGCATGCGTGGCAGAGACCCGAAGACCACCTGGCCGGCAGGAGGCACACGCACATGCGTGATGGAGCTGGGCTGGGGCAACAGCTGGCATGCCCGCAGAGAGGACTCTGCGTGCCACCTGTGGCACACATGCCATAGGTTCGCCATCACAGCTATAAGCCATAAGCCATGGGTTATAAAACCCAAAGACTGGCTTTACACAATATGCATATAACAATCCTGTGGCTGCCATTGTGTATCTCTTCCTACAAAAGCAATCCAACTCATTTCAGTAGGACTTGCTTCAGATTAGGCAAGGTTTCAGTTGCAATCTTAGACAAAATATTTCCCTACTAAGTTTATTATTTATTAGTTCTGTCAGATGTAAATGCCTTATTCTCTAATGTGTAAATAATGTATATATGGAACATCAGGGGTTAACTTATTACTTGAGCTTTAATGTATTCATATTTTACCACTCCCATTCCTGGCTCCGCCCCTTGTATATAAAAGGAGTCACCCTCCCCATTTTCTTTGCTTCTATCTTGAATATTCAGCGAATATAGAATGCCTATTATGATTAAAGAGAATTATATTTAAACCTATAACTTCTATTATCTTTATTGAGTCTGATCCTGAAAATATTGCAACAAGCTGGTAGCAGAGGATGGTTAATTGACTCAATAAGTAATTAAAAATGTCCAAGAAAAATAGGCCCAACACCAGGGCCTACAGCAAAGAAATAGAAACTGATCAAGAGATGATCAACGAATCCACTAATGCGATTTCGAGAGAATCCGAAGAATACACCACTGAAGAAGAAGAACTGATGAGTGAAAATAACGACCAGGAAGAAATCGAGATAGAAAATAACGAACTCAGGTCAGAAATATTAAAAATACTAAAAAGCCAAAAGAATGATGAAAGCCTCATCGCGGACCTCCAGGAGATGCTGAGGAACAGCGGAGCAGCGAGAGAGAAAAACATCATTAAAGAAAAACCCAAAGATCAAAAAACTGTGAGTGAAATGACTACTGAGAAAATAGTTGTAAAAAAGAAAAGATGTGACCCCGCGCGAAATTTTGAACGGCAGCCATCTTGGTTTCAACGAACTTCAAAAGAGAGTGAAGCAGAGCCAATCAAAACGCTCAGTTCAAAATTTCTGGCGCGAAAAACGCTATCAGACGAAGAAAGTGAAAAAGAAGTCTCAAACTCTTCAGATGAACCAAAATCAGAAAGTGAAGACGATTTAACAAAGTCTCAAGTAGAGTCAGCAATGAAAACACTTTTTGCTGCTTTTGGGCCAAGATTGAAAATTTCTAAGACATCAACGAAGAAGCAAGCAATCAAACCAACAACTCAAGACCTGCACGCTCCCATCCTGACTTCGAAAACGACGACACCCGAGCCCAGAGAGCCATGCCGATTCCGTCCTACACCGCAGACAGAATCGAGTGCCAGCACACACAAGAGAAAGAGAAGAACCGCCGCCATCACCAAAGCCCCAAAAACCGAGCCAGAGACCGACTCATCTGAAGAGGAGCGGATCGAGAGAGCTGAAATGGAGAGAACCTTCCACAACGGCGCCAAAGAAGAAATGAGCAACGCGCATGTGCAAAACTACGTAGACGGCCCCGAAAGACTTGAACTGGCCAGAGAACCGCGCAGACTCGTTACAAGCATCCCAATGCCGTTCTGTAATTTCCTGCACTTGAGAGACCACGGACTGCCTCAGGTTGTAAGTAATGGACAAAATAATGTGGGGAACTTACCCAGTGACTTCCCAAAACTTAGAGTTGATGGCATTAATTTACAAGAGTGGTACCAACAGCTTCAGGTTATTTTTATGAAAGAAAATTTACTATTCTTTATAACTAGTCCTCCAAGAAGACCTTGGACTTTAAAAATAGACTGTTTACATCATAGAGCATTTTTCATAATAATTTCTAGCGTGTCTCCTGCAATGTATCATAGCATCAAACCAAACCTAACTGTATCAGAAATAATTCAATGCATGTTTAATCTATTTCACAGCGATAGCGTAGCCACAACCACAAGAATGTCTAAGGATTTCTTTTCTTCTAGAGTGAAACCAGGGGTTTCTATAAGTGAACATTTGATAAATCTAAACAAAATAAGAGCTGAGCTGCAATTGAGGGGGGAAGTGATTTCAGATCAAACTATGAAAAGTGTTATTATCAATTCACTTGATCCATCATGGGATAGCTTTATGTCACACTTAGATACCATTAATTTGGGATATTTGTCAATAGAAAGTCTATCTAACAAATTGATAGCAGAAGACAATTCAAGAAAAAATCGTTCCAGTAACCAAACAGAACACAAATCTTTTAGGAAAGTAGTCTTTCAAGATAAATATAATGAGGCCTTTAGATGCCACAATTGTGGATCCAGGGAACACAGTAGAAGAGACTGTCCCAAAGTCCCAAGGGAGAGACATAGGCCAGAATATAGGAACAAATACAATTACAGACAATCTTCCACAGATAGACACAAATATAGAAGTCCACCAAACTACAGAGAAAGTAGAGGGGGTAGAGAAAATTCAAAAGAGAGAAAATCTGGGTCACTAAATGGGCTAAATAAACAAGACAGCACCAAAACACAACAAGATGAGAACAATAATTGGCTTATTGATTCTGGTGCAACAAATCACACCACTAATAACAAAAGTATATTATCTTCATTTACAGAAGATAAGTTTGTGATAAAGGTAGCTAATCAAGAAAAGGTTCAAGTATTAGGCAGAGGAAATGTGACCTTGCCTGGTTTAGGGAAAATAGAGGGGGTATTATTAATCCCAGAAATACCTCACAACATACTAAGTGCTATAAAACTAAGCAGAGAATCTGACATCAATATAGTTTTCTCAAAGGGGAAAGCAACTATAGAAAAGAACAAAACAAATGTAGGCACTGTGATGATAAAGGGGGGTCTACCCTATCTGATAACCAAAGAAAGATGGTTACATAACATTGATTCAAATATGGAAGATTGTATTGAAGCAGATGATGAAAATGTCAGTAACAGTGACAATGATGAATGTAAAATAACTCATGATAACAAAAATACACACAATGAGAAGAAACCAAAAATAGGCAAACCAATTCATGATGAGTGTGCTCATATCTTACATAGGAAGTTAGGACATGCAAGCTTTCCTGTAGTACAAAAAATGACTGAACACGCAGAAGGTGTAAAAATAAAAAATTGTGAAAATTATTTAGAATGCTCAGTATGTAAATCCACCAAACTAAAAACCAGTCCTAGACCAAAAAAATCTAGCAGATCAACTAACAATATTTTTGATTTGGTACATATGGACTTAGTTGGTCCATTAACTCCATCAATTACCTATAGAAAACGTTACTTCCTAACAATAGTGGATGATTACAGTCGCTATGGTTTTGTTTACACATTAAAGCACAAGGATGAAACCTTTCAGAAATTTAAGGAATTCTACAAACGCATAGAAACACAACATAATATCAGAATAAAACAAATTATGACAGATAGGGGATGTGAATTCATGTCTAAAGAATTCTCCCAATGGTTAAAGGATAGAGGGATGCTACATTTCACGTCCAATCCATTTTCTGCCTTTCAAAATGGGATTGCAGAGAGAAAGAACTCCACACTACAAACCATGATTAGATGCACATTAGAGGATGCTGGTTTAGGCAAACAATTTTGGTCAGAAGCCTTACATTATTCAAATTACACTCAAAATAGAACATGGTCCAGTATTGTGAATAAGACACCATATGAGGTGATGTACAATAGAAAACCTAAATTAGCACACATGCACATATTTGGAGTTACTGCAGACGTGCACATACCTAAACAATTGAGGAGAAAGGGAGAAAACGTATCCAGGAGATTAAGATTCATGGGATACGAAACTGGAACCAAAGGGTACAGATTCATCGATAATAATAACAAATTTATAGTATCCAGAACAGCTGTGTTTCATGAGCAGGCCAATTGGTCTAAGTTGCACCTTAATGAAATTTTTCCTAATAAAAGCAAAGATAATATATCTTGCGAGGAAGGAACAACAGAAAATCAAAATATTAACAAAAGTAAGAACAAAACCAAAACTTGGACAAATAGTCAGCATAAAATAAAGACAGACACATTAACAAAAAAGGAAGCCAGATATTTGCATGACAACCATAGCAAACCTGAAAGAAATATTAGAAATAATAGAAACCAAATACCAAATAAATACAAAGATTATATTATGCATATGGATGGAGAACAAATAACACCTAATACATATGAGGAAGTATTGAAACTTCCCCGTGAAGAAAGAGAAAAATGGGAACTAGCTATGGAAAAAGAAATGAAAAGTTTACAAGGATTAAATGTATTCACACCTGCGATCGCACCTAAGGATAAAACAATTATAGGTACCAGGTGGATTTATAAAATTAAGAATTTAGAAGGAGGTAATACCTTATACAAGGCCAGACTAGTTGCACAAGGTTATGCACAAAAATATCCAGAAGACTATACTGACACATATTCACCCACAGTGAGAACAGAGAGTGTCAAAACAGCTCTTGTAGTAGCATCTGCACTCAATCTAGACGTGTTTCAATATGACATACAGACTGCTTACTTACATGCAAAATTAGATAAGGAAATATATGTAAGAGCACCACACAGTCAATACACTAATAAGAACGAAATTTGGTTACTAAATAAAAGTCTGTACGGATTGAAGCAATCTGGCAAAAGATGGTACGATTGTTTGGTAAAAGTACTAAAGACCATGGATTTCAACGCCACCACTGCTGATAACTGTTTCTTTGTAAAAAAGAGTAATGATCATATTGAATTTGTATTAATTTATGTGGATGATATTTTATATATTGGAAAGCATAAAGAGAGCAGGGAAATCTTTGTAAATAAGTTAAACGAACAATTCTCATTGAAATCACTAGGTAGAGTAAATAAATACCTTGGTGTACAAATTAACAAAACAAAAAGGGGATTCAAACTTACTCAAAAAGATAAAATCATTGAACTCCTAAACAAATGTAACTTAAATAATGCCAAAACATGTGACACACCTATGCAAACTGATTTTCTTAGAAACAATGATGAATCTTCCCCTGAGTTTAAAGACAACACATTTTACAGATCAGTTATAGGTTCACTCCTTTATATATCTAATTGGACTAGGCCAGATATTGCATTACCTCTCAATTTATTGTGAAGATATGTTAGCAAACCAACCTTGTATCATTGGGAAGCTGTCAAAAGAATTTTAAGATATCTGAAAAGTACATTAGATTTTTGTTTAATATTGGAACCCAATAATGACAAAGAACCAAAAATTACTTGTTATGCTGATGCAGATTGGGCTGGTGATACATCATGCAGAAAGAGTACCTCTGGTTATGTTTTTCTATTGAACGATTGTCCAGTTTACTGGTATACTGGTAAACAAGAACTGGTAGCCACCTCTACCACAGAAGCAGAATATGTTTGCTTGTCTAAAGCTGCAAATAACCTTGTATGGTTCAATGATTTGATCACAGATGTTTGGAAGAAACCTACTTTACCATTTATTATGTATGAAGATAATAAAGCGGCCATTGAAATTTCTAGATCCGATGCAATTGGACAAAGGTCCAGGCATATTGATATAAAATTTAAGCACGTGAGACAACTATCTCAAGACGGATTCATCAAAGCAATACATTGTGATACTTCTGAACAATTAGCTGACATATTAACAAAACCCTTACCTTCTAAACAACACAAATATTTAACTTCTAAATTATATGTATTATATTGTCCTGAATCTGAATGTAACTGGTGTTGTATAACGAACCGGCATTTAGAGGGGGATTTGTCAGATGTAAATGCCTTATTCTCTAATGTGTAAATAATGTATATATGGAACATCAGGGGTTAACTTATTACTTGAGCTTTAATGTATTCATATTTTACCACTCCCATTCCTGGCTCCGCCCCTTGTATATAAAAGGAGTCACCCTCCCCATTTTCTTTGCTTCTATCTTGAATATTCAGCGAATATAGAATGCCTATTATGATTAAAGAGAATTATATTTAAACCTATAACTTCTATTATCTTTATTGAGTCTGATCCTGAAAATATTGCAACAAGTTCAATTTATATGCCGCCCTTCTCCGGAGACTCAGGGCGGCTTACAATGCGTTAAGCAATACCCTTCATACTTTTGTATATACCTGCTTAGTAGGGCTTTCGGGGCCCCCCTAAGCAGTGTTCTTTTTTTATACAATGCTGACTTATTGCCCCCACAATCCGGGTCCTCATTTTACCTACCTCGGAAGGATGAAAGGCTGAGTCAACCTTGAGCCTGGTGAGATTCGAACTTGCAGTAATTGCAGGCAGCTGGTGCTAGTTAACAGCACTTTAGTCTGCTGTGCCACCAAGGCTCCTTTTGAACCATAACAATCAAGGAACTGTCAAACAAGCTATCAGTAAACAGCCCAACCAAAGAACTTCCAAGTCCACTCCTACCAACATTGACAGAACAAGGCATTAGAACAGGCGTGTCAAATTTGCATCGTCACGGGGTCGTCACATGACATATCAGGACTTTTCCCCCCCTTTGCTAAACAGGGCATGGGCGTGGCCAGCACGTGATGCATCCGGCCCGCAGGCCGTGAGTTTGACAGCCCTGCCCTAGAATATAAACTGAGAGCAAACTGATTCCTTACTAGCACTGATGATGTTACCTCATTTGGGTGATGAAACATTTGCAAGAAAACAACCAAGCTCAGAGAGCACCAAGGTCCCCTCAGTTCAGCCCTGAACTACAAATATTCTCCTTTGTTGGAACTGTCCTTAGTGAGCTTATGACTATTTCAAACATGGATATTCATTTATTTGGACAGATTAAAATGGAGTTCCAGAGAGTAACCAAACACATGGAAAGGCAATGATGCATTCACTATCTAAACCGGTGTTTCTCCATCTCAACTACTTTAAGAGGCGTGGACTTCAACTCCCAGAATTTCCCAACTAGGGAATTGACTAGGGAATTGTGGGAGTTGACGTCTACACCTCTTAAAGTGGTTGAGATGGAGAAACACTAGTCTAACCATATTGGAAAAGTCTGTAGAGATTCACCCAGGTCATAGTTGTCCCAAAGGTGCTTTTTTTCAGGAGGCAACTGGACTTTACTGAAAATACTTCAAAATCAATATAAATCCTTCCCTTCCCCACTGTCCTGTCAGAGCTGAAGAAGCTTCTTGGATGAGAAGCGAAACATCTTCAAAAGAAAAAAAAACAAGGAAGTTCAATTGCCTCCTGAAAAAGCACCTTTGGGGGACATATTGGAAAAGGAATGAAAAGGGGTTGCAGCGGCAGAACAAGATTCCAGGAAGTTGACCAAAGGATCCCCTTTTTCCCTCTGTGTGTTGCAATTGCTTCTCCCCAGCTTACAGAAATGCACCCTGAACTCTTCATTTCATCCGCGTATTACTGGCAGAATCCACTGACACCCACAAGGCTGCATTCTGCCAGTTAATTATATGCTCCTTTAGACAGAACACGAGCAAATAATCTCTCGCTCTTTTTCCAGGAGGCTGAAAAATAAGTACACAAAAGCTCAGGGCTGGCATTGATGGATGAACCTAATGAATCTGACCCTCTAGTTCCCTCTGGAAGATCTCTGTGTTATATTTAGGACTTGACAATATGGTTGGATGCTTTCACTCTGTCCTTTATTAATTTCCACCTTAATGTCGGAGAGCTTGTGCGCGGATGGGGTCTGAACTGGCAGTGACTAACCAGAGAAAGATATCACGGGATAATGACAGATTGCTCCAAGGAAGCACCAACTCAGTGGGCAGCCACTGGTCGAAAGGACAGCTCTCCTGGAAGAGATCATTGCTAAAAGAGATTGACACTCAGCACTGCAGCAGGTTTATGCAGCTCCCGTCGATCAGCACTTTTGCATGGAATATATAACGATTTTGAAAGCAGCGTGTGAGCATCGGGAAGGAAAAGTTGTTGGAAATTATTTTACGTGAGTAAAAAGTAAAGTCTTCCCCCGTCGAGTTGAGTCATCTCTGTTTTTTAGCCAATAATGGAGCCAGCATTATCCAAAAATGCTTCCGTGGTCATGTGGCCAGCATGACTATATACTGAGGCACATGGAACGCTGTTACCTTCCCACTGAAGTGGTACCTATTTATCTACTCGCATTTGCATGCTTTCGAACAGCTAGGTAGGTAATGGGAGCTCATTCTGTCACACAGTGCTTGGGTCTCGAACCCGACTATCAGCTTTCCAGCTGATAACCTCAGCGTCTTTAACCACTGAGCCGTCGTGCTCCCTTTTATGTGAGTAAAGCAAATGAACTGCACATGCCCTAGCCATAGACTTGCAAATGAATATTTTTTTCTGGATCACATAAGTACCCAGAATGTCTATGGAGATTCTCAGTCATCCAGGTCATGGTTGTCCCAAAGGTGCTGTTTTAAGAGGCTACTGGACTTTCTGGTTTTTCTTTGAAGATGTTTCACTTCTCATCCAAGAAGCTACTTTAGCTCTGATTAGATGGTGAGGAATGGAAGGATTTATATTCCTTACAGACAGCTGGTCATTTGCATTCTTTTAGAGAGTTGCTAAGGTCACCTGGAGGTTTATCTGTGTCATCAAGGTCACCTGAGTAGTGCAAATGGGTGTGGAGCCTTCTTTGAATTGCTGAAAGGACTGTGTTGTAGATTGAAGATAGATGATGCTGTATTCCTCCCCTGTGTTGTATTTCACAGATAAACCTCCAGGTGACCTTAACAACCCACTAAAAGAATGCAAATGACCAGCTGTCTGCAAGGAGTATAAATCCTTCCATTCCTCACCATCCAGTCAGAGCTGAAGAAGCTTCTTGGATGAGAAGCGAAACGTCTTCAAATAGAAACCAGAAAGTCCAGTTGCCTCTTCGCAAAGCACCTTTGGGATAAGTACCTAGAGTGTATCAGCAGCCTAGATGTACCTTTGAGTTAGTGGCACATAAACAAACCTATGTTGCTTTGCAAGAATAGTGTCTGCTTAGAACACAGAATCATAGAGCTGAAAGGCATCTTCTAGTCTAACCCTTGCGCAAGGCCGGAGACCTATATTTTTTGAGAAACTCCCACGATGGAGACTTCCAGCAAAAAATGTCCATTGTGGACAATGGGTTTGCTTGACACCCGCAACATTCACTTAATGACCATTATCTTTGGTCATTTGTAAAAAAAAAGTTGTAAAATCAGATTGATCACATGGGTGGCTTTGACTTACAACTGTCATGACCTAAGATGGAAATCCCAGGCTCCATTACTCTTAAGTCAAGTACTAGCTGTATATAGGCAGATGTATACACATGTATGCTAAAGGCTCAGTAGTAACATAACAACAGAATAGCAGAATAATAGAGCTAAAAGGGAGCCTGAAGATCTTCTAGTTCAACTCCCTGCTCAAGGAGAAAACCCTATGCCATTTCAGACAAATGGCTATCCAGTCTTTTCTTAAAAGCCTCCAATGTTGAAGCACCCACAAGTTCTGAAGGCAAATTGTTCCACTGGTTGATTGTTCTAACAGTCAGGAAATTTCTCCTTAGTTCTAGGTTGCTTCTCTCCTTGATGTGTTTCCACCCATTGCTTCTTGTCCTGCCTTCAGGTGCTTTGGAGAATAGCCTGACTCCCACTTCTTTGTGGCAGCCTCTGAGATATTGGAACAACATTATTTATTTATTTATTTATTTGATTTATTTGATTTGATTTCTATACCACCCTACTCCCGAAGGACTCAGGGCGGTGCACAGCCAAACAATAAAACACATACATACAAAATTTAAAAGTAGAATTAAAATCAAATTAAATAGTTTTGGCCCAGACAAATTAAAACCCCAAACTATTTAAACCAATTTTAAAATGTGAATATATAAAATACTAAAGGACATAAAAAAAATTAAAATCTTTTATAAAAGAGGGAGAAAATTAGGCCAGGCCCGCCTGGTGAAATAATAAGGTCTTTAGAGCACGGCGGAAGGTGCGCAGATCTGGGATCCTCCGTATCTCTGGGGGGAGCTCATTCCAGATAGTAGGTGCCCCCACAGAGAAGGCTCTCCCCCGGGGTCCACCAGTCAGCATTGTTTGGCCGACGGCACCTGGAGGAGCCCCTCTCTATGAGAGCGTACCGGCCGGTGGGAGGCTATTGGTGGTAGTAGGCGGTCCCGCAAGTACCCAGGTCCTGAGCCATGGAGCGCTTTAAAGTTATCATGTCACCCCTAGTCTGTCTTTTCACTAGACTAGACATATCCAATTTCTGCAACCGTTTTTCATATGTTTTAACCTCCAGCACCCCACCTTCCCCCCCGCCAATTCATTTGTCGCACTTTTCTGTACTCTTTCCAGAGTCATGTTTTAATAGTAAAATGATTTGGAGTAAAATAGCAGAATGATCTGTAGTGGAAAGCTATGAAAGAAAAAATATTGCTGTCTGGAAGCTTGATCCACTTAAAAGAACATTTGCTGCTGTGTTTTGTTGCTGTTTTTGCTCATGCCAAGAAATTAAATTGAAACAAGTCTTTGCTTTGTAAATAGTTTTATAAGAATTAAGAGTCAAGCTATTTCTCACTTTTGCCATAGGGTTGCCCCAAACGTCCTTCACATGTTTCTCTTTCCTTTCTTGGCTGAACTGGGAAACTAGGCAAGCACAACCCTGTTAGAGTTTGCAGCTATCCAACCAGCACACAAGTAAATAATTCAGCAGGGTTCGTTTACAGAAGAAACTTCTTTATATACAACAATATAAAACATGATGCATGTACCCATACAATACCCATGCAGCTCTTGTAACGTGGTAGCAAGAACAAATAGAAGCACAGAAGCTATAATGCAAGGACAAACCAACTCTTTTATATATATAGTCCTAGTGGACAACCATTTAAATATGATCCAGCAGTATGCTGCAGCTGCCAAAAAAGCCAACACGGTTCTAGGCTGCATAAACAGAGGGATAGAATCAAGATCACGTGAAGTGTTATTACCATTTTATAATGCCTTGATAGGGCCACACTTGGAATACTGCATTCAGTTTTGGTTGCCGTGATGTAAAAAAGATGTGGAGACTCTAGAAAGAGTGCAGAGAAGAGCAACAAAGATGATTAGGGGACTGGAGACTAAAACGTATAAAGAACGGTTGCAGGAACTGGGTATGTCTAGTTTAATGAAAAGAAGGACTAGGGGAGACATGATAGTAGTGTTCCAATATCTCAGGGGCTGCCACAAAGAAGAGGGAATCAAGCTATTCTCCAAAGTACCTGAGGGTAGGACAAGAAGCAATGGGTGGAAACTAATCAAGGAGAGAAGCAACCTAGAATTAAGGAGAAATTTCCTGACAGTTAGAACAATTAACCAGTGGAACAATTTGCCTCTAGAAGTTGTGAATGCTCCAACACTGGAAGTTTTTAAGAAGAGATTGTCCAATCTCTTGATCTGGTGTAGGGTTTCCTGCCTAAGCAGGATTAGAAGACCTCCAAGGTCCCTTCCAACTCTGTTATTCTATGATATATACAGATAAATTAAGCTAAGCCACGCCCAGGCTCTGAGCCGTCTCACATGGCTCACAACAGATCCTGTTTCTTAGTCCTCAAACAGTTCCCATTGGCTGACTTGTTGTCATGGCTATCCCAGCTCATAATTTCTTATACACTGACAAACCCTGGTTCATATATGGATAGAAAACCACGTAGGAAATCAGTGGGTTTCTCTTTTTCCTTAGAAAGGGAAGGAAAAAGGAGTCAGCAAGCATTTGGTTTCTCTTGCTCTTTGGCTTTCTTGGCCTAGAAAATGGTAACTGGGAATCGTACCTAGGTAATTTGGAATGTGCTAATCCAAGAGGAAACAACATTTTGAAGAAATGCATTATTGATGTGCTAAAGCTATTTTGTCATGACAAGGGAACTGGGGAAATCTGATAGGAATTTTTTTTCCCAAGGAAGGCTACAAGCACCTCTTTGCAGTTGTCCCCTCTGTCACCAACCCCAAAGTCCATTGGCCCCAATCTTGCTATGTTTCAAAAAAGCGTTAAAATTTTAGTTTTTTCATACTAGCCAAAACCTGAGGTAATTTGCTTGACTGATGATAGATGGCTGGTTTTTTTCATGGTTCCCCTCTCCTCTCCCCTCCCCTCCCCTCCTCTCTCTCTCCTGAGAGAAGATAAGGTATCAGTCTTCAAACATCTGAATGACTGTTGCACAAAAGAAGGAGTGAAATTTATTGTGCCAGAGAACACAACAGTGTTAAAACTCTCCAGGAAAGAGATTCAGGCTAGGTAGTCCTCGACTTTCTACCACAATTGACCCCAAAATTTCTCTTGCTAAGTGAGACATTTGTTAAGTGAGTTTTTCTCTGTTTTATGACCTTTCTTGCTACACTTGTTCTTGTTAAGTGAATCATTGTAGGTGTTAAGTTAGTAACACGGTTGTTAAGTGAATCTGGCTTTTCCATTGACTTTGCTTGTCAGAAGGATGCAAAATGTGATCACATGACCTCAGGACACTGCAACAGTCATAAACACGAGTCAATTTTGAATCGCATGACCAAAATCAGGAAGGAAGAGTATAAAATACAGGTGTTTGCATACGACCTGGTATGTTTTATTGAGGACCCAAGGGAGGCAGGACCTATCCTAATATGGGAAATAGAGAGATATGGAGAAGTATCGGGCCTTAAAATCAATAAAACAAAAACAAAAATGATAGTTAAAAATGTAGCATCAAAACAGAAAAGAGAATTAGAGGAAGAATTAGGACTACAGAGTACGAAAAAAATTAAATACTGAGGGATTTGGCTGACAGCGAGGTGTTCATCGATTAAAGAAGACAATTATGTGAAATTAATACAACAAATAAAATTGGATTTGGAAAGATGGGGGGCATTACAGCTATCTATACTAGGTCAAATTGCAACTATTAAGATGAATATTCTGCCGAAATTACTCTACCTTTTTCAAACTATGCCCATAAAATTGGAGAAGAATCTATTTACGGATTTGAATAGAATTACAACAAAGTTTATATGGGCAGGTAAAAAAGCAAGAATAAAATTAATAGATCTCTAGGATAGTAGAATCAGAGGTGGCTTTGGGCTTCCAGATTGGTGACTGTATTATAAAGCAGCAACTTTAGTATGGGTCAAGGAGTGGATTAACTTAAGAAACAGAAGATTATTTACACTGGAAGGCCATGACCTACAAAAAGGATGGCATGCATTCTTATGGGACAAGGAGAATAAATCTCATTTATATTTTTTTAGACATAAAGTAAGGGAAGCTCTGATGCAAATATGGCAAGAGACTAAAAGAAAACATTATATGAAAGTCCCCACTTGGTTATCGACAATGGAAGCGATGATCCACCCCAACACTCTAGATATAGGTAAAATGGTTGAGTACAATGAAAGTTTAGACAGCCAATGGAATCTAAGAAATAGACAGGAATTAGAAGAACAGGGCATAATTATAGATTGGTGGCCTTATTTGCAACTTCAATCATGGTACAAAAAAGACAAAGATGAATATGGAATTGAGATGGGGCCACAATTATTGATTGGCCCAGATGAAAAATTGATAACAAAAATTTATAACTACTTATTAGAATTTGATAGAGCTGAAAATAGAGTGAAGGTAGTTATGATAGCATGGGCAAAAAATGTTGGGCATAGTATTGAATTGGAGAATTGGGAGAAAATTTGGAATAGAAATGATAAGATAACTAAATCGGCAAAATACAAAGTGAACCAATATAAAATGTTCTATCGCTGGCACTTGGCACCTTCTAGGCTAGCGAAGATATATCCAAATTTAAGCCCGAACTGTTGGAAATGTGGTTAAAAACAAGGTACCTTCTATCATACATGGTGGTTGTGCCCTGAAACGAAGAAGTACTGGGAGAAAATACATAGATTGTTACAGGAACTAACAGGACATCAGATAGAATATATCCCGGAACTATTTCACCTAGGGATAGCTAAAAGGAAATACAATAAAAGAATAATACATTTCATTTTACATATAATAACCGCAGCAAGATTAGCTTTCGCGCAATGTGGGAGAAATACAAACATACCTTCCGAAGGTTTATTAATTAAAAAAGTATTTGACTATGCTGAAATGGATAAATTAACAATTGAACTGAAAGGACAAATAGATTCGGAATACTATGCATTATAGGAGAAGTGGTATAATTGGATTGAGAACAGAAAAAAAAAGAAATAGACAAAATAGAAGTAGAATTAAAATGTATAGTAAAAATGTATAGAGTGCATTTGAATTGGAATATCATGGTATGTAAATGGTCGCAGTTCTGCATAAGATGAGTAAGATTTGTTTATCTGTAAAAATGTGATAAAAATATTAAAGACCATGGGGATACTGCAATGGTCGTAAATGTGAGAAACGGTCATAAGTCATTTTTTCAGTGCCATTGTAGCTTTGAATGGTCACTAAATGAACTGTTGTAAGTCAAAGACTACCTGTAGTAACTTCCAACTGCATGAGATGTATCCAGCGGAACAGCTTACCTGTCGAGTCCTGCCGGAGCTCGCCATCGATGGGGGGTGTGGGAGACGAAGGAGTGGAGATAAGCAGCCACAGCGAACACACAAACAGTTCCTGGATAGCAGCATTCAGGGCAATGATTGATGACGTTGCTAGGCCTCTCCGATTCTGCTGTCCTCGCTGCTCGCAGCTGTTACTGTTAAGGGAGTGGGGGGTGCTTGATTGATAATCACCGGATGTATGTTTAAGGGGCTGAGTTTTTGTTAAATAGCGCTGTGGTGTGATTACACCCAGCGCTGACTTTGAACCAAAACACCGACTTGTACTTTACTTTTGACTGCAAGCTTATCATTGCCAAAGTAAACCCTGATTCTCTGTGTGTTACTGGTGATTATTTCCTATCGCAGTTCTGAACGAACGACAAGCCGAGAGAAAGTCAGCGCTTGGTTCCTTTTCGCAAGAGGTG
This sequence comes from Pituophis catenifer annectens, assembly GCF_029215685.1. Lineage (NCBI taxonomy): Eukaryota > Metazoa > Chordata > Lepidosauria > Squamata > Colubridae > Pituophis > Pituophis catenifer. The sequence goes on along the minus strand of NW_027256881.1, from coordinate 10,323,682 downwards.
AGGAGTCCCTGTGGCTTTGCAGCAAAGGGGGATATGGCAGAAGGGACGGCCTTGGAAGAGCAGGAGTGTGGTGGAGATGTGGAGGGGGAGGAACCACTGATAGAGGAGGTGAAGGAGAGTGTGGAACAGTTGGCAGTGAAACCAAAAGTCAAGCAACCCAAGAGCGCCCCGCCCCGACCGGAGGAGGAGAGTTTTCCAGGACAACGGGCTCGGACGGGGGATTGGTGGCACAGCTCTGTTCTCCTCGGGCCACGGATGCCAACACCCCCTCGCTTGGGAGCATCTTTCCAGGGCTGGAGGGAAAGACGATGGACTGAGGAGGATGAAGGGGATTGGGGGTATCCTGCCTCATCCGGTCCCAGCACCATGGATACGCTACGTGAGCGTTTTGGGGAATCTGGATTTCGTGACGCCCCATCCTGGCAGCCCTGGGTTGCAGGGCTGGAGCCTCCAGGTTCTTCTTGGCAGGATACAGGGGTGACCGCTTCGGAGACCCAATTCCGGCTCACAAGTCCTAAATTGAGGATGGAGCGGACCTCTAGACGATCCATGGACCAACCCCCTCCAGAACAAGACCAAGGTGCCTCGTCGGGAGACCTTGGAGCCGGTCCTGAGCCCCAACCAACGCAATTGGCAGGGGGCTTACCTGTTGGGGGTCGCGGGGCGACGAGGGACCAACCTAGGCAGGACAGGAGAGCGACTGAAGCAGCGAGGACCCCAGGCCCCATGCCTTGGCCTCCGGGGGCCCCGCCGGGGCTGTGGGTCCCGCAGGCCGTTTGGGGACCACCTGCCCTGCAGACTTCCTTTGACGGAAACCCTGAACGAGTGGCTATTTTCTTAAGCCAGGTGATAAGCCATATGGACCAATATGGACAGTGGTATCCCTCCCAGTGGGCTATGGTGGTTGCTGTTACGGGGGTCCTGACGGGAGAAGCGGCTGAGTGGGTGGCAGGCCTCCATGCTAAACATGCAAGGGAATTCGTGGACCTGGGACGATTTCTGGAGGCTCTTCGTGCCAGATTTGAAGATGAAACAAGCGCCCAGGTTGCAGAGGGGGATCTGTTTGCGCTTAAGCAACGGGGCGTACCAGCAAAGGAATATGTACAGGAGTTCCGAAAGATTGCGGCTTGGTTGGTGGGGTGGCCAGAACGTCTTCTGGTGCACCAATTCCATAAAGGACTAGACCGTGATTTACGGCAAGCCTGCGTGTACCGGGGCTTGCCCCCCAAGTTGAGTGTGTGGTACAAGGCAGCCATCGAATTGGACGTCGGTCTCCGAGAATTCCGTATACGGGGTGAAGGGGTTGCAAGTCAAGGAAAACGACCAGCAGAACGCACACAAACACCCAAGGAGACTAAACCGAATGTTGGCTCCGGCTTGGGGAAAAGGATCCAGCGGCCTGCGTTTCATTGCTTCAGATGTAATCGCCTTGGTCATCGAGCAGCCGACTGTCCTCATCCCATGCCCCGCAACTTGGACCAAAACCCCCCTCCTAGAGCTGTGTTGAGAGGCAGAGGCCGACCAACATCCGAACGGTCCCAAATGACTCGAACATCCTGTATGGAGAGGGATCCCCTGGCTACAGATACTAAGAAAGTGGTGGCGGAAAAGTTCCCGATTGTGGCTGGGGATAGTGATGACAACAATGAGGACCCACATGACCCGATGGTGAGCGACCCCATCCGACCTTTTGTGGTACCAGTCGTACTCCGAAATCCACGGGCCACCACTGGACGCCGATATGAGGCATTGATTGATTCAGGGTGTACTCGTTGTTTAATTCGTAGGGCGATAGTTGACGAACTTGGGCTGCGGGTTGTGCGGTTGAGAACCCCTATTACCTTTGAACAAATGGATGGTTCATTGCTGGGAGGGGCACCAGTGACTCATATAACAGAAAAGGTGCACCTCGATATTGGGGAGCACACCGAAACTATTCGGTTTATTATAGTGGAGAAAATGTTAGAACCAGTGATTTTAGGATTAGCATGGTTGGACAAGTGGGCTCCTACGATATGGTGGGAAGGGGGTTTTCGCAAACTTCGATTACCGTTGGGACCTCCCCCTACCAAGGAGGAAAAGGAGCCAGCAGGGGGAATAGAAGCAGAGAGCTCACCAGTAGACACGACGTATCCTGATGTGTATAGGGATCTCGCCAGAGTCTTTAGTGAGGAGGAATGTGAGACCCTGCCCCCTCACCGGCCTACGGATTGCAGTATTGAGTTAATACCCGGGGCGAAGCTACCCAAGCCCCGGATGTATTCAATGACACAACCCGAACTAAAAGAATTACGAAAATATATAGACAAGAACTTGGCCCGGGGTTTTATCACACCTAGTCGATCAAAGATGGCTGCCCCTGTCCTGTTTCGTGGGAAGAAAGACGGGGGTTTACGCTTATGCGTTGACTTCAGAGGTCTCAATGCAGTGTGTGTGGAGCCCATCTATCCACTTCCCTTAATGAAGGACCTGTTAGCTGCCCTAGCCACTGGTCGTATCTTTACGAAACTCGACCTACGCGAAGCGTATTATAGGATACGAATCAAACCAGGGGATGAGTGGAAAACAACATTCAATTGTCCCTTGGGAAGCTATCAGTTCCAGGTCATGCCGTTCGGACTACAGGGCGCCCCTGCGGTGTTCATGCAGTTCATCAATGAAGTGCTGCATGAACATCTGTACAGGGGTGTCCTTGTATATTTGGATGACATCTTAATTTACACGCAAACTGAAGAGGAACATATATCTCTGGTCCGACAGGTCTTAGACAAATTATTAGCTGCTAAGCTGTACGTGAAACTATCCAAATGTGAGTTTCACAAAAAGAGGATAGATTATCTAGGCTATAGAATATCAGAGAGCGGGGTAGAGATGGATCCCAGAAAAGTCCAGGCAGTGCTTGAATGGCAGGCCCCAAGAACCAGAAAGCAATTACAGAGCTTTCTAGGCTTTGCAAACTTCTATCGGCAGTTCATTCCCAGATTTGCTGAAATAGCCCTACCACTAACGGATCTGTTACGGACCAAACCGGCCACAGCTAAACCAAAGCCGGGACAAGCGTTGACGTGGTCGTCAGCGTGTCAAATGGCTTTCGAGCAGTTAAAAACACTCTTTGCTCAAGAACCAGTACTCAAGCATCCAGACCCAACGCAGGCATTCGTAGGCCAAGCAGATGCTAGCGACGTGGCTGTAGGAGCAGTACTCCTACAAAGAACACAGCAGGGAGGGTTACAACCTTGTGCCTATACGTCTAAAAAGTTAACCACGACAGAGCGGGCATGGGCGATCTGGGAAAAAGAGGCATTCGCGGTCCGTTGGGCGTTGATGACATGGCGACATCTCTTGGAGGGGGCGTCTCATCCTTTTGAGGTATGGACGGACCATAAAAACTTAGAAGCCTTACAAACGCCCAGGCGACTATCTCCCAAACAGATAAGGTGGGCACAATATTTTCAGCGTTTCTCTTTCCGGTTGCGGTATGTTCCTGCTGGGAAAAACTTCCTGGCTGATGCGCTGTCCCGGATGCCACAGTATAATAGCAAGCGAGAGGAAGTGATAGAACCTCTAATTGCACCTTCCCAAACCCTATTAAGACTTACAGAAGTAGATGGTCACTTACGTACCGAGTTTAAAACAACTTTACAACAGGATCAATGGGTAATCCAAAACCCCTCTATGGTTAGCTATAATGATGGAATAGCGTGGAGGGAGAATAGAATATATGTTCCAGAACGTTTACGGAACGTAGTGTTATGCAGGTGCCATGATGCCAAATCAGCAGGCCATTTTGGGTATTTAAAAACTCTACACCTTGTGAGGAGGCAATTCTGGTGGCCACGAATGCGTAAGGACATAGAAACATACGTAAAAGGTTGCACAACCTGTGCAACCGCCAAACCCTGGTCTGGACGACCGTTAGGACTATTACAGACAGTCGCGAATCCTAGCAGGCCTTGGGAAGAGATCGCTATGGATTTCATAGTCGATCTCCCCCCTAGCCATGGCCACACTGTAATTTGGACGGTGGTAGATCTGTTTTCGAAACAGGCCCACTTTGTGCCATGTAAAAGCATACCATCCGCGCGACAATTAACCGAACTCTTTTTGCAACATATCTATCGTCTCCATGGAGCACCTAAGAGGATTATATCCGACCACGGTGTTCAATTCACCTCTAAGTTTTGGAGACGATTTGTCCGTTTAATTGGGTCCTCTCAAGGGTTAAGTTCAGCATTCCACCCGAGCACTAACGGGGCGGCTGAACGGGCCAATGCCATGGTCGAAAGATATATCAGATGCTACGTTTCATACCAGCAGACGAATTGGTCAGGACTCCTGCCTTTCGCCGAAGTGGCATATAACAACATACCCCACTGCAGTACTGGGTTCTCCCCTTTCCAAGTAATATATGGCCGAGAGTTTTCAGCCATTCCAGAGTTAGATCCCCCTATGATAGACGGTGACACGCCACGCAGTTGGGCCGATAAAATTAGTAATGTATGGCCAAGTGTAAAAACAGCATTACAAAAGGCAGCAGACGAGTACAAAAAATATGCAGACAAGAAAAGAGCTGATCCAAAACCATTCCGGATAGGAGACAAAGTATACTTATCTACGAAATACCTTAAACTCCGACTGCCCAGTAAAAAATTAGGACCTAAATATATAGGACCATTTCCCATAACACAAGTCATCAATCCTGTAACCGTAGCTCTTAAACTTCCCCCTCTGTTCAGTAGGATACATCCCGTATTCCATAGCAGTTTGGTGAAACCGGTGACGATAGAAAGGCCAGGTACCTCAACTACTCCACCGGGTCCCGTGCATACCAACCAATATGAGATAGACCGAATATTGGACTCCAGGGTTCGTAGGGGGATGTTACAATATCTTGTGCGGTGGAAAGGATACCCTGTAACACAGGCCTCGTGGGTGGCAGCACCCGATGTTCACGCTGCCCGATTGATACAACGGTTCCATCGGAAATACCCAGACAAACCTAATGCAGGATCGTAACAGTGACTAACATCTGTATGCTTTCTATTTATAGGTGAGCTCCTGGTAGGGGGGCCGCCTGTCGAGTCCTGCCGGAGCTCGCCATCGATGGGGGGTGTGGGAGACGAAGGAGTGGAGATAAGCAGCCACAGCGAACACACAAACAGTTCCTGGATAGCAGCATTCAGGGCAATGATTGATGACGTTGCTAGGCCTCTCCGATTCTGCTGTCCTCGCTGCTCGCAGCTGTTACTGTTAAGGGAGTGGGGGGTGCTTGATTGATAATCACCGGATGTATGTTTAAGGGGCTGAGTTTTTGTTAAATAGCGCTGTGGTGTGATTACACCCAGCGCTGACTTTGAACCAAAACACCGACTTGTACTTTACTTTTGACTGCAAGCTTATCATTGCCAAAGTAAACCCTGATTCTCTGTGTGTTACTGGTGATTATTTCCTATCGCAGTTCTGAACGAACGACAAGCCGAACTGTTGTAAGTCAAAGACTACCTGTAGTAACTTCCAACTGCATGAGATGTATCCAGCGGAACAGCTTACCTCATACTGGGGCTCCATACTAATAGCTATGCAAAACTTCATTTTGGCAATTTGATATGAAAGCAATTCATTTGAAACTATAAACTGAACTGACATTTCCTATTGAGTGGACTGGAATCGATGTTCTGAATCACCTGATATCAAATTGAATCGATGCCTTTGAATGAAATGGATTTGTCAGTTTGGTTTAAAGCACCACGTTGTTCTTAAAATCTGACCATGATATCAAACAGAGGATGTTTGAAGCTTCAAATCAAGAATTCAAACTGGATTAGGAGTGATTCCTACATCCCTTTTCCATAAATGCCTGTGTACCTGTCAATTGAAAATGCCTGCTTTGCTGGTGATTATATTAATGCAACCGTAAATGCGTTAGCATTTAAAGTAAGATGAGACTCTGAAGTTTTTGTGACAGCAGGCAAGCCCAACTCTGCATCCTCAATTCAACTCTCTTTATGATGTTCTTTTTTAGTTCAATAAACTCCAAGCAATAAAATACTGTACTCAGATGATATTGACAAATACACAGAGAGAATGGGAGTTCTCAGCTTTATTTAATTCCTTCCCTCGGATGCCAGCAGCATAAAGATGTATCAGGGTGCCAAACAGAGAAGGAATGGAATACTGCTACAAAGCAAAGTATGCACTATGGGCTTCTACATCCATGGTAGAGAGTAACAGAGTTGGAAGGGACCTTGGAGGTCTTCTAGTCGAACTCCCTGCTCAAGCAGGAGACCCTATACCAGTGATGGTGAACCTTTTCGGCACCGAGTGCCAAAACTGTAATGTGTGCATGCGTGCACGCGCTGGAGTCACAGAAACCCGAAGATCAGCTGGCCGGCATGTGCATGTGCACCAGCCAGCTGGCCTTTGGATTTCCAGCACTCCGGCGCGTGCATGCACATGCCAGGGGTGGGTTCTACTTACCTTTACTACTGGTTTGCAACAGGATTGCAAACCGGTAGTAAGATTCTGCACATGCGCAGATCACTGATGTTGACATCCGGAGCGGTGGGCGGGGCCTCCACCAGTTTTACTACCGGTTCTTGTGAACTGGTCTGAACCGGGGGGCAACCCACTACTGGCACATGCACATTCCAATTTCAGCACTCGGGGCCGAAAAGGTTTGCCATAGGCTATATTGCAATATACCTGGTTTTCAGGTTTCCGGCGCGTGCATGTGTGCCGGCCAGCTGATCTTTGGGTTTCTGGTGCTTTGGCGGATGCAAAGTTCACTGGAAACCAGAAGAGCAGCTGGCAATGGCAAGCATGCCATAGGTTCGCCATCACGGCCTTATACTATTTCAGACAAATGGCTGTCCAGTCTCTTTTTTTAAAAGCCTCCAGTGATGGAGCATTGACAACTTCTGAAGGCAAGCCATTCCACTGGTTAATTGTTCTCACTGACAGGAAATTTCTCCTTAGTTCTAGGTTGCTTCTCTCCTTGATTAGTTTCCATCCATTACTTCTTGCCCTGTCTTCAGATGCTCTGGACAAAAGGTTGACCCCTCTTCTTTGTGGTAGCCTCTCAAATATTGGAACACTGCTACTATGTCACCCCTAGTCCTTCTTTTCACTAGACTAGACTTACCCAATTCCTGCAACTGTTCTTCCTACGTTTTAGCCTCCAGCCCCCTAATCCTTGGACCCTGCTCATTTTGGTGGTAGGTTGTAAGTTGTAACATTCATAAAACAATGTATTTTGCTGTGGTCATTAAGCAGTCACTGCAGTCACCACTGTTTCACTATAGGCATGGTTCTGCTGAAAACTAGTAGTATCTGTCGGGTTTTGGCAAAACTGTCATAAGATGTAGTCACCTGACCACACAATGCTGCAAACAGCAGTAAGTGTATCCGTGTTGCCAATTGTCCAAGTATTGTCATGGAACTGCAAGGGAGGACGTAATCGTCAGAACTTCGGATCTGGGTCATAAGTCCTCTTTTCCTGGTAGGTCATAACTTCAACTGGTGATAAATTGTAGCCATCCAAGTCAACTTCACCCACATCAATGCAAGGCATGACTTTCTAAATAGAGGACTCTCCTCAATTCAATTTACTGTGATGTTCTAGTTCCAAATGCGATCTTGAAACAGAACACGATCACCCTTGAATACAATATGTTGGTGTGTGCATTCTTCTCTGATGTATATATTTTTGTGTGCAGTTTTTTTTTTTAATTGGTTGCATGGAGGAGCCATGGCGGTGCAGTGGTTAGAGTGCAGTACTGCAGGCTATTTCTGCTGACTGCCAGCTGACTGCAATTTGGTAGTTCAAATTTCACCAGACTCAAGCTTGACTCATCCCTTCCATCCTTCCGAGGTGGGTAAAATGAGGACCCAGATTGTTGGGGGCAATTTGCTGACTCTTTAAACTGCTTAGAGAGGGCTGTAAAGCACTGTAAAGCAGTATATAAGTCTAAGTGGTATTGTTATGGATGGGCCAAGTATTGTTCCACAGCTTCCATACATAGCACGCATTTATTGTAGCCAAACAATTTTGTGACTTGATACATTTTGTGTCTCTAAACAAAATGTTATAGCATAGGCTTCTATTTGTATGCAGAGCATGGCCTTTCTATATTCTCCATTTTCTGGGTTAAGGAGGGAGGGCATGGAGACATTGTTTAAAAGATGACTGCAATAAATCTATTTAATGAATGTTTAATGGGGGCTAGTTACCCAAGAATAGGTGGCTTCATTGACAGGCTGATTAAAGGACAATGCAAATAACCACCAACGCTCCTATGCAAATTAGACTGTAAGGATCCAATCTCTGTTAAATTGTGTAAAAGTAATTCAGAAGTTCAAAGCCATCAAAGGTTGTAATACATGGAGACAAAGTACCAAGATGGTTGGTTGCTGCCTTTTGCTGCCTTCAATTTTACACATATTTTGTTACATTTCTCCTTAGCTTTGTTTAACATTCGCCCAACAGATTTATGTCACTCCTTTTCTTAAGTATATTTAATTACGTTACTGATGCGTAGAGATATTGCAAAGCCCAGCTGGTCTGCTGCCAACAAAATCAGGCTTCTCCATGTGTTTATTTCTATAATTCATCCAGGATTCTCCTTCTGGGTTGGATCGAGCTTTCGTCAGGCTTAACATATACTCATTGAAAGCAATGTGATATGATTTTCCCCAAGTTCATTTGCCTTCAATGGGTCATCTGCTAGCACTAACTAACCTAGATCGGACTTCAAAATATGCCATTGGACTAATGCATGTGCACTGAGCCATATTGGGTGTTTACCACACAAAAACAATTGGGCCACTTCAGTGTCTATGTCAAGGTTTTACGGACTAGGCAGCTTTAGGATGTGTGGACTTCAACTCCCAGAATTTCCCAGCCAGGATGTCTCTAAGAGGTTGCCAAGATGGGAATGTCACCATCTGTTGTGGTCCGCCAGCAGCCTGTGAATCTGGCAGTGGAGTCAGACAGTGAGGAGGCTGGCGAGGACAATGGGCCAGTCCTGGAGTCAGGGGAAGGCCCAGACAAGGGCTCTGCATTGGAGGCAGAGATGAGGCCATCTGAGAGTGATGCGCGGACTCCGGAGCCTCCAGATGCGGATAGCAGAGAGGCAGAGGAATAGGAGGAGCCTGTTCTTAGTGCACACATGTGAAGAGCTGCCAGAAGGCAATATGTTTGCACTCATACATATCTTTTTTAAAAAAGTTATGGGGTTTGTTTGTTTCAAAAGTTACATACCATCCTATTACAGAGTTTTGGATGATTTATGATGAGTAAGTCTAAAAGCAGCTGAGATATAGATTAATTGAAGGAAGCATGAATGAAGTGAAAGGTGGGTACTCTACGAAGTCGAGACAAAACCTCACAAAGTATAGTTGAGGGGCTATCACAGAGGAGTGGTGGTCAACCTATATAGCCAAAGATAGAACCCCAAGATACCCTATTGCATTCCTCCTCTATGTGGGCATAGATCATTAAAGACCAAGTATTGGTTACAATTGTTCAGCCAATTGTAAATCCATTGATAACAGAACTGTCCATCTCATACTGTTCCAATTTATCAAGGAGACTCTGCAGTGGTGGGATTCAGCCGGTTTAGGCTGGATTGGGCAAACCGGTAGTTAAATTGCTGGCTGGCCTCTCCCCTCCCCTTCCAGGAGTCCCCACACACCCCATTTTGGCTCCCAGGTAAGTGCAGGGTGGCCTCCTAGGCCTAAAATGGGGCGCGGGGTGTGTGTGGTGCAGCTCCCCCCCCCCCGCAGCCCATTTTCATTCCCAGGAGGCTGCAGGTAGGCCTACTAGGCCCAAAATGGGGCACAGGGGGTCGGAGCACACCCCCCCCGTGGTCCACTTTTGCTCCCACCGGGGTGCAGGAGGCCAAGTGATGCCTGTCACGCCTCCTGGCCACACCCACCATGGCCACGCCCACCCAGCCAGTCATTAGGGCAGAGAACCGGTTGCTAAATTATTTGAATCCCACCACTGAGACTATGGTCTACTTTATCAAATACCTTAATAAAGTCTAAGTACATCACGTCCCCAGCATTCCCTTCGTCCACTAATCTAGTCAGTATTTCCTTGCTCAGATTTTTCTGAATAGCTGTTTTTATTTGTAAGTTATCATGAGCATTTGACCACTCCTACTTGTATTTCATCCTCTGAAATTGCAGCCAAAAGCATCCACGTAAAAGTTCAGTAACTTTCAGGCCAGTTAAGTGAAGAAAACAAAAAAATATAAGAAACATGTAGCTGAGGCAATCACATGCTGCCTTATGGGCCTGCTGGTCTGTTATGGTTTTATTTGAGGGGGGGTCTGAAAAACCACATAAGATGGGACTATCTGCTCTTGCTAGACCCCAGCATAATATAGTCCACCCTCCTACAGAATTCAAACTGTGAAGATACACTTACACATTCCATGAAATTTATATCAAGATGGAAAAGAAAAAAGTTGCTATTTGAAGGATTGCATTGCTGCCCTGTTTTGGACTTCCAGCACAGTGGGTTTTTCTAAATGCACCAGATCAAAAGCTGTAGCTGCACCAGATAAATATTTCATTCTCCTCTGAAATTTTGCTGTGGAACATTTTAAATTTGGACAGAGAATAGAAGCACCCAATGCATATGCTGATGCGCTTAGGAAAGCTTGCTAAATTGGGTGAATATGGAAACTGAGAAGCAGATGTGAATCAAGATATGACTCAAGAGAGCCACTTTGGTCTAGCAGTTAACGCACCAGGCTAGAAAGCAAGAGATCATGAGTTCAAGTCCCGCCACAGCCATGAACGGCGCCTTGGGCCAGTGATTCCCCACCTCGCAGGGTTGTTGTTGAGGGATAAATAGGAGGAAGAGGAAGGTATATTGGATATGTTGTCCACCTCGAGTTATTTGTAAACATAATAAAGGAAGGATATAAATAAAATAAATAAATATACAAAATAAAACAACCATTTCAGAAAAATGATTTCTGAAAACAGTGAGTGGACAATTTGGGATGAACACCCTTGGAATGGTGTAGGAGTAGGAATGGATTTCCAGAGGGAAAAATTAAAGACTACAGGAACCAGGTGCACTACTCAGGTGACCCTGAGGACACAGATCAACCTCCAAGTGCTTCAACGACCCTCTAAAACAGTGTTTCTCAACCTTGGAAGCTTGAAGATGGGTGGACTTCAACTCCCAGAATCCCCCAGCCAGCGCTGCTGGCTGGGGGATTCTGGGAGTTGAAGTCCACCCATCTTCAAGCTACCAAGGTTGAGAAACACTGCTCTAAAAGGATGCAAATGACCAGCTCTCTGCAAGGAATTTAAATCCTTCCATTCCCCACTGTACTATCAGAGCTGAAGAAGCGTCTTGGATGAGGAGTGAAACATCTTCAAAAGAAAAAACAAGAAAGTTATTAAACAACCGGTCATAAGTTGAGGGTTAGGGTTAGCAACCTTTCAAAGTTATGACAACTCCCACCTCCAAAAGTACTTATGATCCAGGTCCAAAGTTCCAAAGGCCACCTGTCCACAATCATGTTACAGCGTTTTGGATGCTTGGCAACTGGTCTGCATTTATGGCCGTTTGCAGTGTCCCGGAATCAGGAATGAGATTCAAAAATGTTAGCAACTGGTCCTCTGCCCGGTTGCTGGGTGGGCATGGTCTTCTTTGCCTCCTGCACCACGACAGGGGGGTGCGGGGCGTTTTCACCTTCCCCAAGTTCTGGAGGCTTTCCTCGAGCCTCTGGGAGGGTGAAAATGGCCTCCCCCGGGCTCCAGAAGCCTTTGGAAGCTGGGAATAGGCCAGTTTCCGGACTTCTGGTAGGCCCGTTTCTTGCCCTCCCCCAGGCTCCAGAGGCTTTCCTCAAGCCTCCAGAAGGTCGAAAATGGCCTCTCCTGGGTTCCAGAGGCCCTCCGGAGGCTGGAAACGCGTCCGTTTCCAGGCTTCCAGTACTTCCATTAGGCCCATTTTTTGTCCTCCCAGAGCTTCCACGCAGGCCCTGTACTTACCTGGCATCAAAAACAGGCCACGTGGAGACTCCTGGGAGGGGCGGGGTGGGGTGGGAGAAGCCAGCCAGTCCTTGCAACTACCGGTTCGGTGAACCAGATGTAAAATTAGCATGTGGTTCACCTGAACTGGTCCGAACTGGCTGAATCCCACCCCTTCCCAGAATCACATTGCTGTGATTTACAAATTTTTTGCTGAAAACTCCTACGTACTTCTGGTTTTAGGCAAAAGTGCTCCATAGGGAACAACGGCTTCACTTAATGCCTGCTGCAAAAAAGGATTGTAAATTAGATTGGTCACATGATGACCCACTTTCCTACCATCGTGACTTATGACTGTAATGGGCACACTCTGTTATGGTCGTAAGTCGAGGACTAACTTTAAGAAGTGGATTCCTAAGACAGAGGAGGTACATTCCAGAGGAATAAGAGTGTTCTGACCTGGCCTTTGCAGAAGCAAAAAACAGACTACCTGCCCCCCCCCCCCCAAAAAAAAAAACCTCTTTATTTACAAATTGGGAATTAACTGCCTTCACCAACAGAAAGTCCAAGTAAGAGTCCTGCAAGAAGTTAACTGAAACAATAGTCCTTATCAGCTCATTATGATAAATGCAAGGCTGTGAGCTCCCAGCCGGGATGGCGGCAAATTACGGTAAGTCAGTTCAGACAGAGAAATTGACAAACCTCAGTTCTGGCAAGGCAGTGTTTGTCACACAAAACACACATGGAGCAAACTTTCCAGAAATGCGAACAGTTTTCTGCGACAACCAAACCACTCTCTTTTCCTCCTATTTATTCCCCAGCCAGGAAGGGGCCAGGAAGGGTCCACGTTTGTTTTGCTTCCCAAGCCAGCTCCTCTGTTGTTCACCTCTGCTATCTGCTCTGCACATACACGCATATGGAACAGGCCCCAGCTGTTCCTCCTCCTCACTCATCTCTGACAACAAAGGCAGCTGCCTCTCTGGCTGGGAAATGCCAGATGGCCCTTCTTTTTGCATCCGACACTGGGTGTTAAGGATATTGTTGTTGAGTTACCAACCAGCAGAGTAGATTGCACAGAGAAACGTTGCTGAGAGCAATGAATAAGAGTTATGCAAACTGGTTTATCAAAAGCTTACTTTATAGTAGAAAAACAGTCTCATAGTCTTTAAACAAATTCCAAGTCTTTGCCAGTAAATCAGTCCAGTAGTTACAGAATCTTCTTACCCAACAAACAGTAGTTGGTTAGAATAACAAACTCACTCTGGTTCACAAACCACAATGGTTGCAGATCCATCAAACAATGATTAGCAGATAGCAACTCCTCTCAATGGTAGCTTATCATAGCAGCTTCATCATCTCATCATCTTCATACACAATGGCAGCATAGCATAGCAGCTTCATCATCATGGCAGCATATCATAGCAGCTTCATCATCAACAGCAAACTGAATACGTTACAGTACCTTGTTTAAATATTCTCATAACCAGTCATTATCTAATTAAAGCATGACTCAGCATTAAAGTCACATAATACATTTACAGATTAAAGTTACAGTACACTTATATTGCCTGGACAACATAGTTAGGCTCAAACCATATCCTAACACTGGGCATCCATCAGAGCCTTCCCCATGCTCCAGAACTGACCCAGGTTCTTCTCCAACCTCCTTATCGTCTGAGTCTGCCGCCAGCTCTGCTGGCAGCTGGTGGACCACAACAAAGAGGCAACTCAGTCTGGAGGTTGCCTGTAAGAGAAAGACGATGAAGAAAAGCCCTTCCCTAATAATTCCCAGAGTATATTGTAGACGCAGCTAGTAGAGTCTTCAGTCTGTCAAGATTCTGTCTGTCGGTGTGAAAACAATCATGAACTCAGCTTGGAAGAATCACTGCCTGTCATTCTTCATTTGGGGTCTGACAAAAACTATGGCCAGATTATATGAAATTGTTGAAGAAGAGAGTCACTTAAGGGCAGCAGGGTATATAGCCTGTCTACAGATACAGCCATTAATTGGGTTCATTAGCAAAAGGTAGGGGAAAGGCCAGCAAAATAGGGTCAAAAGGTGTCTGGGCACCGACTCAAACCAGTGGCAAGCAGCAGTTCCTTGTTAGCATTGTAATTATTGCACCAATCCTGGGAATGATGTAGTGCCCCAAATACTTCCTGTTTATATACTGTATGGTTATAAAGTATCTGTCGAGCCGTCTATCTGCTGCTAACGGAACTCGACACTGACTGCCTGTGACTGCCAAAGCAGCGTGTGTGTGCTCGGGAGGGGGCGGTTGCGCGACACAGGTGTTGGTGCTGGGTTTTGGGGTGCGGATAGGGCTATGCTTACACGGTGCTGGGTGAAGCGGGATCGCGAGGGGTGAAGGGATTGGGACCGATGCTGTTGACAGATCCGCACTGACGTCATCACGAGACGCCGTTGGGAGGTGGAGATGGAAGCTGGCTTCCCAGCGCGCTATTTAAACAATGCTTAGTGCCGATGCGGGAACTTTGGCTTGATTGCTGTTAGCATATCGGTAGCAAGCTGTTGCTGTTAGCCGCAAATAAACCATCTTTGAACCACCACTCAAGCGTGTTTCCTTGTGGAATTGCCCTGGCAGCCCAGCGTTGCCGAGAGGATCACTTTATAAAGCCTTAGTAAGACCGGGGTGGGTTCTACTTACCTTTACTACTGGTTCGCAATGGGAGCGTGCATGCTTCTGCGCATGCACAAATAATCAATTATGATGTCCGGGTGGGTGGGCGGAGCCTCCCACTGCTTTTACTATCGGTTCTAAAGAACCAGATAGAAGCGGGAGCAACCCACCACTGAGTAAGACCACACTTTGAATACAGCATCCAATTTTGGTCACCATATTATAAAAAAAAGTGTAGAGACTCTGGAAAGATTGCAGAAAAGTGCAACACAAATGACTGGATGGGAATGAAGAACAGTTGCAAGAATTGTGTTATGTCTAGTCCCGTGATGGCGAACCTATGGCACGCGTGTCACAGGTGGCACGCGGAGCCATATCTGTGGGCACGTGAGTGTTGCCCTAGCTCAGCTTCAGCGCATATGCACATGCAGGCCAGCTGATTTTCGGGCCTTCCGGGCCCACCAGAAGTTGGGAAATGGGCCATTTCTGGCCTCCGGAGGGCCTCCGGGGGGGGGGGGGGGTTGGGGAAGGCTGTTTTTGCCCTCCCCAGGTTCCTAGAAAGGCTCTGGAGCCTGGGGAGAGTGAAAAAACGGGCCTTCCGGTCCCACTGTGCCATCGTGCGCCAATAGCAGGGAGACCAATGGGGGGGATCGCACACACATGCATGGTGGGGCGGGGTGCACTGAATTATGGGTGTGGGCACATGCATGCTTGTCACCCCTGCACTCCCTCCTCTTTTGGCACGCGATGGCAAAAAGGTTAGCCATCACTGGTCTAGTCTAATGAAAAGAAGGACTAGGGGAGACATGATAGCAGTATTCAAATATTTGAAGTGCTGGGGTCAACCTGTTCTTCAAAGAACTTGAAGGCAGGACAAGAAGCAATGGATGGAAACTAATCAAGGAGAGAACCAACCTAGAAATCAAGAGAAATTTCCTGACAGTTGGAAGAATTAATCAAGGGAATGACTTGCCTCCAGAAGTTGTAGGTGCTCCATCACTGGAGGTTTTTAAGAAGAGATTGGACAGCCGTTTGTCCGGAATGGTATAGGCTCTCCTGCTTGAGCAGGGGGTTGGACTAGAAGACCTCCAAGGTCCCTTCCAACTTGGTTCTATTATATTGGGGGGGGGGGCATTCTTAGCTCAAGAATGTTTCAAGAAAGCCAGAAGTGCATGTTTTAACCAGAAAGTAAAATGTTCCCATGTAAGAAGCAAGTTAGAGTGCTCAAAACAATGGCCAGTGAAGAATACTTTATTCAAAAATTCAAATGAAAAGGATCACCCTGGAAAAGGTCTATCACTCAGCATGGACACGGTGTGATGGCACATAATTTAAGCAATCAATGAAAAGGAAATCACAAGTGTAAAGGAAAGCTATTAGGGACAGTGATTGATGCTTAGAACACAAAGAACTTTACTTGCAGCTGTTTGGTTTGCATTATTTACAAGCAAGGCATTAAAGGTTTGTGTGTGTGTGTGTGTGTGTGTGTGTGTGTGTGTGTGTGTTTGTGTTTATGCCTGTGGTCAGCCTGTGTATTTCGGTTACTTCTCGGTGCAATTTGCTTGGAACAAGAACATGATTGATATTTTTATATACATAACAAAAGGTACTACTTGGCAAAAAAAATCTACATTTCCTCTCTATATTTTTTTCTGAAATAGATTAGCAGATTAGTTATTTTGGCTCGGCTGATGGGTTGTGTCTCACAGGAGCCAAGAAATGTTCCAGTTCAGCAGAAGAAATGGCGGAAGAAGGAAGGATCTGTTTTCTCCTTCCGTCTTGAGCCTGGCTGGCTCGCTGGAGTGGAGACTGGGTTCTTCTGGGCAGACATGTCAAAGTAGTGGAAATGTAATCAGGTCCAAAGGTGCTTTTCAAAAGGTAACTGGACTTTCTTGGGTTTGTTTTTTTCCTTGAAGACATTTCACTTTTCATCCAAGAAGCTTCTTCAGTTCTGGCTGAATAGGGGGGAATGGAAGGATTATATGGCTCAGGGCCAGGCTATCTTCGAGACCGCCTTCTACCACATAGCTCCCAGCAACTGGTAAGATCCCACAGAGTCGGTCTCCTCCGGGTCCCGTCAGCTAAACAATGTTGGCTGGCAGGCCTGCGGGGGAGGGCCTTCTCTGTGGATGCCCCAGCTCTCTGGAACCAGTTACCTCCTGAAGTCCAGACCGCCCTCACCCTATTGGCCTTCTGGAAAGCGGTGAAGACCTGGCTCTTCCAGCAGGCCTGGGGCTGTTGATCTCGTTATAGTGATCTTGCGAGACCCGGCCACAAATTGGAGTGTATGTGTTTTAACGTTTTTATGTTTTAATGTCTTCTTTTAACTTTTGTATAGGATATTGTTGCATTGTTTTATTCTCTGTTGTAAGATGCCCAGAGTCCCTTGGGAGTGGGGCGGCATAGAAATGTGACAAAATAAATAAATAAATAATAAATAAATAATATTCCTTAGCAGTCATCTGGTTGTTAGCACTCTGAAGGTCGATTGTTAGCTCTCTCTCTAGTGCAAATGGATGTGGTTACACACATACCCCCCCATACACATACTCTTTTCAGGTGAGGGTAGAGGAAAAACCCCAAGTGGTCTCAATGGCCTAGAAACATGATCCCCCTAAAGTCACCTATGGCTAATGGAATAAAACCTACAGGGACTCCTTTACCCTTTACTCTCCTTTTGAGTACAAATCTGTTAACCACATTATGAATCATCATCATCATCATCATCATCATCATCATCTTTTAACAACCCCATAATCCCTTGTGGAATGGAGTCTGGGCAACTGAATGGAGCTAGCAGAGTCTTTTAATGGCCGGATGTCCTTCCTGTCACCAATGTGGAGTTTTGTTCAACAGATATATTCTCACTGTGCCCAGAGAGAGAAATATCTGCTTCTACCTAGGATCAAACTCACAGCCTCCTGATTGTAAGGTGAGAGCTCCACCTCTAGGCCACCACACCACTCCTGCCTAACTACATTATGAATATCGGTACTCATTCTCAGTAGTGGATCAAGTAGTGGAACAGTACAACCTCATGTTTAAATGACCTGGACAAATTACTAAACATCACTCAGAACTATGATGCAGATAATCATTGCACCTGTTGTAGGCAAACCTGTGATGTACATACCATATGGCATGTAAAAAGCAATGAATTCTAAATTTGACAAAGTGTTGGAGAACAGTTTTATAAAGAGGAACATGAAAGTATAGCTTGAGTAACTGTTGTGTTGACAGTACCAAAGAATGATACTGATTAAATCTGTCTTTGTGTTGTTGTCAGGGTTCCAAGTAACACCCCCAACGAAGGAAGACTCCAAGGCTTAAAGTTCCTCAAAGTTCCATTGTATTAGAGATGTCATATTGGCACATCTGGGAAAACCCGAATCTGAAAACTTCCAGGTTTTCCCCACCCAAAAGAAAGTTCAAGTCCCTGCCCAACACCCACATGTCCATCACATGGCCCAATCCAAACACACTCCCAACTGGAGATGCCTTCCAGTTTCATCCGTCCAGGTGCAGGGCAAGATGTCCTTGACTCCCTGAGAAAGGAATGTTATTATGACTATATATCACCCTGGCTCCATACAATTCCCCCTCCCAGTTTCCCACAGTAGGAAATGTGGCAAGCCTGAAAATCCAACAAAAAAGATGGCTTCCAGGCCTAACAGTTGTTGTGAGATTAGTAAAAAAAAAAAAAAAAAAAGGTTGTGGTGCCACAAGTCCACCCTACACCAGCAACAGATGAATCTTTACATGCTATGTAAGGTGTTTAGATATTTGCTAAATCGGAGTGCCACCAAAGATAAATATGAGCCAGTTGTAATATGATATGTAATATAGTATAATGATTATAATGTAATATAAATATGAGCAACTATCATAAATATGAGCCACCATTATGAGTCAGTTCCCAAGTGTCCAAATTTTGTTCAAAGTTGCAACACGCTGGAAAAAATGACTTATGACCAGTGGTAGGTTTCAACTGGTGTAACAACCGGTTCGCTGAGAGCACATACCTCAAACACGCACTCCACGCGTGTGTTTGAAAACAGCACTAAAACCTACGTTCTACTGCAGCCCTGGCGAGTAAAACAGCTGAGGCGCGGCAATCTGCTCTCCCGTGCCTATCAGCTGGGCTTTAAACAAAGGAAATATAGGTCGACGTAGCGCAGGGGCGGGTGGGTGGGTCCAGCTGATTATCAGAGTGAACCGGTTTTCTCTCAGCTGATCGTCGGCGCTACCAGTTCACCCGAACTGGTCCGAACGAGTTGAATCCCACCCCTGCTTACAACTGTTGCAGAATTTCCCATGGTCACGTGATCGAAATTCAGATGCTTGGCAACTGGCATGCATTTATGATGGTTGCAGTATCCCGGGGTCATGTGATCCCCTTTTATGACCTTCTGACCCAGTTTGTGGGGGCAATAAGCTGACTTTGTATAAAATATACAAAAGTATGAAGGCTATTGCTTAACGTACTGTAAGCCGCCCTGAGTCTCCGGAGAAGGGCAGCATATAAATCAAATTAAAAAAAAAAAGTCAATGGGGTAGCCAGGATCATTTAACAGTTAAGAACTGTTGTGATTCACTTAGCACTTGTGGCGTGAAAGGTCATAAAATGGGGCAAACGCATTTAACAACTGTCTTGCTTAGCAGCAGAAATGTTGGGCTCAGTTGCAGTTGTAAGTCAAGGACTACCTGTGTTTCACATCTTCAGCTGTAGAGTGGGCTTTTCTGCATGGAGAACAGTCGGTCCCTCTCTAGAAAGATTAAATAATACATCTTAATCCCAGAATGCAAGCATTGTTATTATACAGCACAATGTCCCATCCGTGTGATTATAGTCCCACCTAATCACTCACTGAGCAGAACAGTATTTAAAAAAAAACAACACAAGTGGATCAAAAGTGAAGACAATGGCTGAGACAGTCAGTTCCTTCTCTATATGGATCCAAACAGAAGCTGGGTTGTCATATGGATTTTTGCATTAAGCATACAGATGGATTTGATGGCCTAAATGGCTCTCGGCCAACACTGTCATTTTATGAAAAGCCACATTGCTTAGATATGATAATATAAACATTAGGAAAAAATAATCCAGGTAAATGTCTTTCGATTTGGGTTCCTACCACAAGTGTGAATTGTAGCTCTCAGTATTTATCTATCTGTCTATCTACCCATCTATCAACTATATTGGCCTCCCATCTTACTACAGGGCAGGGGTGAAATCTAAAATTTGTTACTACTGGTTCTGTGGGCGTGGTTTGGTGGTGGTAGGGGTAATGTGACTAGGTGGGTGTGGCCAACTTTTTTTTTTTTTTCAACTTTTCAAAGCATTTTTTTCTAATGCTTTGAAAAGCCTCTCTGCCGATCAGGAACTCAGCTGGGATCATCAGAGAGGCTCTTTAAAAAATGCCTCTCTGCCAATCAGGGAACTCAGCTGGGATCGTCAGAGACCTTTCAAAGCATTTTTTTTACCACCTCTTCGGCCAAGAGGTTGCAGAAAAAAATGCTTTGAAAAGCCGCTGATGATCCCAGCTGAGCCACGCGATCATCAGAGGCTTTTTTTTTTACTTTTAAAAGCATTTTTTTCATCGGAAGAGGTTGTAGAAAAAATGCTTTTAAAAGTAAAAAAAAAGCCTCTGATGATCCTGTGGCTCAGCTAGGCATGGGGGGGGGGGGGTGCGGGCAGAGATTTTTGCTACCGGTTCTCCGAACCACCCGCCTCCATCGCTACCGGATCAGGCGATCCGGTCCGAACCGGGAGCATTTCACCCCTGCTACAGGGAAAGACTGAGGTCATCTGTCTTACAAGATGAGAGAATTTTACCAATCTCTGCTCATCTGGGTGCTGATTGATGGTGAGGAGGTGTTTGGGTCTTTTCGTTTCCTGTTTGTATGGTCTGTTTTGAATGATATGTAGATGTTATTTATGTCTATGTAACCTATTGATGGCCCATTTGTCTGAGCGCCAGAATTCTAGCCAGCATGGCTCTCAAGAGGAGCATTTCTGAGAACTGAAGTGCAAATATTTGGAGCCCCCTCTCCGCCAGGTTGGCTCATTTAGACCAGCTCACACTCTTTTTGTGGTTCGTCAGTGTCAAATCTAAAAAAAGGTTAGCATCTAACTGTAACACAAAGACCCTTTTCCAGGTTTGGAGACCAGATTTAATTTTTGTTCCTGTCTGAAAATCTGAAGGGTGGCGTAGGAAGTTAGCACCCACCCCTCTCCTAGGAAAATGAGATATTTTAGGAAATATTAAAAGGGCAGAATATTTCCCCTAAAAGGGAGGCAGAAACTCACCCCCCCTCCTTTGTCAATGGGCCATTAAGGCCTGGGCCAGTCTATTCTACATAACAAAGATCTACCTCCTGCAGGCAGAGCCATAGTAAGAATTGCCCAAAGCCCTTTCATTACATCATCACCCAGCAAGGCTCAACCAAGCTTGGGACTCAAAACACAACAAACAAAGTTACCCCTTCATGGCCCCATGGGAGTCTGACAACCAATCAGAATACAGACTCAAATTCAAAAGCCCAACAGAGGGTATAAAACCCAGGCACTCTCAGCATCTCTGCCCTTTTTCTGCCTAGGAACTCAAGCCATGTGATCCTGTTCATCAATAAACCTTCTTTCCAAGCAACTTCCACGAATCCAGTGTCTTTTTCCCCACTTGGAACTGAACCCAGAAGGATATTTCTTCTAACAGTGGTATGTCAGTTTATGCTTCTAGGTAATTGTGAATGTTTTCAGCCCATTTCAGAAATGTTTATGCCGTGGGAAACAAGCTACTGTAGCAGAGAAGCATCATGCTGGACCCGAATTACTAGAAGACGTGGGTGGAACAGTTTAGAGCAAAGTTTTCTCAATTATGGCAACTTTTATAGGCCTGGAGTTCAATGCCCAGAATTCCCCAGTCAGCTGGTGTTCAAACAGGGGCTAAAGTGCCATCTGACTGGAATAGCTTACATTTGGCTTGTTATGAGAGGCTGAATTCAAGGACTGCAGAGGCCCTTCTATTTCTGCTATTTGAATCATAATGACAATTTAGAAAGGTAGCACCCATCCCCAGGGGTGGGCTTCAAAAATTTTACCGAGGGGTTCTCTGCCTGGTTGATGGGTGGGTGTGGCCATGGTGGGCGTGGCCTAGTTGGTCTCCTGCACCATGGCGGGAGGGTGGGCGGGGGGCAGGCTCCCGGGCTCTGGGGGCTTTCCTCGAGCCTTCGGGAGGGCGAAAACAGCCTCCTCAGCCTCCAGAGGCGCTCTGGAGGCCAGAAATGGGCCTGTTTCCAGCCTTCCAGAACTTCTGGTAGGCCTGTTTTTCACCCTCCCCAAGCCTCCATCACACCCTACACTTACCTGCATCCAAAACGGGCCGCGTGGGGCAGGGGTGGGTTCTAAAATTTTTTACTACCGGTTCTGTGGGCGTGGCTTGATGGTCATGTGACAATTCTTTAGGATTTAGCAGAGGTACTGTTCTACCAGGCTTTTAATTGCTTGCAGAGCTGTACCAGTCTACCCATTTGTTTTTTGAGTGCCCTGGTCTACCACCACACTGCCTTTTAACACTGATCAGCTGTAGGGCGGCCCTTTGAAGCCCCATGGCAAGAGTTTAAACAGTTTTTTTCTTTCTTTTCTGATCAGCTGGGATTCGGGAGGCAGCGAATAGATTGGGGGCAGGACCAAATAAAAGGTAAGAATAATGGGGGGGGGGACAGGACGGCCCAGCTCCCGAACAAAGAGAACCGGTTTGATGACATCATATTGTCACCACTATTGGCTTGACCAAACCAGGCCGAACTGGGAGGAACCCACCACTGGCGTGGGGACTACTGGGAGGGGCGGGGTAGGGGGGGCAGGAGGGGCCAGCCAGGAGTGGGATTTGTGGGTTCTCCAAACTGCATAGAATCTTAGCTAGAGGTTGTCCCGAACCCCTGCGAACCCCTCTCCTAGAAGAATGAAATATTATAGGAAATACTAAAAAAAAAAAGACAGAATATTATATTTCCCCAAAAGAGAAATATGTTTTTCCAGACAGAAAGCAGCCCCCACCTTTCTTAATAGCCCTTAGCATTTAAAAGATAAAGAGCTTATTGAAAGAAGCCAAGTATCTAGGTAGCTCTATTCATAATCAAATAGCTCTCACTCAAGATCCAAACCAGGACAAAGCCATTAAGCCATAATAGGAACTGCCTTTCAGAACACAAGCCTCTTCATTGCATCACCCCCAGCGAACTTCAACCAAACTTAGCTCAGACAAACTCCTTGGATTTGTACATGCCCCATGGGAGTCTGACAACAGCCAATAGAATACATGTTCTTGCACAGGAACAGGAAGCTCAAGGGCAAGGCCCAAGAGAAGGTATAAATAACCCTCACTCTCAATTCCATGTGGTCAACTGCACCAGGACCACGTGCTTGGTGGTTCTGTTTCCAATCAACCTCCATGTTTTCAGTTCAGGGGTGGGTTCGCAGGGGTTCGGGAGAACCTCTAGCTAAGATTCTTTGCAGTTCAGAGAACCCCCAAATCCCACTCCTGGATGGTCCCGCCCACCCCACCCCGCCCATCCCAGGAGTCCCCACACAGCCCATTGTGGATGCAGATAAGTGCAGGGCGCACACGGAGGCTTGGGGAGGGTGAAAAATGGGCATACCGGAAGTTTGGAAAGGCCTCCAGAAGGCTTCCAGAGCCTGAGGAGGGCAAAATGCCCCCCCGCTATGGTGCAGGAGGCTGACTAGGCCACGCCCACCATGGCCATGCCCACCCAGCAACCAGGCAGAGAACCCCTCACTAAAATTTTTGAAGCCCACCCCTGTTGCAGTGTCTTTTTCCTGCCTTGGAACTGAACCAGATGGATATTTCTTCCAACTCAGTAATGAATTCATAAAGGTAAATGGATCTTTCAGAACCAGGATCCTATGTGGGTAAAAATAATAGGGGAGAGAAAGTGAAAGTTTCCACTGAGGCAGTGATTTGGGGAAAATAGTCTTCTGTCGAAGCTCTTATAAGCATGGATCGTTATTACAATGTTATTACAATGTTATTACAATTCTTTTTTTTTTATTATTGTGTTCAGAATTCAATTCCACCTTTGCTTCGAGCTGACGGAGGGGTCAAACTGTTTTCAAGGATTGTAATTCCAGATTAGTAGAGGGCAAGACTATGGTAGGGAAGGGTGTGTGTGTCTGTGAAAGTCCTCTATTTATTTAACAATTTCTTCAATTTACTGTATATGATCCCCCAATTTAAAAGGATTCTGGTTGGCTTACAACAAATTTTTAATTGAGATTAAAAAAAACAAAACAATACAGCTAGTCCTTGACTTTTGACTGTAAATGAGCCCGTAATTATGGTTGTAAATTTTGCTGGTCATACAGTGGGTCATCCCATGATTACACATCCAGCAAAACAGGCTATTTCTTGACCATTTGGTTCTTAATCCTGAGAATAACTTTGTTCAATAACTTGGAGGATGGAAGATTTTATAGATTTAATTATAGATGGCAATCCTATCACTTCTGACTATATGTTGTAAAAGGAATTGGGGAGGGGGTAGCTCTCGCTCTGGTTCCAAAATAGACAAGCTCAATCATTCCTTCCTAAAACATACAGATCATATCAATTTGGACCATTAGCAATATTTGAAGTGAGCACGAATCAGCTCTACTGAAAAGTAAGGTCATTTCAACAATATTGGATACAACTTTAAACTATTAAATCTAACAAATTCTCTTGAAAAACATTAAGTACAGGATTGAAATCTTGAGGAAACTGACTGGAATTCTTTGCAGTGTGGAATATTTCAGCGAATCATCAGAAATATTGGATACAACTTTAAACTATTAAATCTAACAAATTCCCTTGAAAAACACTAAGTAAAGGATTGAAGTCTTGAGGAAACTGACTGGAACTCTTTGCAGTGTGGAACATTTCAGCAAATCATCAGAAACAGGACAAAAGAAAATTCTACATGTGATATTTCTCTTCACTTTGTTATACTACTATATATTGTATGCTAGTGTTTCCCAATCCTGGCAATTTTAAAATGTGTGGACTTCAACTCCCAGAATTCCCCAGTTCATCATGGAGAACGCCGGCTAGGGAACTCTGGGAGTTGAAGTCCACACATCTTAAAATTGCCAGGATTGAGAAATTCTGGTGATGTAAACAGATTGTAGCAGGGGTGAAATCCAGCAGTTCTGACAGGTTCTGGAGAACTGGTAGTGGAAATTTTGAGTTTCCGGAGAACCGGCAAATACCACCACTGGCTGGCCCCAGAATGGGGTGGGAATGGGGATTTTGCAATACCCTTGCCCGAAGAGTGGGGAGGGAATGGAGATTTTGCAGTATCCTTCCCCTGCCACGCCCACCAGGCCACACCCACCAAGCCACACCATGGCCACCAAGCCACGCCCACAGAACCAGTAGTAAAAAAAATTGGATTTCACCACTGGATTGTAGGTATTATCATCTTTGGGTGTAATAACCAGTTGATCACTATTTTTGGCTAAAACTCAATAAAAAAACTGGACAATTGCCTGGACAAATGCTAAGGTTGATTTACTGCTGGTATTTTCTAAAGCTTATCAAACAATCCAACACAATTGATTCAGTGTTTATTGTTAGCAGTCAGTTAAGTCGGTTATTGCAAATATTGGAAAAACAATCACCCTCTGCCTAAATTTTGATTGAAAAATTTACATCCCACAGACAACTCTAAATGTTTGAATTGCCCTAAATTGAATTCAGTTTGATCACCATTTTTAGTTATATTATATTTGTTAACTATATTACTACTGATCGATTAGTAATAATAAATTATTAATAGACCATTAATTATCAATAGATTATTTTTCCCTGTACAACTGGCATTTTGCAAAAGCTGTTAATGTTTCTTTAGTTTGTGGTTTCGATTCCTTTCAGCTTCATATGAATGAATTAATGATGATAATAGCAACATATAACAAAATGAAACCTGAGCTTCCACCATCTAACTAGTATACATTGTTGAATAAACTGTGGGTTTTATTTTTGACTGAAGAGGAAAGATAAACATTTTCAATTAAACAGCCCTAATATAGGTGCCATGGATCCATGCAAATGTAAATCATGAGTAAAGCAGCTTTTCTAAATGAGTATTTGCTCTCCCACCCTGTTAATTTTTTTTTTGAAAAAGTCCTTTTGGTTAACCCCATAGATCAAAAGAAATCCACCATTCTGAATCCACCATACATTAGATCAGGGGTCTCCAAACGTGGCAACTTTAAGACTTGTGGACTTCAACTCCCAGAGTTCCTCAGCCAGCAAAGCCAGCAAAGCAAAGTCCACAAGTCTTAAAGTTGTCAAGTTTGGAGACCCCTGCATTAGATCAAAAGAAATCCACCATTCTGAAGGAACTGTTTCCAGCATCTCCAGGCAGAATTGCCTATTCTTAATGACCATTCATTAATTTAAGTCTTCACACTTAGAACTGTTGCACCAATCCTACAGTCAGTCATATGACCACAATCTGGGTGTTGATACTTAATGACAGTTGTAACATCCCACAATCACATGACCGCTATGTACAATCTTCCTAGCTGGATTCAAGCAAAATCAATGAGGAACCCAGCAGGAGGTCCCAAGTCATGATCACATATCTCATAAAACAACCATTATTAAAAAAAAATGTAAAATTGGATGCACTCATGTAATGCCTCATTTAACAACTGCATTGCTTAGTGACAATTTTTCTGGTCCCAATTGTGGCCATAAGTCAAGGATTAGTTGTAGTAACATATACAGAATTGCAACAATTCACTTTGCAGTTTACAGAAGATGGGTCAACTTTTTGTCCCGTTATTACCATTTCATCTAAAAGCTCCAGAAATTTCAGGTTTCCTCCATCCACGTTGCTTTTTGGGTTTTACCTCAAATGTAATATTTTCTTATATTGATAATATCTGGAAGGATGAGGGGAAAATCCTGATTAGAACTTACTTCTGAGCAAAGGGTGATTCCTTGCATGGAGGGGTTATGCTAGGTCAAACCTTAAAAGTTGATAAATATACTTTCAAGACAACCTCTTGAATGTCTGAAATTCAACTTTCCAGTTTCATGGAATTTCATGAATTTCTGCCAGGCATGAAGAATTGAGATTGCATATTGGATTCCAATTAAGATGATTTATTGATCATGCCACTAGACAAGAATCTAGTCAACTAATGGTCTAAATTGGCACTGAATAAAAGTCAATGGAATTCAAGGCCGGTTGAATTCATTATTTGAGTCATTATGGGAACATAATGACTCTAGCTGATTATTAGTTTCATTCCACCCCCCCACCCACCGCCACTCTGCCTGTTCTTCTCCTTCATTTTCATAGAATTTTCTGATGGTCGTCTTCTCTAATCCAAAATCGAATACAGAATAACAGAGTTGGAAGGTCTTCTAGTCCAACCCCCTGCTCAGGTAGGAAACTCTACTTCAGACAAATGGTTGTCCAATCTCTTTTTTAAAAAATCTCCAATGCTGGAGCACCCACAACTTCTACAGGCAAGTCATTCCACTTATTAATTGTTCTAATTATCAGGAAATTTCTCCTTAGTTCTAGGCTCCTTCTTTCCTTGATTATTTTCCATCCATTGCTTCTTGTCCTGCCCTCAGGTGCTTTGGAGAAGTAGTGGAAACCTTTTGGGAAAAGTGTACCTAACCCTAACCCTAAAACTAGTAATAACACCACTTTTTTTGGGGGGGGGAGTAGTACCATAAAATTATATATCAATGGAAAGATAATTTAATCAAGAATGTAATGCAATTACCTTTATGAAGGATTTGCTATTAGAATAGGAGTTACAGTATAAAGAAGAAAAGTGAAACACGTAGAAAAAAACGAGATATACAAACATTATCACCATGTCAGTGAATACTTAGTTGGGTAACCTTTAGCATGAATTACGGCCTTACAACGCCTTCCCATGGAATGAACCAAGTCTTTTAGTTCTGCAGCTGTGATAATGTGAAACCAAGATTGAATGATTGCTTCTATTAACTGGGTTTTATTGCTGGGTCGCTTCGGACTAACAAGTTTCTTTAGTCGGCTCCATAGATTTTCAATTGGGTTAAGATCTGGGCTATTCCCAGGCTATCCCAGCAGTGGAATAGGATTATCTTGAAACTCCCCCCCAAAAATAGTTGTGTTATTAGCCATCAAACCTCAAAAATACACTTTTCCCAAAATGTTTCCACAATTTTGGCCAGTACTGTAGGTTGATCTCCCTCTTCCGTATGGCAGCCCCTTGGATATTGGAAGACTGTGATCATGTCCCCCCTAATCCTTCTTTTCATTAAACTAGACATACCCAATTCCTGCAACTGTTCTTCATATGTTTTAGCCTCCAGTCCCCTAATCATCTTTGTTGCTCTTCTTTGCACTCTTTCTAGAATCTCAACATCTTTTTTTATATTGGATTTCTAACTGGATGCAGATATGAACCAGGACTGATTCTCTGGGGTTTTTGAGATTAGCACGACATTTTAGAACACTCCACAATATCTCTGGACCGAGAAATTGGATGGGCGATTCCTTTGAAATGCTCCGGAGGGAAGGAGCTATTATCCAAAAATTTCTCACAGGTCAAAATCACCTTTAGCAATGACAGTGAAGCCATAATTGGGAAAAAAAGGCCCTTGGGATTGATTCCCTCCTGATTATCTTTTTAGGATTTAGCAGAGCACAGAAAATCAGGAAGGCTGAAAATCAGGGTGATTTGTTTCATGAAAAACAGAGAAATCTTCACACATACCTCTTGGTGCCCTCATAATGAAGCAATGCAAAAATATCACTTTCCATTCATGAGATTTTTTTTAAAATTCCTTTTGAAATGACTACGATACGGCACAGGAAAATTCATTAGATAAAAGCAAAAAAAAAAAAAAGCTAAGTATTTCATCAAGGGATGTATAAAGCTTCAAGTATCATTTAAAGAGTTCCATGGATCTATTGTATGCAACATTTAACTGGTTTTGGTTGCTCTCAAAGAGCTGAGCAGAGAGGATCTGTATAGTAAATGGATAAGATATCCACTTACTATACAGGCATTCTCTAAGCTGTAAACTAGACTGGAAAGTGACAAATATGCTACCAGAAAGTACAGATAGTCCTTGACTTGTAACCATTCATTTAGCAATCATATCCAGGTTACAGCAATGCTGAAAAAAGCTGATTACTTGCTTTCTCCTCCTTGTTAAAACTTAAATTCCTTTAAAAAAAGCCTTTGGTTAATCCCAAATATACATTACATTGAAAGAGATTTATCATTCTAAAGGAACTGTTTCTATTGCCCACGGCCAGGGGTTTGATCCTGACTGGCTCAAGGTTGACTCAGCCTTCCATCCTTCTGAGGCAGTGGTGAAATCTAAAATTTGTTACTTCTGGTTCTGTGGGCATGGCTTCGGTGAAGAGGTTGTAAAAAATGCTTTCAAAAGGCTCTGACGATCCCAGCTGAGTTGCCTGATCGTCAGAGGCTTTTTTTCTTTTAAAAGCCTCTGCCGATCAGGCAAATCAGCTTGGATTGTCAGAGGCATTTAAAAAAAAAAAAGCCTCTGCTGATTAGGCAACTCAGCTGGGCTCGTCAGAGGTTTTTTTTAAAAAAAAAGCCTCTGACAATCAGGCAACTCAGCTGGGATCGTCCGAGCCTTTTAAAACCATTTTTTCTACAACCTGAAGAGGTTGTGGAAAAAATGCTTTTAAAAGCCTTTGACAATCCCAGCTGAGCCGTGCGATCATCAGAGGCTTCTTTTTTACTTTTAAAAGCATTTTTTTGGCCGAAGAGGTTGTAGAAAAAATGCTTTTAAAAATTAAAAGAAAAAGCCTCTGATGATTGTGCGGCTCAGCTGGGCATGGTGGGGGTCGGGGGGGCAGGGATTTTGGCTACCGGTTCTCCGAACCACCCGCCTCCATCGCTACCGGATCAGGCGATCCGGTCCGAACCGGGAGCATTTCACCCCTGTTCTGAGGTCAGTAAAATGAGGACTCAGATTGTTGGGGGCAATAGGCTAACTTTGTAAATTGTTTAAAGAGGGTTGTAAAGCACTACGAAGTGGTATATAAGTCTAAATGTTATTGCTAAAGTCCTGTGGGAGGCCACCCCCCCCCCAGAAGAATGAAATATTTTGAGAAATATTTAAAAAAAGGCAAGATAAAATATTTCCCCTAAAAGAAATAAAAATTTTTAAGGGAGATAGAAACTCAGAGCCCCAGCTCCATGTCCCCAGCAGAGGCTGAGGTCAGCTTTTAGAATAGAATAGAATAGAATAGAATAGAATAGAATAGAATAGAATAGAATAGAATAGAATAGAATAGAATAGAATAGAATAGAATTCTTTATTGGCCAAGTGTGATTGGACACATGAAGAATTTGTCTTGGTGCATACGCTCTCAGTGTACATAAAAGAAAAGATACATTTGTCAAGAATCATAAGGTGCAACACTTAATGATAGTCATAGGGAACAAATAAGCAATGCAGATTTGGCAATCCATTCAAGATAGGATATTTTGAACAAAGGCAGAATTAGGTATAATGGTAGGATTAGCCCTCACTCAAGATCCAAACCAGGACAAAGCCATTAAGCCATAATAGCAGTGGTGGGCTGCAAGCAGTTTTACAACCAGTTCTGCAGCATTCAAAATACAGCAATTTGAAGCTCAGCTGCTTACCTTCTACAGCAGCCCTGGTAAGTAGGAAAGCGGAGGCGCGGAAATCAGCTGTGCTGCGCGAATCAGCTGAGCCAGAAAGAAGAAAATATAGGACAGGATATAAGGGGCCAGCTGATCGTCGGAACTACCATTAGAATCGGTCTGAACTGGCAGCAGCCCACCACTGCATAATAGGAATTGCCCAACACCCTTTCACAACACAAGCCCCTTCATTGCATCATCTCAGTTGCACACCCCCAGCAAACTTCAACCAAACTTAGCTCAGACAAACACCTAGGATTTGTAC
The DNA here is from genome assembly GCF_029215685.1 of Pituophis catenifer annectens. Lineage (NCBI taxonomy): Eukaryota > Metazoa > Chordata > Lepidosauria > Squamata > Colubridae > Pituophis > Pituophis catenifer. The sequence continues at coordinate 10,293,054 of NW_027256881.1, read as the reverse complement.
TTTGCCTATAGAGCCAGCTATGACCCCTGCATAACCCCTACATGGCCCCATAGGAGTCTGACAAAAGCCAATAGAATACATGTTCTTGCACAGGAACAGGAAGCTCAAGTGCAAAGCTCAAAGAAGGTACAAAACCCTCTTGCTCACAACTCCATTTTGGTCAGCTGCACCAGAAGCATGTGCTTGGTGGTTTTGTTCCTCATTAAACCATCTTTCCAATCAGCCTCCATGTTTCCAGTGTCTTTCTCCCGGCTTGGAACTGAACCAGATGGGTATTTCTTCCAACAGCCTCCTAGCAGAATTGCCTACAGGTAGTCTTTGCTTAATGACCATTCATTCATTTAGTGACCAAAGTTACAATGGTGCTGAAAGAAGTGACTTATGAATGTCCTCACACTTACAACCATCATAGTTCCATGGACACACGATTGCAATTCAGCCACTTGGCAACTGGCAGATATTTATGACCATTGCAGTGTCCCACCAATCAATCCATCACCATTTGTGATGACCTTCTCAGCCAGCTTCTGACAAGCAAACTCAATGGGAAAACCTGGATTCACTTAACAACCATGGCAAAAGAGGTTGAAAAACCATGTGCAGACACTTGATTATTCACTTAACACTTACATTGCTTAGCGGCTGAAATTCAGGGCCCCAATTATGTTCGTAAGTTGAGGCCTACCTGTAATGGCAAGCCACGTTACCAAAGTTAGTTAATTAGTTTCTTTCTTTCTTTCTTTCTTTCTTTCTTTCTTTCTTTCTTTCTTTCTTTCTTTCTTTCTTTCTTTCTTTCTTCCTTCCTTCCTTCCTTCCTTCCTTCCTTCCTTCCTTTCTTTCTTTCTTGAATTCATATTGCCACCTATTCGCCTATGGCAACTAAAGGTGGCTTACAGAATATAAAACCACATTTAAAACAATAAAAACTAGCAAAAAGAATCAAATAAATTAATATAGTACAATATAACAAAATCACCCTCCACCTCCCACCCCCTGCCCCGGTGACAGCAGATCACACGAGCCATTTAATGGGCTCCATCCTGCTCTGGGTTCCCCAGGCCCGCTGGCAGAACCAGGTCTTCAGTGCCTTCCGCAAGAGTGTTACAGTGGGGGCCATTTTAATCTCTGTGGGGGGATGATGTTCCAGAGAGAGGGAGCCACCACAGAGAAGGCCCTTCTTCTGGGTCCCACCAGGTGTATCTTCCTCAGGGATGGAACCCACAACATTCCCTGCCTCCCCACTCCGATGGGTCGGGTAGATGTGACCCTAACCCTAACCCTAACCCTAACCCTAACCCTAACCCGCAAGAGACGGGCTCTCAGTTGCATTCACAAAGACCCTACAATTCACACTCAAGTTTTTAATTTAAAGACATTCTCTATTTTTTTTTTCTCTCTCTCTCCCATGTCAATCCTTCGTCCGGATGTCACCATTCAACTACTTTCAAGATGCTGTACTGTAAGACAGACCTACCGGCCCAAATAACAGAGCCTGAGATTCAAGTAAAAATGTCAAAGCTCAAAGGAGTTTGCCTTTTTTTTCAAGAAAGACAAAGCCAACGTTAACTGATATTTTTCACCCAGTTCCAAATTATATGTGCAGCTCTCTTTTAGTACCGCCTCTCAAACCACCCAAAGAAGCTAAAGAGAACAAAAGAAGAAAAAAGGAAAAAAAGGTTGAATTAAGAACAATTTGTGCTCACTATTGCGTCAATAGACAACGCAAAATGAGTTTTAAGAGCCTTAGAATTCTGATTGTTTACATTGCAACTTCATAGGGAGTGGCTGATAACTAAGCCACACTCAGCACACTGGGACTTACAGGTAAAGAGGCAGAAGATAGAACACAGAACATGCAGTAACTGGGTGGAAGGGATCTTGGAGGTCTTCTAGTCCAATCCCTTGCTCAACCAGGAGACCACATACCCATTAGTGGGATTCAGCCGGATCGCTCCGGATTGCATGAATCGGTAGCGGCGAATGCGGGAGGGTCCACCCACCCACCCAGACATAATGCGCGACTACTGCACATGCATAGGGGGCCGTGCACATGCGCAGGGGTGGTGCGTGCTCACATTTGTGAACCAGTAGGGAAGGTAAGTGAATCCCACCTCTGCACATACCAGTCAGATGTTTAGATGCTCAAATGTTTAAATGTTCAGATCGGCGGGTTGCCCCTGGTTTGGACCGGTTCGCAAGAACCGGTAGTAAAACCGGTGGGAGGCCCCGCCCACTGCCCCGGATGTCATCATCGGCGATCTGCACATGCGCAGTAGCGATCCCGTTGCAAACCGGTAGTAAAGGTAAGTAGAACCCATCCCTGGTTCAGATGGCTCACAGTTTGAATGTCCCTTTCCATGAAATGGAGGCAGGGCTAGAGATATTATTTTCTACTGCGAGAAAATATGAAGCAGCACAGCCAATTCCAGCACGTGCTGGGATTTTAGACTTTCCTAAATTCAATCTAAACAACCATGCTTGCAGTGCCATCCGGGAAAACGAGATAAAAATCTGTCTTTATGGAATGATGTTTCGAGCGGTGGAAAACAAAATTGCCCCGCTGTTCCCCAGCTCTCCAAATAAGGCTAGGATGATCCGATAATCAAAAGTCCAAATACTTTTATTTCTACAATTTACCCTGCCTCTGTGTGTGTAGGTGTGCTTTATTTATTCATTTATTTTTGCAAATTCTCACTCCCAACCATCCTAGAGGGGGTTAAAAACTGGACCCAACTGAGTTTATGCACCGGCATCTTTTAAGCTTTCCCAGAGCAAATCCCAAAATCTTGTATTTGTTTTGTTTTTTGTTTTGTTTTTTATAGAAAGAGAAGAAATGGGAGAAAAGTTAAAGCATTGGTGCATTTCTTCCCCTGAACACACAAAAGGGGGGGGGGGGAAGGAAGCTGATTTCCTTTCAAAAGGCTGGAAATCATTGCAGCAGAACCAGAAAAGGGAGCAAGGTCTTACCTTCTAAAGGAGGGAAGACAGAAAACAGCTGGAGTTTAAAGGCACCTGAAGAGAGTTTTGGATGGAATCCTGGCTGGTAGTAATTGAAAGGACCGCTGACATTCCACGAAAGGGACCCTGGTGGTGCTATTGCTAAAAATAGATTTGGATGGTCTTGAAGGAACTGAGGCTCTGCTTAGAAAAAGAGAGGGGAATTTTAAAGGCACAGAAGAAGCTTTCTGGGAAGTGGAAAAGAAGGATGTCTCTGTGTTGCTTTGGAATAGTGTTTCTCAGTTTGACAACTTTAAGATTGAGGGGGGGGACTTCAACTCCCAGAATTCCCCAGCCAGCCATGCTGGCTGGGGAATTCTGGGAGTTGAAGTCCCCCCCCCCCGCCATCTGAAAGTTGCAGAATGTTGAGAAACCCTGGTTTAGGAGAGATAGATGGAGAGATTGTGAGGTGAAAATAGAGCCTTGGTGGTGCACTGGACTAAAGTGCTGTTAAATAGCACTTAGCTGCCAGCTGCCTGCAATTACTGCGAGTTCAAATCTCACCAGGCTCAAGGTTGCCTCAGCCTTCCATCCTTCCGAGGTAGGTAAAATGAGGACCCGAATTGTGGGGGCAATAAACTGACTTTGTATAAAAAAAAGAACACCACTGGGGGGGGGGGGCAAAAGCCCTACTAAGCAGGTATATACAAAAGTATGAAGGCTATTGCTTAACGCATTGTAAGGGCAGCATATAAATCGAACCAATAAATAAATAAATAAATAAAATATGAGCGAGTGGGATTAAGCCAGATCTAGGGCAGAGGTGAGTTTCACATAATGTTACCACCGGTTTGCCGCGCACCGAAAATGTGAGTGTGGGTGCACCTTTTGCGCATGCGGTCTGCTCGCGTGTGGGCAGCTTGCACACAGTTTAGAAAACATGGCTAAATAGGACGGCATCACGCCGCAGGTCACCACTACCGGTTCGCCCGAACCACTCCGAACCGGCTGAATACCATCTCTGATCTAGGGGCATTTTTCTGCTTCTTGAAATTTGCAGAGTTTTCTTGCAGCCTGCCATAAAACTGTGTAGTGTGAGGGATGAATTTAATACAGTGTTTCTGCCTGGTTGGGAAATTCTGGGAGTTGAAATGTACACATCTTAAAGAGGCCAAGTTTGAGAAACACCAATCTAACCTTAGACAGGCAGAACTTTCTGATAATGTGGGATATTTCCTCCTTGTTCTGCTGTCGCCTGTAGCATTGTTCAAAATGTTTCGCAGAAGGCTGGCAGCAAATGGAGCAGACTGGAAACCATGCAATTCTACTCAGCCTATGAACTGAGATGGCATCCAGTCATTTAGGGTTCTGCCCAAGAAAATGGATCGAACTGGCACTTCTACCAACAAGCCAGGTGTGGAGCTTTGCTATCATCCAGGTTGCTTTTATTTTGGGGGTCATTGGTGGTTCCCTGAGATCAAAAAGGTGCCCTGGTTAACTTTCTTGGTACCTGTCAGACTCTCTGACTCCACTTGCCATTTTTAAAATATTATTTAAGTATGGGAAGCTGACATGCAGCCAGGTAAGTTGGCCCTTTTAATGAGCCGTGGTGGCGCAGTGGTTACAACACAGTACTGCAGGCTAACTCTGCCGACTGCCAGCAGTTCAATTTTCACCGGCTCAAGTTTGACTCAGTCTTCCATCCTTCCTTATTGGGGGCATTATGCTGAGTCTGTAAATCGCTTAGAGAGGACTGTAAAATACTATGAAGCTGTATATAAGTCTAAGTGTTGTTGCTATTCTGAGGATTGGGGGAGCTTGTGAGATCACCCACAATAGGTTGGCTGGCCCCTCAGACTCCTCAAACTAACTCTTCCCCCAGATATGTATTCCATCTGTCTCCCTTTTATATTCTTTCTTCCAGGATATCAGGGGTGTCAAACTGGTGCCCATGGACCGGATGCTTCACATGCAGGCCATGCCCATCCCAGCTCTGTGAAAGGGAGAAACATTGTGAAATGTCACATGATGACCAGGGGTGGGTTCTACTTACCTTTACTACTGGTTCACATTGTGCCCGCACTTGCACGCTCGCTTTGCTTGCGTGCAGATCTACTTTGATGATGTTCGGGTCATTGGGCGGAGCCTCCCGCCGGTTTTACTACCGGTTCTTGCGAACTGGTCCGAACCGGGGGCAACCGATCACTGGTGATGACAATGTGACGTGGCGAGTTTGACACCCGCGCAGTATATATTCTGCATTCTGTGAATGCACTGGTGCTTCCCCCCCCTCTCCTTCAAAGTTTCTTCCTGCAAACTTTTTAATCCTTGATTTACAACTATTGGTTTAGTGACTGGTTGAAGCTACAATGTGATTGAAAAAAAGTGACTTACAATCAGTTCTCGCACTTATAACCAAAACTCAGGGAAGGGGTTACATGTATTTACAATAGTTGCAGCATCCTGAAGTCATGTAATTGCCATTTGTGATCTCCCCAGCTGACTACCAACAAGCAAAGCCAATGGGAGAAGCCAAATTCTCTTAACTATCAAGCGGTTCACTTAACAATTGCAGTGCTTCACTTAAAGCAGAGGTCTTCAAACTTAGCAGCTTTAAGACTTGTGGACTTCAACTCCCAGAGAATTCTGGGAGCTGAAGTCCACAAGTTTTAAAGCTGCTAAGTTTGAGGACCCCTGACTTAAACCCACGGCAAAAAAAAAAAAAGGTGTAAAATCAGGCATGACTCACTTAAGAACTGCCTTGCTTAGCAATGGAAATTCTGGCCCCAATTGTAAGTTGTAAGGACCACCTGTAGATTGATTTAAATGTCGCCCTTATAACTCTGTGATTGCGTGATCTGTGATTATATGGAATATATCCACACACAATCATTGGAAGACATAGCAACATTGTACGAAGTAAACAAGAAGACAGAAACCAGTTTGCTTTCTATATATTTGGTAAAACCAGGGGTGGGTTCTAAAATTTTTTACTACCAGTTTTGTGGGCATGGCTTATTTTATGGGTGTGGCTTGATGGTCATGTGACAATTCTTTAGGATTTAGCAGAGGCATTGGTCTACCAGACTTTTAACTGCTTGCAGAACTGTACCGGTCTACTCATTTATTTTTGCAGGCACTGGTCTACCCATTTATTTTTGCAGGCACCAGTCTACTCATTTGTTTTTGGAGGCACCAGTCTACCACCAAACTGCCTTTTACCACTGATCAGCTGTAGGGCAGCCCTTTGAAGTCCCGCGGCAAGAGTTTAAACAGTTTTTTTCCTTATAGCCCATCAGCTGGGACTCAGGAGGCAGCAATATATTGGGGGTGGGGCCAAATAAAAGGTAAGAATAACGCGAGGGGGGAGCGGGGGGGCAGAACCAGTTCGGGTTCGGCAGAACCGGGCTGAACTAGGAGGAACCCACCACTGGGTAAAGCAAGTTAGTTCATTTGCTATAAATAAGTTCAACCACTGCATAGTATATTAATCAGCTGGAAGGGACTTTGGAGGTCTTCTAGTTCAACTCCCTGCTCAAGCAGGAGATCCTATACCATTTCAGATAGGTGGTTGTCCAGTCTCTTCTTAAAAACCTCCAGTGATGAAGCACCCACAACTTCTGAAGGCAAGCTGTTCCACTGGTTAATTGTCTTCACTGTTACAAAGTTTCTCCTTAATTCCAGTTTGTTTCTCTCCTTGATTAGTTTCCATCCATTGTTTCTTGTCTTGCCTTCTGGTGCTTCGCAAAATAAGTTGACCCCTTCTTCTTTGTGGCAGCCCCTCAAATACTGAAATACTGTTATCATGTCACCCCTAGTCCTTCTTTACTCCAGACTAGCCATACGTATTATGTATCCAGTAGGATTTTAACTAACCTGGTTGGTTATATTATATGAATTAAGCTTACATATGAACCTACAGTACATACAGTAGTAGCCAAAATTGTGGAAACCTTTTAAGATTTTATAGAAATTTTAGGATTTTCTAGAAATTATAAAAATATTTTATTTCTAAAATAACACCAAACTTTTTTGGAGTAGTACCATAAAATTATATATCAATGGAAAGATAATTTAATCAAGAATGTAATGCAATAACTTTTATGAAGGATTTGCTATTAGAATAGCAGTTACAGTATAAAGAAGAAAAGTGAAACACGTAGAAAAAATGAGATATACAAAAATTATCACCATAGAAAAAACGAGATATACAAAAATTATCACTGTGTCAGTTAATATTTGGGTAACCTTTAGCATGAATGACAGCCTTACAATGCCTTCCCATGGAGTGAACCAAGTCTTTTAGTTCTGCAGCTCTTATAATGTGAAACCAAGATTGAATGATTGCTTCTATTAATTGGGTTTTGTTGCTTGGTTGCTTCTGACTAACAAGTTTCTTTAGTGGGCTCCATAGATTTTCAGTTGGATTAAGGTCTGGGCTATTCCCAGGCCATTCCAGCAGTGGAATAGGATTATCTTGAAACTCCCAAAAAAAAAAAAGTGATGTTATTAGCCATCAAACCTCAAAAATACATTTTTCCCAAAAGGTTTCCACAATTTTGGCCACTACCGTAGAGCTAAGGAACACTCCCTCCCCACCAAAAAAACACCTCCCTTTTTCTAGACTTGGATGTTTATGTGGCTCTGCTCTCAGTGTCCTGATTTAGTTGTCTGGTGGGTGATTATCAAACTCACCCAGGGCTGATATTTGATTATTGCTGCACTTTGTACATTCTTTAGGAAATCTACTTTGCTGGCTGAAGAATAATAGAGAATATGCCTAGCTATATATCCTCATTATAGCTTGGGATAATGGATAGACCTGGCTAAGGTTCCTGTCTGTTTTGAAGAATATCTCAAAGTAAAACACTTGATATAGTTATAGCTATTTCTTGTTTTCCTACAGGAAAGTCAATACTTCATTAAGGACCTGTCATAAATTACAGTTCTGGATATGCCGGAAGGCCATATTTTATAAAATTGATCATTAGAATACTGAGATGTTTTAATATATCTGCTCTGACCTAGGCTTCCTGAGTCATTAAAACACACGAGTAGTCCCAAAAACTTCTTTTATTGCAACAGCTGTGAATTCTGTTCATTCACAGATGAGTCCCAATTAATTATAAAGAGTCCTTCGGGAGAAGTCCTTTGGGATAATCACCCACCTTTATCTCCCTTGACACGCTGCCAAAGACCTACTTGGCAAAGCCACATGGAGTCCAGAATCAAACAGAGCTTCAGGCTTTAAGCTGAACCGAATGAACAAACATTGCTTCCTGCAAAGGCCCATGTGCCTTTGCTCCTCTTTTAAGTCCAATGGGAGGGGCCAATCATCTCCCAGCCCTACTCCCGAGTCGTCCCTTTTGTTTTAGCTGTTCTTGCCTTCTGGCAGCTCTGCGCATGCGCGCTCTAGGAACAGGCTCCCCTGTTCCTCTGCCTCGCTGAGGTCCGAGTCTGGAGGCTCCAGAGGCAGCACATACCCCCCAGATGGTCCTTTCTCTGCCTCTGATGTAGAGCCCTCATCCAAGCCTTCCCCAGACTCCAGAACTGGCCCATGCTCCTCCCCAGCCTCCTCACTGTCCGACTCTGCTGCCAGCTCCGCAGGCTGCTGGCGGATCACAACAATATCCAACGGATAGCTAAGGATTTAACAAAGAAACAATCCCAAATGCTGTGACAATCCGGCATAATCCAGGGAACATAAAGTATGCTAGTTAAATCAGTGTTTCTTGACCTCAGCAACTCTAAGAGGTATGGGCTTCAATCCCCAGAATACCCCAGCCAGCATACTGACTGAGGAATTCTGAGAATTGAAGTCCATGCATCTTAAAATTGCTATGATTAAGAAATATTGGGATAAGCAGATGGGAAGGCTCTACATCTACAGGTAGTCTTCTACTTACAACAGTTCGCCTAGTAACTATTCAAAAGTTACAACAGCACTGAAAAAAGTGAGTTATGACCAGTGGTGGGATTCAAATAATTTAACAACCGGTTCTCTGCCCTAATGACCAGATGGCTAGGTGTGGCTTGGTGGTCATGTGACCATGTGGGCGTGGCCAACTCAACATCACTCACGTCGATGGGCACTTCACCATAGCTGTTACAATGTAATAATGATTAACCAGAGAGGCAGTTTCTGTAAGCAGGGCAATAAAGATTAGGCTAGAAACAACACCAGAATGTTTCCTTCCTGCCTTCCTTACAGGATTAGACCTGTGAAGTGAGAAAAAACAAAATAAGATTTCTTCCAACAACCGGTTCTCCAAACTGCTTAGAAAGTTAACAACCGTTTCTCCCGAATAAATGCAAACTGGCTGAATCCCATCATTGTTTATGACTATTTTTCACCCTGATGACCATTGTAGCATTCCTATGATCATGTGATTTCTATTTGGATGCTTGACAACTGACCCACATTTATGACGGTTGCAGTGTCTCGGTGTCATGCGTTTATCTTTTCCGACCTTCTGACAAGCAAAATCAATGGGGAATTCAGATTCGCTTAACAACCGTGCTACTAATTTAACGACGGCAGTCGTTCCGTGAAGAAATGTGGCAAGAAAATTCGTAAAGTAGGGCAAAACTCACTTAACCAATTTCTCACTTAGCAGCATAAATTTTGGGGCTCAATTGTGGTCATAAGTAGAGGACAACCTATACTGTCTTTCTAAACTGCTCCTCATGAGAGTCTTCATATACCCAATATCTGGCTTGTCTAATACAGGTAGTCCTCAATTTACAACAATTCACTTAGTGCCTGTTCAATGTTACAATAGCACTGAAAAAAGTGACTTATGGCCATTTTTCGCACTTAGGACAGTTGCAGCATCCTCCTGATAGCATGATCAAAATTTGGATGCTTGGCTACTGATTCATATTTATGATGGTTGCAGTGTCCTGGCATATACAAAGTCATAAAAACAGATCAGAATTGTTAAGGAATTTGCAGAGCAACTCTTGAGTAGCAAGGATGTGCACATGAAAGCGATTGAGAGTACTTATGAAATAACACAGCCAACACAGAGATACACTGAGTTGTGTTTACTTTCAGGAAATAGTAATAAGGCACAGTCCAATAAACAGTCCAGGTCATTCACATATAAAGCAGTAGATGGTTAAACAATAGTCCAGGGATATTCCAATAACAAAGTCTTCTTACCAGTCGTCGTAGTCATACACATTAACAGTTGCAAACAGTAGCAAACACAGCAAAGAGCAGCAAAGAGAAACAAACCATGTTTCTAGCTCCCTCTTAAGGACATTGACTAACCAATGAGGACACAGTATGATGCAATACAGCAATCTTAAAGCTATATTTATGGTTTGTATATTGCCAACCAACAAGTTAGGTAATAATCATTTCCTAACAAGAATAATTGTAAAAAGCTAAAATATACTGTATAAAACAAACAAACAAACACACACACACACACACACACCCCTACACACACACCAGAGGTGGGTTTCAGCAGGTTCTGACCAGTTCTGGAGAACCGATAGCGGAAATTTTGAGTAGTTCGGAGAATTGGTAGTAAAAATTCTGACTGGCCCCGTCCACATCTATTCTCTGCCTCCCAAATCCCAGCTGATTGGGAGGGAATGGAGATTTTACAGTATCCTTCCCCTGCCATGCCCACCAAGCCACGCCCACCAAGCCATGCCACGCCCACCAAGCCATGTCCACAGAACCTGTAGTAACAAAATTTCAAACCCACCACTGACACACACACACACACTTATTCTGCTCTTTGTTTATTATTTCTAATTGACTCTACCCCAACCTCCTTATGTTGATTTTTGACTGTAATAAAGATCCGATGATGATAGGTCTAGAAATTGTCCGAATTGGAAAATGCTTTTTTATTTTTAGAATAGAGTGCAGAAGTATGAAATGTCCATCACTTCTTTAAAATGAGGAATATTATCCATTTCTGTTGCTAATGATAGGAGGATTGAGATGGACATATCTTTGTTTCCTGCCTCTGCTAATTAGGGATAGACTCATTGGCAGGTTGGCTCAGTTTCTGCCTTCTCTGCTAATGAAACTGGAGCATCCAAGTGGAATTTGCATTTGTCTACACCCCAAAATTTTCATGGTAGTGGAAGTTGCTACATTTACCTTTGTAATCTTTCCAATTCAGGTGCTACACACCATTGGGTACAACTCGCAATGATTAAACCTCAACCGTCACATCAGAATCCTTTCCAAAAGTTTGTACTTCTGCAGAGGTTTGGATCTTCTTCATATTTTCTACAAACCAGATAAGCATTTACAGGCAGTCCTCGACTTACAACAGTTCGTTTAATGACCATTTGAAATTACCATTTGAAATTGGACAACCATTTGTCTGAAATGGTATAGGGTTTCCTGCCTGAGAAGCCTTCCAAGGTCTTGTCCTGTCCTGTCCTGTCCTGTCCTGTCCTATCCTATCCTATCCTATCCTATCCTATCCTATCCTATCCTATCCTATCCTATTCCCTATTCCAATTCTATTCCTATTCTATTCTGTTCTGTTCTGTTCTGTTCTGTTCTGTTCTGTTCTGTTCCGTTCCAATTCCTATTCCTATTCCTATTCCTATTCCAATTCCTATTCTGTTCTGTTCTGTTCTGTTCCGTTCCGTTCTCTATTCTATTCTATTCTATTCTATTCTATTCTATTCTATTCTATTCTATTCTATTCTATTCCTATTCCTATTCCTATTCTTTATTTACTCTACTCTACTCTACTCTACTCTACTCTACTCTACTCTACTCTACTCTACTCTACTCTACTCTTCTCATCTCATCTCATCTCATCTCATCTCATCTCATCTCATCTCATCTCATCTCATTCCATTGTTCTGTTCTGTTCTAATATACACCCAAAAATTGTGAGCAGAATATGATTGCTGTCAGACTGGAAGTGACCTGTGAGCGGCGTAAAGGAAAACCACCACCCACCTTGAGCACTGCAGTCGTCCGAGTTCATTGGAGGACAATGCCAAATCCACTGATCAAACTTAAAAAAAGAATCATTTCCCACCCACCCCACCCCCCAAACTGTATAGCAATGTTGCAAGAAACAAGAGAGAAAGAGAGAGAGAGAGAGAGAGAGAGAGAGAGAGAGAGAGAGAGAGAGAGAGAGATGTTTCTCCCGCAGCAGTCAATCCTATGGCATTGGATTAGAAGCCATAAATAATTGGTTGCCTGACAAACATAAAGATTGTGCTGTTGTGTCGGTGGAATTTAAAATTGGAGGTCTGAACTCTAAGAAGTCAGCTGTCCCTGAGCTGTGTCTCTTAGAGGATTTAAGCAATTTAAGATCCAGGGCTTAGTTATCTGCTAAACTTTGCAGGAGCGCCATCCTCTTAACTCACAAACCACTAAATTATACACCTGGCAAAATCCCTTTGATCATGATTCAAAATCTGAAGCGATTGTTCAGGCCCCATTTCCTCCATCGTTTCCATTTGCTGCATTGACACGGATTGATTTGCATCTTGGCTGTCAGGGAGGCCCAATTAAGAATCGTCTGGGTCTGGAAGAAGACTCAAGAAGAATTATATTTTGCAAGAGGATCTGTTAGGCCTGTGCATCTGAGGAGAGTCAGCATATCTAGTAAAGCAGCCTCAGTAGGAAACCTTACGAATGAATTGCTTTAAGTCATCTAATGTCAGGCCCTAGGAGCCAAGAGTTGGAAGAAATGTCCATCTGGGTTCAGTTCCAAGTGGGGAGAAAGACACTGGAAACATGGAGGCTGCTTGGAAAGCTGGTTTAATGGAGCAGAACCATCAAGCACATGGTCCTGGTGCAGTTGAACACATGGAGTGAAGAGTGAGGGTTATTTATACCTTCTCTTGGGCTTTGAACTTGGGCTTCCTCTTCCTGTGGCAAAGGCAGATGTTCTATTGGTTGCTGTAGGGGTCATGCACAAATCCTAGGAGTTTGTCTGAGATAAGTCTGGTTGAACTGTGCTGGATGATGTAATACTGTATCCCCAGATGCCATGTGGTGAGTTAGATAATCCTATTATGTCCTGGAGGGTCATGTCTTAATCCCATCACCCTGGAGCTGGGGTCTTTTGTTTTGTAGATAGGCTGGCCCAGTCTTAATGTGCACCAAATATCTGTATATTTGATAGGAGGATTTGATTCCTCTGCTTAAAGGGTCATAAAATGAGCACAAACTGAAATGAGGCATTGAAAGAAGTGTGCGTATGTGTGGATTTCTGTAACCTCATGCTATTAAAGCTTGGCATGACACGTGGATACACGTGATTTGGTTAAGCATATTGTAGGCATATGTTGTGGCCATACACAGCCTGTGCAGCTAGTAGCTGATTCAGACAGCAAGTAGGCTGGTGTGGTGCTGTGCCAGCAGCCTGTTCAGCTGGCACTTGAGTCGGACAATGAGGAAGCTGGAGAAGATGTGGTGCCAGAGGTGGAGATTCAACCAGGGCCTTCAGAACCTCCAGAAGCTCTCTTAAGTGAAGAGGACAAAGAGGAGGAGCCTCTTCTCAATGCATGGGTGCACAGAGCTGCCAGGAGAAGGTCTCCTCGAGAGTAAGGCTTGGGGCTAATTGGCCACTCCCTTAGCCTATTTAAGGAGGAATGCCGACTGAAGCAATTTGCAGGGAACAACTTCGTTCACATACCCTCATGTCTTGTCTTGCTTATCTTATCAGCTTCCTGCAAATTGCTTCTGGGCATTCTGCCAACCACAGTAAGCTTTCAGTTATTATACTTTGAATTCTTGGTGGCTGTTAATGCAGTTAATTAACAGCCGTTGTTGTAAAAGACTAGTTTATTTAGTAAAATAAGGTTTGAACGGACTTTGTGTGTGCTGTGTTCTTTGGGGTCCGTAGCTGGGGCAGAACAGCATACATCTATATCAGGGGTGGGTTCTACTTATCTTTACTACCAGTTCGCAATGGGATCGTGCGTGCACCTTGCTTCTGCACATGCGCAGAAGCAAGGAACATGCACAGATTGCTGATGATGACACCCTGGGTGGTGGGCAGGGCCTCCCGCCATTTTTACTACCGGTTCTTGTGAACCAGTCTGAACCGGGGGCAACCCACCACTGATCTATATCTACACACACACATTTTCTCTCTCTCTCTCACACACACACACATAAAATCTCATCTTTTTGGTAAACCCATGCAAAATTGAATAACACATACTTTTTAAAAGGGTTGAAAGACTTAAAATTGAAGATGGAAAGGTGATCTGGCAGGAAAATAAATAGCAAAATACTGTGGGATGGGGGATTACAAAGATACCTGGGAAGACTCAGCCATTAGACAGATGTTGAGAAGTTGCTGGCGGACTGGTAGGAAGACAATTCGATCCAACAGATTGGGCATCCTGCAAATCCCATCAGCCAAATGTCAACTCTGAAGCTGGCCTGACGAAGGCCATCTTGGAGGCTTCAGTGTTGCCACAATGGTGCTGGAGGATGGGGGGGGATAGAGATAATTGGGGTTTTGTAGCCAAAACAAAATAGTTTCCCCTGAGAACCAAGGACATTCCCACACGCGGCTGAAAAGAGGAGGAGTTCCAAGCAACCGGACACCATCTTGATTGGACCATGTGACTGATTGTTTTGGGGAGGAAACTTTTACTTTTAATTAGGTAAAAACTGCAGGGACTTTTAGAGTTGGTTTTCACCAGTCTGGACCAATATGATATATCCCATAAATCCATTCTTTGAGGAAACTGCTTGCCTCGGAGTTCTGTTTGGTATGGGTGTATTGCTTGGAACCCTGACACCAAAGAGTGTTTGCTGGCTGGGACTAGAAGACGAGCGTTTTCTGCAGTGGTCCCTGCTTTGAGGTATATCCTCCCCTTGGAGATCAGAAAGGCCTCAACCCTGTTGAAATTTCCTAAGGCTTTGAAAACGTATCTGTGTTCCTGACCTTGGGGTGCTGAATGTGTTAAGGGCCCCCTTTCTTGGCTGCTGTGCATATTTAATTCAGATATTTTTATTGTCGTTTTATTGTTTTTATACTTTTGCAATTGTAAGCCATGCAGAGTCATTGATTGAGATAGACTATAGAAACTGAACAAATGAACGAATGAATGAATGAATGAGACAATGGGAAGATCATCATCGGCTTGGTGAGGTTTTATATTAAAATATATTTTATTCTTTATATTGTTTCCATCTTCCCTTAAAACATTAACAGAATCCACAATGGTCTGAGAATCAGTGTTTCCGCTAGATAATTGAGAGTCAAGCTGAAACTAAATTAATCAAGTAAAAATAGCAAACGGGGTAAAAAAAATCCTTTATCTAATCTTTCTCAAACTCCCAAATAAGTTAGCCAGACCTAATCCACATATCAAAGGATAAAGTCTGCAAACACAAATAGAGTTAATTAAATTAGGTCTCCCTGCAGAACTGCGTGTTCACAAGAATAAACATCATGAACACACACACACACACACACACACACACACACAAACCTCTCAAGTGTCATCCTAGAATCAGCACTTGGACACTTAGACCAGTGGTGAAATCCAAATTTTTTTACTACCGGTTCTGTGGGCGTGGCTTGGTAGGCATGGTAAGGGAAGGATACTGCAAAATCTCCATTCCCACGCCACTCCAGGGGAAGGATATTGCAAAATCTCCATTCCCACCCCACTCTGGGGCCAGCCAGAGGTGGTATTTGCTGGTTCTCCAAACTACTCAAAATTTCTGCTACCGGTTCTCCAGAACCTGTCAGAAACTGCTGGATTCACCCCTGATTTAGACCCAGGACAAGCTCCCCTATTAAAGTCTGTTGCTATACCCCATTTCTCTGCAGCTGCCCCTGAAGGCAAACTCTTTGCTTTTAGGAATAAATATTTCTCCTTTCCTCACTGCTGTCTGGGTCTCCTTTTTATTTATTCTTGTGTG
Source organism: Pituophis catenifer annectens (assembly GCF_029215685.1). Classification (NCBI taxonomy): domain Eukaryota; kingdom Metazoa; phylum Chordata; class Lepidosauria; order Squamata; family Colubridae; genus Pituophis; species Pituophis catenifer. Next base: position 10,277,225 of record NW_027256881.1, on the reverse strand, counting down.
ACCTCAGCTCGAGTTGGAGCCCCAAATTAGTCTTCTGAAAGCTTGCTTGTGGGAAAATTGGTGGCGGCAGCATCAGAAATGTCTTAAAATGACCAAGGGATTTGGTCAGGTCGATTGTTGTTGAATTTAGTTAACAACCTCTGATGTGTATTTTGTTCCTAAACCCCTTTAAGTAGTTTACAGTTTGATCTATTGTGCAAAAGCGGAAAACAGATTAATTTAGGACTGGAATGAAGTGAGTTGAGCAAGTGAAGTCATTATATCTGCTCCAGTGATAACAACTGATTAGGCTGTTGTACGTTGATGTTGATGTTTCATTTTATGTAGTGTGAACGTCCATTGTATATAGTTGTGCAAAGCCAAGATATGCATCTACAGAGCATTCTATTTTAAAACCAAATATTCTATTACAGCATTACCTCTATTTTCTAAGCCAATCCCCTGACGGGGTGATTGGGTTTGATGCATGTTTTTTGAAGGCACTAGCCTTGTAAAGCTGCATTAATCATAACGGTAGAGACAATTATTTTTTAAGAAACAATGATTCAGCTGACAACCTCCTTACATGATAATTTTAAAGGCTCCATTATTCACAAAACAATTATTATGGGCCAAGAGGATTCAGTGGAATAAAATAAGCACAGAGTTTGTGATTTCCAGCAAATACTATAAAGGTAAAGTAAAGGTTCCCCTTGCACATATGTGTTAGTCGTTTCCGACTCTAGGGGGCGGTGCTCATCTCCGTTTCAAAGCTGAAGAGCCAGCGCTGTCCAAAGACATCTCCGTGGTCATGTGGCCGGCATGACTAAACGCCAAAGGCGCACGGAATGCTGTTACTTTCCCACCAAAGGTGGTCCCTATTTTTCTACTTGCATTTTTTACGTGCTTTCGAACTGCTAGGTTGGCAGAAGCTGGGACAAGTAACAGGAGCTCACCCCGTTACGCGGCACTAGGGATTCGAACTGCTGAACTGCCCACCTTTTGATCGACAAGCTCAGCGTCTTAGCCATTGAGCCACCGCATCCCTAGCAAATACTATAGAAGGAGAGAAAAGACAAAGTGACTGAATGGCTTTGAGAAGGAAGCAAACTGTACTTTTAACACCTTTTAAATTGTCTTAATTATGGAATAAGCTTTAATTATATCAACAATTTGTTTCTCCTGTTCACCTAGATCAGGGGTCAGCAACCTGCGGCTCTGGAGCCGCATGTGGCTCTTTCACCCCTCTGTTACGGCTCCCTGTCACTCAAAATATGTATTACAACCGCCAATGTGCGACACCCACCGGCATGTGATTTATTGAGCTTTTCAACCCCCGGTAGGCCAACCATGGATAAATCCAAGAAAAGAAAAGTTTCAGAAGAAAACAGGACATTTAATTCAACTACATATTCTAGTTTTGTGGCCGCTCAAGAAATAGTCAGGCACGGGAGGGTTTTGTGGCTCCTGGTGTTTTCTTTTCTGTGGGAAACGGGTCCAAATGGCTCTTTGAGTGTTTAAGGTTGCAGACCCCTGACCTAGATGGCAGTGGGGGTGGGGGGCTCACCGTAATGAATATTGTTTTTGCTTCCTCACTTGTGAGAAGTAGGTGAGTTTGGGATGAAAAATATCAGCCCATCAAACAGAGAGGAAAAAGAATAATGAATATACAGTATATGCCAAAATCCACAGCATGTATTTTTCCAATAGACTTTGTGTGTCTCAAAAAGGAGGAAATACTTTAATAAAATTCATGGGAAGCTGAACACAGCATCTTTCCACTCTTCATTAAAGCAGGTTTACTTCTCTCATGCTTTGGAGGAAAGGAAAGAGTGAGATTGGGTTGGAAGGGATGTATGGGATGTCCAAGAGGTGCCCCACAGGTCAGGGATGGTGTTTGGTAGGCAATAACACTAGCAATAGCTCCTAGACTTATATACAGCTTCACAGTGCTTTACAGCCCTCTCTAAGCAGTTTACTAATATCAGCCATATTGCTCCCAACAATCTGGTCCTTATTTTACTGACCTTGGAAGGATGGAAGGTTGAGTCAACCTCAAGCCCCATCAGGATCAAACTCCAGGCTGTGGGCAGAGTTAGCCCGCAATACTGCATACTAACCAAGGCTCCACCTTGATCTTTAGGTGGGATATAGGTTGGAAACAGTGCATAGGGACACATAAGAGGTGCCATGGGTCAGGGAAGGCATGTGGGGGACAGTGTGGGTCAGGGAGGGTATGCAAGAATTGCTGCATGGGTCAGGGAAGGCACACAGAGAGTGGCACAAATCAGGGAAGGTGCACAGGGAGGTGGATCATGGGAGTGTCAGGAGGCCATGGCCAGGAAGCATGATGGAGGTTCCCTTCCCTTCCCATCCCATCCCATCCCATCTGGCAGGTAAATGATTACTGCTGGCTCGGGAAGGGAGGAAGGGATTATGTGACTGGCTGGGAAACTGTCATAGAACATTGAAAATGAAGTTCACGTGACCGCTGCAGCATCACAGCAACAGCCAGTAGCTGTCAAGGTGATGTGTCAGCCTTGGAGGCCATCTTTTTCTTTGGATCTTCAGGGCTGCCACCTGGGTGGGTTCTACTTAACTTTACTACCAGTTCGCAATGGGAGCACGCACGCAGAAGCTTCTGCGCATGCGCAGATCGTCAATTATGACATCCAGGTGGGTGGGCGGAGCCTCCTGCCGCTTTTACTACCAGTTCTAAAGAACTGGACAGAATCGGGAGCAACCCAGCACTGGCTATTTGTTGTTGTGGGAAATTGGGAGGGGGGATTGCATGGAGTTGTAAAGATATCTAGCCATAACAACATTCTTTTCTCTGGGAGTCAAGGACGTTCAGCCTGCACCTGGAGTGGTGTGACTGGGAGGCATCTCCAGTTAGGACGGTGGATTGATTGGACCATGTGATGGACATGTGGGTGCAGGGGAAGGGACTTGGACTTTCTTTTGGGTGGGGAAAACCCAGAAGTTTTCAGATTTGGGTTTTCCCAGATGTGCCAATATGACATCTCTAATAAAGTGAAACTTTGAGGAATGATGTTTAAAATCCACATTCCAATTCCTCCTTCCCTCCCCCCATAAGTTCATTGGCAAGCTGAGAAACAGTAAAAGTGAAACAGCATGAGTACCTTTCGAAGCTTGACAGTAGCCGTTACAAGTTTCCTAAATGTCATTCCTTTAGGAATCATGGGACCCAGATTTTGGACACATTCTGTAAATCAGTGGGTCCCCATCCTTTCCAGCTTGATGGCCTGGCCTGACGTGAGGGGTGGGGTGGGGTGGAGGCATGTGATGGCAGGCACATGCCCGTGTGCACAGCTCCATTTGTGTGAGCAGTGAGCACATGCACCATCCACTTGCGTGATCAGAGCTTCACACGTGAGCGGAGCATGCTTGTACTCATGCATGAAGCCCCACTTGTACTTGCCCACTATTCACTCCCGTGGCCCGATTTTGAACATGCCTCAGCCTGGTAGTGGGCTACGGCCCAGGGGTTTGGGACAGGGGTAGGTTCTAAATATTTTTACTACCGGTTCTGTGGGCGTGGCTTATTTTGTGGGTGTGGCTTGGAGGTCATGTGACTAGGTGGGCGTAGCTAGCTGGTCAGAGTCATTTCTGGAAGGTCCTCGCACTTACGACCAGTTCTCGCACTTACGACCTGACTCATTTGTTTGCTTTTAACACTGATCAGCTGTAGGATGGCCCTTTGAAGCCCGGCGGCAAGAGTTTAAACAGTTTTTTTCCCTCTAGTTATCAACTGGGACTCAGGAGGCAGCAATAGATTGGGGGTGGGACCAAATAAAAGGTAAGAATAACGTGGGGGGGTGGGGTGGGTGGAGAACCGGTCCACGTCATATCATCACCGCTACCAGCTCGGCCGAACTGGACCGAACCGGGAGGAACCCACCACTGGTTTGGGACTCCTGCTGTAAATTAATGCATTTGGGGCAGTAGTAGGTTGCCCCTGGTTTGCACCGGTTCTATAGAACTGGTAGTAAAACCAGCGGGAGGCCCCGCCCACTGACCCGGATGTCATCAAAACACTTCTGCACACGTGCGTGGCCCCACTGCGAACTGGTAGTAAAGGAAAGTAGAACCCACCCCTGATTTGGGATACTTTGATTCAAAAGTTGTTGCCCTATGATGCACTGTTTTTGTCAGTTAAAGGTCACGACAACAAGAGTTGTAGCATATTTCGGTGGATAATAACTAATACGGAGACAAAAGATAGTATTTTCCAAACATGTTCCTCAGGATTCGTGGGGAAAGGCATGCTCTATTTCCTATCGAATTAAAAAAAAAATATTGGCATGTAAAATGAGTCTTGTATTCCTGCATTGGTATAATTCTGATTTTCAGTTTGAATTGTTGTCATTAAGATAAAGCTTTTTTCTGCAGACAAGAAAGTAAAAAGGTGCTTATAATTAACAATATCTTGCGTCTTATTGGCTCTAGAGGAAGAGGAAACAATCTTTGGAAGCTCCCCCTGTGTGTGGAAATATTAACAGGCAGCTTGGTGAAAATCGGTTTGATAGCAGCTGGAAGAAATTTTGCGTAGGAGACGTCTGAGGGATTTCGGCTTCCAATCCCAGATCTGGCTTCTGAATTACAGCGGAAGCTGATGAGCTACACTGCCATATATGAATCAGACTGTGGTTCCATATCAGGATTGGCAACATTCTCCAGGATTTAGAGTACCATTGGACTTTTGCCCCAACCGGTTCCATGAATGCCAGCAGCAACTGAAATGGGAAGCTTTTGCGGGCTAAATGTAAGTGCTTGGCTATTGTTTAGAAGCTCCTCTCTGAATATTCCATCAAGCAGCAGCTGGTGCTTCCAACTGTGCCCTTCCAGAATTGATTCATATATCTTCCTCTAGACCTTCTAAGGAGTTACGCCCCTTTGTTCACCAATAAATCTGACACATTGGTACGGGATCCAATTGCAGAGTTTAAAAAAACAAGCATTTGTTTTAATTACTTCGGGGGGGGGCGAGAAGGAAACATTGGAAGGCGTTTCATGCTGCAAAGTCATGAGAGAAAGCCATAAACAATATCCCAATCAAAGAACCGCTAACTTAGACAGTCAAATAGTAAACAACATAGGCCAATCAAGGAACCACCGAGAACATTCCCACCAGAACTCACAGGGCAGGGTTTATTAAACAGAAAGCAAACCAGAAGTGGGTTCAGTGGTGGGATTCAAGTAATTTAACAACCGATTTTCTACCCTAATGATTTCTTCCAAAAACCAGTTTGCCAAACTGCTCAGAAAGTTAGCAACCGGTTCTATTGAAGTGGTGCGAACCGGTTGAATCCCACCATTGGGTGGGTTCCACTTACCTTTACTACTGGTTCAGAACAGGAGTGCGCGCGTGCGCAGATCATCAGTGATGACGTCGGGGCAGGTGGGCGGAGCCTGCCGCCACCATTACTACCAGTTCACAAGAACCGGACCGAACCTGGAGCAACCCGCCACTTGAGCAAACCCCAGCCTTCCTAGCACTGATGATGTTACTTAGTTGGGTAATGAAATGTCTGTCAAAACAAAACAAAACTACCAAGCTCAGAGAGCAGCAAGGATCCCACAGAAATTGGAGCTGTAGAAAAGGACTTGCTACCTTCAACCTCAGCTTAACCTCCCCGTGGGTGTTTGTCAAAGATGATTAAGCGGCTGAGGCTAAAACATATGAGGAACGGTTGAAGGGACACAGTATGTACAGTGAAAGGAAGGACTAGGGGTGACATGATAGCAGTGTTCTGGTATTTGAGCGGCTGCCACAAGGAAGAGGGGATCAATTTATTCTCCAAAGGACCTGAAGGAAGGACAAGAAATAATGCGTGGAAATTTATCAGAGAGAGATCCATCTAGAACTAAAGAGAAATTTCCTGATGTTGAGAACAATTAACCAGTGAAATGGTTTGCCTCCAAAACTTGTGAGTGCTCCATCGATGGAGATTTTTAAGAGATTGGAGAGCTGTTTGTCTGAAATGATATTAGAGTTTCCTGCTTAAGCAGGACTAGAAGACCTCCAAGGTCCCTTCCAGCTCTGTTAAAATTAGGCAATAACCAGTTCTACTGGTAATCGATCATCCAGTCTTCTCCCATTCTCTCTCTCCTCTTATCCCGAAGCACAGCAAACCAGTTGCGGTGCTTATTCTAGGAAATTATTCCAATTACTCCAAGCTGCCTGATCAGTTGTTTTTCTGAAGCTTCCTGATTTAGTCCCATAAACTCAACCCAATGTGGCCACCCCTCGAGAAGAACCCCAGGGTGAACCGAAGCAATTCAACAACCAATTTACATGAACTGGATTAAACCAGCTTGATAACATCCTTCGTTCTCTCGCTAGCGTGCCATTAAAATTATTCACTGAAGAAACCCTGGGCTGAGCTGTCAGCAGTGGTCCCTTGGTAGTTGCATCCATCTGATGCTTTCTGCAAGGCACCTGATGTACTTACATTAATGCAATGAGGAAAGTTGGGAGGTAGAATTGTTTGCAAAACAAAGGGAGGATTTTGGAGAAAGTGTATGTGTGTTATTCAGCTCTGTTTTCTGTAGGTTCATATGAAAGCTTCATCCACACCACATAATTAACCAGGTTAATTAAAAACTTAGCGGGTGCATAATACGTTAAACCTGGCTGGTATTTACCTGGGTGAGGTTTCTCTCCCGCCCCCCATCCTAGAACAATAGGATGTTCTAACCTAGCTATGGGGTGATTTGTGACTCGTTGTCCAGAAAATGAATTAATTCCATAACCAGGTTGTGCGGGTTTTATGAACGCAACCATAAAATGTAAAATAATTGGGATTAAATACATCACAACTTGGTCAGTTTGATTTGCACGATATTTGCAATCGTCTATTTTACCAGATCGGTAAATAGCCAGGGGGAAAAATGTATGTAAGGGTTTGAAGAACAGGAAATCTGGCTTGGCTGACCTGGGACAAGCAGGCTCCAGATCTGTTTCTGAAATGTGATGGGGGGGGGGTGTTTTGTGTGTGTGTGTGTGTGTGTGTGTGTCTGAGCATTAGCTGCCCAGCTCTGCCATCTGTTTACCATTCTGCTCTGCTCACCACCCCTCCTGCTTTCTAGATACGATTCTGCGGAATGCCAACTGCCTTTCCTCCAGCGATTTGATCTCTGAGCAGATTCTTCTATGGAACTGGTTCATTTCACCCCAGGTGAACCAACAGCCTTTCCCATCAGCCAAATTTAAAATAATAGTAGTTTTGGACATCGTAACTTTAAGAACAATTCAGACAACCCTGAGCAGGTTCAGGGAAGGCCAAGGAAAGTCAATCAGGGGACTAAAAGCAATGAGCTGATTTGCTCTTTCTACTTGGCCCTCCTCCAGTTGGGACCACCCACAGCTTCCTGACTGATGGGATGGATTATGTCATCCTGCTCCCTGCCCAGGGGTAAATGCACCCTGCAGCTGTGTTTTCCAGTTTCAGTTCAAAAACGGCTGTTTTCCAATCAGAGACAACATAAGGTCTACAGAATGGATAGATTCCAATGCTTCAGTCTCATCTAAAATTTGTTGTTGTTAGTGGCGAAGTCATGTCCAACCCATCGTGACCCCATGGACAACGTTCCTCCAGGCTTTCCTGTCCTTTACCATCCTCTGGAGTCCATTTAAGCTCACACCTACTACTTCAGTGACTCCATCCAGCCAACTCATTCTCTGTCATCCCATTCTTCTTTTGCCCTCAATCTTTCCCAGCATTAGGCTCTTCTCCAGTGAGTCCTTCCTTCTTATTAGGTGACCAAAGTATTTCAGTTTCATCTTCAGCATCTGGCCTTCTAAAGAGCAGTCAGGGTTGATGTACCAGTATTTGAGGGGCTCCTACAAAGATGAGGGGCGGGGGAGGGGGTGTCAAACTATTTTCCAAAGTACCAGAAGGCAAGACAAGAAACAATGGTTGAAAACAAACCAAGGAGAGAAGCAGCCTAGAACTAAGGGGAAATTTCCTAACAGTGAGAACAATCAACCAATGGAACAGAAGTTGCCTTCAGAAGTTGTAGGTGCTCCAACACTGGAAGTTTTTTACAAAGAGACTGGACAACCAACTTGTCTGAAATGACAGTTAGCAGAAGTAGCCTGCAGTATTGCATTCTAACCACTGCGCCACCACGGCTCTTCAAATGTGTGCTGTACAGACCACAGGCAAATGAGCAGGGATTGACTCCACTCTAGGGGTGGGATTCAATTTTTTTTATTACCGGTTCTGTGGGTGTGGCTTGGTGAACGTGGCATGGCTTGGTGGGCGTGGCAGGGGAAGGATACTGTAAAATCTTCATTCCCCCCCACTCCAGGGAAAGGATACTACAAAATCCCCATTTCCTCCTGATCAGCTGAGACTCGGGAGGCAGAAAATAGATGGGGGCAGGGCCAGTCAGAGGTGGTATTTACCGGTTCTCTAGAACTGGCCAGAACCTGCTGAATACCACCTCTGCTCCACTCCTGTCTTTATAGCCAGAGGTCCTGACTTCTCTGAAATGAAATCTGTTGTCCAGACCAAGCCCAACAGATACTGGCCATAAAAGCCTACACCAATATAACTAGTTATACTTGGAGTACAATTGATAAGCACCAGTAAATTAAGACTATTATGTCACTATTTACTTATTGGACTTATATGCCACCCATCTCATGGTTCAAGGGTGACTCTGGGTGGCATGGGAGGTCTTGAAAGCAAATTGGACTTAATGGACACTATTTGAGTTATGGCTATGCAGCCACTTCAAGCTTAATAAATGCCATATAAGGTAGGTAAAGATAAAGGTTCCCCTCGCATATATGTGTTTAGTCTCTCCCGACTCTAGGGGGCGGTGCTCATCTCTGTTTCAAAGCTGAAGAGCCAGCGCTGTCTGAAGACATCTCCATGGTCATGTGACTGGCATGACTCAATGGCAAAGGCGCACGGAACGCTGTTACCTTCCTACCAAAGGTGGTCCCTATTTTTCTACTTGCATTTTTTACGTGCTTTCAAATGGCTAGGTTGGCAGAAGCTGGGACAAGTAACGGGAGCTCATCCCATTACACGGCACTAGGGATTCGAATCCATATAAGGTATGTAATAACATAATGCCATATAAGGTAAGGGGAGTTATATTTCCAAGGATAAAACCTTCCAAAAAATTAGCCACCCCAAAAGTCTGAGACTCGTTGTTCAAGATTCATAGACACCTGCAGGGGAAGCAAGCTACAAAATGTATGTCATGATACAAAATCCATAATTTACATACTTGGGTTAAGAGGTTGAGGTGGTAAGTCTGTAAAGGGAGAAATTGCATTATGAGGTCATGATCTCCATGCTATCACAATGGAGTCTTTCTTCTCTGTGATTCCCTCTGCCATTATCAGTGGTGGGATTCAAGTAATTTAACAACCGGTTCTCTGCCCTAATGATTTCTTCCAACAACTAGTTTCCCAAATTGCTCAGAAAGTTAGCAACCGGTTCTTCCGAAGTGGTGCGAACCGGCTGAATCCCACCACTGGCCATGATTCTGATCAGGCATGAGCAGCACACTCTCAAGCCTATGTGAATGCCTCTGGTATGTCAATTTTTGGAAGGCAGAGATCCACCTCTGCTCTTATTAGGAGGAAGAATGCCTTGGGAATACAAGTCCATTGTATCTGGATGGAGAGCCAGTTTGGTATAGTGGTTAAAACATTAGATTAGAACTGGGAGAGAGGGGTTGGGAAATAGGAGGCCAGCTAGGTGGTCTTGGGCCATTCATTCAATCTATTGTCCAAAGCGCTTGAAGGCAGGACAAGAAGCAATGGATGGAAACTAATCAAGGAGGGAACCAACCTAGAACCTTTAACAAAATATATTTGTCATCTTCTGGAGCAATGTGAAGGAGATTACTATGTCTGGTTTAATGAAAAGAAGGACTAGGGGAGACATGATAGCAGTGTTCCAATATCTCAGGGGCTGCCACAAAGAAGAGGGAGTCAAGCTGTTCTCCAAAGCACCTGAGGGCAGGACAAGAAGCAGTGGGTGGAAACTCATCAAGGAGAGAAGCAACTTAGAACTAAGAAGAAATTTCCTGACAGTTAGAACAATTAATCAGTGGACCGACTGATTAATCTCCAGAAGTTGTGGATGCTCCAACACTGGCGGCTTTTAAGAAGAAATTGGACTATCATTTGTCTGACATAGTATATTTCCTGCCTGAGCAGGGGGTTGGACTAGAAGACCTCCAAGGTCCTTTCCAACACTGTTATTCTGTTATCTATTCTTTCTCAGTCCTAGAAAAAAGACCACTTCTTGCCAAGAAGACTGCGGGAGGTTGCAGTGGCCAGAGGTCAATACTGACTTGAAGACATTTTAAAAAAAAGAAATCTGGATGACTTCATCAGTCTTGATGAGCTAAATATCTTGGATAGCCTTGAAGCTAAATCAGGCTTCAGGAGAACCAGCTGGGTAAAAGGCAAGGTGAGTCATTAGCTTAAATAATGATATAGTCAAAACAGGTTTGATGGACGGCAGTGAAATGTGTAAGCAGTTGGATGCGAAGGGGCGAATTTGGAATCTGTAAGGGGATGCAGGTACCACCTGCTGGAAATGTTGCAGCTGTGTGATTCCAAGGAAGGGCACACACTGTGCGGTGAATCATACTTTGCCCTTTGAATCCAAAGTGATGCAGAGCCCTTAGGGCCTGCAACCTCTCATGCAAAGTTCTCTAATGTTGCTGAAAGCAACAGCTGTCTAGAGTTTGTGCCACTGGTTAATTATGCAACTTGATCTTTAATTGCTGGATTTTGACTTTCACTCTTCATTTCGTTTCTATGGAATGTCAGGTTGGATTAAACTGACTATACTTCTGTATGTACAGTATCTCTTGCTGCAAGTTCCTTCTTTGAACAGTAAAATTGTATTGTGAGCCGCGGTGGCGCAGAGGTTAGAGTGCAGTTCTACAGGCTACTTCTGCTGACTGCCGGCTGCCTGCAATTTGGTAGTTCGAATCTCACCAGGCTCAAGGTTGACTCAGCCTTCCATCCTTCTGAGGTGGCTAAAATGAGGACCCAAAATTGTTGGGGGCAATATGCTGACTCTGTAAACTGCTTAGAGAGGGCTTAAAGCACTATAAAGCGGTATATAAATCTAAGTACTATTGCTATTTTTAATTCCTAATCCTGACCTTGGATAGGGCATTTAGACCAGGCCACTCCTGCATAGCTCCTCCCTCAAGTAAAAATTCTTTATTTAGCTATGTCAGTCACTGTATAGGTGGTCCTCAACTTGTGACCACAAATGGGACCAAAATTTCCATTGTTAAGTATGGTGGTTTAGTAACCTTTTTGCCACAGTAGTTAACAGAATATCAGAGTTGGAAGGGACCTTGGAGGTCTTCTAGTCCAACCCCCTGCTGAAGCAGGAAACCCTATACCATTTCAGACAAATGGTTATCCAATCTTTTCTTGAAAACCTCCAGTGTTGGAGCATCTGCAACTTCTTTTTTTCATATTTTTTTTATTATTAACATATAAAAAAAAGAAATTAATATACATAACATACATGAATCATAATATATATAATATATAACAATATACACAATACAAACAATCAACGAGTGCTCCCCCACCCCTCGGGATCATTCCTGCTTCCAGAATCTTAAAGCTTCTTCTGGTGGTGGTATCCCTCTTCCTCCAGAAAACACATATATTAGGAACTGTTTCCAGATTCCATTGAATTCGTTTTCTTTCATTATGCCCCTCCTTACTTTAATATTACAAGTCAATTTATCATTTATGGCAATATCCCATACTTCCTTATACCATTCTTCCAAACTATAATCACCTTGTGTCTTCCAGTTCCTAGAAATCATTAACCTTGCTGCGATCAACAAATTTAGCATCCGCAACTTCTCAAGGCAAGTCGTTCCACTGATTAATTGTTCTCACTGTCAGAAATTTTTTCCTTAGTTCCAGATTGTTTTCTTATTAAGTGAATCATGCAGTCATTAAATGAATCCAGCTTTGACTTCGCTTGTTGAAAGCTGGGTGGGAATGTCACAAACGACACTGGAACCATTGCAAATACATGCCAACTTCCAACCACCTGAATTTTGATCCATGACCATGGAGATGCTGCAACGGTTGTAAACATGAGTACAAATTGTTGATTACTTTTTTCAGTGCCATTGTAACTTAGAAGTGTTGCTAAATGAATAGCTGTAAATCAAGGACTGCCTATAAATATTTACAGACCCCTCACATCCTGGACATAAACTGTTTCAACTCCTACCCTCAAAATGACGCTATAGAGCACTGCACACCAGAACAACTAGACACAAGGACAGTTTTTTCCCAAACGCCATCACTCTGCTAAACAAATAATTCCCTCAATACTGTCAAACTAGTCATTAAGTCTGCATTACTATTAACCTTCTTATCGTTCCTATCACCCATCTCCTTCCACTTATGACTGTATGACTGTAATCTTGTTGCTGGTATCCTTAAGATTTATATTGACTGTTTCCTAATGTGATTTGATTGCTTATTTATTCCCTATGACTATCATTAATTGTTGTAAGTGTTGTACCTTATGATTCTTGACGAATGTATCTTTTTTTTTGTGTACACTGAGAACATATGCACCAAGACAAATTCCTTGTGTGTCCAATCACACTTGGCCAATAAAGAATTCTGTTCTATTCTATTCTAAATGTCCATGAGCTAGATGAATCAATAATTTGATTCAATCAAAGTCCGCTTTCTTGTCTCCATTACCAACATCTGTATATAAGCTATTTTTTTTTTAATATTTTAAGGTACTGAATGACTTACTTAAATATGCAGTGAATAAATCTGTACTTTGAGCTTATATTGGTGGACTGCAAGTAGCTCTGAACTGATAGGATACAGACATTAGCAGTTTAGCTTGCAAGATAAATTTTGGATTGTAGTTTGCACATAATTATACAGTATGAGCAAATTTGGGGTAAAGGTAGTTGTACATGTGACATATTGGAGAAAATGTGTCAGAAGTGACTAGTGGTAACCCTATTATCTGGGAATGCTGGATGTGATATAACTAAAACTTGTAACCTCATCTATATTTATTCTTTCTAACACAATAAAATGTCAGAAAATATCTAAAGGGATCAGGACTCCATCAGTGCAATACAGGAGAAAGGCAGAAAACCAGTAAAGCACATCCTTGAATATCAGCTAGCACTCAGAAGACACAATGAAAACTCCTTAATCTCACAACATCTGGCAGACTCAGTAGTTTCAACTGGGAAACTATAAGCATTCTAGGACTAAAGCCAAATGCTAGGGAATTCCTGGAAGTTTGGCATTCAGACAAATCGGCTATCAACAGGCACATAAAAGCAAACCATACTTACACATCATTCAAAAGAGACCAAAAAAAAAAAAAAAGCTAAGAAGTCAACCAAAAGACCAGAACATACCTTTTCCAACAGCCAACACCCAGATACATCCACTCCAGTCCACTTCCCATATTCCATTCCATTCCATTCCATTCCGTATTTTATTATTCTGTTCTGTTCTGTTCTGTTCTGTTCCGTTCTGTTCTGTTCCGTTCCGTTCCATTCCATATTTTATTATTCTATTCTATTCTATTCTATTCTATTCTATTCTATTCTATTCTATTCTATTCTATTCTATTCCGTATTTTATTATTCTATTCTATTCTATTCTATTCTATTCTATTCTATTCTATTCTATTCTATTCTATTCTATTCCACTCCACTCCGTATTTTATTATTCTATTCTATTCTATTCTATTCTATTCTATTCTATTCTATTCTATTCTATTCTATTCTATTCTATTCTATTCTATTCCATTCCGTATTTTATTATTCTATTCTATTCTATTCTATTCTATTCTATTCTATTCTATTCCATTCCATTCCACTCCACTCCACTCCACTCCACTCCACTCCACTCCATTCCATATTTTATTATTCTGTTCTGTTCTGTTCCGTTCCGTTCCATTCCGTTCCGTTCCGTTCTGTTCCATTACACCATTAAATTCCGTATTTTATTATTCTATTCTATTCTATTCTATTCTATTCTATTCTATTCTATTCTATTCTATTCTATTCTATTCTATTCTATTCCATTCCATTCCATTCCATCCCAACTTGTTCTCTCTGCTACAAGGGATTTACTCCCATTAATATCCAGGGTGGATTTCATTGATTCAGCTATTCCTGGCCAACAGAGAGGGGGTGGGGGTGGGGAGTCCTTTCTGGTTAGTCTTACTAAAACATCCCTTCCTATAAAATGCATCAGTAAGGGAAGACTAGTTTAGCCAAAGGGGTAGACTTCCATCTCTCTTTATGTACTTGACTTTTTTGCTCTAATCTCTTTGAACTGGGTTTCCTTCATAAACCTTTCCATGTACTTATGTTTGAAGCCATAAGTCTGAGGGCAGGGCCCGTCCCCCTTAATTTCATTTATGAACAACATTTACCACCTGCCAGGCTGTGGAATGTACTGAGTTTTTAAACACCAGCCACAAAGTACTTTTTTTTCTTCTTCAAACAGGAACAGAACGGTGCTGGGCATTATATTCAGCCTTGCTATGAGCAATAGGCCTTTTGATAGCCTATTATAATAACATCTTGGCAAACCGTATGAAATATAGCACCTTTCCTATGGCAAATGTAATCTTTAATCAAGATGATTTGCTATAATCACCTGGAAATTAAACAGCTTTTCAGATTCAAAAATGTGCAGCCAATGATGATGTCTCCACAAAAGGGGTAGCTAATATAATAGATTCCTCCCACCCCAGGCCTTTTAAAATGTTCGTCCTTCAAGCTGAGCTCGAAAGTTTGGGCTTATTATCAGCATCGTAATGAAATAGTCATTAAAAGTCCAAGTGCAGGAAAGAAAAAAGACAAAGAATTTTCTGTCTGAACCTATATAATTCCAAAACACTGATTTTTTTTTTTACTTTATAATAATGATAATTAAATACATTTATTAGCTTTATAACTCAACTGTTGATTTAATGTTTTCGGATTTTAGAATTTTAATTTTAATTTAACATCTTTATCACATGGAGCCTCACATTGAGGTAAGTGAAATATATTTATAACTGTACTTACAGCCAAAAGATTTATTGTTCAGCACTGTAAAGACAAACAGCAGGCTTTTAACTATGTGGGGTTTGCAAAATTGATTAAGATAGATTAGCTATGGATGACTGTAGCAAATTATGGTTTGTTTATTGTACATTTAGTGTGCAAATACACCCACCCACGCATACGAATACACAATGAATATATTCCCACTCCAGTTTTGTTCTTCTTTTTAGTCCTGACCCTCTTCTTTTGTAATTCTGCATATTCTTTTATTTCTTTTGTAGTTATTTAATTTTTTAAAAGAATGTTCCCCAAATGATTGCATTTTCTTCACTTTGGCTTTTTGTAATGTCTACAAATCATCCCTTCTCTAAGTTTGAAACAGGCTGCATTATTACTTCATATAAAGCTTGGTTGGGAATGGAATGGGGAATTGCAGTACTTCCAGGTTTAATGGCCTGCCAGCAATATTGTTCGGTTAATAGTAGTACGCTGGACTATTATAATAAGTTATTAAATGTCTATAGATCGAGCTTGGCTTTATAGTTAAGGCACCAGGCTAGAAAAGCGAAAGACTGTGAGTTCACGTGCCATTTTAGCCATGAAAGCCAGCTGAGTAATTTTGGGCCAGTTAGTCACATTCAGCCCCAACCTACCTCACCCATTTTTTCAGATATAGTGTTGGAAAAAATGTCCATCTGGGTTCAGTTCAGTGGTGAAATTCAATTTTTTTTACTACTGGTTCTGTGGGCATGGCTTGGTGGGCGTGGTGTGGCTTGGTGGGCGTGGCTTGGTGGGCATGGCAGGGGAAGGATACTACAAAATCTCCATTCCCATGGGAAGGATACTGCAAAATCCCCATTCCCACCCTACTGCAGGGGGAAGGATATTGCAAAATCCGCATTCCCACCCCGCTCCAGGGGGAAGGATATTGCAAAATCTCCATTCCAACCCCACTCTGGGGCCAGCCAGAGTTGGTATTTCCCGGTTCTCCAAACTATTCAAAATTTCCACTACTGGTTCTCCGAACTACTCAAAATTTCCGCTACCGGTTCTCCAGAACCTGCTGGATTTCACCCCTGGTTCAAGTTCCAAGTGGGGAGAAAGACACTGGAAACATGGTGGCTGATTGGAAAGATGGTTTTTAATGGTGGACAGGACCACATGGTTTGAGGTCCTGGGCCAAAAAGCACATGGTTGAGAGAGAGAGAAAGAGATTAATACCCTCTGTTCGGCTTTGAACTTGAGCTTGTATTCTGTTTGGTTGTCAGACTCCCATGGGGCCATGCAGGGGTAACTTTGTAGGTAGTCTTTTGAGTCCCAGACTTGGTTGACTCTTGCTGGGTGATGATGTAATGAAAGGGCTTTGGGCAATTCCTACTATGGCTCTGCTTGAAAGAGGTAGATCTTTCTTATGTAGAATAGACAGGCCCAGGCCTTAATGGCCCATTGACAAAGGTGAGGGGGGGGGCTGAGTTTCTGCCTCCCTTTTAGGGGAAATATTCTGCCCTTTTAATATTTCCTAAAATATCTCATTTTCCTAGGAGAGGGGTGGGTGCTAACTGCCTACAATAGAAAGCATTATGTATTTTTGGATATCACATCAGTGACTTACACTTTCTTCTCCGATAAAATGATGTATCCGTTCAGTCAAATGTTGCTAGAAGGGAAGTATTATATACAGTATATCTAGGATAATTGCATTACTTGAGCAATTCAAAGAGCCTTAGCAAATATAATTAGTAGAAGATACTGTTTGTTGAATTTTTAATTACTATAATTCAATTTGTCCAAAGTGGTATAGGGTCTCCTGCCTGAGCAGGAGATCTCTCAAAGATCTCCAAGGTGTCCCTTCCAATTTTGTTATCCTGTATTCTGTGCTTCCATATTCTTGCAAGAAAATGACACGAATGCACCAGTATTAGTCTTTGGGGAGCCAGTTTGGACTTGTGGTTAAGGCACCAGTCTAGAAACTGGGGCTCTGTGTGTTCTAGTCCCACCTTTGTCATGAAAGCCAGTTAGACAACTTTGGGCCAGTCTCTCTCTCTCAGCCCTATCCACCTCACAGGCTTGTTGTTGTGGGGAAAATAAGAGGAGGAGGAAGAAGGATTGGATCTTTTCACCTTGAGCTATATTTAAATTTTAATACATGAATAAACAGATGACTGGCCATCAGACTCTGGATGAGAAGAATTGCAAAATAATAATAATAATAATAATAATAATAATAATAATAATAATAATAATAATAATAATAATAATAATAATAATTTTATTTCTATACCGCCCTTCTCCCGAAGGACTCAGGGCGGTGTACAGCCAATTTAAAAACACAAGACATAACAATAATTAAAAATTAAAATAATTAAATAGATTTGGCCGATTTAAAACCCCAAAAATTTAAAATACCCCAATTTAAAATTATTATGTTGATAGTCCTGCCTGGCGGAACAACAGGGTCTTCAGTGTGCAGCGAAACACCCGGAGGTCGGAGATCTTACGTATTTCCGGGGGCAGTTCATTCCACAGGGTTGGGGCTCCCACAGAGAAGGCCCTCCCCCTGAGTGTCGCCAGCCGACATAGCTTGGCTGATGGCACCCTGAGGAGACCCTCTCAGTGGGAGCGGACTGGTCGGTGGGAGGCTATTGGTGGCAGAAGACGGTCTCGAAGAAGATAATGGCAAACAACTTCTGTGTTGGGCCAGGAAAACTTCAGAGATGCAGACTTATTTGTTTGTTTGTTTGTTTGTTTGTTTGTTTGTTTGTTTGTTTGTTTGTTTGTTTGTTTGTTTGTATACCGCCCTTCTCCCAGAAGGGACTCAGGGCGGTGAACAGCCAAAATTAAAAAACATACAAATACAAAAGTTAAGATAATTAAAAAGAATTAAATCATTGGCTTCCCAATTTTAAACCCCCAAGTCCATAAAATTTAAAATCCCAATTAAGAGCCAATTAGGCTAGGCCGGCTTGGTGGAATAAATAAGTCTTCAGGGCCTTACGGAAGATCCGGAGGTCCGGGATCAGCTGTATTCCAGAGGCAACTCATTTCACAGGGCGGGTGCCCCCACAGAGAAGGCTCTCCCCCTGGGGGCCACCAGCCGACATTGCCTGACCGACGGCACCCTGAGGAGGCCCTCTCTGTGAAAGCGTATTGGCCGGTGGGAGGTTATCGGTTGCAGAAGGCGGTCTCGTAAATACCCTGGCCCTAAGCCATGGAGCGCTTTAAAGGTGATAACCAATACCTTAAAGCGCACCCGGAAGACCACCGGGAGCCAATGCAGCTTGCGCAGGAGAGGTGTTACATGGGAGCACCACGTCGCTCCCATAATCACCCGCGCGACCGCATTCTGCACCAGCTGGAGCCTCCGGGTGCTCCTCAAGGGGAGCCCCATGTAGAGAGCGTTGCAGTAGTCCAGGCGTGACGTGACAAGGGCATGAGTGACCGTGCACAAGGAGTCCCGATCCAGAAAGGGGTGCAACTGGCGTATCAGGCGGACATGATAAAAAGCCCCCTTGGGCACGGCCGTCATATGCTCTTCTAAAGACAGCCGTGTGTCCAGGGGGACACCCAAGTTGCGAGCCCCCTCTGTGGGGGTCAGTGACTCGCCCCCAATAGCCAGCGATGGTAAAGGTAAAGGTAAAGATAAAGGTTTCCCTTATCCAGTCGTGATAAACTCTAGGAGGCGGTGCTCATCTGAGATTGTACTTCAGCATTAACAAGATCATCATCATCATCATCAGAATATTATGGGATGCTATGAAATATTACATGATACATATAAAGCTGCTGAGCATACATGCCTTATCATAGATGAGTCAAACGAGGCTAACCAATGAAAGAATGCATACCAAACCAAGTAGCTTTACCTATCTGTTTAAGAGGTCTCTCACCTTCTATCTGTGGAGTATCTCTCCTTAAGGTAAAGGTAAAAGGTAAAGGTTTCCCCTGTCCGGTTGTGTCCAATTCTAGAGGGGAGGTGTTGCTCATCTTTGTTTCTTAGCCGAAGGAGCCACATTGTTCGAAGACACTTCTGTGGTCATGTAGCCAACATGACCATATGCCAAGACACACAGAATACTGTTATTTTCCCACCGAAGTGGTACCTATTTATCTACTCACATTTGCATGCTTTTGAACTGCTAGGTGGGCAGGAGCTGGGGCAAGGATGGGAGCTCATCCCATTGCGTGACGCTCGGGTCTCGAATGTGGGCTGTCAACTTTCCAACTGATTAGCTCAGCGTCTTTAACTACTGAGCCATCACACCCCCATATCCAGGAATCATCAGGAGACTATTTTTTTTTTTATAAATATACTGGTACATATATACAACATTTCTCCCCAAAATCTGCACGAAAGATATGTACGAATGGAAAATGCATTACGGAAAGGAAATGCTTATGAAAATGGATGCCAGAACACCTCCGATTTGACAGTCTCCTTTACATCAGACAGAATCAAAACTGTCGCCTGTCTCATTGACAGCTGACAGAGAAGTGGCTTCTCCTTCCCTCCCTGCACAATCCTCCTGAGCTATCTCTAACTTCCTTAACTTTGGGCGAGATCAAATTGGCCCTTCGGCAAAAGGATCCTCTAGAGACCCAGCGAGAGTTTCATCGTAACCTCTTCCCAGCCTGGCAAATGAGGTGCTTAAATAAAGATGTTTTAATAAAAGGCTGGTATTATAATCAGATTATATGGTACTGTGCAGAGTGCAGTTTCCATCTCCACCTGCGAGAGAAAAGGATGGTAATCAGTTCCTTTTTCTTTCTTGCGACTGGACATTTCATATGTTTATGGAACATCTTGGTCCTCCAGGTCATGGTTGTCCCAAAGGTGCTTTTTTTTTCAAAAATCAACTGAACTTTCCTTGGGTTTTTTTTTCTTCCTTGAAGACATTTCCCTTCTCATCCAAGAAGCTTCTTTAGTTCTGACTGAACGGTGGGGAATGGAAGGATTTATGGAATGGAAGGACTGCAAGGAATATAAATCCTTCCATTTCCCATCGTTCAGTCAGAACTGAAGAAGCTTCTTGGATGAGAAGCGGAACGTCTTCAAGGAGGAAAAAAAAACAAAGGAAGTACAGTTGTCTTTTGGAAAAAAAGCACTTTTGGGCAGAGGTGAAATCCAATTTTTTTTACTACCGGTTCTGTGGGCATGGCAGGGGAAGGATACTGCAAAATCTCCATTCCCACCCAACTCCAGGGGAAGGATATTACAAAATCCCCATTCCCACTCCACTCTGGGGCCAGCCAGAGGTGGTATTTGCCGGTTCCCTGAACTACTCAAAATTTCCGCTACCAGTTCTGCAGAACCTGTCAGAACCTGCTGGATTTCACCCCTGCTTTTGGGATGGACATTCCATAGCACCACCATGACTCTTGAATGTGGGGTTCAACACATGCATTATGCAGGTGCTAAAGGGACTCTTCCATTGGTACAGGTGTTTAAACCAGCACCTTCTGTCTCAGATCTTGCTTAATTTTGCTTAATTTTTTAACCTAGTTTCTCTTTCCTTGCAAACAAAATCCAACCAGATTAACATCAGACCAACAATCATGTAAACAATACCCCAATCAAGGAATGGCCAAACAAGCCAACAGTAAACAATAAGCCACTAGAATATATACTGAGAGCAAGCCCCATTCCTTTCTAACACCGACAATGCTACCTAGTTTGGGTAATGAAAGTCAGAATAGAGCTGGAAGGAATCTTGGAAGCAGGGGTGAAATTCAGCAGGTTCTGACCGGTTCTGGAGAACCAGTAGCAGAAATTTTGAGTAGTTCGGAGAACCGACAAATACCACTTCTGGCTGGCCCCAGAGTGGGGTGGGAATGGGGATTTTGCGATATCCTTCCCCCATGAGTGGGATGGGAATGGGCATTTTGCAGTATCCTTCCCCTGGAGTGGGGTGGGAATGGGGATTTTGCAGTATCCTTCCCCTGGAGTGGAATGGGAATGGGGATTTTGCAGTATCCTTCCCCTGGAGTGGAATGGGAATGGGGATTTTGCAGTATCCTTCCCCTGGAGTGGGGTGGGAATGGGGATTTTGCAATATCTTTCCCCCAGGAGTGGGGAGGAAATGGAGATTTTGCAGTATCCTTCCCCTGGAGTGGGGTGGGAATGGGGAGTTTGCAGTATCCTTCCCCTGGAGTGGGGTGGGAATGGGGATTTTGTAATATCCTTCCCCCAGGAGTGGGGAGGAAATGGGGATTTTGCAGTATCCTTCCCCTGGAGTGGGGTGGGAATGGAGATTTTGCAGTATCCTTCTCCTGCCACGCCCACCAAGCCATGCCCAGCAAGTCACGCCACGCCCGCCACGCCACGCCCACAGAACCAGTAGTAAAAAAAAAAAATTGAATTCCACTTAGTAGTCAACTAGTTCGGTCCTCTGCTCAAGCAGGAGACCTTATATCAGTTCAGAAAGGTGGATGTCCAGTCTTTTCTTAAAAACCTCCATTGTTGGAGCACCCACAATTTCTGGTGGCAAGCCATTCCTCTGGTTAATCGTTCTCACTGAAATGTCTGCAAGAAAACGACCAAGCTCGGAGAACACCCAGGACCCCATATCTCAACCCTGAACTGCAAATACTCTCTTTTATTAAAATCCAACCGATCAATCCATCTACCCAAGCAAATATTCCTAACTGCCTCCTCTGTTGACTCCCTCTTCTGCCCTCATGGGATCCATAGCACTTCTTCCTTACCTTTAAGTTTCCTCTGCCATCAACTGGACCCTTGTCCCTCTATCACATCCATCACCTTGTCACCTCCGCTTCTCTCTGGAGCCCGAAGTGCCAGGAAACGCTGCATCTTACACAATGGCTTCCTGCAGGGATAACAGCTGTCACTTATGTTACGGAACAAGCTTAAAGAAAGCCATAGCTCTAAACGTATTCCGTAATTCTATAAGAGCAAATTTTGAGGAGAAACCTCTAAAGGTTTAAAACTCTTCTTCTTCTTTTTTTTTTTTAGAGAAGTCTACGATCACAAGAATCTTCGAATGATAGATGGTTTGATATTTTTATTATGGGTTTTTCTTTCTTTCTTTCTTTCTTTCTTTCTTTCTTTCTTTCTTTCTTTCTTTCTTTCTTTCTATTTTTTGTATTATAGAATAGCGGTCCCCAATCTTCCTGGCTTGGCAGACCGACAAGGAGGGGTGGGGGGACAGGGGATAGTTCTGTGTGAGATGAAGGCCACAGCCCAGGGACTGGGGACCTTTGTTATAGAGCAGGGGTGTCAAAGTCAATTTCATTGAGGGCCACATCAGGGTTGTGTTTGACCTCGGGAGGCTTGGGGGTGTAGCATGGCCAGGGGGCATAGCCAGGGTGGGGATGGCCAGCTCAACGTCACTCATCGAGACTCCGTTTTCGGCCGTGACAGCCCCCTGCGGCCCCATGCCAGTGTAAACGGAGCTTGGGGAGGCTATCGCAGCTGAAAACGGAGCCCGAGTGGGCCACGTGTGGCCTTCTCAAGCTTTTTTTTTTTTTCTGGCACAGAGCTGCAGGAGGCCTCCGTGGCCAAAAACGGAGCCCAGGAGGACCAGAGCTCCGTTTTCACTGGCAGAGGCACCACGGGTCAGTTCTTTGCTGTTTCCAGGGTGGGCCCGCGGGCCAGATTTAAGTACCCCGCAGGCCGGATCCAGCCCACAGGTCTTGAGTTTGACACCCTTGTTATAGAGTACCAGAAACCTTTTGGGATTATAACAGTGTCGAAGTATAGTGAGTGAAAAAGAAATATAGGGGATGACAAGGGGAACATTTCAGATAGTTCTTTTCCCATCTTTTAGATATTTGGTTCATCCGTTTCACTGTCATGAGATATGAGGGCCTTAGGAAGATCTGGAAGGATTTGTGGGGAGAGATAGAGGGGCAGATTTCAGGAATCAGGTATAATCATGGCTCCCGCTAAAGAGCAAGTGGCAGTTATGGCTAGAAAGGCCTTTGCTCAATTATGTGCGGTGCACCCATTGCAGGTAGTCCTTGATTTATGACCACAATTGAGATTAGAAGTTGTTGTGACCCCGGCCCCAGAGGCTGATTTATCTTTGCATGCTGATTCGGAGGATGATATGGAGGAGGAGGAAGCTGTCACGAGCTATGTGCCGGAGGGGCCGTCTTCACTGGTGAGTCAGCAAGAACTGACAGTTGCTGACGTGCCTATGGACCCCAGCCAAATTGAGGTGGAAACAGAGGCCGGTAACGATGAGGGGGAGCCCCTATTGGATGCAAGAGAGAGACGTAGGAGACATTGTAGAGAACAGCTATTGCTATGTCCCAAGAGGTGTGGTCAGGAGATGTAGGGCCACACCCTACAAATTATAAAAGCGGTGTGACTGGGCTGGAAAGGCGTGGTGAACAATTTATTGGCGTTTTGGATGCAGTGGAGTTACAACTGTTAGTTTGGAGTTTTTGACAAGAGTCTGCATTCCTGCATTAGCCTGCTGGCCGTGTGCCAAGACCTTTGGAACATTGCCCAGTAACTATTGGACTGATAAACGCTTTGGAAGAGAACTATTTATTAAAGGGCCAGCTTCAGTCTCTCTAGCCTGCGTTTGTTACTGCCGGGCTATTTGAGCTTCTGCAAGGCCACTTGTGGGAGGGGACAGAACAGAAGTTCTGTTTCTAAGCAAGGTGATCCCCTTCTGCAACCTTCTGACAAGCAAAGTCAATAGGGAAACCAGATTCACCGGGTTACTAAATTAACAGCTGCAGTGACTCACTTAACAACCATGGCAAGGAAGGTCGTAAAATGAGGCAAAGCTCCCTTAACAACTCTTCTCACTTAGCAATAGAAATGTTGGGCTCAATTGTGGTAAGTCAATACACAGGTAGTGTATTTATATAGCTTTTATGCTTTTATTTCTATTTGTACACTGCCCAGAGTTGCTCTGTGAGGGAGATCGACAGTTTCTAAATGTGATACACACACACACACACACACACACACACACACACACACACACACATGTTATATAAATCAGGTTAAACCTGATATTTGTCCATGTCACATGTATTAGCATTTTACAGCTGGTAGATGAAGCAGCAGGGAAGAAAAACAAAGACAACTCCCAACAGGTTATGCCACCTCTCACCATCAATCTCTCTAGAAGGATGTGACAAATCAGTGACATGGCATATGAGAAAACCAAAAGAAATGTTAAAGTATGGGAAGCAATTACTAGGTCATTTTACTTATTTAGCTACCTGTCTCACTAGCTCTGGTGGCCCATAACCAATTTAAGAACAACAGGAACAGTAAAAAAGAAAAATACAACCACGTACAGCTATCTTAAAAGCAGGATTAAACATTCTATAAAGCATAATTGCATTCAGCCAGTGAATATAAATCATACAGCCATTTAATATAGCCGTTGTTAAGGCCCACGGCTGATGCCAGTCATGCAGCATGGTGGCACAGTCAAGACTTCAGGGTTGGAGAAAAAGGAATTGTACTGGCACCAAATTGCTTGTACCTATAACAGGGTAAAATAACAGAGTAGAGCTGAAAAGGACCTTGAAGTCCCTATCAAGTTAAATGTCTAACCCGTTCTCACCACAACCCCTCACAGTCCAGCAAGGGTTAACATAACTACATATCCCATCATTTCCACAATCCCACCTTTTTTTTTTAAATTTGATTTATATGCCGCCCTTCTCCGGAGACTCAGGGCGGCTTACAATGCGTTAAGCAATAGCCTTCATACTTTTGTATATCTTATATAAAGTCAGCTTATTGCCCCCATAATCTGGGTCCTCATTTAACCTACCTTAGAAAGGATGGAAGGCTGAGTCGACCTTGAGCCTGGTGAGATTCGAACCTGCAGAAATTGCAAGCAGCTGTGTTAATAACAGGGTGCATTAAACCACTGTACTACCAAGGCCCCTTACCTCTAACTCCTCCCCCTGGGTATAAGAGGTCTCACCATGAGGCCATCCAACAGCTCCAGATGTGTACCTGCAAGAGAAGGACAAAAGGTCAGTTGCTGTTAGATGAATGGGCCTAGGAACAATCCAGGCCTGCAATAAAAGAATTCCTAGAAGATATTACTCTGTCTTGTGAGTTATTGGGTTAGATCCATCACTATATCAGTCCCTTCTTCAAGTCCAACCCTCTGTTCAGGCAGGAATATCCCATCCCATTCTGGACAAATAGCTATTCTGTCTTTTCTTCTTGAAAACCACCTGTGATGGAGCACCCACAACTTCCAGAAACAAGTCATTCCATTATTAATTCTTCTCAGCCTCAGGAAATTTCTCCTTACTTCTAGGTTAGATTGCTTTCAATCAGAATAGAGCTGGAAGGTACCTTGGAGGTACCTTCTAGTCCAACCATCTGCTCAAGCAGGAGACCCTATACAATTTGAGACAAGCAGCTGTCCAGTCTCTTCTTAAAAACGTTCAGGGATGAAGCGCCCACAACTTCTGGAGGCAAGGTGTTCCATAGGTTGATTGTCCTCACTGTTAGGAAGTTTCTCCTTAATTCCAGGTTGCTTCTCTCCTTGATTAGTTTCCATCCGTTGTTTGTTGTTTTGCCTTCGGGTGCTTTGGAAAATAAGTTGACCCCCCTCTTCTTTATGGCAACACTTTACATACTGGAACATTGCTATCAGAGATGGATTTCACATAATTTTATCACTGGTTCTCCGTGCACTGAAAATGTGTGCATGCACGCTTGCTTAATTTGCGCACGCACCTTCCGCACATGTGCGCAGCCTTCTGCGCATGCGCTTTGCTCATGTGCATAGCTTGCATGCACGCGTGCGGCTTAGAAAACATGGGATGGCATAGTCCCAGGGCTTGTGGGCAGGTCCACCGGCAGGTCGCCACTACTGGTTCTCCCGAACCGGCTGAATGCCACCACTGACTGCTATCATATCACCCCTAATCCTTCTTTTCTCTATAGTTATACCCAGTTCCTCCAATTGTTCTTCATATGTTTTAGTCTCCAGCCTTCTAATCATCCTAGTTGCTCTTCTTTGCACTTTTTCTAAAGTCGTAGCAACTTATTTGTACTGTGGTGACCAAAACTGGATGCTGTATTCCAGATACGATCTTACTATTAAAGATTCAATATTAAAGAGACCTCTCTTTCATGATCTTCCTATCTGTTACTTCTTGTCCTGCATTCAGGCGCTTCGAAGAATAGGTCGACCCCTTCTTCTAAATTTGGAAAGAATGAACTTCCAAAGAGCATGGACCATTATTTTTCTCTTGCTTTTCTGTATTTTGCTCAGGGGCGAGATTCAGCAGGTTCTGACAGGTTCGGGAGAACTGGTAGCGGAAATTTTGAGTAGTTCGGAGAACCGGCAAATACTATCTCTGGCTGGCCCCAGAGTTGGGTGGGAATGGAGGTTTTGCAATATCCTTCCCCCAGGAGTCGGGTGGGAATGGGGATTTTGCAGTATCCTTCCCCTGCCATGCCCACCAAGCCATACCACGCCTACCAAGCCACGCCCACAGAACCGGTAGTAAAAAAAATTGAATTCCACCACTGATTTTGCTTTATGCACTACAC
The DNA here is from genome assembly GCF_029215685.1 of Pituophis catenifer annectens. NCBI lineage: Eukaryota > Metazoa > Chordata > Lepidosauria > Squamata > Colubridae > Pituophis > Pituophis catenifer. The sequence continues at coordinate 10,250,638 of NW_027256881.1, read as the reverse complement.
TGAGGCTCTGTGTGACACTTCTTACTCTGAACTGCAGAGAGTTTGGAACTACCTAACAGCATCAGCACTCTTAATTAATGTTTGTGGACAATACAATGGTTGTAAATCGAACCCGTTACAGAGTTCTAAGGACGTTTATTGGACCATAAGAAAGATGACTGAACTGACCATTCTTGCAGTAGTCTCCATTTTTGTCTACAGACATACAGACACAGAGGAAGAGAAAGAGAGAAGGGAGGGAGAGAGACTATATAGAAGTAGAACTGTACAATGTATCAAAGAAGCGGTTTCATTTGCTGGTGCTTCAAGCAACGTTCTTCAATGGTGTTTCATAAAATAGCTTCTAAAGAACAGAGCACAACTGCCATGCTGATTCCCTTTACATCTCTTTCTTGGCTTCCTGGCACATCCTGCAGACAGATATGGAGAGAAAAATAGACAAGGGATGTGTCTGAATTGAAGTCAATTGTAGTTGCATCAAAAACGGAATAGTTTAAAAAACAGAGAGGTGTATTGAGGAGATTTACATTAAAACATCCCCTATATTACAGATCAAAGAATGACACATCAGGGAAACGGAATTTAAAAAAGGATCCCTTTTCAGTGAATTTGTATTGGCAGATATGGATGTTAAGGGGCTGTATATAAAATGCTTTATGGTAAGAAAAGTTGCAAATACAAACGTGGATTTTTTTAAAAAAGAGATTTGTTGGAGTAGATGGAGTAGAATTATCTGCCCACTCCAAAAGATTTTGGGCAGCTGTCATATTAATAGGTGCAGAAAAAGGAATTGCACTGGCATCAAATTGCATTTGCCTATAACAGTGTTGGAAGAAAAATCTTGGTCCGGTTCCAAGACGGGAGAAAGGCGCTGAAAATAAAATGAAGGCAAGCCACATTTTGGAAAAGAGGTCTCTGTTTATTCAGTAACCAGAAACTTCGATGACAGCAGCATGTTTCTGGGATGGCTGACAAAATGGGGTTGAGAGTAGGTGGGTTTTTATATTCTTTGGGGCTTTGTGATTGAGTTGCCTGTTCCTATGTAAGAATGTGTCCTTTAATATTTTAATGGCTGTTACCAAATTCCTATTGGGTCATGTAGGGGTCATGGCTGGCTCTACAAGCAAAATGGGAAATGCAAATCCTAGGTGTTTCTCTGAGCTAATCTTGTCAGCTTTGGTTTGCCTAATTGTGTTGCTTATTTGGAGTCTCTTTGCTTATGAATAGATTGGCTCAGTCATTCTGAATGGGTACAAAATCTCCATTCCTAAAGACTTCAGGTCTTCTGCTTGAGACTTTTTTTCCTGTAGCAGGAAGACTGGGGCTGTTTTCTGCCTTTTAAGCACATGTTTCCCCTCTTCTCCTTTAGGGGAAATATAATATTCTACCGCTTTTAATATTCTCCAAAATATTTCATTCTCGGAGAACGGGAGCTTCCCATAAGAGTAAAATAACAGCATAACCCAGTTGGAAAGGACCTTGGAGATCTTCTAGTCCAACCCCCTGCTCAGGCAGGAAACTCTATACCCAGGGGTGAAATGCTCCCGGTTCGGACTGGCTCACCCGATCCGGTAGCGATGGAGGTGGGTGGTTCGGAGAACCAGTAGCAAAAATCCTCGCCCCCCCCCCCCCCATGCCCGGCTGAGCCACACAATCATCAGAGGCTTTTTTTTTTTACTTTTAAAAGCATTTTTTCTACAACTTTGGCCAAAAAAATGCTTTTAAAAGTAAAAAAAAAAGCTTCTGATGATCATGCGGCTCATCAAAGGCATTTAAAAGAAAAATACCCTTGTTTATCTTTTGTTAGCCCTTGTTGAGCTATCCAGGGAGCCTGGATAGCTCTGCAGAAAAAGGCACTGTAATTTAACACCAGCTGTCTGCAATTAAAGTAAGATCGAATCTCGCCAGGCTCAAGGTTGACTCAGCCTTCCATCCTTTGTAAGGTAGGTAAATTGAGGACCCAGTTTGTGGGGGCAATAAGCTGACTTTGTATAAATATACAAAAAGTATGAAGGCTATTGTGTCAGCATTCCAAATTAGGCTCTTTTCCAGCGCTGACATGATTGGAATGAATGAAAGAGAAGAAGCGTTGATTTATTGCTGAGATGAATTTTTACCTAGTTTTCTGCAGGCAGCAGATAGGGTTACCTGGGTGATAGAGGGAGGGGGGCAAATTCCTGTGAAAGAACGTGCTGGGAAGAAGAGATGGATCTGCATGATGGCCAATGGGACATTGGAGTTGGAGAGCGGAAGGGGAGGGTGTTAGAAGGAGGGGCCAGTTTGGCTGCAAAAGAGTTCAGAAATGTCGTTCTCTATCCTTAAATAAAAAAAAGATTCATTAGAGACTTTGTGTTTGAAAATGAAGTTTATTTAAGATAGCAACGAAACCTGACATATTGCTTAACACATTGTAAGCCTCCCTGAGTCTCTGGAGAAAGGCGGCATATAAATCAAATAATAAATAAATAAATAAATAAAAAATGCTCTGACGATCCCTGCTGAGTTCCCTGATCATGGAACTCAGCTTGGATCCTCAGAACCTTTTGAAAACATTTTTTTTACAACCTCTTAGCCGAAGAGGTTGCAGAAAAAATGGTTTTAAAAGTAAAAAAAAAAAAATTGGCCACGCCCACCCAGTCACATTACCCCCCCAAGCCACGCCCACAGAACTCGTAGTAACAAATTTTAGATTTCACCCCTGTCTATACCATTTCAGATAAACAGTTATCTAATCTCTCCTTAAAAACTTTCAGTGTTGGAGCATCCAGAACTTCTGGAGGCAAGTCATTCCATGGATTAGTTGTTCTCATCAAGGACAATTGATTAGAGATCCAACCTAGAACTAAGGAGAAATTTCCTGACAGTTAGAACAATTAATCAGTGGAATGATTGGCCTCCAGAAGTTCTGGGTGCTCCAACACTGGAGGTCTTTAAGAAGAGATTGGACAGCCATTTGTCTGAAATGGTATAGGGTTTCCTACTTGAGCATGGGGTTGGGTTAGAAGATCTGTAAGGTCCTTGTCAGAATATTGCCTGCTTATGATGCACCAGAGACTAGAAGGGGTTAAGTCTTTACAGATATCACATGTGACTATATCAGCCAATGAACTCTTTTATTGGACTCTTACCCAGAAACCACTTGGACATCTTCCCTGTTTTTTCTCTCTCTCTCATCTATCTCTCAGCAAGACAACAAGTGAACTTATCTCTCCTCTCAACATCTGAGTCATACAGTTAGGGTAAAAGCTGCAACAGGACACCCTGTTCATTTTTGTATGCATGTATATATTTTGTAAATAATAAAACAACTTGTTAGGATATGGTTTGAGCCTAACAGTTGTCCAGGCAATATAAGTATACTGTAACTTTAAGCTGTAACTGTATTATGTGGCTTTAATGCTGAGTCATGCTGTAATTACATAATTACTAGTTGTGAGAATATTTAAGCAAAGCTTCTGTAACATGTTCAGTTGCTGCTATGATCTGCTGTTGCTGCTGTTGCTGCTATAGTCTGCTGTTGATGATGAAGCTGCTATGCTATGCTGCCATTGTGTATGAAGATGATGAGATGATGAAGCTGCTATGATAAGCTGCCATTGAGAGGAGTTGTTATCTGCTAATCATTGTTCGATGGATCTGCAACCATCGTGGTTTGTAAACCAGAGTGAGTTTGTTATTCTAACCAACTACTGTTTGTTGGGTAAGAAGATTCTGTAACTACTGGACTGATTTACTGGCAAAGACTTGGAATTTGTTTAAAGACTATGAGGCTGTTTTTCTACTATAAAGTAAGCTTTTGATAAACCAGTTTGCTTATCTCTTATTCATTGCTCTCAGCAACGTTTCTCTGTGCAATCCACTCTGCTGGTTGGTAACACAACAACAATAACCTTAACACAACTTTTTGAACCTGAAGCTGTATTGACCAAATAACTTCCTCATAGAACCAAATGAGTACGACCATCAATATATATCTGACAAATGGTAGCAGACGATGAAAAATTATTGTCCTTTCCAACTCAGTTATTCTATTATTTCTTAGAAACAGATAATCCTGAAGAAAAATCTATCTATGTGGTCACCAGGAGTTGAAAATGAGTTGATGGTACATAGTCAATGAAAGAGAATATTCTAAGTGTGATCAGTTGAATGTCGTTATATTTTCTGTTTGGTTCTCCCCATCAACAATAGGTCAGTGATGGAAGGCATACATATGTGCTAGTTGTTCCCGACTCTAGGGGGCGGTGCTCATCTCCCTTTCAAAGCCAAAGAGCTAGCGCTGTCTGAAGACGTCTCCGTGGTCATGTGTCTGGCGTGACTCAGCATCAAAGGCGCACGGAACGCTGTTACCTTCCCACCAAAAGGGGTCCCTATTTTTCTACTTGTATTTTTTACATGCTTTCAAACTGCTAGGTTGGCAGAAGCTGGGACAAGTAACGGGAACTCACCCCATTACGCGGAACTAGGGGTTCGAATGGCTGAATTTCTGATCTTTCGATCGACAAGCTCAGCGTCTTAGCCACTGAGCCACCATGTCACCTATCCCTTTCTTAAATCGTAAATTTACCTAGCTGTCACGCTGCTAGCTGAACAGTTATCTTCAGGAGAAATGTCATGCCCTTGGAGTCAGACTCAGCTGCCGTGAAGGCTGCTTCAGGCACTCCCTTGCCCCTTAGCCCATTTTGGCTATTCCTTTTTTGGATCTCTGCAGTTCGCTGAGCAAGCCACAAGATGCTGAATTCACCAGCAAAGCTTAAGAATGATTTGGCATCTCCAGGGCATGTTTAGCAGGGAGGGAATCTTAAATCTCACAATAACAGTTTTCTCTTGCTTGAAGCAAGTGGCTTCTCATTATGTGACTCTCGTCTGGAATCCAGTTATTTAGGAACCCAGATTTTTAATTGACTAACACTTTGTCTGTCCCTTGACTTGGCTTCATAAATCTTCAGCCTGACCTTGGATTGTTTGACCTGGATTTCGCTGTCTTCCAGCTAAATTCTAATCTGCAAATAATTCCTGTTTTCCTGCTTCTGCCTTTTTTCTCTGCTATCTCCTGCTACCTTAACGTTGGGACTTGTAGCAAAAAGTCCTCCCTTTAACATTGTGTGTGCCTACGAACTGGGCCTGGCTCCTGAAGGGGTGCTAATCTAATTGGGCGGGCTTGGGTCAACCGGTAGCGGAAATTGTGGGTGGGCCTGCCCATCTGCCCCAGCTCTATGCCATCCTATTTAGGCACGTTTTTGAGGCCAGGCACATGCGTGGAAGCACATGTTGGAACCACAGGTTAGTTCTGTTCTTCAATAAACTTTCTTTCCAGTCAGCCTCCAGAGTCTTTCCCCAGCTTGGAACTGAACCAGATGGATTTTCCTTCCAACAATGGGATTTGGACTTAAGCAGAGGCTGAGCATCTACCAGATTTGAGTATCCTTGTGAATGTAGATTGGATAATTCTTGTGACAACTCAATTTGTGTGTCAGTGTTCCGACAGATGCCCTAATTAAATCATGAGCCTCGAGTCAAGCTTCAAGAGAAATCCAGTTATTTATTAGGAACTCCTTGTCAGCATGTACCCAAATGAAGCCAACTCTGACCCCAAGTAATTTACAGCCCTAATCATGACTCTGTTTTCCCCCTCCCTCCAGTGTGTGTCATCAATCACATTTGCCAATGGAGCAAATTTCGTGGGTTGTAGAGATCACTCCCCTCCAGCCACTGTAGGTAACCCTGGGATACAACCTTGAGAGAGAGATGTCTGGAAGGTGCTCCTGTCTTTGGCTGCCATGTTGCTTCATCAGTTTCCCATCTTCCTTGCCTATGGCAACTTTGAGAGCAGGCCAGGGATGCTTTGCGAGTTAACATTGTGTGCCTGTGCATATAGCTTTTGCCATGAATTTTTAAAAGAGACCTTAATTCTCACTTGACTCTCGAAAGAGAAAATCCATTGTCTCGTGAACCTTGTTATTGATACAAACTATATTCCCTTTGCATTTTGACAGTATTTAATCAGTCTTCACCTGCTAAGCATATACAAATAGCCCTTGACTGATGATGATGATATAATTGAGCTTGGAATTATGGCCATATGTTACACTGGTTGTTAAGCAGGTCACCATGTCACTCTGTGATTTTATGATCTTTTATGTGGTGGTTGTTAAGTGAATCACCATGGTTAAGGGAACACCACAGGCCTTAAGTGAATTCATTGTCCACAATGGGCTTTTTTTTTTTTGCTAAACATTAGAAGTAAATACCAGTTTCTGGCAAAAAATATATGTATGTAAATCACAGTTTTATATGACTGTGGGATGCTGCAAACAAGTATAAATGTAGTCAGGTTGCCAAGTGCCCAAAATACAATCACAGGGTTGGTGGTTTTGGCCAGCAGATCTACAATGGGAGATCCATCATAACTTCAAATGGTCAATAAGCAACTGGTTGTAACCAGTGGTAGAATTCAAGTAATTTAACAACTGGTTCTCTGCCCTAATGGTTTCTTCCAAGAACCAGTTTGCCAAACTGCACAGGAAGTTAACAACCGGTTCTCTCGAAGTGGTGCGAACTGGCTGAATCCCACCACTGGTCGTAACCAGAGGTGGGTTTCAAAGATTTTTATCACCGGTTCACCGCATGTGCGCATGCTCACTTCGCGCATGCACCTTCCGTGCATGTGCCCGGTCTTCTGTGCATGTCTTTTGCTCATGCATGCACCTTCCACGCATGTGCCTGGCCTCAAAAACATGGCTAAAAAGGACAGCATAGCACCGGGACGAGTGGGTGGGCCACCTGTGATCTCTGCTACCGGTTCGCCCGAATCGGTATGAACCAGCTGAATACCATCACTGGTCATAACTCAAGGACTACCTATACCAGGGGTCAGCAACCTGTGGCTCTGGAGCCACATGTGGCTCTTTCACTCCTTTGCTGTGGCTCCCTGTCCCTCAAAATATGAGTCACAACCGCCAATGTGCGACACCCGCCGGCACACAATTTACTGAGTTTTTCAACTCCTGGTAGGCCAACTATGGATAAATCCAAGAAAAGAAAAGTTGCAGAAGCAAACAGAATGTTTAATTCAACTACATGTGCCAGTTTTGTGCCACTCAAGAAATAGTCAGGCATGGGAAGGGTTTTGTGGCTCCCGGTGTTTTCTTTTCTGTAGGAAACAGGTCCAAATGGCTCTTTGGGTGTTTAAGGTTGCAGACCCCTGCTATAACTAAATCAACAAGAGGAGGAAGGGGATTAAGGCTGTAGACCATTACTAAGTCCAGGTTAAATCTCATTTACTACATTGAGTCTAGCTTCTGAGTAAACATGCTTTCTAAAACATGCTAATTAAGCCAAAATCCATTACAGGTAGTAATAGGCTAGAAAGGCTCTGGAGTTGGGGAGAGCAAAAAACGGGCCTACTGTGCCATCACATGCCAGGAGCGGGGGTGGGTGGGTGAGGGTCGCAGGCGCATGCACAGGGGAAGGGCGCATAGAATTATGGGTGTGGGCATGCACATGCGAGACACCCCACCCCCCCGCTCCTGACACGCGATGGCAAAAAGGTTAGCCATCACTGACCTATACCTTTAAAATTGATATTAATTTATTCCATTCTAAGGAGGTCAGACAACTACTAGCCCCTCTTCCCTATGGGCAATTTTTTTCAAGGGAAAAAAAACCCTGAAAGAAAAGTAGTTTCTGGATACATTAGGTAAATTATTGCCAATTCACCTTTCCAACAAGTAGATTTGATGTTCTTTCGTAAAGACAAATGACAAAAAAAAAAAAAAGGAAGAAGTTGGATTTTCCAGAACAGGGTGACCACATTTTAGCTGAGTTTCTGTATCTGCACTGTGGATCTTTTAACCTTGATCAGCATAAAAGCTTTAAAGGCATTGCCAAGCTTCCAAAGGCTCATAGCTATTTGTGGGGAAATCATAATGATTTTATTGGAAATAGACCAACAAGCAATGCTACTCAGAAGCCAAGAAAAGCGTGAACGGTTACAGGGTGTTCAGATTACCCCGAGGAAAGAAATGTTTTAAGTGCAGAAAAAGGCTGCTCTGAGTTGAAGACAGCCCAGGAGCAAAACATTAGCATTGCATACAATACTAAAAGCATTATTTTTAGTTTTGTTGTCCTCCACTTTCATTCAAAAGCTTGGATAAAATGGCAATATCAGTAAATAGCTTGGCTGGTAGCCTACCGAGAGTCATGAAGAGTTTTGGTCACCACAATATAAAAAAAAGATGTTGAGCTTTTAGAAAGAGTGCAGAGAAGAGCAACAAAGATGATTAAGGGAACTGGAAGCTAAAACATATGAAGAACGGTTGCAGGAATTGGGTATGTCTAGTTTAACTGAGCGGTGGCTCAGTGGCTAAGATGCTGAGCTTGTCGATCAAAAGGTCGGCCAGCAGTTCAGTGGTTCGAATCCCTAGTGCTGCATAACGGGGTGATCTCCTGTTACTTGTCCCAGTTTCTGCCAACCTAGCAGTTCGAAAGCACATAAAAAAATGCAAGTAGAAAAATAGGGACCACCTTTGATGGGAAGGGAACAGCATTCTGTGAGCCTTTTGTGTTGAGTCATGCTGGCCACATGACCACCAAGATATCTTCGGACAGCGCTGGCACTTCGGCTTTGAAACGGAGATGAGCACCGCCCCCTAGAGTCGGGAACAACTAGCACATATGTGCGAGGGGAACCTTTACCTTTAGTTTAATGAAAAGAAGGACTAGGGGTGACATGATAGCACTGTTCCAATATCTTATGGGCTGCCACAAAGAAGAGGGAGTCAAGCTATTCTCCAAAGCACCTGAGGGCAGGACAAGAAGCAATGGGTGGAAACTAATCAAGGAGAGAAGCAACCTTTCCTGACAGTTAGAACAATTAATCAATGGAATGATTTGCCTCCAGATGTTGTGGGTGCTCCAACATTGGAGGTTTTTAAGATGAGATTGGATAACCATTTGTCTGAAATGATATTGGGTTTCCTGCCTGAGCAAGCAATTGGACTAGAAGATCTCCAAGGTCCCTTCTAATTGTTGTAGAGTTGTAGAGACAATAGCGCTACAATTTCCTGATAATCTCCTTTCTAAGTTCTATCCAGGTCAGCCCTGCTTAGATTTTCAAAATCTGCCATAATTGATTTCGGGTGACAACCTTCTGCTCTATACAAACAAAATAGAACTTTTGCAACAGATTCTCCAACAGGCAGTGTCCATTTAATAGGAATTTGGGTGGTTTTCAGAAGTGTTCCCTCAAGTTTAGCTTCTTCCTAATGCAGCACTTCCAAGTCCATTGTGCCTCGGTTGCTCCCAAATTAGCAGAAGGATCTCCAGCTACCAATTGACTATCTCTTTACCATTAGCTGATACTTTACCAACCAAGTGTTCCAGAGCATAAAACCATTTCAAAACAGCAGGTTTACAAACTGTTTCTGCCATCAATTTAGGGATGTGAAGCACAGATGGTGCACAACGTGTTTCAATTTACCATCATCCTAGACTAGAAGAGTTCCAGACGTCATAGAGGAGCAATGCAGAATGGTAAATAACCATGCTGGAAAGCTGAACAAACTCAAGCTGTTTGTATAGCAAAGAAGGTGGTGAAGATCAAGGAGACATTTGAAGGCCTCTTTCCATGCTCTTTTCCAATGTACCCAGTTTCCATTGCTGAGATCACTGTTTCAGAGTGCGCACAGCTTTACTATGTGAGACAACCCAGGAGCAATAATAGCAAACAGAGGTTTATAATAAATAGTGGTTTTATCTACAAAAGAATATATGCTATACATACATGTACTATAGGCAGAGGTCAAACAAGCAGCAATTACAGCAGGGAAGCACACACAGAGAGTGAGAGATGCCCTAACAGGGCCTCTTCTTATCATACAGGCTCTTAAAGGGATAACAGCCAAAAACCTTGCTGACCCATTCCCATCATTACATCATTGCACCAGCTGGTCAGCTCTTAAATCACTACCCTGACACACTGAATATCAGGTTCTCCAGGACTTAAAAAAGAGCAGCCTTTGTCATCAGTAATAACCTATCAGTTTCCTGCAATTATAAAATTATTTTTTTTCCAGCTATCCATTGTCTTCTGAGTGGATGCATGAAAATCACGTCACTCAACCCGACCTCTGAAAAAGTCCTTCCAAATGCTATCAATTACTTGCCACATATTTATTTATTTAACTCATGGCATATCATACACGAACTAGCAGTATATGTTAACACTTCATCCAGATTAGTAGAACACAATAAAATATAGATGTTAAAAAGATCTATGTTCAAATATCAATGTCTAGGTATCTAACCATTGAAGTGCAGCATTGCTTATATTAAAAACACCCAATACTGGATCGATATATGGCTTCAGCTTACAGCTGGTCACAGTGTGATCTACAGTCTGACATGGGACCCCGTAGTCACACTGAAGGGAGGATACTATGCCCTTTTTATACAAAAAATCCCAGCAGACACCATGTGCAGTGCGAATAGAATTCAGGATTGTCTATTAAGCCAATGCAATCCTAAATTGCATTAACAGAGGGATACAATCAAGATCAGGTGAGGTATTAATACTACTTTATAAAGACCACACCTAGAATACTGCATCCAGTTTTGGTCACCACACTATAAAAAAGATGTTGAGACTCTAGAAAGAGTGCAGAGAAGAGCAACCAGGATGATTAGGGGACTGGAGGCTAAAACATATGAAGAACGGTTGCAGGAACTGGGCATGGCTAGTCTAGTAAAGAGAAGGACCAGGGGTGACATGATAATAGTCTTCCAATATTTGAGGGGCTGCCACAGAGAGGAGGAGGTCAAGCTATTTTCCAAGGCACCTGAAGGCCAGACAAGGAATAATGGATGGAAACTGAACAAGGAGAGATTCAACCAGAGGTGGGTTTCAGTAGGTTCTGACCAGTTCTGGAGAACCGGTAGCGGAAATTTTGAGTAGTTCGGAGAACGTGTAAATATCACCTCTGACTGGCCCCACCCCAGGGGTGGGTTCTACTTACCTTTACTATCGGTTTGCAACGGAGCCGTGCATGTGCTCTTTCTTCGCGCGTGCACACTCTTCTGCACATGTGCAGAAGCATTCTGATGATGTTGGGGTCGGTGGGCGGAGCCTCCTGCTGGTTTTACTCCTGGATCTATAGAACCTGTCCAAACTGGGGCAACCCACCATTGCCCCCATCTATTCGCTGCCTCCCGAGTCCCAGCTGATCAGGAGGCAATGTGGATTTTGCAGTAACCTTCCCCTGGATTGGGGAGGGAATGGAGATTTTACAGTATCCTTCCCCTGCCACGCCCACCAAGCCACACCCACCAAACCATACCACGCCCACCAAGCCAAACCCACAGAACTGGTAGTAAAAAAAAATGAAACTGACCACTGGATTCAACTTGGAAATAAGGAGAAATTTTCTGACAGTGAGAACAGAAGTTGCCTTCGTAAATTGTGGGAACTTCATCACTGGAGGCTTTCAAGAAGAGATTGGACTGCCATTTGTTAGAAATGTCTCCCGCTTGGGCAGGGAGTTGGACTAGATGACCTACAAGGTCCCTTCCAACTTTGCTAATCTAATCTAATCTAATCTAATCTAATCTAATCTAATCTAATCTAATCTAATCTAATCTAATCTAATCTAATCTAATCTAATTCTAGTGGACCATCATTTAAATATAAGCCAGCAAGTGTGCTGCAGCTGCCAAAAAAGCCAATGCACTCCTAGAATGCATCAAGAAAGGGATACTATCAAGGTCATGAGAAGTGATAATACTGCTTTTCACTGGACTAGTGAGCCCACACTTGGAATACTGCATTCAATTCTGGCCACCACAATATAAAAAAAGATGCTGAGAGCAGTGCTGGGTTGCTACCGGTTCACCCTGGATCGGGCGAACCGGTAGCGGTGGTGGCGGGAGGCTCCACCCACCCACCCGAATGCTTCTGCGCATGCACATGCACAAGCGAACCAATAGCAAACTAAATTGAAACCCACTACTAGCCGAGACCCTAAAACGAATGCAGAGGAGAGCAACTAAGATTATTTATTTATTTTATTTATTTTATTTTACTTCAAATTTATATACTGCCCTTCTTCCTGGGAACTCAGGGCGGTGTACAGCCAGATAAAAACACATAATATAAACATTAAGAACCAATTAAAAGGAAATATCTCAATTTGGCCAAAAAATTTAAGAAAGATACAAATTTAAAATCATTTAAAAGGCATTGTTAGGCCAGCCCGGCTTGTTGGAAAAGGAAAGTTTTAAGGGAACGGCGGAAGGCACGGAGGTCTTGGATTCTCCTTATCTCTGGGGGCAGCTGATTCCAGAGGGTAGGTGCCCCCACAGAGAAGGCTCTCCCCCTGGGGGTCACCAGCCTGCATTTCTTGGTTGATGGCACCCCGAGGAGGCCCTCTCTGTGGGAGCGCACAGGTTGATGGGAGGTCGTCGGTGGCAGAAGGCGGTCTTGGAGATAAGATTATGAGTGTTTTGCAGGATAAATTCCACGAGGAACAGTTAAGGGAATTAGGCATGTCTAGCCTAACCAAGAGAAGAATTAGGGGTGACATGATAGCAGTCTTCCTGTACTTAAGGGGCTGCAACAGAAAAGAGGGGGTTGACTTATTAACCAAAGCTCCAGAGGAGCAAGCGGCACTGGATGGAAACTTGCTAAAGAGAAATCCTATCTGGAACTAAGGAGGAACTTCCGGATAGTGAGAAAAATTAATCAGTGGGACAGTTTACTTCCCCAAGTCGTGTTTGCATCATTGCTGGAAGAAAGGATTAGATAACCCTTGTCTGGAATGATGTAAGGTCTCCTGCCATGTACAGATTGTTGGGTTGAAAGACCTGCAAAGTCCCTTCCAGCCCTGTGATTCTATAAATCTATGATTCTTGATTAAGACTCTTTGTATTGTAGGAAGTTAAAACCCACCCGTCTCCTAGAAAAAGGAAATATTTTATGAAATATTAAAAGGGCAGAATATTTCCCCTAAAAGGGAGTCAGAAACTCAGGGGGGGCCTCCCACCTTTGTTAATGGGCCATTAAGGCCTGAGCTGGTCCATTCTACATAACAAAGATCTACCTCCTTCAGGCAGAGCCATTTAATTGCTCTTCATTGCATCACCCAAAAAGATTCAACCAACCTTAGCACTCAGACAACCTACAAAGCTAGCCATGACCTCTGACAGCAACCTATCAGGATACTCTTCCTTTGCCCCAGGAAGTTCGAAGCCAGAGAGGTTATAAAACCCAGGGACTCTCAGCATCTCTTCCCTTTTTTCTGCCCAGGATCTCAAGCCATGTGATCCTGTTCATCAATAAACCTTCTTTCCAAGCAACTTCCATGTTTCCAGTATCCTTCTCCTCACTTGGAGCTGAACCCAGATGGACATTTCTTCCAACAGTATGTAGGACCCCTAGAACAGGGGTGAAATTCAGCAAGTTCTGACAGGTTCTAGAGAACCGGTTGCGGAAATTTTGAGTAATTCGGAGTGCCAGCACCTCTGGCTGGCCCCAGAGTGGGGTGGGAATGGAGATTTTGCAATATCCTTCCTCCAGGAGTGGGGAGTGGGAATGGGGATTTTGCAGTATCCTTCCCTTGGTGTGGGGTGGGAATGGAGATTTTGCAGTATGCTTCCCCTGCCATGCCCACCAATTTGAATTTCACAGCTGCCCTAGAAGGGTTTCTCTGTTGGCCTGCAACTGAGCTTGGCAGAAACTATTAAAATTCAGATTTGGATGTTTTTTGCTACTGATTGATTTCTGCTGTAACACTTAACAATTGTTTTTCTTTTCCCATTGGCCTTGGGCAAACAGCTGCCTGTTACTCCATTGGGCCTGCCATAGTTAACTCTGGCCTTCTTTTGGCTCCTGTCTTCACCGACCAGATGTCATTTCATCCAAACAAAATAACACTATCCCTTTGCGGACTTCCGGTTGGCGAGCTGCAGCGACATGGTGCTGAGTGAGTGATCGCCACTCCTCAACACCGTTTGTCACCGCGTTTTGGGGATCCCTTCGGGGGCGCGGGTCCTGGAGAGCCCCGCAGACAATAGAGAGAGCTGGGTGAGCGAGAAAGTGAAGCACAAACACTTCTCGCAAAATCGGGCAGCTCTGTCAAACTGACGCGTGTGAAGTCAGCCTTTCAATGACTGACCTGAAGCTGTGGTAGCCGACAACTAGATGGGAAGCAAGGAAGATCGGAGGCTGCAGTGCCGAGATTGAAACGTGTCCTCCTGCATATGTGAGATTGAACATCAGGAAGGGGTCGGCGGAGTTGGGCGAGAAGGGCTTAAACGGAAAAAGGCGGCGACGGAGATCGGAGAACAGTCTGAATGACTATGGAGCTCGACAAGCCGGCATTTCATGTATATATGTATAAACACTGCGAATCCGATGTCAAACAGAATTGTTATTATATTTTATTTGTGTAAAAAAAAAAAACCAATAAAGTGTAAATAAAAAAAAACACTATGCCTTTGCAAGACATTTGTGAGCCTATTAACCACTGGGATCTTGTGGTTGATGAAACACTAGTTGTCTTCTTGACAAGCCACCGAGATGTCAAGATTAAGTCCCAGGGCTTAATCTAGGATGGTTTAAGAAAGGAATTGATGTCTTTTTGAAGCCAGCAGTAGCTGTTGACACCAGGTTCATTGTAATGTGAAAATAGAATAGGGAATTGGAGAAAAGATAGCATTTGCTACTAATTGCCTGACATTGCTGGAAATCAAAGTCAGAAATAAATTCATTGTGCAGAGCAACTGACATGCCGTTTCTATTTTAAATTACACTAAGAGAGGTCCATTTGCAATTACGAGATAAAGTGTCACATCCAGCCCAAGGTTTATTTTTAAAAATTATATCGGTATTTCAGAATAAAAATGACTGAACAGAAATGGAAACATCTCAGGTTAGAACAAAAGGAGAAATAAAACAGAAGAAATAGGAAATTGTGCCATAAAAACCTAGATCGAAAAGAGCAATAAATCCCACAAGTGATCACAGAAATAATTTATTTTACTTTTTTATTTGTTTGTAAACCACCTTCATTATTTTCACAAATAACTGAAGCAGGTGAACATATCCAACATATCTTCCTATTCCTATTTTCCGCACAATAACACAATTCTGAGAGCAATCCCTGAGACGTGGATTGTGCTGAGAGAGAATGACTGGCCTGAAGTCACCCAGCTGGGTTTCATGCCTAAGGCAGAACTAGAATTTACAATCTCCTAGTGATTGGCCCAAAGTCAGCCAGCGGGCTTTCATCAGTTAAGTAGGACTTAAGCTCCCAATCACCTGCTTTGTAGCCTGGTGCCTTAACCACTAAACCAAACTGGTTACATATATTCTTATTTAAAAGCTTAGAACAGGTCTGTCAAACTTGTAGCCCACGGCCGGATGCATCACACGCTGGCGATGCCCACACCCGGTTTAGTGAAGGGGGGGGGGAAATCATGATATGTCATGTGATGATGCCGTGACGATGTGAGTTTGACACCCCTGGCTTAGAAGGACATTTTTACTGAATCTAAATGTTACAAAAAGACCAGCTAGACAAATGGCTTTCAGAAGTGTACACTGACTAACCTCAATTTGGACTCACAAATCCTGGATGCACTAAAGTAAGAGCTAGGGCAGGTTCAGTAACCAACCCATGAACTGGGCAGCCTGTAATTTAAAGGAAAATCATGGCTGTGAAAAGTTTTGGGACATGTGCTTGCTTGAAACCTGACTGGAAGCTCACAGAAGGTGAGATCTGAAATCTGAAATTAATTGGCATAGAAATTGGATACTTCAAGAATTGAAAATTCTTACCAGAACTTTTCCCCTGGCTGCTAGACCTTCATGGTTGAAAGCTTTTGGAAGCCACAGAAGGAATCCTATTCTGTTGCCTCTATCAATGCCGTCCCCTTTGCATTAGAACAATTAAAAGCAACCATTAAGGCTCCCTGACCTGATCAATTTTAATCTTTTGCCAAGAACTTGTTTCAAAACTCACGTTTTGAAAAAAAAAGTAGGGATTGTAGGAAGTTAGCACCCACCTCTTTCCTAGAATGAAATATTTTAGGAAATATTAAAAAGGCAGAATATTATGTTTCTCTGGTCGAGAAATGGAGAAACATGCTTTAAAGACAAAACAACTCCCACCTTCCTGCCGCCCCCCTTTGTTAATGGGCCAGAGGCAGAAACTCAATCTTTGACAATAGGACCCATCTAGCAACAGAAACTCACCACATGGCACCTGGGAAGATTACATCAGCCAGCAAGGCTAGCTAAGACCCCCACCTCCTGGGAGTCTGACAACCAATCAGGACACTCTTTCAGGGCACCAGGAAGTTCAAAGCCAGAGAGAGCATAAAACCCAGGGACTCGCTGTATCTCGTCCCCTTTTCTGTTCAGGAACTCGAACCATGTCATCCTGTCCACCATTAAACCATCTTTCCAAGCAGTCTCCATGTTTCCAGTGTCTTTTTTCCCCACTTGGAGCTGAACCCAGAAGGATATTTCTTCCTACAGAAGTTAAGAAGAAATAATCTGCTCTTGATTTGAAGAGATGAGAGAAAGATTTTGGACAGAGAAAAATCACATGAGTATTAAGAGTTGTGCTTCTCCACCATTTATGCCTCTTCAAAGAATGATTATTTGAAATGTACAGGAAAGGCTCCAATTTATGACTCAAAGAGACTCTCCTGGTTGAAATTTCCCCTCACAAAGTGTGTTTACATAGCATGTTTCTTTTTTATATATATATATAAACTTTATTGAGGTTTTTTTACAAAACAAAAAAAAAAAAGAAAAAAGGAAAAAAGAAAAAAGGAAAAACAAACATTCAAACAGAAACATAAAACATAAAACACATAAGTATGATAACATTTTCAATTAGTATCGGATGTGCAGTGTTTTAACTATTTACATAAATAGTACTTGGTGACATTTCAACTCACTTTTAACCAATATTTAACACACCTTTAGATCTTTCTTTCATTTTGTCATGCAACCACTTGTACCACCTTTCCCATACCATATAGTAAACTGACTTCTCATCATTTAATTCATAAGTTAATTTAGTCATCTCTGCACACTCGAGTATTTTCTTAATTGTAAGCTCTTCTGGTGGTTGAGTTTTCTCTTTCCAGTAATGTGCGTATGCCAATCTAGCGGCTGTAATTATGTGGATCATTAAATGTATCATTTCCTTTCTATATGGTTTCTTTATTATTCCCAGGAGGAAAATCTCTGGTGTTAGTTCAATATCTTCGTCAATTATTTCTTGTAACCACCTCCTAATTTTATTCCAGTATCCTTTTGCTTCCGGGCATGTCCACCACATGTAAAAGAAGGTGCCTTGACCATGGCCACATTTCCAACAGTTGGGATGTATATTGGGATATATCTTTGCTAGTCTGGCCGGGGCTAGGTACCATCTATGCAACATTTTGTAATGGTTTTCCTTATATGCCACCGCTCTAGTAAGTTTAAGATTTCTGTTCCATGCCTCCTCCCATTCCCCAAAATTTATATCACGCCCTATATTTTTCTCCCATGCAATTATTTGGTTCTTTGTGACATCTTCGAACTTACCCTCGCCTAATAAATAATTGTATAGTTTTGCCAGAATCTTTTTATTTGTTCCCATCAGGACTTTATCCAATCCATTTGGTCCAAGTTCTAAACCGTATTGTTCTTTATCTCTCTGACATCTGGATTTTACTTGTGAGTAGGTCCACCAATCTAGGATTATTCCTTGCTCTCGTAAGGTGTCATTTGGTTTAAGCCTCCCTCCTTTGTCCAAAATATCTTTGTATCTGCCCATTTTCTCCCTCTCCCACCTATTTGGGTGGGTCAGGGCCTCCATCGTTGAGAGCCAATTTGGAATTTTTTTGTAATATTTCTGCCTAATCTGAGTCCATGTTTGTACCAAGGAGTCTCTAATTTTATGTCTGTGGAAATGTGTCTTCCTTTTCTTCTCCGTGTCCCAAATGTGGGCGTGCCAGCCTTTTTGCAAGTCATGGCCTTCTAAACTGAGAATCCTCTCATTTTCCAGGGTGATCCAGTCTCTTAACCAAACTAGTTTAGCTGCCCTGTAGTATGTTTCCCAATCCGGGAGTCCAAATCCGCCTATATCTCTTTTGCCCCTTAAAATTTTAATGGAAAATCTCGGTTTTTTTCCCTCCCATATAAATTTTCTAATGATTTGGTCTAATTCTAAAAAAAAAAATTTGTTTAGATTTATCGGTATATTTTGGAATAAGAATAATATTCTGGGGAGGATGTTCATCTTAATTGTGGCTATCTTGCCCAAAAGTGATAGTTTTATTTTTTTTCAGCTATCTAGGTCTTGTTTCATTTTTCTAATTAGGGGAATATAATTATCGTCTTTCAAGGTCGAACATCTAGATGTAATCCAAATTCCTAGGTATTTAATTTTTTTGGCAACCTGTAATCCTAATACTTCTTCTATCTCGTTCTTCTGGCTCTCAGTTGTGTTCTTGATCAATACTTTGGTTTTAGTTTTGTTCAGTATAAAGCCTGCCACCTCTCCATATTTACTTAATTCCTCTAATACTTTAGGTCCTGATTCTATGGGGTCTTCAAGGATTAAAGCTACGTCGTCCACAAATGCTTGCGTCTTGTAGGTCTCCTTCCTGATCTTCAAACCTTTTATTTCCTCGTTAGATCTAATTTTCCGGAGAAGAACTTCTAGGGCCAAAATAAACAATAAGGGGGATAGGGGACAACCTTGCCTTACTCCCTTACTAATTTGGAATGTTTTGGTCCTATCCCCATTCACCAGGATGCTCGCCTTTTGGTTATTATATATAGATTTAATCATCATTTCAAAATTTGTTCCGAATTTCATAATCTCAATTTGTTTAATCATAAATTTCCAATTTAGATTGTCGAATGCTTTTTGAGCATCAACAAAGATCAGAGCCATCTGTTTTCCGGGGTGTTCTTCATAATACTCTAGTGTGTCTAGCACGATTCTCAAATTATCCCTAATTTGTCTCCCCGGTAAAAATCCATTCTGGTCTTTGTATATCCAATTATTTAAAATCTTTTTCATTCTTTCTGCCATTATACCCATGAATAATTTGTAGTCAGTATTTAGGAGCGAAATTGGTCTGTAATTTTGAATTTGTTTTAGGTCGGCACCTTCTTTCGGCACAAGTGTAACATGCGCCTCTTTCCATGACTCTGGAATTTTTTGGTCTAACAATACATCATTAAAAATTTCTACTAATTTCGGTTGGAGTATTTCTTCTAATTTTTTATATATTTCCCCTGGGAATCCGTCAGGTCCTGGAGCTTTATTATTTTTCAATTTGGAGAGGGCTGTTTTTAATTCTTCAATTGTAATCTTTCTGTTGAGCATTTCTTTCTCATCTTCAGTTATTTGTGGGAGCTCTGCTTTTATCAAATATTGTTCTATTTTGTCATCCGGTATCTCCTCTTCTTTGTATAGGGATTCGTAGTATTCTCTCACCCTATCCCGTTTTCCTTCCTCGTTAGTCAATATTTCGCCCTTAGAGTCTTCTAAGGTATGAATTATTCCCCTTTCATTTTCCTTTTTTAATTTATAAGCCAGCCACCTGCCCGATTTGTTAGTATTCTCAAAAAGATATTGTTTCATTCTTTTCATTCTTTGTGCCAGCTCTTCTTGCTCCATGATATTTACTTTATGCTTCCACATCATCCAATTTTCTTTGGCAGCTTCATCTTCTGGGTTATCTTGGAGTTTTCTTTCTGATTCTCCTATGTGATTTAAATAGTCTTCCAGGATCTTCCTTTCTTCTTTATTTTTATGTGCAGTATATGAAATCGCGACTCCTCTCAGATAGGCCTTCATTGTATCCCATACTATTGCACGAGATGTGCCTTTGTTTTCATTTTCCTTAAAAAAGAGGTTTATTTCTTCTTTGAATTTTTGTATACAGTCTTTGTCACCCAATAATTTAGCATTTAACCTCCACCTCCGTTGGTATTTCCTCTGAACAAGCTTCCATCTAATTTCTAGCGGATTATGATCTGCCCAATCATTTGGGTTAATTACTGCTGTTCCGATTTCTAACCCCAAATTCCTACTAACCCATGCCATGTCAATTCTGGACCACGACTTTTGTGCATTTGAAAAGAAGGTATATTGCCTATCGTTTGGATGCAAGGTACGCCAAATGTCAATTAAATCTAATTCATCGACTAACTCGAAAAAAGCTCTCGGTAAATTTGTCCTTTTATTTATTTATTTTCTTTATTGCTCTTGTGGTCCTTCTCCGGGTCCACAATACCATTGAAATCCCCTATCATACAGATTTCGTTATATGCCATTTTCACTAATTGTTCATGGAGTTTCTTAAAAAATTCTCCCTGTTTTTTATTTGGGGCATAAATGCCCACTAATAATACCTTGGAATTCCCTCTCTTAATTTCAATCATGAGGATTCTACCTTTTTGTATCTTTGAATTTCAATTCTGCTTCAATTCCTTTTTTTACGTAAAAAAGCATGTAGCATGTTTCATCTCGTAACTGAATTGGTCAACATTTTGGATTTACACAACACATTGAATGGAAAACCAAGCAGGTAATATTTGGCGCAAGTACTGAAATTATGACAGGAGTTCAAATTGAAATGAACCAAAAGCTTACAGCTCCCAATCCTCCTCACATCTATCTTCTTTGCTTAAAAAAAAAAGCTGTTTTTGATTGTAATCTGATCGCCTCCTGTGCCAAATTTGCACTTGCATGAACTGCATTCCTTGAATTAGGGGTTGAGCAGAATTGCTACATTGGCAGGTTTTGCATCTGCATTGATTTTCTTGAAACCTCTTTAAACAGAAATGTAATTTACAAAGCAATACGCGGGTTTTAATTTCTTGACCCAAGCAAAATGCAGCAATAATTCCCCTTGGCTCAGAATTCCTGAATACATGTACAGTAGTCCTTGAGTTAGAACCATTTATTTAGCGGCCTTTTGAACTTATGACTGTGCTGAAAAAAAAGTGACAATGTCCTCACCCTTATGACCATTGTAGTGTCCCTTGATCCCGTGATCAAAATTTGGACAACTGGCAACCAGCATGCAACTTATGATGTTTGAAGCATCTGAAGATCACACGATCACCATTTGTGACTTCTCCAAAGTTTCCAAACAGGAAGATTAAAGGAGAAAGAAAAATTTGCTTGATGACTATGTGATTCACTTAACCACAGTACAGGTAGTCCTTGACTTACAACAGTTCATTTAATGTAAATCAATCAATCAATCAATCAATCAATCAATCAATCAATCAGTTTATTACAGTCTTAGACCAGAGACCAGAACAAATAAAAACACTCAGTAAATATATGATTAAAAATTCTAGTATAAAATAATAAATAACAACTAAAATCTATAATAAAATCTAGTTTGTCAATTACACATGGTCTAACTATACTAAAATTACAATCCATAAACTGTGTGGCCCACTGTAGGTTCAACGCTAAAAGGGAAAAGACTAAGTGTCAGACCTGGAAGCCATCTTTTACATTTGGGCCTTCAGGCCTGCCACATTTTCTTCTGTGGGAAAATGGGAAGGGGGATTGCATAGAGTATGGATGATATGTAGTGAAAATAACATTCCTTTCTCAGAGAGTCAAGGACGTCTTGCCCTAGCACCTGGAGTCGGATGACTGGAAGATGTCTCCAGTTTGGACGGTGGATGATTGGACCATGTGATGGACATGTAGGTGCTGGGCAAGGACTTGAACTTTCACTTGGGCAGGGAAACCTGGAAACTTTCAGATTCAGGTTTTCCCAGATGTGCCAGTATGACATCTTCAATAAAAAGGAACTTTGAGGAAACTCAAGCCTCCGAGTCTTCTTTCATTGGGAGTGTTACTTGGAACTCTGACAGCAGTGCAAAGGATTTGCCACATTTGTTATATAACGTAACTATGGCGAAGAAGACACATGTTTGAAAGGAATCCCCAGTGCTGCTGCGCAGAATCTGGCCACCTGCGCTGTAGTTATGGACTGTTCATCCTTAAGCAGTCACTGAAGATACCAGTATCAGAATGGCCAGGATACCTAGCTGTCAGCTTCCGCTTCTATATTGCTTGCTTGCTACGGCTGCCATTGTAACGGGGGGAGGGGGAGCTGTCTGGGTATTTGGGAGGGGGGAAGCGAGCTGGTGGAGATGTCTCGTAACAGGGAGTGAATTGGAGAAAGTTTCCCTCAGCGCTTTCTCTGCAGCTGGGGCGCATGCTGATAACCAGTTGAGGTCAACCGTCCTGGCATACCAGAAGGATGGAGCCATCGGAAGCTGCACCCCACATGACACCTTGGGGGGATGTGGATTGGTCAATCCTGACTGGTCCCTTGGGGGGAGGGTTTTGGGGATGCTTTCTGTATGTGATTTTCGCGCCTATTGCCTTAGACCTTGCTTTTCTTTGGTTGCATTCAGTTCATATTCAGTAAAAGTACCTTTCTCTACAAAAATGGAGTCAGGATTTTTCTTTCTTGAGTACTGAAAGGAGGCATACCAGACACTAGCAGTTTTTGGCAGAATACGTTTTTTCCTAATCTCTGTGTAAAAGGAACATCTAAGGAGCATGTAACCCACAGTCTCCACCTCTTCTGCACTGCAGGAACAGAGTCTTTCCATCAATGGTTATTATTATTATTATTATTATTATTATTATTATTATTATTATTTATTGAATATCCTGAAGGACTCAGGGCGGTGAACAGCCAAAAGATAAAATACATATAATACAAATGTTAAAAAACCATGAAAATACAATTAAATAATTTGGCCCAGAAAACAAAATTTAAAACCCCCAATTTTATAGGACAAATTTAAAATTTAAAAAATTTAAGAACAGTTTAAAAAGAGGTTAGGCCAGGCCGGCCTGCTGGAATAGGAATGTTTTGAGGGCATGGCGGAAAACGCGCAGATCAGTGATCCTCCGTATCTCTGGGGGGGAGCTCGTTCCAGATGGCAGGTGCTCCCACAGAGAAGGTTCTCCCCCTGGGGGCCACCAGTCAACACTGTTTGACTGACGGCACCCTAAGAAGCCCCTCTCTATGGGAGCGTACTAGTCGGTGAGAGGGTACTGGTGGCAGAAGGCGGTCTCGTAGATACCCCGGTCCTAGGCCATGGAGCGCTCTAAAGGTGGTAACCAAAACCTTGAAGCACACCCGGAAGACCACCAGGAGCCAGTGCAGCTCGTGCAGGAGGGGGGGTCACATGGCAGCGCCACGTCGCTCCCATAACCACTAAATGGTGTTCATTTAGTGACCATTTGAAGTTACAATGGCACTGAAAAAAGTGACTTTTGACCGTTTTTCACACTTACAACCATTGCAGCATCCCCGTGGCCATGTGATTTACATTCAGATGGTTGACAACTGACTCACATTCACAATGGTTATTTTATTTATTTATCAAATTTTTATACCGCCCTTCTCCCAAAGGGACTCAGGGCGGTGTACAGCCAAGATAAAAACTAGCAATATAAAAGTTAAAAACAATTTAAAATTATTAGATAGTTTGGCCAATCATCTAAAACACAATAACCCATTAAAATAATGTTTTAGGCCAGCCCTGCTTGATGGAATAATAGCGTTTTAAGGGCGCGGCGGAAAGTATGGAGGTCGGAAATCCGACGAATCTCTGGGGGCAGCTCGTTCCAGAGGGCAGGTGCTCCCACAGAGAAGGCTCTCCCCCTGGGGGTCGCCAGTCGACACTGTTTAACCGATGGCACCCTGAGCAGACCCTCTCTGTGGGAGTGTACTGGTCGGCGGGAGGCTATCGGAGGCAGAAGGCAGTCTTGTAAATATCCAGATCCTATGCCATGGAGCGCTTTAAAGGTGGCGACCAACACCTTGAATCGCACCCGGAAGACCACTGGGAGCCAGTGCAGCCCCCATAATCACCCGCGCGGCCGCATTCTGGACCAGGTGGAGCCTCCGGGTGCTCTTCAAGGGGAGCCCCATGTAGACAGTGCTACAGTAGTCCAGACAGAAAGTGATGAGGGCATGAGTGACCATGTGCAAGGCGTCCCGGTCCAGAAAGGGGCGCAACTGGTGGATCAGGCGAACCTGATAAAAAGCCCCCCTGGCCACAGCCGTCAGATGGTCCTCTAAAGACAGCTGAGAGTCCAGGAGGACACCCAAGTTGCGAACCCTCTCTGAGGGGGCCAAGGTCTCACCCCCTATAGTCAGTGATGGAACCAACTGACTATGATGGGACGCTGGAAACCACAGCCACTCGGTCTTGGACGGGTTAAGCCTGAGCTTGTTTCTCCCCATCCAGATCCGTACGGCCTCCAGGCACCAGGTCATCACTTCAAGGGCATCATTGGGGTGGCCCGGGGTGGAAATGTACAGCTGAGTGTCATCAGCATACTGATGGAAATCCACCCTGAAGCCACGGATGATCTCACCCAGCGGCTTCACATAAATGTTGAACAGGAGAGGCGAGAGGACCGACCCCTGCAGCACCCCACAAACTAGGCGCCTCGGGGTCGACCTCTGCCCCCCTGTCAACACAGACTGCATACGGTCAGAAAGGAAGGAGGAGAACCACCATAACACGGTGCCCGCCACCCCTAACTCCTCCAACCAACGCAGCATGATACCATGGTCGATGGTATCAAAAGCCGCTGAGAGATCTAATAGGACCAGGACAGAGGAACAACCCCTGTCCCGAGCCCTCCAGAGATCCTCAACCAATGCGACCAATGCTGTTTCCATGCTATACCCAGGCCTGAAGCCCGACTGGAACAGATCTAGTGGTTGCAGTGTCCCGGGATCACATGATCACTTTTTGCATCCTTCCAACAAGCAAAATCAATGGGGAAGTCAGATTCAGTTAACAACCGTGTTATTAATTTAACCATTACAGAGATTCACTTAACAACAGTAGCAAGAAAGGTGGGGCAAAACTCATTTGACAAATTTGTCACTTAGCAACATAAATCTGCGGTTCCATTGTGGTCATAGGTTGAGGATTCCCTGTAATTCCACAGCCTAAAAGGTCATAATATTGGCCACAATTTTAATGACTGCTTTGCTTAGTGGCAGAAGTTCTAGTCCCAATTGTAGTCGCAAGTTGAGGATTGTTCTGTAAGAGCAAACTTCACACTGCAAATATATAAGCAAGATTACCGCAGGGATCTTGTTAATGCAGTCGTTCCAAAACGAAATCACCAACTTAACTGCTGTGAAAATTAAATATGCAACCGAGATTATGAAAACATTTCCATTTTATAAACCGCAAGCCCATTCTTTCTCTCTCTCTTTTTTAAACCCAGCACACATCTGTTGAAATTTGATCAGCCCTTTGTTTTTTTAAGTGGCTCTTCATCATGAAAGTTCCCAGGCAGCCGTTAAAAAAAAAAAAAAAAAAAGAGGGAAATCACCAGAAAGGAACTGTGTACAGACATTGAAGAAAACTTAAAATAATTTCAAGCATTCCTTGTTGCTGCTTTTAACAGCTGGATGAATTCCAAATTAAGGGAACTTGGGAAATCAAGTTGCAGACCATTGGAGGGAGGACTTGTGCAGTGACAAACAAGACCTTCACACGCTTACATGCACATGCACTCAAGGTTCTTAGGCTCATGTTTTGTGCAACAGTCCAAAGAGAAAATTTGCACTGAACTGGCTTTTAAGGAGAAAAAAAAAAAGGGGGGGGGGAACCTACCAAAAGCAAATTTCATTCCCATCAAATCCAATGAGAACAACTGAAACAAAATCTTGCTCAATAGTACCTTGCTCAATAGTAGTAATTGTGAGAGGGAACTTGGAGTCCTAGTGCACAACCATTTAAATATGGGCCAGCAGTGTGCAGCAGCTGCCAAAAAAGCCAACACAGTTCTAGGCTGCATAAACAGAGGGATAGATCACGTGAAGTGTTAATACCACTTAATAATAACTTGTTAAGGCTATAATTGGAATACTGCATCCAGTTTTGGTCTCCACGATGTAAAAAAGATGTGGAGACTCTAGAAAGAGTGCAGAGAAGAGCAACGAAGATGATTAGGGAACTGGAGACTAAAACGTATGAAGAATGGATGCAGGAACTGGGTATGCCTAGTCTAATGAAAAGAAGGACTAGGGGAGACATGATAGCCGTGTTCCAATATCTCAGGGGCTGCCACAAAGAAGAGGGAGTCAAGCTATTCTCCAAAGCACCTGAGAGTAGGACAAGAAGAAATGGATGGAAACTAATCAAGGAGAGAAGCAACTTAGAACTAAGGAGAAATTTCCTGACAATTAGAACAATTAATCAGTGGAACAACTTGCCTGCAGACTTTGTGAATGCTCCAACACTGGAAATTTTTAAGAAGATGTTGGATAACCATTTGTCTGAAGTGGAGTAGGGTTTCCTGCCTGGACACGGGGTTGCATTAGAAGACCTCCAAGGTCCCTTCCAACTCTGTTATTCTATTCTATTCTATTCTATTCTATTCTATTCTATTCTGTTCTGTTCTGTTCTGTTCTGTTCTGTTCTGTTCTGTTCTATTCTAAAAAACAGTCTAGACCAGCGCTTCTCAACCTTGGCAAATTGAAGACACATGGATTTCAAGTCCCAGAATTCCACAGCTACCACTATATGTTGTGGTCAGGGGTGTCAAACTCGCATCATCAGGGAGTCATCACGTGACGTATCGTGACTTTTCCACCCTTCGCTAAACCATGTCTGGCCAGTGTGTGATGCATCCAGCCCACAGGCTGCGAGTTTACCACCCCTGTTGTAGAAGACTCCTGTTTTTACTTCTGGGGCTGCTGGGTCTTTTGATTTACTTAGGATGCTTTGAAGGGCTTTATTTATTTTTATTTATTTTATTTCATTAAATTTCTATACTGCCCTTCTCCCGAAGGACTCAGGGCGGTGAACAGCCACAAGATAAAACACATAAATACAAAAATTTAAAATAAATTAGAAACGAATTAAATAATTTGGCTGAACAAATTTAAAATACCCCATAATTTAAAAACAAATTAAAATTTACATTTAAAAAGGGGAGAAGATTTAGGCCAGGCCAGCTTGATGAAATAAAAAAGTCTTAAGCGCGCGACGGAAGGTGCGCAGATCCTTTAGTTGCATATAAATCGAACAAATAAATAAATAAATAAATAAATAAATAAATAAATACAAAACATTTTGTATTTGAGCATGCAAGAAAGGGAAAGAGGAAAGACAAAGAAAAAGAAGGAAAGACGGGAAGAGAGCAAGGAGGGGAAAATAAGGGAAAAGGGAAAGGCAGAAGGAAGAAGGAAGGAGAATGAAGAGGGAAGGAAAAAGAAGAGAAGGAAGGAAGGGAGGGAGGGAGGGAGGGAGGGAGGGAGGAAGGAAGGAAGGAAGGAAAGAAGGAAGGAAAGAAGGAAGGAAAGAAGAAAGGAGATTATAATGAGAGTGAGGGACGGTCTCAGTCAGTGGTGGGTTGCCCCCGGTTCAGACCGGTTCACAAGAACCGGTAGTAAAACTGGCTGGAGGCTCTGCCCACTGACCCAGACATCATCATAAGTGATCTGTGCATGCATGATGCGAACTGGTAGTAAATGTAAGTAGAACCCACCCCTGGTCTCAATGAAGTCCTGCCTTAGCACATGGCCACCACAGGTGCCCCCGACACGAGTCCTGTGTCACACTCACCATGGCCATGCTCACCCCCCGGCCATGCCCACCATGGTCACTCCCACCACTGGCCATGTTCCCTCCCAGCCGTCCGAGGTCAAATACAACCCTGATGCAGCACCCAATGAAATTGAGTTTAACACCTCAGGTCTAGGCAGTCCCGGGTTTATAAGAATCAGTGGCTCGAATTTCTCCTAAGATTAATTGCCTGAAGATTCTTTCAATATATAGTCAGGAAATGGATTAATTTTGTCCAAGCAAGGATATATTCATTGATGAATCTGCTTCATCTTACTTCATTTGTGACATGACATTTATTTCGCTGTTTACCCCGAAACCTATCATTTCAATTCATTTTATACATATTTTTATAGTCCAATGTTCCTGCCAAAAACACTCTCCTTTTTCTAGCATGCTGTGTGCCCTAAATTATGCAATTTTGTACACAACTGAACATAGCATCTAGCATTGCTGTGTGCACTTTGGTGCTCAGAATCCAGAGGTTTCCAGTTAAACATAAAATGGTCCTGTTGAAAAAGTCCAGCCTTTAAAAAAAAAAATCGCTGAAATGCTTTTGAATATTCTTTCTATTGTCATCAAACCACCTTAAAAAAAAAAAATCAGGAAAAAAGAAGTGACCCCCGAAGAGGTGAAAAAGTGAAACAGACAAAACAGCACAAAGAAACGGGCCAAGAAAAACATCTTATGTAAGCATCTCCTTTAACTTATCTTCAATTGTCTTTATCTTTGGAATATTGTGACATCTAGAGATAAAATTGGCAAGTGAGTAGCAAAGTATGTGAAGATAGGGCAGAAAAAGAGGTTGAAGGTGGTGCCAAGCTGAAAATTTCTCCTGCCTTTCTTCTCCATCAGCTCGCATTCGATTTGATGAGAGCTTTAGAATATATTCAAAAGAAAAACATTCTTGAATTTATGTGCGACTGTCTTTTCTTTGCAGTGGAATATTGCCTTCTTGGTGTTAGCCTTAGAAATTATTCATTAGCCCGGTATGCCTTACCTACATAGGATCCAAGCCGGAAAGATAAATTTATATTTTGTAATGGCTCAATGGTTAATGACACTGAGCTGCAAAGTTGACAGCCCTGGTTAAAGACTCAAGTGCCACACGACAGGGTGAGCTTCTGTTACTTGCCCCAGCTCCTGCTAACACAGCAGTTAAAAAGCATGCAAAGGCAAGTAGACGAATACCATATTTTCACTCAATCACTCAGAATAGAGCTGGAAGGGACCTCGGAGGTCTTCTAGTCCAACCCCCTGCTCAAGCAGGAAACCCTATACTATTTGAGGCAACTGGCTGTCCGGTCTCTTCTTAAAAGCCTCCAGTGTTGGAGCACTCACAACTTCAAACTGGTTCATTTTCGGACTATATGACACACCTAAATTTAGAAGAGGAAAACAACAACAAAAAGTTTTTGGCCTCCACACACCCCATTTTCTGCCCCCCCTTTTTTGGCCCTTTTCCAGCCTTTTTTCTGCCCATTTTTGAGGCTTTTTTCTGCCCATTTTTGAGGCTTCTTCTGCTCATTTTTGAGGCTTTTTTCTGCCCATTTTTGAGGCTTCTTCTGCTCATTTTTGAGGCTTTTTCTGCTCGTTTTTGAGGCTTTTTTCAGCCCATTTTTGGGGCTTTTTTCAGCCCATTTTTGAGACTTTTTTGGCCCATTTTTGAGGCTTCTTCTGCTCATTTTTGAGGCTTTTTCTGCTCATTTTTGAGGCTTTTTTCGGCACATTTTTAGGGGCTTTTTGGCCTGTTTTGGGGGCTTTTTTCAGCCCATTTTTGGGGCTTTCTTCAGCCCATTTTTGGGGCTTTTTTCAGCCCATTTTTGAGACTTTTTTGGCCCATTTTTGAGGCTTTTTTCGGCATGTTTTTGGGGGTTTTTTCCAGCCCATTTTGGGGGCTTTTTTCAGCCCATTTTTGAGGCTTTTTCCAGCCCATTTTTTCCGAAAAAATGTGTCTTCAGACAATGCTGGCTCCTTCGGCTAAAAATGGGAGATGAGCACCGCTCCCTAGAATTGGACACAACTGGACAGGTAAAACCTTTACCTTTTACCTTTACTTTAAGGAGAGGCACTCCAAAGATACAAGGTGAGGGACCCCTTAAACAGATAGGTAAACATATTGTGTTTGGAATGCGTTCTTTCATTGATTAGCATCCTTTGACTCATCCGTGATAAGGCATATATGCTCAGCAGCTTTATATGGATCATGTAACATTTCATAGTGTCCCGTAATATTCTTATGATGATGATCTTGTTAATGCTTTCAGTAGCTCTGGTTTTTACATTACAATGAGTTTTCAAGTTACTGAAGTTCAAATCTTTGCACAGTCATTGCCTTGAACAGGTTTAAACTGGTTTTTATCAGAATCCACATTCCACTTAGAGAAGTTATATGTTCCTTCAAAGAACTAGAAACATTAATGAAAGGCACTCCTAGTTACTGAAAGACATGTAGTCATGTGAAATGGATAAAAATTAAAGGTCCAGGAATTGTCTAGCACAGGAGTTTCAAACTCAATTTCATTGAGGGCCGCATCAGGGCTGTGGTTGAACTTGAGAGGCCAGCCGGGCATGGCTGACTGGATGAGGGGGAGCCAGGCAGGCTCCCCCTGGGGTGCATCCGGAGGCTCCAGCTGGTCCAGAACGCAGCCATGTGGGGGATTATGGGAGTGACGGGGCGCTCCCATGTGACACCTCCCCTGCGCGAGCTGCACTGGCTCCCGGTGGTCTTCCGGGTGTGCTTCAAGGTGTTGGTGACCACCTTTAAAGCGCTCCATGTCTTAGGGCCGGGGTATTTACGAGACTGCCTTCTGCCACCAATAGCCTCCCACTGGCCAGTACGCTTGCACAGAGTGGGCCTCCTCAGGGTGCCGTCCGCCAGACAATGTCGGTTGACGACCCCCAGGGGGAGAGCCTTCTCTGTGGTGGCTCCCGCCCTCTGTAACAACCTCCCACCAGAGATACGTACAATACCAGACCTCCGGACTTTTCGTCGGGCCCTGAAAACTTATTTATTTCACCTAGCCGGGCTGGCTTGATTCCACTGTTTTTGGTTAAATTTAATTGATTTTAATTAGGTTGTTTTAAATTGCGGCCAAAATATTTAATTATTTTTAAACTGTTTTTAAATTTTGTATGTTCTGTTTTATTCTGGCTGTTCACCACCCTGAGTCCTGTTGGAGAAGGGTGGTATACAAATTAAAACAAACAAACAAACAAACAAACAAATAAATAAATGTTACCAACTGGGTGGGCATAGCCAGCTTGATGCCGCTCACTGGGCGTGGGCAACTGGGGTGGGTGTGGCCAGCTTGACACCACTCCCCAAACTGCTGGCATGTTTTCTCTTCGTACTGGGTAGACTAGGCTGAAGTCACGCTGGCCCTACGTTTCCTCTTTGCATTGGGTAGACTGGGCCGAAGTGACATGGGCCAGTCCATTACATTTTCCAGGATGGCCCCACGGGCTGGTTCTGACCACATGGGCCTTGAGTTTGACACCCCTGGTCTAGACTGCTAGACTGGGTGTGTTCTCTGGGTATGTCTAGTTTAATGAAAAGAAGGACTAGTGATGACTTGATAGCAGTGTTCCAATATCTGAGGGGCTGCCACAAAGAACGGGGGGGGGGGGTTGACCAATGGAAACTAAACAAGGAGGGAAACAACCTAGAACAAAGGAGGAATTAGACAATTAGAACAATTAATCAGTGGAATGACTCACTTCCAGAAGCTGTGGGTGCTCCAACACTGGAGATTTTCAGGAAGAGATTGGACAATCATTTGTCTGAAATGATATAAGATCTCCTGCCTGAGCTGAGGGTTGGACTAGAAGACCTCCAAGGCCCCTTCCAACTCTGTTATTCTGCTACTCTTGAAAAACATAAACTAGTACTTTTCAACACTAGTTTATGAAAATTGTAAAGCAAATTTAAACACTCTCGAGCACTCCGAGAAAGAATGAGTTACAAAGGCAGTCTGATTTTGGCAGTACATTATCCCTTTATTGCGATTTCTTCCCCTCAAACGTGGTGCCGTGTTTGCTGGAAGCAGTGAAGACAGAATTATCTTTGGCTGCTTCCAAATATAACTGCTGCTGTGCAGTTGACTTTATGATTGCTGATGAGAGTTTTATGTTCTGAAAGGACATAAAATTCTGCTTAATGATAATGAAAATGACTGAACAATACTTGTGGAATTTGGAAGTTAACAGACATCCTGCCAAACTGTGAAGAGTAACTCTATAAGTGGATCAATTGTTGTGCCTGAATTCCTGGATGAACAAGAAGCGAATTAAAATTAATCCTTTGCAAATTGAGACATTCACGGAAAGAGCTATGCACCATGAGATAGGTAATGCTTGTCAAAGGGAAAGCAAATAGTCATAACTGGATTTTTTTAAAAAAATAACAAGAGACATTAACATGCAAAATTGCATGAGCTAAGACTGAACGGTGTCAGATATTTCCCCAAGACAGTTCCAGGTGGGGTCCTTGGTGCTCTTTGAGATTGCTTGCTTTCTTGCAGACGTTTCATTACGAGTAGAGTAGAGTAGAGTAGAGTAGAGTAGAGTAGAGTAGAGTAGAGTAGAGTAGAGTAGAATAGAATAGAATAGAATAGAATAGAATAGAATAGAATAGAATAGAATAGAATAGAATAGAATAGAATAGAATAGAATAGAATTCTTTGTTGGCCAAGTGTGATTGGACACACAAGGAATTTGTCTTTGGTGCATATGCTCTCAGTATACATAAAAAGACAAGATACACTCCAGGGGTGGGTTCTAATTTTTTTTACTACCGGTTCTGTGGGTGTGGCTTATTTTATGGGCATGGCTTGATGATCATGTGACAATTCTTTAGGATTTAGCAGAGGTACTGGTCTACCAGGCTTTTAACTGCTTGCAGAGCTGTACCGGTCTACTCATTTGTTTTTGGAGGCACTGATCTACCCATTTATTTTTGCAGGCACTGGTCTATCCATTTGTTTTCTTTTAACACTGATCAACTGTAGGGCGGCCCTTTGAAGCCCCGCAGCAAGAGTTTAAATAGTTTTTTTCACTGTAGCCAATAGCTGGGACTCAGGAGGCAGCAATAGATTGGGAGTGGGGACAAATAAAAGGTAAGAATAATGCAGGAGGGGTGGGGGGGCAGGGGGGGCAGAACCGGTTCAGTGATGTCATATTGTCACCGCTGCCGGCTCAGCAGAACCGGGCAGAACCGGGAGGAACCCATCACTGATACATTCATCAAGAATCAGGCACAACACCCAGTGACAGTCATATAGTACAATAAACAATTAACTCATACTAGGAAACAATCAATATCAATATATATCACAAGGATACAAGCAACAAAGTTACAGTCATGCAGTCACAAGTGGGAGGAGATGAGTGACAGGAATGATGAGACTAATAGCAATAGTAATGCAGCCTAATGTGAATAGTTTGACAGTGTTGAGGGAATTATTTGTTTAGCAGGGAAAAAAACTATTCTTGTATCTAGTTGTCTTGGTGTGTAGTGCTCTATAGCATCGTTTTGAGGGTAGGAGTTGAAACAATTTATGTCTAGGATGTGAAGGGTCTGTAAATACTTTTACAGCCCTCTTTTTGACTCATGCAGTACACAGGTCCTCAATGGAAGGCAGGTTGGTAGCAATTGTTTTTTCTGCAGTTCTAATTATCCTCTGAAGTCGGTGTCTGTCTCGTTGGGTTGCAGAACCAAACCAGACAGTTATAGAGGTGCAGATGACAGATAGCAATAGCACTTAATCTTATATACTGCTTCACAGTGCTTTACAGCCCTCTCTAAGCGGTTTACAGAGTCAGCATATTTCTCCCAACAATTTGGGTCCTCATTTTACCCACCTCAGAATGATGGAAGGCTGAGTCAACCTTGAGCCTGGTGAGATTCAATCTGCCAAATTGCAGGCAGCCATCAGGCAGCAGAAGTAGTCTGCAGTACTGCACTCAACCACTGCACCACCATGGCTCATGGTGATGTTACCTACTTCAGATAATGAAACATCTGCAAGAAAACAAACAAGCTCAGAGAGCACTAAGGACCCCTCATTTCAACCCTGCTGTCCATGTGTTACATGTCATGTGCTAGGTAAATCAATAAATTTTAACCCCAAGATACAAAAATTCTCAATTACGATTCAATCCTAGGAAAAATACCAGTTTGAGTCATATCCTCTTCTTAAACTGCACTTATGAATCAGGTTGTTCCTTTTATGGGTTGGTGAGTGGATAGATTCCACTAAAATGCAAGAGAGAAATAAACCCTGGAACATCAAGTTTTAGCATCCAGGAACAGGGGAGGGAAAAAAAAGAGACAAGGTAAATAGCAAATGGAGCAAAAATGCTGATCGGAAGAAAACGAGTTTCTGCCAATTTTCAACATAGCCAAGATTCAAATTGAGCAGTTTTCCCTTGGAATAACACCTCTGAATGCTGACTTTTTCCTTTGGAAAAACAAAACAAAACACATTGTCCTCCTGTCCAGGCATTGGTATCCCAGCCAAATGCTAATGGAAGGAACAAGGAAACTTAAGTAAAAAGAGGTGACAATTTGTTGGTGGCCTAAGTGCCAATTGCTCAAAGGAGGGGAGGAATAGATTGGTGGCACTAATTCTACTTTCCCCCTTTTCTTTGTTTTCTAAGGATATAGTTCATCAAAGAGACTCAACTCTGTCATTTGATCTGTGGTGGAGGCTAATCTGAGTCAGGCTTTGGAACAGACTGTCTCGTTGTCAATCAATCAGAATAGAGCTGGAAGGGAGCTTGGAGGTCTTCTAGTCCAGCCCCCTGAAAAAGCAGCAGATCCTATACCATTTGAGACAAGTGGCTGTCCGGTCTCTTCTTAAAAACCTCCAGTGATGAAGCACCCATAACTTCTGAAGGCAAGCTGCTCCACTGGTTAATTGTCCTCACTGTTGGGAAGTTTCTCCTTAATTTCGGGTTGCTTCTCTCCTTGGTTAGTTTCCATCCATTGTTTCTTGTCCTGTCCTCTGGTGCTTTGGAAAATAAATTGACCCCCTCCTCTTTGTGGCAGCCTCTCAAATACTGGAATACTGCTATCATGTCCCCCCCAGTCCTTCTTTTCTCTAGACTGGCCAAACCCAAATTTTGCAACTGTTTTTCATATGTTTTAGTTTCCAGGCCTTTAATCATCTTAGTTGCTCTTCTTTGCTCTTTTTCCAAAGTCTCAACATTTTTTTTGTAATGTGGTGACAAAACTGGATGCGGTATTCCAGGTGTGGCCTTACTAAAGCTTTATAAAGCAGTACTAATACGTCATGGGATTTTGATTCTATGCCTCTGTTTATACAAAAAGGGATTATATTAGCTTTTTTGGCTGCTGCCACACACTGCTGGGTCATATATTTAAGGGATCACCCACTAAGATTCCAAGTTCCCTCTCAAAGTTACTCTTAAAACAATAGAAGAGAACCATTTTATGTCCTTATCTATGATGGAAGTTTAAAACCTATCATGGCACTCATAACATGGTTGCCAAGAGAAATTTATTGGTCGTCATATTTATTTAGTTTTTATTTATGCATGTATTTGTATCCCACTTTTATTATTTTTATAAATAACTCAAGGCGGTAAACATACCGAATATTCCTTCCTTCTCCTCTTTTCCCCAGAACTCCTACAGCTGCTCTGAGAGAGAATGAGTGGCCCAAAGTCACCCAGCAGGCTTTCATGCCTAAGGTCAGGGGTGGGATTCAGCCGGTTAGGACTGGTTCAGGTGAACCGGATGCTAATTTTATGTCTGATTCGCCAAACCAGTAGTTGCAAGGACTGGCTGGCCCTGCCCACCCCTCTCCTCCCCTCCCAGGAGTCTCCACGTGGCCCGTTTTGGATTCCAGGTAAGTGCAGGGCCCGCGCGGAGGCTCGGGGAGGGCGAAAAATGGGCCTACCAGAAGTATCAGAAGTCCAGAAATGAGTCCATTTCCGGCCTCAAGAGGGCCTCCGGAGCCCAGGGGAGGCCGTTTTTGCCCCCCCCACCCGCCCCAAGGCTCAAGGAAAGTCTCCGGAGCCTGGGGAATATGAAAATGCCCCCACCCCCTGCTGTGGTGCAGGAGGTAGAGTAGGCCACATCCCCATGGCCACACCCACCCAGCAACCGGGCAGAGAACCGGTTGCTAAAATTTTTCAATCCCACCCCTGCCTAAGGTGGAACTAGAACTCACTGTCACCCAGTCTCTTGCCTGTTAATTTAACTTCTGCACAAACTGGCTCCTTGTAGAAGAGCAGGCAAAGCTTGGGGGTGGAGTCAAGAAAGGACTCAGCCTAGAATCTTTACATTACAGCCAGCTTTTGTGCCTAAGGCAGCTCTAGAACTCTCCATCTCCTGGCAACTGGGCCAAGTTCATCCAGCCAGCTTTCATCCCTAAGATAGGACTAGAACTCATGGTCCCCAGGTTTGGATGCAATAATTGGGTAAGGCCAGCCTGAGAACAAACAGTCATTTTGCAGGCACTGAATTGTGGTTCTTCTGATATTACCACCATCACCATTTAATCCATTCCTTCTCTGGTGAATCTGCCAACTACTCTTCCCTATTCAATCATTCAGCCTAATGGCTTGAATTGTTTCAGAATAGAATATAAGTATAAACTGGTTCTGAGTTTTAAAACTATGGAAAATCCTTGGATGTATCAGATTTTTATATACTAGAGGGAACTGTCTGATTTTTGAAAGGTTGAAAAAAAAATCTATCCATAAAACTGTCTCCTGCTTGCCTTGAAAACAAGATGGATGTTTAAGCAAATCGAATATGGATTTTTTTATCAGCATTAAATGTTGTTTCAGAAGAAAATAAATATAAGCAAGTGCTGTTTTATCTTCCTTGAAGAATCAGGATTTTGTGTACTATCAACCCTGAAGCAAACCTGGCTGAGGCTATCTTTGAGGCTTCAGGGTTGCCACAAGACAGAAGATGGGATGAGGGGTGGGGGAGACTAGATAGCTGGGATTGTAGTCAAAACAAAAAGATTTTCCTGTGGGAACCAAGGACATTCCAGCAGGTGGCTGGGGAGAGGAGGAGTGGAGTAACCAAGCAACTGGCCAGCACCTCTATTGGATGATGTGACTGATGACTAGCGGGAGGAAGGGGAAACGTTCACTTTTTAATTAGGTGAAACCACAGGAACTTTCAGAATCGGTTTTCACCAGTTCTACCAATATGATGTATCCAATAAATTGTTCTTTGAGGAATATGCCTGCCTTTGAGTTCTGCTTTCTATGGGTGCATTACTTGGAATACTGACAGTGTGTACACATAGGATACTAAAAATTCCACAGTCCCCATAACCCAAATACAATATGCAGAATGCAGAATAACAGAGTTGGAAGGGACCTTGGAGGTCTTCTAGTCCAACCCTCTGCTCAAGCAGGAGACCCTATACCCATGATGATGAACCTATGGCATGCGTTCCACAGGTGGCACGCAGAGCCATTTCTGCAGGCACGCGAGCCGTCACCCTAGGTCAGCTCCTCCACGCATATGCACATGCCTCCCATTGGCCACCTGATTTTTGGGTCTCTGCCACGCATGTGGGAGATGTGCGTGCATGCCCATGCCACCCCGCCCCTTCCAGTAGTCTCCACACGGCCCGTTTTGGATGCCAGGTAAGTACAAGGCGTGGGCAGAGGCTCTGGAAGGGTGAAGAATGGGCAGCCTCCAGAGGCCCTCTGGAGGGTTGGGGGAGGCCATTTTCACCCTCCCAAACGCTCCAAGAAAGCCTCCGGAGCCTGTAGAGGGTGAAAAACTAAGGTGACCAGACGTCCCGCTTTTGGCGGGACAGTCCCGCTTTTGAGCAATTTGTCCCGCGTCCCGCGGCGTTTTAAAAAAGTCCCGATTTTTCATTCTGCCTCCTGAGTCCCGGCTGCCTCCTGAGTCCCCGCTGATGGCTAGAGGGAAAAAAAAACTGTTTAAACTCTTGCCGCGGGGCTTCAAAGGGCCGACCTACAGCTGATCAGTGTTAAAAAAAAATGAGTAGACCCATGCCTGCAAAAATAGAAAAAACAGCCCCTACAGCTTCTGCTAGGTTAATTAGCTGCAAAAAGTTCCTGGAGCAGATTTTTTCCCCCCTAGCTATGCTGAAAACAAAGGCGAAAGCAAAAGTAAAGCTGCAACGTGACAAAATGAGGCAGAGAGAGATTTCTTTCTTTTTCTTTTTCTTTTTCCTCACCAAAAAAGGTAGGTACAAAACTGCAAACAATGGGAAATTTAGGGCAAAAGAGAAGAGTTCAAGATTTTAAAACACAAAAGAAAAAAAGCTCTATTTAACTAGGGAATTGTAATAATTGAGATACTATTAATAATTGTATATTGTGTTGAAAGCAGAAATGGTTAAGTTGTGGTTTGGAGGAATATATGGGGGAAATTATTTGGTTTATTATTATTGGTAAATATAATTAATTGATTTGTAAGAAATTGGATTGCATGGAAATAATTGGAATATTCATGTTCATATTGATTAATATACAAAAAAGATAGTTATATAACTAATTGATTTATATTAAAATGTTGAATTTGTATTAAACAACTGTATTACATAATTACATAATTAACCAATGTGAGGATGGATATAAAAATAGATGACAATGGGAAGGGGTATAACATAGAATAGAAGGGAAAAATTGAATTTGATTAAGATTAGAGATGAGGATGAAGGGTAATATTGGTTTTTTTAAAAAAATAGATGAGGAATAAATATGGCAAAAAGGAAATATAGAAATTGTAAATTTAATTGAAGTGACTAAACACTGTTTAAATTTGTGAACCGGCCAAATACTCTGTTCAAAGAAAATAAATTGTATGTTTGTATGTGTGTTTCTAATTACTGCTATTTATTCATATTTGTTCTCTTTTATTCTTTAAAGTTTAACCATTCATTCTTTATCTTAATATCTTTATATTTGTTTGGGGTTGGCTTTCTTCCCTTTCATCTTT
This sequence comes from Pituophis catenifer annectens, assembly GCF_029215685.1. NCBI lineage: Eukaryota > Metazoa > Chordata > Lepidosauria > Squamata > Colubridae > Pituophis > Pituophis catenifer. The sequence goes on along the minus strand of NW_027256881.1, from coordinate 10,212,008 downwards.
TTTATTGTACAGCAATCTTTCTCCTCAAACCTACCACCTCTCTCTTTTCTTTCCTTCTTACTTTCTCTCCCCCCCCTCTTCTTCTCCTCCCTACTTCCTCTTCCTTTCTCTTTCTCCTCCTCTCTTCCTCCCTCTCTTACCCTCCCTCCTACTCTAATTTCCCTTCCCTTCCTTCATCCCTCTCTATTGCTGTATCCTTTTATGCATATGGACTACTCAGAGGGCTGAAAAAGTTATTTTTGACTGGTCCTCGCACTTTTGACCAGTCCTCGAACTTACGACTGTCTTCACATTTTACGTTTTTTGCCCTATCTTGTCACCATGGTGAAGAGAAGCAGTTGTGAAATGAGTGACATGGTTATTAAGGATGCTGCATGGGCATAAATGTGAGGATGGTCATAAGTGTGAGGACCAGTCAAAAGTGTGAGGACCTGTCAGAAATGACTTTTCAGCCCTCTGAGTAGTCCCTATACACATAGCCATGGCCACCCGGTCACATGACCAGCTAGCCACGCCCACCCAGTCACATGGCCTCAAGCCACGCCCACACAATAAGCCACGCCCACAATGGTGTCCTTCTTACCAATATTAAAATCTGTTCACCTTACCCTATAGACATAGCCATGGCCACCCGGTCACATGACCAGCTAGCCACGCCCACCCAGTCACATGACCAGCTAGCCACGCCCACAAAATAAGCCACGCCCACAATGTCCCTCTTTACCAATGTTAAAATCTGGTCACCTTATGAAAAACAGGCCTCCCGGAAGTACTGGAAGTACCTAAATGGGCTGTTTCTGGCCTCTAGAGGGCCAGGGGAAGACGTTTTCGCTATCCTGGAGGCTCCAGGAAAACCTCCGGAGCCTCCGGAGCCTGGGGAAGATGAAAAACGGGCCTATTGAAGTCCGGAAATGGGCTGTTTCTGGCCTCTGGAGGCTTCAGGGAAGCCTGCTAGGCCCAAAACAGGGTGTGGGGGGTCGTGCATGTATGCGCGGGGGTGGGCTGGGGACTATGGGGGTTTTTTCACGTACATGCACAGAGGGGCAGGGTGTGCGTGGGGGGCATTTCATTATGGGTGTGGGCACGCACGTGAGGAAAAAAAGGTTAGCCATCACTGCCCTATACCATTCCAGAGAAATGATTGTCCATTCTCTTTTGGCATGTTCCTATGACTGTCATGCTTCTTCCCTTTAATAAAGTAAGCTGCTTATTATTAATTCCAAGATAGTTACATTCTTGTACTAAATAACAAAGCCTGCCAAATATTCTTACAGATTTACCTATCATCTGCAAATAGGTCATACATTCTGTACTTGGTTCCATGTGTTCTACAAATTATTATTTAGGTTGTCGGGATTATATACTTCCATAGAAATCTTCCTTTCTTCAAATGCCTTTTCCCCAAGATATGTATCTTTGTTTAATAACAGAGCAAAGACTGTGTGACATGAACATCTGAAAAAGAAGACAAACCAGAGATTAAGCATTTTCTAATCTAATCTTGCTCTATATCAAAGTCTTTCTCCTCTTAATGGTATACATCTTCACTTTTTATCATATTATTTGGTCATTAACAAATGAACAGAATAACAGAGTTGTAAGGGAACTTGTGGAGGTCTTCTAGTCCAACCCCCTGCTTAGGCAGGAAACCCTATACCATTTCAGACAAATGGTTATCCAATATCTTGTTAAAAACTTCCACTGTTGGAGCAGTCACAACTTCTGGAGGCAAGTTGTTCCACTGATAAATTGTTCTAACTGTCAAGAATTTTCTCCTTAGTTGCTTCTCTCCTTGATCAGTTTCCATCCATTACTTCTTGTCCTGCCCTCAGGTGCTTTGGAGAATAGATTGATTCCCTCCTCTTTGTGGCAGCCCCTGAGATATTGGAACACTGCCATCATGTCACCCCTAGTCCTTCTTTTCATTAAACTAGACATACCCAGTTCCTGCAACTGTTCTTTAGCCTCCAGCTAAAGATACAACTGTGTGTTTTAGCCTCCAGTTCCCTAATCATCTTTGTTGCTCTTCTCTGCACTCTTTCTAGAGTCTCAACATCTTTTTTACATCGTGGTCACCAAAATTGGACGCGGTATTTCAAGTGTGACCTTACCAAGATATTATAAAGTGGTGTTAACACTTCACATGATCTTGATTCTATCCCTCTTTATGCAGTCTAGAACTGTGTTGGCTTTTTTTGGCAGCTGCAGCACACTGCTGGCTCATATTTAAATGATTGTCCAATAGGATTAGGTATATATGAAAAGTACAGAAAAGTGCATCCTGGATAGATCCATTCATTTGAGAAACACTTTCCGCGGTATCAGTAGGTGTTGGAAAGCAATATGGGAAAGGAGGTGTTGCATTTAATTAATTATAGGCATTCCTGAGGAATCCAGAAACTCCTACAAGTTCCAAGCCAGCACATGACATTAGATGGTCACATGAGAGCAGTCCAGGTTATGTGGTGGAATGTAGTCTGGATTCCCAGGAAGGAGGGGCTGCATTCCAGAGAACCAATAGTCAGCCAAATTTAGATTGGTTGGGAGAAAGAGGGTTAAGATAGTTCCTCCTGAAAAATTATCAGAATTTATCTTTAATGAAGCAAGTAGTTGCTTTAGCTTGAGAAGATTTCTGTCTTCTGGAACAATAAAGAGAACTGTTTTGAAGTTATTTAACATATCTTTCTTGATTTTGGAGCTGAAATGTCATTCATGAAGAATCCATCTCTGTTGCGACTATGACTTCTCAGAACAGAACAGTTGGAAAGGGTCCTGTAGGTCATCTAGTCCAACCCCCTGCTCAAGCAGAAGACCCTATGCCATTTCAGATAAGTGGCTGTCCAGTCTTTTCTTGAAAGCCTCCAGTGATGAAGCACCCACAACTTCTGAAGGCAAGCTGGTTGATTGCTCTCACTGTGAGAAAATTTCTCCTTATTTCTAGGTTGAATCTCTCCTCTAAAGTTTTATGTCTGCCACCTGATTTTTATGAGATCTTCCCCTCACTCCCAAAATGGAGTGCTTGACCAGGGGGCTGGTTCTATCCAACAAAATGAAATTTAATGTGGGAAAAAGCAAGATTTTACACCTGGGCATGAAAAACCGAAGATACAAGTACATATTAGATGAAACCTGGCTCAAAAACAGCAACTGTGAGAGGGACCTCACCTTGGAATCAGACGATCACTTAATCATGACTCAGCAATGGGTAGCCATTGCCAAAAAAGCTAATGGAATCCTTGGTTGTATGAACAGAGGCATAGAATCAAAATCATGTGAAGTATTAGTACCGCTTTATAAAGCCTTAGTAAGACCACATCTGGAATATTGCATCCAGTTTTGATCACCACATTACAAAAAAGATGTTGAGACTTTGAAAAAAGATGTTGAGACTTTGGAAAAAGTGCAAAGAAGAGCAACTAAGATGATTAAAGGCCTGGAGACTAAAACATATGAAGAACTGTTGCAGGATTTGGGTTTGGCAAATCTAGAGAAAAGAAGGACTAGGGTTTTTTTGATAGCGGTATTCCAGTATTTGAGAGGCTGCCACAAAGAGGAGTTGGGGTCAATTTATTTTCCAAAGCACCAGAGGGTAGGACAAGAAACAATGGATGGAAAATAATCAAGGAGAGAAGCAGCCTGGAATTAAGGAGAAACTTCCTAACAGTGAGGACAATTAACCAGTGGAACAGCTTGCCCTCAGACGTTGTGGGTGCTTCATCACTGGAGGTTTTTAAGAAAAGACTGGACAGTCACTTGTCTGAAATGGTGTAGGACCGTGATGGCGAACCTACGGCACGGGTGCCACAGGTGGCACATGGAGCCATATCTGTGGGTACACGAGCATTGCCCTACCTCAGTCCAGCACGCATGTGTGCGCTGGCCAGCTGATATTCAGGCCTTCTGGGCCCACCAGAAGTCAGGAAATGGGCTGTTTCTGGGCCTCCAGAGGGCCTCCAGGAGGAAGGCTGTTTTAGCCCTCCCCAGGCTCCTAGAAAGCCTCTGGAGCCTGGGGAGGGCAAAAAAAATGGGCCTATCAGGCCTACCGTGCCACCATGTGCCAAAAGTGGGGGGAGAACAGGGGGGTCATGCATGCATGCGTGGGGGGATGGGGCGTATTGAATTATGGGTGTGGGCACTCGTGCGTGCAGTCCCCCCAACTCTGCCCACTTTTTGCACGCGATGGCACAAAGGTTAGCCATCACTGGTGTAGGATCTGCTGCTTGACCAGGGAGCTGGACTAGAAGACCTCCAAGGTCCCTTCCAGATTCTATTCTATTCTATTCTATTCTATTCTATTCTATTCTATTCTATTCTACTCTACTCTACTCCACTCCACTCCACTCCACTCCATTCCATTCCATTCCATTCCATTCCATTCCATTCTGGCATCTGGATGGAGAAAAAGGCTAAGAATCTGAGAGGAGGTCATGCCTTCCCTAACCAAGGCATGAAACTGTAACCAGCATGGGACCATTTCAACCCTATTGAAGTCACTGCAGTTGGCCATCAGCTTGAACCAAATTGGTGATATGATGTTGCTTGGGCCTGTGTACATTCAGTTCAATAATAGGTGAGGCTGTTTTGAGTTTGTTTTGCTTGTAGGCTTGTTTATCCATGGTTTATACTCCACTCGGAACCAACTGTGAAACAGCGTGCAATTCCCCTTCTGTAAGTCACAACAAAGGACAACATTCTCGGCACAATCAACAATGTCGGCTAAATTCAACCTTCGCACACCATGGTTGAGAGCTTAGTGTTATATGTAAACCCGGCTTATATATAGTTCTTTAAATAATATGCTCAGCCATCCATCTCACAGCTGCGGCTCTGGGTGGTGTGCAAAATTAAAACCCATAATTAAGCAATCCAAATAATGGGTGCCCAAGATTGCAGGCAGCAATTGTTGTTATGCAAATAAACCATGGTTTTGGGGAAAAAAATCATGCTTAGCATGCAAACACACTCACTGTTCTGTTGGGCTTAGGAGAGTTTAAATATTGGAAGTGTTGTTGTTTTTTTCTTCTTCTTTCCCTTTATAGGAGATCTTTCAGATCAGCAGCCAGGCGCCCTGAGAAATAGCAGGGCAATTTCTTCCTGTCTGTTCCACACACTGCCATTCTAAAGGGAATTTTTCCGCATGACTAAAGCCACAGGGCCAGCCCTTCTCCTCCAAGAGCTAAAGACTTCAGCTAGCTACGTTAAAAGTCAGATCAATGGTCAGGTGGCTGTAAGTGGGAACCAGATTGGTTATATGCCATTACCGAAAACCTTCTTCCTAATTGTGTTCTGTGTACATACAGTTCGACAAAACAGGTATTAACAGAATAATGGAGTTGGAAGGGACCTCGGAGGCAGTGGTGAAATGTAAAATTTGTTACTACTGGTTCTGTAGGCATGGCTTGGGGGGGAGGTAATGTGACTGGGTGGACGTGGCCAACTTTTTTTTTTTTTAACTTTTAAAACCATTTTTTTTACAACCTCTTCGGCTGAGGTTAAAAACCTCTGATGATCCCAGCTGAGCCGCGGGATCATCAGAGGCTTTTTTTTTTTTTTTTACTTTTAAAAGCATTTTTTCGGCCGAAAAAAGCCTCTGATGATTGCGCGGCTCAGATGGGCATGGGGAGGGGCAGGGATGTTTGCTACCTGTTCTCTGAACCACCCGCCGCCGTCACTACCGGATCAGGTGATCTGGTCTGAACTGGGAGCATTTCACCTTTGTTCTGAAGGCAGGCAAGCTATTTCACTGGTTAATTGTTCTCACTATTAGGAAATTTCTCCTTAGTTCTAGGTTGCTTCTCTCCTTGGCTAGTTTCCATCCATTGCTTCTTGTCTTGCCTTCTGGTGCTTTGGAAAATAAGTTGACTCCCTCTTCTTTGTGGCAGCTTCTTAGTTATTGTAATACTACTATCATGTCATGACATCTAAGTCCACAACGTAACGTCACAACTGCAACCAAAATTTCCATTGGTAAGCAAGCCGGTAGTTAAGTGAGTCATGTCCACGTTTATGACCTTTTTGCTATGGTTGTTAAGCAAATCACTGCAGTTCTTAAGTGAATCATATGTCCTCAAGCGAATCTGGCTTCCAGCCTTGACTCTGCTTATCAGATGTTCTCTGAGAAGGTCGCAAATGTCCATCACCTTGAGATGCTGCAATCATTGTAAATACATGTTGGTTCATGAATGCCTGAATTACGATCTCATATCCTTAGGGATGTGTTTCAGCAGTTGTAAAGACAAGGACTGCTTGCATATCACTTTTATTCAGCACTGTGGTAAATTTGAACGGTTGTCTAAGGAATGTCAAGTGAGGTACTAGTACCACTCTATAGAGCCCTAGTAAGACCACACCTAGAATACTGTATACAGTTTTGCTCACCACACTTTAAAAAAAATGTTGAGACTCTAGAAAAAGTGCAGAGGAGAGCAACCAGGATGATTAGGGGATTGGAGACTAAAACATACGAGGAACAGTTACAGGAACTGGGCATGGCTAATCTAGTGAAGAGAAGGACCAGGGGAGACATGATAGCAGCCTTCCAATACTTGAGGGGCTGCCACAGAGAGGAGGGGGTCAAGCTATTTTCCAAAGTACCTGAAGGCCAGACAAGGAATAATGGATGGAAACTGATCAAGGGGAGATTCAACCTAGAAATAAGGAGAAATTTTCTGACAGCGAGAACAATCAACCAATGGAACGGAAGTTGCCTTCGGAAGTTGTGGGAGCTTCATCACTGGAGGCTTTCAAGAAGGGACTGGACTGCCATTTGTCAGAAATGGTGTAGGGTCTCCTGTTTGGGAGGGCGGTTGGACTAGATAACCTACAAGGTCACCTTTCAACTCTGTTAATCTGAGGAATGGTTGTAAGTCGAGGATAGCCTGTAGTTGAATTTGGCGTCATAGTGTTGGAAGGAAGCTGTTTGGAAAGTTGGCTTATTGAACAGAACCACAAAGACAGTGTGCAGTTCTGGGTCAGCTGAATGAGGGGATGGATCTTTATAGGTTTCTGTGACTTTGAAGTTTTAACTGCTCTGGGGGTGGTGCAACGAAGGGCCTTGTGTTCTGAAAGGGTGATGGGCAGTTCCTATTGTGGCTAATGGCTTTTGTCCTGTGTTGGATCTTGGGTGAGGGACTGTTTCTAATCCTACTATTCTGCCTTGGTTCAGACTTTGCTGCAGGGAGCTTCTATCCTGTCTTGAATGTATTTCTCCCTGCAGTATTTGCTTTGCATATGAATAGAGCTATCTAGATACTTGTCTTCTTCTTTCAATAAGCTCTTTATCTCTTAAGTGTTGGCATCTGCTGTGGGCTATTAAGAAAGACTTGGGGGCTGATTTCTGCCTTTAAGAGCATGTTTCTCCATTTCTCATTTAGGGAAATATAATATTCTGCCTTTTTAATATTTCCCAAAATATGTCATTCTTCTAGGAGGGGTGGGGGGGTGGGGGCTTCCCATAATAGTAAACTGTAGTAGGCTGTTGTGTTTTCATCTTCCAGTTATTTAATGATTTTGTCGGCGTCGCCAATAAAAGTTTGACAAAGTAGAACAAAGAACACACTAGCAAGTGGCAGAAATTACACCAGCTCATAAGGAAACACTTCAAAACATGGTACAGATGTGCCTTTGGGGGAAGTAATCACATTTGTAAATATTGCAATCAGCCCATCTCTTGTTTTGCACAGGGATCTCCAATTAATTCCCCATATCGCTGCATAACAAAATGTGTGATTTTAAAAAAACAAAACAGAGGTACATATTTGCTAATATTTTCCTATGTATTACATCGTTAAATAGAAAATACTTAATTCATTTTTCTTTTTTCTTTTTAAATGTTTCTTCAAATCTGTTACTGCAAGAAGGATTTTTAATTAAGCCTTCATTTAAAAGCTACGTTGCTCCAATACGCAGCTCCGAGAAGCAACGTCTGTGACATTTTCAATCCAAGGCTTAAACAGATCAAGGGACCTTTTCATTGTGTAATAGCCAAAATTAAAATCAATACATTCATAAAATATATAGAGTATGATTTCTAATTTAATATACACTGGGAAAGAGAGAGAGAGAGAGAGAGAGAGAAAGAGAGAGAGAGAGAGAGAGAGAGAGAGAAAATTAATTCTTTATTGGCCAAGTGTGATTGAACACACAAGGAATTTGTCTTGGTGCATATGCTCTCAGTGTACATAAAAGAAAAGATATGTTCGTCAAGAATCATAAGGTACAACACTTAATGATAGTCATAGAGAACAAATAAGCGATCAAATCATATTAGGAAACAGTCAATATAAATCGTAAGGATACCAGCAACAAGCTTACAATCATACAGTCATAAGGAGCCTGGATAGCTCAACAGACTAAGCACTGTAATTTAACACCAGCTGTCTGCAATAAAAGTAAGTTCGAATCTCCCCAGGCTCAAGGTTGACTCAGCCTTCCATCCTTTCTAAGGTAGGTAAATTGAGGACCCAGTTTGTGGGGGCAATAAGCTGACTTTGTATAAAAATATACAAAAGTATGAAGGCTATTGCTTAACGCACTGTAAGCCGCCCTGGGTCTCCGGAGAAGGGCGGCATATAAATCAAATTAAAAAAAAAAAAAAACTCAAAAGCAAGCAGGAATTACAATGATGACATCTACAAAGTTTGCCAAGTAACTCCAAGCATATGTGTGAAAGGATTTACAATGTAAACTTTGCCAAGTTTACACACAATTTGCAACATCTCATTAGAGTATCTATCATATATATGCCGAAGGAAAACATGGATCACACCATTAGCTGCTTGCCAATTTTCTGCACTGCTACTACACCATCTCTGGAGATTATGAAGACAATGGACAGTGACTCTTCATCAGTGGTGGGTTCCTCCCGGTATGGCCTGGTTCCGCCGAGCCGGTAGCAGTGACGATATGATGTCACCGAACTGGTTCTGCCCCCCCCGTTATTCTTACCTTTTATTTGGCCCCACCCCCAATCTATTGCTGCCTCCTGAGTTCCAGCTGATTGGCTAGAAGGAAAAAAAACTGTTTAAACTCTTGTCATGGGGCTTCAAAGGGCCGCCCTACAGCTGATCAGTGTTAAAAGGCAGTGTGGTGGTAGACCGGTGCCTCCAAAAACAAATGAGTAGACCGGTACAGCTCTGCAAGCACCTGGTAGACCAGTACCTCTGCTAAATCCTAAAGAATTGTCACATGACCATCAAGCCACATCCACAAAATAAGCCACACCCACAGAACCGGTAGTAAAAAAAATTTAGAACCCACCCCTGCTCTTCATGGATGATTTAATAGAATATCATAGTTGGAAGGGACTTGGAGGTCTTCTATTCCAATCCCCTGCTCAAACAGGAGACACTATACCACTTCAGACAAATGGATGTCCAATCTCTTCTTAAAAATCTCCAGGTATGGAGCGCCCAAAACTTTATCTGCTTTACACTGCAGAGAATTAGACTAGATGATCTTGGTGTACCATTTCTATCCTAAAATTCCATTACTTCTAAACGTCTTCTGCAGTATTAAGAAGATACTATTGGAAGAAATATCCATCTGGTTCAGTTCCAAGCCGGGAGAAAGGCACTGGAGACAAAATGGAGGCTGATTGGAAAGAGGGTCCATTTATTGATGAACAGAAGCACATGTTTGTGGTTCTGTTTGCAGTTGACCACATGGAGTTCAGAGTGAAGGGTTTTTATACCTTCTCTTGGGCTTTGAACTTGAGCTTCCTGTTCCTGTGCAAGAACATGTATTCTATTGGCTGTTGTCAGACTCCCATGGGACCATGTAGGGATCATGTTTGTCTGAGCTAGTTTGGTTGAAGTTTGCTGGGTGATGCAATGTCCCCAGGTGATTGTGCCATGTGGTGAGCTTTGCTGCTAGATGGGTTAATCCTATTATGTCCTGGAGGGTCATGTCTTAATCCCATCAACCTGGAGCTGGAGGTCTTTTGTCTTGTAGATAGGCTGGCCCAGTCTTTCTTAATGGGCACCACATATCTTCTGGGGGAAGGGAGCTGCTTTCTGTCTTTAAAACATGTTTCTTCTTTTATCATCCAGGGAAATATAAAATTTTGCCTTTTTTTTAATATTTCCCAAAATACTTCATTCTTCTAGGAGAGGGGTGGGTGCTAACTTTCTTCAATACTGCTCTACCTGACAACGCAGGTGTAAGAGGAATGCTAGCTGTGTTACTACTGAAAAGGACTTGGCATGTGATAAAGCTACATAACAGTAACAGAGTTGGAAGGGACCTTGGAGGTCATCTAGTCCAACCCCCTGTTCACACAGGAAACCTATACTAGGGATTCAAACTGCTGACCTTTCTGATTGACAAGCTCAGTGTCTTAGCCACTGAGCCACCTAGGGAGCCGCCAAGAGTCAAAGCAAGCATGATAAGGAGACAACACTCTCAGTTTGCAATCCTTGGAAAATTCCCGAATATGTAAGCGGTTGCCTTCCAGAAATTTCAGACAACAGTTCTCACCATCCCTTGCAGCTGATCTTGTTGGCTGGAGCTGGTGGGAATGTAAATACCAAGAATTTACAGACAACTTTACGCGGATTGATCTGAGTTGAATAATTCGCAACCTCTGGAGCGATGCAGCACTTAAGCTTCCAGCACCCTTGTAGAAAATTGTCCAAAGGGATTTGATGCAATAAAGTGGGAAAAGTATTCAATATACAAAGGTTAATCTTTTAATACAATAAATCAATAAGATAATAAATAGGAAATGCTTAGTCACACTGAAACTAATTCACTTTTAATGAAGAACATAAGGACTTAAGGATAGGTCTACTGGGTCATGTGAAATCCCATCATAGTTTAACATCTTATATCTCCCAGCGGCAAGCAGAAGTCTCCGGGATGCTCATAAGAGGAAGGTGGACACACCATTTTCCCACCACTCTTGTCCTGGAACAGCACTTGGACATGTTTTACTTATTTATTTTTTTCCAATTTCTATAGCCACCCGCCCCAATCAATGACTCTGGGCAGTTTACAGTTCTAAAACTATAAAAAGAGTAAACATATTTAAAACAATAAAATCCAAAATAAACACAGACAGCAGTTGAGACAATCAATTAGTTAATTGTAAAACCAAGAAATGGGGATCTTAGCACATTCAGAACCCCAGGATCAGGTACCAAGCCTAGTTCTTGAAGCCTTATGAAAGGCCAACAGGGTGGGGCCATTCTAATCTCCAAGGGGGAGATATTCCACAGAGTAAGAGCTACTGCAGGAAAGGCCCCTCTTCTAGTACCTGGCAGTCAACAGTCTTTAGCTAATGGGATCTGCAGCATGCCCATCCATTGCTATTCCTGTAACCCAGTTTTCCAGCTTTTAGAACTTTCCTCTTTATCCCCTAACAGTTGTCTGCCTGCCTGCCTGCCTGCCTGCCTGCCTGCCTGCCTATCTATCTATCTATCTATCTATCTATCTATCTATCTATCTATCTATCTCCATCTATCTATCTCCATCTGTCTGTCTGTTTGTCTATTCATCTATCCATTCATTATCCATCTATATCTATCTATCTATCTATCATCTATCTATCTATCTATCTATCTATCTATCTATCTATCTATCTATCCATTCATTCCTGTCTGTCTGTCTGTCTGTCTGTCTGTCCATCTGTCTGTCTGTCTGTCTGTCTGTCTGTCTGTCTGTCTTTTTGTCTGTCTGTCTGTCTATCGGTCGGTCGGTCTGTCTGTTTCTGTCTATCTATCTATCTTTTATCTACCTATCCATCCATCCAACCATCCATCCATCCATCTATCCATCCATATCTCTGCCTGTCTGTCTGTCTGCCTGCCTGCCTGCCAACCTACCTACCTATCCATTTATATCCATTTATATCTATCTATCTATCTATCTATCTATCTATCTATCTATCTATCTATCTATCTATCTATCTATCTACCTACCTACCTAACTAACTAACTAACTAACTAACTAACTAACTAACTATCGATTTATCTATCGATCTATCATCTATCTATCATTTATAATCCATCACTTATAATGAAAATTATATTGAAGAGAATATAACTGCGTTGGTCTGTAAAGTAAAGAAAGAAAACAGGAAAATCAGTTTTAGGTGGGCAAGCATTCACAGTTAATTTTTGTTTTTTTAAATGAAATAGTTTCACTACCTGGCTTCAGCTGCGAAAGCTACAAAAGCTATGACAGCTGTTGAGATTTTAATGACTTTCTGAGTGTGGCATATATCAACTTTTTTTGTATGCGTTTTTTGTGCTGTTGGTAGATATGAAAGGAAAGTGTTTATCATTCCGAAGCCAAGATTTTTGCTTTCTGCTACATCTGGAATGATCAACATGCAGAACTTTTAGATTCTAATCAGTCAGGTATATAAGACAAATCTACAAGGATAGGACCATGAACGATTGCATTCTTCTTTCCCAGCCACAAATTTTTCCAAATGCAAAGAAAGTCTAACTGTAGGCTGAAATGGAGTACAAATACATCTTTTCTTCAAGGCCAGTATTCAATACTTAAAAATCTGAGTTATGCAATAAAACATTGCAGCATGACTCTGCTCCCTTACGTGATTCAGAAACATTAAAGGATAAGTCAGGTTTGCCTAAAATTTACAAATCCTTCATAATCAATTGAAAAAAAAAAACCCTTTCATTTTTCAACTGATTATATATAAATCTTAATCAAGCGTGCCTACCCTCTAACGTTGGGTGGAAATTAATCAAGAAGAGAAGCAACTTAGAACTAAGGAGAAATTTCCTGACAGTTAGAACAATTTATCAGTGGAACAACTTGCCTCCAGAAGTTGTGAATGCTCCAACACTGGAAGTTTTTAAGAAGATGTTGGATAACCATTTGTCTGAAGTGGTGTAGGGTTTCCTGCCTAAACAGGGAGTTGGACTGGAACGGGGCCCCCAACCTTTTGGACCTCAGGGACCACTAAATTCATACTTTTAAATCCCACGGACCACTGCCTAATGACCGGCTGGGTGGGCATGGCTAGGTGGTCATGTGACAGGGTGGGCGTGGCCAACTCGATGTCACTCACATCGAGGGGCGCCTCAGCTGCCACTACTCACACTCCCTGCCAGCCACTCCTCGCCTCCCCGCCTGGGCTCCTTAGGGCCTCAACAGGAAGCAGTTGCTGGAGCTAAGCAGCCACCATGAGAAAGAGTTGGCAAAACAGCTCAGTTCAAATTGGATCTGACCGAGAAGGAGGCTCAGCAGAAGCACCTCACTGAGGACTACGAGCATAGGCTTTCCAAGCAGAGGGAAGACCTGCAAGATTGCAAGGCCAGGTACTGGTGCCTGGAGGCTCAGCAGGCTGAGATGGTCAGCCAGTTCCAGGCCATGATGCAGTTCTACTGGAACAAGGCCCTTCAGCTCCTTGCCACCAGCAGCTCTTCCCTCCAGCCTTCGCCCAAAGCCCCACACCAGGAGGCCAAAGAAGACCCCAAGTCAGAATTTCTTCCCCCCTCTGACCCACACAAAAAGACCTCGAAGGGGGAGACTCTCTGTAGAAACACTGTTGCAATATTTTCAGGATCAGACTCAATAAATTTAGTAAGAGTTAAAGGTTTAAATATATCTCCTTTTATTTACATTAGGCATTCTATATTCACTGAATATTCACAGATAGAAGCAAGGAAAAAGGGTGCAAACAGCTCCTTATATATACAATGGGTGGAGCTAGTTATGGGAGTGGTGAATTATGAATACATTAAGAAGTGAAGAATAAATTAACCCCTGATACCCCGTTCATATACTATTTACACATTATAGAATAAGGCATTTACATCTGACAAACACAAACATTCATTGCATGTATCTGGCCCAGGGGCCATAGTTTGAGGACCCCTGATTTAGTGCAATATAAAAAAATGCAAATAATTTTTCTGCGGACCACCAAAATTTTCTCGCGGACCACCAGTTGGTGACCGCTGGACTAGAAGACCTCCAAGGTCCCTTCCAACTCTGTTATTCTATTCTATTCTATTCTATTCTATTCTATTCTATTCTATTCTATTCTATTCTATTCTATTCTATTCTATTCTATTTCTTAACCACTGTTAAGAGATGTTGTAGTTCAATTGGCACAAAAATCCTCTGAATAACAAGTGCTGCAAAGATGTTCACAACGATGAACTATGATTTTGGGGAATGAAATGCAATTGCTGGGAAAGATTCCAGTTACAATTTTAAGGAAAAGCTTTATTATTAGGAATCAATCGAAGATATTTGATTCTGGACAGATTAGAGATAATGATTGCAGTGGTAGATTAGAAGCCGTAGTGGATTTTCTACATGTAAAATACAATAATAGATTGTTAACAGAGGGTTTGGAAGTTTAGTTTTGTTGGGTAAACACAGCTTTATAAAATATGCTTTATAAAACCTTAGGCCACACCTGGAATATTGCATCCAGTTTTGGTCATCACATTTCAAAAAAAAAGATGTTAAGACTTTGGAAAAAGTGCAAAGAAGAGCAACTAAGATGATTAAAGGCCTGGGGACTAAAACATATGAAAGATGGTTGCAGGATTTGGGTTTCTCTAATCTAGAGAAAAGAAGGACTGAGGGGATATGATAGCAATATTCTAGTATTTGAAAGACTGCCACAAAGAAGAGGAGGTCAATTTATTTTCCAAAGCACCTGAGGGCAGGACAAGAAACATGGATGGATGGAAACTAATGAAGGAGAGAAGCAACCTGGAATTAAGGAGAAGCTTCTTAATAGTGTGAATAATTAATCGGTGGAACAGCTTGCCTTCATTAGTTGTAGGGGCTTCATCAATGGAGGCTTTTAAGAAGAGACTGGACATCACTTGTCTGAAATGGTATAGGATCTCCTGCTTGAGCAGGGGGTTGGACTAGAAGACCTCAAAGATCCCTTCCAGCTCTATTCTAATTCTTCTTCTAGATCAGGGGTGTCAAACTCATGTCATCATGATGGCGTCATATGACGTATCGGGACTTTTCCCCCCTTCACTAAACTGGGCATGGGCGTGGCCAACGTGTGATGTCCTAGAGTGGGCCAGCCAGAGCCCTGACTTGAACCCTATTGAACATCTCTGGAGGGACCTGAAAATGACTGTCCACTGACAGTCGCCATCCAACCTGACTGAGCTTGAGAGGATTGGCCAGGAAGAATGGCAGAAAAATTCCCCATCCAGGTGCACAAAGCTTGTCATGTCATATACAAAAAGATTCGATGCTGTAATTGCGGTCAAAAGTGCTTTAACAAAGTACTGAGTGAAGGGTCTGAATCACGGGTGAAATCCAGCAGGTTCTGACAGGTTCTGAAGAACTGGTAGCGGAAATTTTGAGCAGTTTGGAGAACTGGTAATGGAAATTTTGAATATTCAGGGAACCGGCAAATACCACCTCTGGGCTGGCCCCAGAATGGAGTGGGAATGGAGATTTTGCAATATCCTTCCCCCAGGAGTGGGGTGGGAATGGAGATTTTGCAGCATCCTTCCCCTGCCATGCCCACCAAGCCACACCCACCAAGCCACGTCCACAGAACCATTAGTAAAAAAACATTGGATTTCACCACTGGTCTGAATACTTATGCCAATGTGATATTTGTTTTTTTCTTTTTAATAAATTTACAGACATTTCTAAAATTCTGGTTTCACTATTAGATACCGCATATAGATTAATGGGAAAAAGTGCATTTCAACAATTGTAGAATCAGGCTTCAGCATAACAGAATTGACACAAGTGAAGGTGGGGGCCTGAATACTTTCTGAATGCACTGCTGTAGTGGGTTCCTCCCGTTTTTGCCCGGTTCGGCCGAGCCGGTAGCGGTGAAGATATGATGTCACCGAACCGATTCTCTTTGTTTGGGAGCTAGGCCCTCCAGCTCCCCCTGCCCTCTCCATGTTATTCTTACCTTTTATTTGGCCCCGCCCCTAATCTATTTGCTGCTTCCCGAGTCCCAGCTGATCGGCTAGAAGGAAAAAAACAGTTTAAACTCTTACCGCGGGGCTTCAAAGGGCCGCCCTACAGCTGATCAGTGTTAAAAGGCAGTGTGGTGGTAGACCAGTGCGCTTGAAAAACAAATGGGTAGACCGGTATGCTCCAAAAACAAATGGGTATATCAGTACAACTCTGCAAGCAGTTAAAAGCCTGGTAGACCAGTACCTCTGCTAAATCCTAAAGAATTGTCAGCTGACCATCAAACCATGCCCACAAAATAAGCCAAGCCCATAGAACTGGTAGTAAAAAATTTTAGAACCCACCCCTGATGCATTATATATATTTTTGGAGGGTGGGGGAAGGGCTGCTCAGAATGGTGAATGCTCATTGTCACTACAAAGAAGAAGAGGAGGTGGTGTCCTCCAGCCTTTTTCATGCTGTAATATGAGAGCTTTGTAAGAATAGCTTCAGGGAGGAGGAATAGATTTGCATGGAAATTCATCTAAGGTTGTTGAAATGAGTTCTTTCAAATTCCTTAATATATGAATTTATTTGCACACTCTATTACATCCTGCAGTTTACAGGCTGCTCCAGAGACACTGAATGGTTTACAGCTGCCTTCTACCTGTTTCTACCCAAATACAGACCAAATCAGGGGTCCCCAACCTGTGACCCACTACCGGTCTGCGGCCTCTTTGCAACTGGGCCACGTAAGTGCCTGGCTGGTGTGAGTGCACACAGCCCCACTCATGCAAGTGTCGCAGGGGCTCACAGCTCAGCTTGTGTGAGTATTGCAGGGCCTCGGGGTCTCACGTGAGCATCTCAGGCGCTCTTGGTCCCACTAGTACGAGTGCTCTGGGCCCCACATGCATGATTAATTAGGGGTGAAATCAGGGGTGGGTTCTAAAAATTTTTACTATCGGTTCTGTGGGAATGGCTTATTTTGTGGGCATGATTTGATGGTCATGTGACAATTCTTTAGGATTTAGCAGAGGTACTGGTCTACCAGGCTTTTAACTGCTTGCAGAGCTGTACCGGTCTACCCATTTGTTTTTGGAGGTACCAGTCTACCCATTTGTTTTTCGAGCACACTGGTCTACCACCACACTGCCTTTTAACACTGATCAGCTCTAGGACGGCCATTTGAAGCCCCGCAGCAAGAGTTTAAACAGTTTTTTTCCTTCTAGCCGATCAGCTGGGACTCGGGAGGCAGCGAATAGATTGGGGGCGGGGTCAAATAAAAGATAAGAATAACATGGGGGGCAGGGGGCGGGAGGGCCCAGCTCCCGAACAAAGAGAACCAGTTCGGTGATGTCATATCGTCACTGCTACCAGCTCAGCTGAACCGGGCCAAACCGGGAGGAACCACCACTGGGTGAAATCCAGCAGGTTCTAACAGGTTCTGGAGAACCGGTAGTGGAAATTTTGAGTAGTTTGGAGAACTGGCAAATACCACCTCTGGCTGGCCCAGAGAGTAGGGTGGGAATGGAGATTTTGCAATATCCTTCCCCCAGAAGTGAGGAGGGAATGGGGATTTTGCAATATCCTTCCCCTGCCATGCCCACCAAACCACGCCCACAGAATCGGTAGGGAAAAATTTTGAATTTCACCCCTGTCGCACATGCGTACATGCCTACCCCTCCTACAAAACCATCCCCTCTTTCCCCCTCCCACTCTGGGCCGCCAACCTGGAAAGGTTGAGGAACTCTGTATTAAATTACATTTTTCCGTTGGTAAGATCTACAATAGAGTAGAACAGTCTTATCTATGGAGGTTGTGAGTTCTCTATTTCTGGAAGCTTCTACGAAGAGGCTGGAGGGTCCCCTCTGGTAGAATTGCTTTTAATTTAATTTCTTTTTCTGTACTTTGGAGAAGGTTGGACTAGATACAGGGCTCTTCAAACGTGGCAATTTTAAGACTTGTGGACTTCAACTTCCAGAACTCCCCAGCCAACATAGCCAGGTTTGGAGACCCCCTGGACTTAGAAGATCCTTGTTGGGCAGGGTTGTCAAACTCACATCATCACAGAAGTGTCACGTGACATATCGGGACTGCACGAGTCAAAAAGAGGGTTGTGAAAATATTTACTGACCCCTCACATCTTGGACATAAACTGTTTCAACTCCTACCCTCAAAACGACGCAATAGAGCACTGCATACCAAAACAACTAGGCACAAGAACATTTTTTCCCCGAATGCCATCACTCTGCTAAACAAATAATTCCCTCAACACTTGACTGATTTACTAAGTCTGCACTACTATTAATCTTCTCATCATTCCCACCACCCATCTTCTTCCACTTATGAGTGTATGACTGTAATTTTGTTGCTTGTATCCTTACGATTTATATCGATATTGTTTCCTGATTGTTTATTTGTACCCTATGACTATCATTAAGTTTTGTACCTTATGTTCTGTCCCTGTGCCATGCACACACCCAACCAGCCACCCGAGGGTTAAATAAACTCTTCAAACCCACAACGTCAGTGATAAGGAACTTGGCAGCAACTCCGTGGCTGCCTGCCAAGAGCTTTTACTCTGATAACACAGACAAAAATACACACAGTTTGAATTAAATCCATGGCAAATAGATGTTGTGTCCGAAGGTGCAAGTGCCTTGCCAGAGATTAGCTTTGTCCGTCACAGAATCCGAATGGCCACCACACTCCCTTTTATAGCCTGTGGGGTGTGGTCCAGTGACTCAGCTTAATCTCTGGCACACCTCCTTTTCTGCTGCTCACGCTTGTCTCTCTGACGCTGGCGTGGGTCCAACCACAATGTTTCTTCGTCACTATCTGAAACACCTGGCTCCTGGCCAATCTCTTCTCCTTCGGGAGACACCTGAGGCATTGCCAGAGAGGAGGGTCCTGGAGAGGGAGGCCTGGCCGTCTCCTCTCCTTCATGTTCAGAGCCTTCTTCCTCCGATAAAATAGGCTCAGAGGACGGAGCCACAACACCTTATGATTCTTGATGAACGTATCTTTTCTTTTATGTATTCTATTCTATTCTATTCTATTCTATTCTATTCTATTCTATTCTATTCTATTCTATTCTATTCTATTCGATTCTCCCCCTTTCGCTAAACTGGGTGTGAGTGTGGCCAACGTGTGACGCATTCAGCCCGCAGGCTGCAAGTTTGACAGCCCTGTTGTAGGGCCTTCCAACTTCACTATGATTCTTTGAACAATAAAACCATTGCACGGATTTACACCATATAAAGCCATTACATCTCTGCTAATAACAACCAGCCCAGTGCACCTACACCCAAGGGAGACTATGATCTTCCATTTAATCCTCAAATCCTTTCCCAAAAGCTATGTTTGAGCAGATAGTTGATAAAGAGGGAAAGGTCTGAATATTTATTAAGCTGTTTGAAAGGGGAGGAGGACAAACACTGAGAAGGCTCAACTATGATATCTGTGGAAATGTCTATCCGTGCAAATAACAGTGCTTCAGTAGTGGGACCCTTACTGCCCCTGATTTCCCTGAGAAATAACAGGAACATGGCCTAACAAACACAAACAGATTTGATCCAAAAGAACAAAGCAGATGTTCTGTGAAAATGTATTATATTTTGGCTGAAGAATTGAACTAAAGTTGGAACTCCTCCGCATAATTTCCCAAGAAAGTTGTAGTGTGAAAGAAGAACCTCTGAGCAGAATGGTAGATACCGAAATAAGAATACTCTAATTTCTGCTCAACCTCATTAACCTCAATTAATTTGGCAATACCCATTGAACCCTTTAATTAAGTTGTATCAAAGCTGAATAGTAGCCCTGCAGACCATTGTAATAAAATTCAAAGTGTATCAACTCCCAGCTGACTTAAGAAAAGGAGAATATTGTGAATTTAAAGGGGATTTGGCATTTTACTTTACATTATTTTATATTTTATTTAATTTATGGTTCAGCAGCCCTCAGCTCTTTTTTATTTACTGAGCCAAACATTAAGGTGGAAGGGGAAGGGAAGGGAAGGAAAGAGGGAAAGGGGAAAGGGAGAGGGAGAGGGAGGGGAGAGGGAGAGGGAGAGGGAGAGGGAGAGGGAGAGGGAGAGGGAGAGGGAAAGGAATGGGGAAAGGGAAGAGGCCTTGATGTCTTCAACATCAGGGTCTTTTCCAGTGAGTCCTCATTTCTCATTTGGTGGCCAAAGTATTTGAACTACTGTAACACCCTCTACATAGGGCTGCCCTTGGGATGCGTCCGGAGGCTCCAGCTAGTCCAGAATGCAGCAGCGCAGGTAGTTACGGGGGCGTCTAGATACTCCCGTGTAACAACTCTCCTGCGTGAGCTGCACTGGCTGCCGGTGGCGCTCCGGATACATTTCAAGGTGCTGGTGCTCACCTATAAAGCCCTTCATGGCTTAGGCCCGGGGTACTTGCAGGACCATCTCCAGCCGCTCTCCCACCATCCTGTGCGCTCTCACAGAGTCGGCCTCCTCAGGGTGCCGTCGGCCAAACAATGTCGGCTGATGGCCCCCAGGAGGAGAGCGTTCTCTGTGGGAGCCCCGACCCTCTGGAATGGATTGCCCACCGAGCTCAGGACAGCCCCCGACCTTCTTTCCTTCCGTCGCGAGCTGAAGACGTGGCTCTTTCGTCAACTCAACTGATCCGTTTGGGGGTACACTGCCATAAGTTTAAACTGTTTTTAATAGGGTCACTGGTTTTAATTTTATTTCATTGTGATTTGTATTGGAATTTGTCATTTTGTAAGCCGCCTTGAGTCCCCAGGGAGAAAGGCGGCATATAAATCTCAATAATAAATAAATAAAGCTGAGATTGAATTAATTCTCAGTTGTTTTAATAAAATAAGTTTGTTCAGGACTGACTTGTGTTTGATAATCACTACTTGGGCCTCGGTCACAACAGATTAAGATTTATCCTTTTATTCAGGTGGCTCAGAAGCAGAGGTCCCAATGCTGAGAACAAAGGAATATTTGAGATTCACGGACATCCAAAATGGGGAATCAAAAAAGTCAAGATGGCAAATGCAACCACATCTACAAAGCTCTTCCCCTTTTTACACCATGTGGTGCATGCAACACTTGCCATCTTGACACTTTTGATACCTTGACACCAGGTGAGATTGCTGCTGACCAGCAACTCTCCCATCTCCCACAGTAAATGTACCGTTCTGGACAGAAGAGTGTGGACAGAGATATGGGATTCCTTCAAGAAGAATGGATCTACAAAAATGAATGGAGTGCTACTGCAAAGTGCAGAGAATTTATCACTCAGTGTGTTGGATGAGAAGACCTCCAAATTTGCTTTCAACCTATATCATCTGCAAAAATCATAGAACAGAACAGAACAGAATAGAATAGAATAACAGAGTTGGAAAGGACCTTGGAGGTCATCTAGTCCAACCTCCTGCTTAGGCAGGAAACCCTACACCACTTCAGACAAATGGTTATCCAATCTCTTCTTAAAAACTTCTAGTGTTGGAGCATTCACAACTTCTGGAAGCAAGTTGTTCCACTGATTAATTGTTCTAACTGTCAGGAAATTTTTCCTTATTTCCAGGTTGAATCTCTCCTTGATTAGTTTCGACCCATTGCTTCTTGTCCTGCCCTCAGGTGCTTTGGAGAATAGCTTGATTCCCTCTTCTTTGTGGCAGCCCCTGAGATATTGGAACACTGCTATCATGTCTCCCCTAGTCCTTCTCTTCATCAAACTAGACATACCCAGTTCCTGCAACCGTTCTTCATATGTTTTAGCCTCCAGTCCCCTAATCATCTTTGTTGCTCTTCTCTGCACTCTTTCTAGAGTCCCAATATCTTTTTTACATCATGATGACCAAAACTGAATGCAGTATTTCAAGTGTGGCCTTACCAAAGCATTATAAAGTGGTATTAACACTTCACTTGAAAGAATAATAGAATAATTTGGATTTTGTTAAAGATATACACAAGGCCGACACCAAATATGTTGTTAATTGAACAACAGAGTTGGAAGGGACCTGGAAAGTCATCTAATCCAACCTGCTGTTCAAACCATTTCAGACAAGTAGTTGTCCAATCTCTTCTTAAAAAACTCCACTTTGGAACATTCACAACTTCTGGAGGCAAGTTGTTCCACTGATTAATTGTTCTTGTGAGATGTAAATGCCTTATTCCCTAATGTGTAAATAATGTATATATGGGACATCGGGGGTTAACTTATTCTTTGGTTCCTAATGTATTCATAATTCACCACTCCCATTCTTGGCTCCACCCCTTGTATATATAAGGAGCCACCTTCACCATTTTCCTTGCTTCTATCTGTGAATATTCAGTGAATATAGAATGCCTGTTATAATTAAAGAGAAATATATTTAAACCTCTAACTCTTATTATCATTATTGAGTCTGATCCTGAAAATATTGCAACAAGCTGGTAGCAGAGGATGGTTAATTGACTCAATAAATACTTAAAGATGTCTAAGAAAGATAGGCCCAACACCAGGGCCTACAGCAAAGAAATAGAAACTGAACAAGAAATAATCAACGAATCCACAAACGCGATTTCGAGAGAATCCGAAGAATACACCACTGAAGAAGAAGAACTAATAAATGAAAATAATGACCAGGAGGAAATCGAAATAGAAAATAACGAACTCAGGTCAGAGATATTAAAACTATTAAAAAGCCAGAAGAATGATGAAAGCCTCATCGCGAATCTCCAAGAAATGCTGAAAAACAGCGGAGCAGCGAGAGAGAAAAACATTGCTAAAGAGAAACCCAAAGACCAAAAAACTGTGAGTGATATGACTACAGAGAAAGTCGTTATGAAAAAGAAAAGATGTGATCCCGCGCGAAATTTTGAATGGCAGCCATCTTGGTTCCAACAAGCCTCCAAAGTGAGCGAAGCAGAGCCAATCAAAATGCTCAGTTCAAAATTTCTGGCGCGAAAAACGTTATCAGACAACGAAAGCGAAAAGGAAGATTCAAACTCTTCAGAAGAACCAGAATCAGAAAGCGAAGACGACTTAACGAAATCCCAAGTAAAGTCAGCAATGAAGACGCTTTTTGCTGCATTTGGGCCAAAATTAAAAATTTCCAAAGCGACAACGAAGAAGCTAGAGAACAAGCCGATACCTCAAGACCTGCACGCTCCCATCCTGACTTCGAGAGCGACAACGCCCGAGCCCAGAGAGCCATGTCGATTCCGCCCTACACCGCAGACCGGATCAAGTACCAACGCACACAAAAGAAAGAAAAGAGCAGTCGCCGCCATCAAAACTCCTAAAACCGAGCCAGAAACCGACTCGTCTGAAGAGGAGCGGAGCGAGCGAGCTGCAATGGAGAGAACCTTCCACGACGACGCCAAAGAAGAAATGAGCAACGCGCATGTGCGAAACTACGTAGACGGTCCGGAAAGACTTGAACTGGCCAGAGAACCGCGCAGACTCGTTGCGAGCATCCCCATGCCGTTTTGCAATTTCCTGCACTTGCGAGACCACGGACTACCTCAGGTTGTAAGTAATGAACAAAATAATGTGGGAAACTTACCCAGTGACTTCCCAAAACTTAGAGTTGATGGCATTAATTTGCAAGAATGGTATCAACAGCTCCAGGTTGTCTTTATGAAAGAAAATTTACTATTCTTTATCACTAGTCCTCCAAGAAGACCTTGGACTTTAAAAATAGATTGTTTACATCATAGAGCATTTTTCTTAATAATATCTAGCGTGTCTCCTGCAATGTATCATAGCATCAAACCAAACCTAACTGTTTCAGAAATAATTCAATGCATGTTTAATCTGTTTCACAGCGATAGTGTAGCTACCACTACAAGAATGTCTAAGGATTTCTTTTCTTCCAGAGTAAAACCAGGGGTTTCCATAAGTGAGCATTTGATATCTCTAAACAAAATAAGAGCTGAGCTGCATTTGAGGGGGGAAGTGATTTCAGATCAAACAATGAAAAGTGTTATTATCAATTCACTTGATTCATCATGGGATAGTTTTATGTCACACTTAGACACCATCAATCTAGGATATTTATCCATAGAAAGTCTATCTAACAAATTGATAGCAGAAGACAATTCAAGAAAAAATCGTTCCAGCAATCACACAGAACACAAATCTTTTAGGAAGGTAGCTTTCCAGGAAAAATACAATGAAGCTTTTAAATGCCATAATTGTGGGTCCAGGGAACACAATAGAAGAGACTGTCCCAAAATCCCAAAGGAGAGACATAGGTCAGAGTATAGGAGCAAATACAATTATAGACAGTCTTCCACAGATAGATATAAATATAGAAGCCCACCAAATTACAGAGATAGTAGAGGGGGTAGAGAAAATTCAAAAGAGAGAAAATCTGGTTCACTGAATGGACTAAATAAACAAGACAGCACTAAAACACAACAAAATGAGAACAATAATTGGCTTATTGATTCTGGGGCAACCAACCACACCACTAATAACAAAAATATATTGTCTTCATTTACAGAAGATAAATTTGTAATAAAGGTAGCTAATCAAGAAAAGGTTCAAGTATTAGGCAGAGGAAATGTGACCTTGCCTGGCCTAGGAAAAATAGAGGGGGTATTGTTAATTCCAGAAATACCTCATAACATACTAAGTGCCATAAAACTAAGCAGAGATTCTGACATCAATATAGTTTTCTCAAAGGGGAAAGCAACTTTAGAGAAGGACAAAACAAATGTAGGCACTGTGATGATTAAAGGAGGCCTACCCTATCTAATAACAAAAGAAAGATGGTTACATAACATTGATTCAAATATGGAAGATTGTATTGAGGCAGATGATGAAAATGTTAGTAACAGTGACAATGATGAATGTAAAATATCTCATGATCACGCAAATACACACAATGAGAAGAAACCAAGAATAGGTAAAACAATTCATGATGAGTGTGCTCACATCTTGCATAGGAAGTTAGGACATGCAAGTTTTCCTGTAGTACAAAAAATGACTGAACACGCAGAAGGTGTCAAAATAAAAAATTGTGAAAATTATTTGGAATGCTCAGTATGTAAATCCACTAAACTAAAAACTAGTCCCAGACCAAAAAAATCCAACAGATCAACTAACAAAATTTTTGACTTAGTACATATGGACCTAGTTGGTCCATTAACTCCATCAATCACTTATAGAAAACGTTACTTCCTAACAATAGTAGACGATTACAGTCGCTATGGTTTTGTTTACACATTAAAACACAAGGATGAAACCTTTCAGAAATTTAAGGAATTCTACAAACGCATAGAAACACAACATAATATCAGAATAAAACAAATTATGACAGATAGGGGATGTGAATTCATGTCTAAAGAATTCTCCCAATGGTTAAAGGATAGAGGAATGCTACATTTCACGTCTAGTCCATTTTCTGCGTTCCAAAACGGGATTGCAGAGAGAAAGAATTCCACACTACAAACCATGATTAGGTGCACATTAGAGGATGCTGGTTTAGGCAAACAATTTTGGTCAGAGGCCTTACATTATTCAAATTACACTCAAAATAGAACCTGGTCCAGTATTGTGAATAAAACACCATATGAGGTGATGTATAATAGGAAACCCAAATTAGCACACATGCACATATTTGGAGTCACTGCAGACGTACACATACCTAAGCAGTTGAGAAGAAAGGGAGAAAACGTATCCAGAAGATTAAGATTTATGGGATATGAAACTGGCACCAAAGGGTACAGATTCATTGATAATAATAACAAATTTATAGTCTCCAGAACAGCTGTGTTCCATGAACAGGCCAATTGGTCTAAATTACATCTTAATGAAATATTTCCAAATAAATGCAAAGATACAAAATCTTGTGAGGAAGGGACAATAGAAAATCAAAATATCAACAAAAATAAAAACAAAACCAAAACTTGGACAAATAGTCAGCACAAAATAAAGACAGACACATTAACAAAAAAGGAAGCAAGATATTTGCATGATAACCATAGCAAACCCGAAAGAGCTATTAGAAACAATAGAAATCAAGTACCAAATAAATACAGAGATTACATAATGCATATGGATGGTGAACAAATGACACCTAATACATATGAGGAAGTATTAAAACTCCCTCGTGAAGAAAAGGAAAAATGGGAACTAGCTATGAAAAAAGAGATGGAAAGTTTGCAAGGATTAAATGTGTTTACACCTGCGATTGCACCTAAAGATAAAACGATTATAGGTACCAGGTGGATTTATAAAATTAAGAATCTAGAAGGAGGCAATACTCTATACAAAGCTAGATTGGTTGCACAAGGTTATGCACAAAAATATCCGGAGGACTACACTGACACATACTCCCCCACAGTGAGAACAGAGAGTGTTAAAACAGCTCTAGTAGTGGCATCTGCACTCAATCTTGATGTATTTCAATATGACATACAGACTGCGTATTTACACGCAAAACTAGATAAGGAAATATATGTAAGAGCACCACACAGTCAATACACTAATAAGAATGAAATTTGGCTATTGAACAAGAGTCTATACGGATTAAAGCAATCTGGCAAAAGATGGTACGATTGCTTGGTAAAAGTACTTAAGACCATGGATTTCAACGCTACCACTGCTGATAACTGTTTCTTTGTAAAAAAGAGTGATGATCATATTGAATTTGTATTAATTTATGTAGATGATATTTTATATATAGGAAAACACAAGGAGAGAAGAGAAACCTTTGTAAATAAGCTAAACGAACATTTCTCGTTGAAATCTCTAGGTAAAGTAAACAAATACCTTGGTGTACAAATTAACAAAACTAGAAGGGGATTCAAACTTACTCAGAAAGATAAAATCATTGAACTTCTGAACAAATGCAATTTAAACAATGCCAAACCCTGTGACACTCCTATGCAAACTGATTTCCTTAGAAACACTGATGAATCTTCCCCTGAATTCAAGGATAATACATTTTATAGATCAGTCATAGGTTCACTTCTTTATATATCTAATTGGACCAGGCCAGATATTGCATTACCACTCAACTTATTGTCAAGATATGTTAGCAAACCAACAATGTATCATTGGGAAGCAGTCAAAAGAATTCTAAGATATCTGAAAAGTACATTAGACTTTTGCTTAGTATTAGAACCTAGTAATGGTAAAGAACCAAAACTTACATGTTACGCAGATGCGGATTGGGCTGGAGATATATCATGCAGAAAGAGCACTTCTGGTTATATTTTTCTATTAAATGACTGTCCAGTTTACTGGTACACTGGTAAACAAGAACTGGTAGCCACTTCGACCACAGAAGCGGAATATGTTTGTTTGTCCAAAGCTGCAAATAACCTTGTATGGTTTAATGATTTGATTTCAGATGTTTGGAAAAAACCTGCTTTGCCTTTTGTTATGCATGAAGATAATAAAGCAGCCATTGAAATATCCAGATCCGATGCCATTGGACAAAGGTCCAGGCATATAGATATAAAATTTAAGCATGTGAGACAATTGTCTCAAGATGGATTTATCAAAGCAGTGCATTGTGATACCTCTGAACAATTAGCTGACATATTGACGAAGCCTTTACCTTCTAAACAGCACAAATATTTAACATCAAAATTATATGTCTTATATTGTCCTGAATCTGAATGTAATTGGTGTTGTATAGCGAACCGGCATTTAGAGGGGGATTTGTGAGATGTAAATGCCTTATTCCCTAATGTGTAAATAATGTATATATGGGACATCGGGGGTTAACTTATTCTTTGGTTCCTAATGTATTCATAATTCACCACTCCCATTCTTGGCTCCACCCCTTGTATATATAAGGAGCCACCTTCACCATTTTCCTTGCTTCTATCTGTGAATATTCAGTGAATATAGAATGCCTGTTATAATTAAAGAGAAATATATTTAAACCTCTAACTCTTATTATCATTATTGAGTCTGATCCTGAAAATATTGCAACAGTTCTAACTGTCAGGAATTTTCTCCTTAGTTCTAGGTTGCTTCTCTCCTTGATTAGTTCCATCCATTGCTTCCTATTCTGCCTTCAGATGTTTTGGAGAATAGGTTGACCCCTTCTTCTCCTTAGTGGCAGCTCCTTAGATATTGGAAGACTGCCATCATGTCACCCCTAGTCCTCCTTCTCATTAAAGGAGTCCTACCCAATTCCTACAATGTTCTTCATTGTTGCTGAAGTTGTGGGCTGTTGCTTGACTTTCCATCCCACTTTCCTTTTCATTAAAAACATAAAATAGAATGTTATAATTGTGGCAGTGAGCTCAAAAAATGTTTATGCAGACTAATGGGTACAGCTCATTCTAAAATTCTAAAATTTTTTACTACCGGTTCTGTGGGTGTGGCTTATTTTGTGGGCGTGGCTTGATGGTCATGTGACAATTATTTAGGATTTAGCAGAGGTACTGGTCTACCAGGCTTTTAACTGCTTGCAGAGCAGTACCGATCTACCCATTTATTTTTGCAGGCACTGGTCTACTCATGTATTTTTTCAGGCACTGGTCTACCCATTTATTTTTGCAGGCACCGGTCTACTCATTTGTTTTCTTTTAACACTGATCAGCTGTAGGGCGGCCCTTTGAAGCCCCGCAGCAAGAGTTTAAACAGTTTTTTTCTCTCTAGCCATCAGCTGGGACTCAGGAGGCAGCAATAGATTGGGGGTGGGGCCAAATAAAAGGTAAGAATAACACGGGGGTGGGGAGGCAGGGGGGCAGGGGGGAAGAACCGGTTCAGTGACGTCATATCGTCACCGCTATCGGCTCGGCGGAACCAGGCGGAACCGGGAGGAACCCACCACTGATACAGCTTGCCTATCCTTGACAATGGTTTGGCCTGCACAAGTTGCATGGAACGGACTGTTAAGAAAACTATCTGAAAATGCCTAAAAAAAATGATGGGAGTTGGATGAAACCTTATCTATCTCTGGATCCCTGTATTCCTGCCAGAATCCTTCCCCACTACACCTCTTTTAGCAGCCATTGCTCTATTTCTCTATTCCCCACAGTTGGCTTTTTAGCTTTATACGGCCATTATGTTTCCTCTCTGCTTCTTACTTGAACAATTAATTGTTTCTTAGCATTTCCAGTGAAGCCATGGTCATAAACCTGCAGGGCTCCATCTGTCTGCAGAGCTATAAAACAGAAAGCAATAAAACAGTTGCGGAGCCGAGTTTAACATAGTGGATACATACACTTAATAGCTGGCTGCCAATGCAATGAATTTGGAGTGTACATATTTAACAAACTTACCTTAGCCAGCTCTTTTGGATCGAGCAATCTTAAAATGCAATTGCAGCTACTGGCAGCTGAAATACTGTTCTGATTGGAAAAAGGCTACGCACCACACCGTGGCTTCATTTTCCATCAAAATGCAAAGGGTAGCTTTTAAATTTAAAACCTTCTGAGTCCAATATCTTCTAAAGCCATTTATTTTACCAAGGCTGTGTTTAGCTTTTGAGTAGAAAATTAGGGACTGCATTCCTAAGACGCAGACCAAAACTGTATTCTATTTAATTGAATTAAATTGAATTTAGTAACTTGATTTAAGGCAAGGTGTTTATTCACTATGCACGTATTAATTTTCCCCTTATGTCCTATTAAAATTCAAAGTCCAGCAAATTAGTTTGGAGAGTCTCCAAGGGTTATTGCCAAGGATGGCTAATATGAATCAGAAACTCTAGTTTGTATCCTTTGTCATAAGAACTTCCTCTTCTTAGCTGATATCTCACAGATGAAGTTATCTTTTGTGTTCCTCAAAGATAGCAAACAGTCATTTATGGCTCAAAATCTCAAACAGGAAGAATGTCTGATCCACGTGCCATGGATTTTATCTGCTAAGTGTAATCCTGGTTTGCAGACAGGGGTGAAATGCTCCCGGTTCAGACTGGATCGCCCGATCTGGTAGCGATGGCGGCGGGTGGTTTGGAGAACCGGTAGCAAAAATCCCTGTCCCCCCCCCTCCATGCCCAGCTGAGCCGCATGATCATCAGAGACTTTTTTTTTTACTTGCTTTTAAATGCTTTTAAAAGTAAAAAAAAGCCTCTGATGATCACGCGGCTCAGCTGGGATCGCCAGAGGCTTTTCAAAGCATTTTTTTCTGCAACCTCTTGGCCGAAGAGGTGGTAAAAAAAATGCTTTGAAAAGTCTCTGACGATCCCAGCTGAGTTGCCTGATCGGCAGCGGCTTTTCAAAGCACTAGAAAAAATGCTTTGAAAAGTTAAAAAAAAAAAAGTTGGCCACACCCACCCAGTCACATTACCCCACCACCACCAAGCCACACCCACAGAACCAGTAGTAACAAATTTTACATTTCACCCCTGGTTGCAGACCAGCAATAAATCATGAACTACAATCATGATTTAAAGAAATACCTAATCAAAGATTCTCAGATCTAGGTATGTAGATATAATTGGTCTAATGATCCTTGCCTTTTGAAATCAACATTCTGATGGGCTGGAATGTTGAAACTGTAGCACAATATCCAAGAACTCAAGGTGGCCAGATAGATTGTGATCAGTGGTGGGTTGCCCCCGGTTCGGACCGGTTCGCAAGAACCGGTAGTAAAACCGGCGGGAAGCTCCGCCCATTGACCCGGACGTCATCATAGGTGATCTGCGCATGAGCGATGCGAACTGGTAGTAAAGGTAAGTAGAACCCACCCTTGATTGTGATGTAATAATGCTTGCTGATTCAATATCATGCTACAGAAACCTTCTTCTTCTCCAAGACACACAAGGGCAGGGACCAGCACTTGAACTTATTCCGTGTTCCTGCTCTATGTTTGCTAGACTTTGTGCAAATTCCAGGTTTGGAGAGCCATCCTTCTGGCTGTTCCCCGTATCTCCGCCCTGTCGTGTTAACTTTCCTTTTCCCTTTGGATCCAATCAAAATAATCAAACTCTACATTCACCAGATGTTGTGGCCCACCAGCGGCCTGCGCGGATCGTGGCTGATCCCGATGAAGAGGAGGCTGGTGTGGTGTCACACCAGCAGCCTGCACAACCAGCGCTTGCGTAGGACAGCGAGGAGGCTGAAGAGGATGTGGTGCCAGAGGCAGAGACTCAGCCAGGGCCTTCAGAACCTCCAGAGGCTCCTTCCAGTGGAGAGAGTGAAGTGGAGGAGCCTCTCCTCAATGCTCAGGCATACAGGGCTGCCAAAAGGCAGGAGTGGCTACTCAGGAGGAGGAGGTCTACTTGAGAGTAGGGCTTGAGGATAATTGACCACTCCCTTAGCTTATTTAAATCTCTTTCTTTAAGAAAGCACTTGCTGGAAACAACTCGTATTATTATCAGAGTATTTTGGTTTATCATATCTTGTTTTCTGGGCTGGTTGCCAACATTTGCCGGTCTTGTTTATTCTTGTTACTTAATAAATTTGATAAGGACCATTGGTGTGTGTCAATATCCTCAGAAATCCAGAGCTGGGGCAGAACACCAGAAGGAGAAAGCAAGGTCAGTGAAACGTGTTGTTCATTCTCCAGCCTATCAGTGTTTGTGTGTTAGTCGAAAAGAATTAGCTAGGCAAGAATGAGGACCATGAATAAGGACAGAATGCTTCCTTCAGCTGGAGAATCTGAACCATGTGGCTTCTGCAATCTTATCTCCTCTCCCTCTCCCTCTCCTCTCCTCCCCTCTCTCTCTCCTCCCCTCTTCCTTTCCCCTCTCCTCTCTCCTCTAAGCCTTATTCCAACCTACTCCACTAGCTTTCTTAAAACTGCCCTTATTTCTAAATATTTAACCTTGAACTTTGCAGCCTTTATTGGACAAAAATTCCGTTACTTGAGAAGACTGCTCAACTCATCGTCTGACTCATCCTTACAGAATCTTCTAAACAACTAAACAATCCTTGGTGGGCTCTTGTTTGCTTGCAGACATTTCGTTATCATTATTATTATTCACGATCGGTGCACTGATGATGTTACCTAGTTGGGTTGTGAAACCTCTCCAAGCAAACAAACAAGCTCAGGGATCATCAAGGATTCCACAGTTCAACCCTGAGCTGCATATATTTTCTTCTATTGGAAATAACTGTTTGTCTGGTTATGATACTCCCTTAGGCTGTATTTTCTTCCATGACTCATTATTTGATTTTCATTTTGCATCCAGTGAGTTGCCTCTCATATTTTACTACAATGAAATAACATATCACACCTCAGGCTCCAAAAACCAAGAAAGATACCTTGTGATTCTTCCAAGCATAATTCTTTATTGTTCTTCCCCCATAGACAGAATCTTGCCAAATTAAAGTGTGCTAATACCCCTTAAAGCATTTACTCTGGGAACTGTTAACGAGGAGCCGTCTTCACCCTCTTTCTCCCACACAAACTATCTGAATCGCATTGTCTCTTGTTTCTCTGGACTGCATTCCCTCCTTCCTGGGAATCCAGACTACATTCCATTACATTGGGTCTCTTTAATTCAGGGGTGAAATCCAGCAGGTTCTGACAGGTTCTGGAGAACCAGTAGCGGAAATTTTGAGCAGTTCGGAGAACCGGCAAATACCACCTCTGGCTAGCTCCAGAGTAGGATGGGAATGGAGATTTTGCAATATCCTTCCCCCAGGAGTGGGGTGGGAATGGAGATTTTGCAGTATCCTTCCCTTGCCATGCCTACCAAGCCACGCCCACAGAACCGGTAGTAAAAATATTGGATTTCACCACTGCTTTAATTTCTTTCCCTGGTCCTTTGTTGGAGTTTGCCTTTCTCGGTTCTCATTTGAAAAAGATAAGAAACATCTATCAAAGCTCACTCTGACTGCAACAGGTAAATTATACCTCATGTTACTTTGAATGAAAGATAGGGGAAATACACTTCAGAATAGAAAGCTGTACTTGTAGAAGCTTTTGCTTCATGTATATATTAAACTGTAATCCTGGATAGGTGACAGTAAGTACATAATGCGTCCTTATCTAAGTTTTCTTTCTTATTCTGTTGAAAGGAAACCGAAGCTCTAGCAGCCCCTTTAAAGTAATATTATATCTACTCAGTAAATGGGATGTTTGCCAAGGGGAAGTTAATTCCATGGGATGAAATGGATTATTTAGGAATAAATCTCACCATACCCTCCCCTCTTTTTAAATGTATGTATTAGTAATTCCACATCTTCTTCAATTCTTGCAAATGTACCTTTATGCAATAATCTGCGGGTGCATGCATAAAGTTAAAAATAGTTCTTACTTAACATGAGCTGCCTGAAAAATAGCCCTAACATTTTTTTAAAAAAAGTTTTTTACCAAATATGAGGGCAAAGAAAATGGATGGAGGATTATTCAGAATTTCTCCAGAAGAAGGAGAAATTTTCCAACTGTTTCTCAAGGGAATGATGGTCCATCCAGTGGTGGGATTCAGCCAATTCACACCTATTCGGGAGAACCAGTTGTTAACTTTCTAAGCAGTTCGGAGAACCGGTTGTTGGAAGAAATCTTATTTTGTTTTTTCCCACTTTACAGGGATAATCCTGTAAGGAAGGCAGGAAGGAAACATTCTGGTGTTATTTCTAGCCTAATTTTTATTGCCTTGCTTACAGAAACTGCCTCTCTGGTTAACCCTTATTACATTGTAACAGCTAAAGCGAAGCGGCCGTCAACATGAGTGATGTTGAGTTGGCCATGCCTACCCGGTCACATGACCACCGAGCCACACCTACCCAACTGGTCATTAGGGCAGAGAACCGGTTGTTAAATTATTTGAATCCCACCACTGGGTCTATCCATCTTTGGTGAGTTATTAAAGTGCTGGATTAGAATCCAGGAGACCCTGAATTCGAGTCCTCCCTTGGGCACTGAAGCTGACTGAGTAACTTTGAGCTGGTCACATTCTCTCAATCCACCCTATCTCACAGGACTGTTGTTGTAAGGAAAGCAGGAAGAAGGAGCAAGTTTGGTATAGTAGTTAAGAAGCTACAAATCAGAAGACTGTGAGTTCTAGTCCCACCTTAGGCCTGAAAGCTGGTTTGGTGACTTTGGGCCAATCACCAGGATACTGAGAGTTCTAGTCCTGCCTTAGGCATGAAAGCCAGCTGAGTGACTTTGAACCAATCACTCTCTCTCAGCCCAAGCCACTTCACAGGGTTGTTGTTATAGGGAACATAGGAGGAAGAAGGAGTATTAGGTATGTTGGCTACCTTGAGTTACTTATGAAGTGAAAAAGGAGGGATAAAAATTTAATAAATAAATAAAAAATAAATTTCAGAGTTCCTCAATGAAGGAGAAGGCTAGACCCTAAATTTGGCAAATAAATAAAGTCTGGAGCCAGCTTGAGTTAGAATAGGATAACAGAGTTGGAAGGGACCTTGGAGGTCTTCTAGTCCAACCCCCTGCTTAGGCAGGAAACCACTTCAGACAAATGGTTATCTAATCTCTTCTTTAAAACTTCCAAAAGTGTTGGAGCATTTACAACTTCTGGAGGCAAGTTGTTCCACTGTTGTACAAATTGGCAAGTGGTACAAATTAAGCTAGGACCTACATCGAGAATTTAGAGAACATTTCTATAGTGTTATTATAGGATTGGGGAGGCACAGTTAAGATGCTGGGGTTATCGGCTGGAAAGCCGACAGAACCAGTTTCGAGACCTGAGCATCGCACAATGGACATGAGCACCTGTCTTCACCTAGTTCCTGCCAACCTAGCAGTTTGAAAGTATGCAAATGTGAGTAGGTAAATAGGTACCACTTAAGAGGGGAGGAAACAACACTCTGCAATGTCATGCTGGCCATATGACCATGAAAATGTTTCTGGGCAGTGCTAGCTCAATGGCTTTGAAATGGAGATGAATGCCACCCCCTATAGTCAGCATTGACTAGTGGAGTAAAATAACAATAGCAACGGCACTTAGACTTATATACCGCTTCACAGTGCTTTACAGCCTTCTCTAAGCAGTTTACAGAATCAGTATATTGCTCCCAACCATCTGGATCCTCATTTTACTGACCTCGGAAGGATGGAAGGAGGAGTCAACCTTGAGCCGGTGAGATTCGAACTACCAAATTGCAGGCAGCCAGCAGTCAGCAGAAGTAGCCTGCAGTACTGCACTCTAACCACTGCACCACCACGGCTCTGCAGGGACTCCTTTCCTTTCCTACAGTATATCAAGTAAATAAATTCATTAGTTCATTAGAAGATTTTTTTCTCTTTGCTTATTAAAAGAGCAAAGTGAACTCTGTTACATCAAACCAAAATGAGAAGGTAGGATAAAATGCCGGAGAATTTCTCAGCTCAGCTTGAATGTCGGCACCCACATATGCCATCATTCATATTTCCAGATGCTATGGTAGAACAAAGAAGTGTGGCTGTAAATAATAATATATAATAAAATGAAAGCAATCATGACAGTGTACCAATGGAGAGACAGCCAAACTCATTTCAAAACCCAACTAGACTAAAAGTGCCTTTGGGCAAATGCAAATGATTTAATTTGGGGCTGGGAATGGAGAAATATCAATACCATTAGCTGTTCTGCAGGAAATAATTTAGGTACCTCATTGGCAAGATATATTCCCTTGTCATAAGCCATTCAAGGGTTTTTTTGTTTTTTTTACAGGTGGGCCTTAGCACTCATAACCTGTACTGAGTTGTAAATCTGTCCTCAACGTAACGGATTTTATATATTTCACAAAATTCTCCAGGACGTTGCAATATGCAATATTACAATACGCAATTTCTCCAGAACTTAGAGAATATTCTCAAGAACACAAAGACTCCAAACAATATTCTAGGCCATCAAATCATAGAGGAATTCCAATGAAGATAGCCCAACAACAGGCGAACATCTTACCTCCATCTGAATATACTCAGTGAAGGGGAATCCACTTTCTATTTTGGGAATTGGCTCCAAAGTCAGACTGCACTTACTATTAAAACAGAGGGCAAGTTGTGATTTTGGGGGTTTCTATTTTGGAAGGTATTAATCTGGTATCTACCTTCCGGTAACTTCATTCTGTTATTGCATGCCCTTCATTCTGGAATTAAAGAATACAGATCCTGACTTTCTGTAATAGTATGTAGGAATGACCTTGGAAGAGAGGGGGGAGAGTTAGGGCAGCAGTTGGACAAGAGACAGTTTAGTCCAGAAAAGAAATGCGGGTGTGACAAAAGTCTCAGAGGGGACCCTCCCTAGTTTAATGGATTGTAAAGGTAATGGGCAAGAAATGAGTTTTCAGACTTGCAAAATTCTGTTAATGTAACTGTGAAGTTTTCGAAAGATGCCCTAATTAATTAATGAGCCATGAGCCGAACTTCAAAAGAAATACAGTCATTTATTAGGAGCACCATTTCGGCAATATTCAGATGCAGTTAGAACTAATCCCACGTAGATTTACGTTCCCCTATGACCCTGTCTTTCCCCTCCTCTCTGGCCATGTCATAAATCACATTCTCCAATTAACCACTTTGGCTGGCTGTGAAATCCAACACCCTCCTTCTGATTGCGGTCAGGAAGAATGTATGGAATGCACTTCAGTTAGGGAAATCAATCAGCTCTATCAGTTCTCCCTCCCTCCTGCTCATGGCAACTTGAAAGCTTTGCAAGTTGACAGTAACCTTACAATAAAGAAAAATCAGTCCATCGTAGAATGGCATGGCATGGCATGGCATGGCATAGAATAGAAGAATGGAATGGAATGGAATAATAGAGTTGGAATGGACCTTGGAGGTCTTCAACCACCAGTTTAAGCAGGAGACACTATACCATTTCAGACAAATGGTTGTCCAATCTCTTTTTAAAAACCTCCAATAATGGAGCACACACAACGTCTGAAGGCAAACCATTCTAATGATTAATTATTCTAATTGTCAGGAAATTTCTCCTTATTTTTAGGTTGGTTCTCTCCTTGATTAGTTTCTATCCATACTGGAATACTACTATCATGTCACCCCTAGTCCTTCTTTTCATTAAACTAGACATATCCAATTCCTGCAACAGTTCTTCATATGTTTTAACTGCCACTCCCCTAATAATCTTTGTTGCTTTTCTCTGTACTCTGTACTCTTTCAACATCTTTTTTTAAATATTCTGGTGGCCAAAACTGGATGCATTATTCCAAGTGAAGTCTGGCCATATTTCCTGCTGACATCTTCTTGGGTGCACGATTTCCATTCAACTATTTAAGTGTCTGATAAATATTCCACAATTCCAATTCCTTCCATCTTTTCCTAAAATCCAGATTTTTTTTTATGCATACCCCACTTACACATTGAGTTACCAACCCTATGAGATGTCCTACCCTTTCTTAAAGCAGGGGTGCTAGTCAGCAGGTTCTGACAGGTTCCAGAGAACCGGTAGTGGAAATTTTGAGTAGTTCAGAGAACAGGCAAATACCACCTCTGGCTGGCCCCAGAGTGGGGTGGGAATGGAGATTTTGCAACATCCTTCCCCCAGGAGTGGGGAGGGAATGGGGATTTTGCAGTGTCCTTCCCCTGGAATGGGGTGGGAATGGAGATTTTGAAGTATCCTTTCCCTGTCATGCCCACCAAGCCATGCCCACAGAACCAGTAGTAAAAAAAAAAATGAATTCCACCACTGCCTTAAAGTGCTTGTGTAAGGAAACATATCTAACCTTGAGCAGCAACAGGGGGAGGATTCAAACTTGGTCCACTTGCCCAGTAAACAATTTTTTTTTAAAATATTACCTGACATATCTTAGAGATAGTGTAGCTGACTTGCTAGCCTAGCCGGAAGATATAATGAGAAGATCCCCCAGATGTATTTATCAAAAATATTCCAATGTCATGCTATGTTTTACCCTCTGCCTGCCTTTTTCTGTGTCTTGTCTTTGAAATTTGGTATAAAAGTTATATAAGCTGTGGGTCCCCTTTTGCTCAGGGCTGCTCAGAAGCTGCCAATTCCTATGCCAAGAGCTCAGTACTGCTTGTAGTTTGCATGCTTAATGAATTTATGTTGTATCTTCAAAGTAATTTAGTTTGTTTGTTTTTTTAAAAGGGAGCCAGCTTTCGGCCACAATATTTTGGTGGCATGACTCAAATTAGAAAGATGAGAGGAAGGCCGTCAATTTCTTGTGGCACACTCCAGCCACTTTTGGTGGCTTGTGGCATAAACCTGCTTGTGGCAATGTATTTTCTTTTTCTGCCATGTCGAGTGAGTTGCCTCCACCTGACCCCGGCTCATGTGTAAGACAGGCCAATGTCATCCTTGCTAGTAAGGCATTGTTTTCCTTCTTAAGATGACAGCATTCAACGATAGTTGCAAGGCATGTAAAATTTGTCTGATTACATTAAAGTCAGATGGCCAATAATGGATGGGAGAGGAGATTTTTTTATATATAAAAAAGTTTTTTATTTTTTCAGTTTCAAAAATATAAACATTCCACCTTTCCTTAAGCAGTGTGTTGTCTGCGTACAAACATCTCTGTGCAACATCTTTCACCATTCGCAGCATCCTTCACATTAACATTATTTCTCTAAACTTAAAGTTATAATATATTAAATGATTAAACATTGTAAAGCTCTTCATTTTCTTCTTAATATCTTCTAGTGATAATTCCATATTAACATTAAACATCGTTAGTCTCATCATACATGTACTAATAATTTTCATCTTATTTATATCTCTATCTTCATGTATTTTCTATTATTCTTTAGTTGTTTTCATTTCCAAACTCATTTTTTATTGTCCAACGATGATAAAATACTTCCCATATCATATAATATTCAGTTTGTTCTTTCTCTTTAATTGCTAATGTTAATCTGTTCATTTCTGCACATTCTAATATTTTCCTAATCACCTTCTCATCAATGGGAATCTCTTCACTTTTCCAATGTTGTGCAAATACAATTCTAGCTGCAGTTAATACATGAATAATTAAATATACACTCTCTTTATTATAAATTTCAGGTAAAGGGATAGGAGATTATTAATCATTGTCAGCCAATGTACGTATCTCCCCTCTCATCCCTTCTCAGGTCAGCCTCATCTGTCTCCATTCTGTATCAGTCTCTAAAAA
The DNA here is from genome assembly GCF_029215685.1 of Pituophis catenifer annectens. Taxonomy (NCBI): domain Eukaryota; kingdom Metazoa; phylum Chordata; class Lepidosauria; order Squamata; family Colubridae; genus Pituophis; species Pituophis catenifer. The sequence continues at coordinate 10,173,217 of NW_027256881.1, read as the reverse complement.
AATGAAGACACCCCATTCCTTAGCTTGCTCAAATGCTATGCTGAAATCTATCTTCCTGTTTTCCTGAAGGGACATTCCACCATGAACATAGAAGATGGAATATCATCAGAGTTGGAAAGGACTTTGAAGAAGTGGTGAAATCTAAAATTGGTTACTACCGGTTCTGTGGGCCTGGCTTGATGGGGGGAGTAATGTGACTGGGTGGGCATGGCCTTTTTTTTTTTTTTACTTTTAAAACCATTTTTTCTACAACCTCTTCGGCGAAGAGGTTGTAAAAATTGCTTTCAAAAGGCTCTGACAATCCCAGCTGAGTTGCCTGATCGTCAGAGGATTTTTTAAAAACCCTCTGCCAATCAGGCAACTCAGCTTGGATCGTCAGAGCTTGGATCGTCAGAAGCATTTAAAAGAAAAAAAGCCTCTGATGATCGCGCAACTCAGCTGGGCACGGGGGGGGGGGGGCAGGGATTTTTGCTACCGGTTCTCCGAACCACCCGCCTCCATCGCTACCGGATCAGGTGATCCGGTCCGAACCGGGAGCATTTCATCCCTGCCTTGAAGGTCATCTAGTTCAGCCCTTGCTCTAGCAGGAGACCCTCAGCCATTGCAGACAATTGGTTGTCCAATCTCTTCTTAAAAACCTCCAGTGTTGGAACACGCACAACTTCTGAAAGCAAGCCGTTCCACTGATTCATTATTCTCACCGTCAGGAAATTTCTCCTTAGTTTTAGGTTGCTTCTTTCCTCCTTCTCAGGTCTATGCCCTGACCACAATTTCTGATAATTTGCATACATAATGAGACCTTTCTCCATTTATCTTCCATGTTACTTCATTTCTTAGGGTCCTCTTCGGTGTTGGATGTTTTTGGCAGCATTGCTTGATGCATGAGTTTAGAGGCATTAACATCAGTGATGAAATTCAGCCGGTTTTATCCAGATCGCGTGATCTGGTAGTGCTGACGGCGGGAGGCTCCGCCCACCCACCCAGACGTCATCAAGTCCCATTTTTGACCCTCTGCACATATGTGGCCGTGTCGCACGTGAGCATAGCTCACATTTGCGAACCGGTAGCGAAGGTAAATGAATACCACTCCTGATTAACATGATTGGAAGGGAAAATAGACCCATGTTCTAGAATAGAAAGAGGGGAAGCTGCTTCCTGAGGAAGAAAGTTTAAGAAGCCAGAAATTTAATTTAGAATTCTGAATGTAATGTAGATGCTATCCAGAAAAGGCTGGAAAAGACTGTGGCCTGAAACTCTGAAAGTGGATTTAAAAAAAAAAAACCAGCAATCCAGTTGAGGAAGAGGTATCCTTGATACCGCAAGAAAATGATTAAAAATTGATTTATGGTGGATTATCATATCCTGTCTCTTCTTTAAGTGCCTATTTATTTTCTGAACCCCAAATTTACTCACTGAAAAATAAGAAATAGACTTTGTACACATTTATTTGATAGCCATAGTGCCCAGGATGTTCAGATACCAAATGTACCAGAAATGTTCTCATTTTTTTTCTGCACCTATGTTCTCATTACACTTAAACTTGAAGAAACATCAGATCTCATCATGGTGCCATACTTTTCGGAGTACAAGACACACTCCCCCCCAAAAAAAAGAGGGTTAGCCAAAAACATGAGGCACGGAGGAGGTGATGGTCTATGGCAATCCCTGCATCCCGGAACAGCTGATTGATAGTATTCTGGGAGGCTGATCCACCCGCCAATTAGCTGCTTGTGCTGAATCAGGCTGCAATAATGTGCTGAAGCTGACCTGGCTGTTCCCTATTTGCTGCAAGGACTGTCAGAGTTTGCAGTAGCAAGCAAAACACAAGCAGAGGAGAGGAGTTTCAGTTTCAGTTTTAGTTTCAGAGATCACCATAGAATGCAGCTTTAGAACAATTGACCTAAACCACACCCAGGCTCCTTGCTGTCTCCTTCCTTGTTGCTCACCCAGCAAATATTGTTTTAGTTTCCAAACAATCTCACACACTGACAGGACACTAGCCAGATGAATACCGATGGATGCTGGTAGGTAGAGACAGAATTTTTTTTTTCTTATTTTCCTCCCCCAAAACTAAGGTGTATTTTATACTCCGGAGCTTCTTACTGTATACTCCAAAAATATGGCAATTCATTCTTTAGAGATACCCCGCCTGTACTACTGCACTGTACTGTGTATAGATTTGCCTTGTGATCCAGATGTTCACAAACATGATCCAGGATGCTATGTCCATATGAAGAAAAGATTGGCTGGTGATTTCTGGCCACCATTTATGTTCGGGTCAAATTCTAAAGTGTTGATTATGACAAATGAAGGTCTGTACAACTTGGCACACATTTTCTTTAAAAACCACATTCCTCATATGAGTCTATAGAAGATCTCCCATAAGAATTTTAGGAGATGTTCTTATTTTGGTGTCACCCTGAAATAAGTGGCACCCTTGGAACAGATGTTAAAGGGTCATCTTGAAATTGTACCAAAGGACATAAATTGGCCTTCTGCCAGCACATAAAGAACTCTTATGTTTTCATGGCCAATTCTCATAAAAAATTGGAATTGGGGTCAAATAACTTGGGGACTTTTTTCTCAAGAGTCATGATAAAACCTTACAATGGGAGAACAGATCCATAAAATAAGACTTCTTATGTTTCTTCCTATTTTCAGTATCTGGAAGGTTTTTTTGGGAAATGAACGCCTATGAATTTATTGCTCTGGAAATCAGAAAAAGGCATACTGTGAGAGGGGGGAACATCTGCTCTTAATTCCTCACTCCAATCAAATTAACGATCAGTTGAGTGTTTCAGAGTGAGAAAAAAAAAGAGGTTATTAATTCTTTAATGAATTTTTAATTACTAAAAGCACAAGGCAGTTGGCTTCACCTGTTAAAAAGCCATTCACTCACTTGATTTCCTTCCAAACTTGATATGTGTTATGGATTCTGGATGCCAAGAACTGATGTCAAGCAGACAATCATGAAAGCTCTCCACATACACACACACCCAACCTGAACCTTATTTTAATTTATTTCTGGTCAAGGTAGGGGCAGGAAGAGTTAGAATCCTAGAATCATAGGGCTAGAAGAGAGTTAGGATGTCTACTAGTCCAATCAGAGGTGGGCTGCTGGAGGTTCGTAGTGGTTTGGGAGAACCTCTAGCTAAGATTCTGTGCAGTTCAGAAAACCCCCAAATCCTACTCCTGGCTGGTCCCACCCACCCCACCCCTCCCAGGAGTCCCCCCGTGGCCTGTTTTGGATGCAGGTAAGTGCAGGGCACGCACGGAGACTTGGGGAGGGCAAAAAACAGGCCTACCAGAAATTCAGAAAGGCCGGAAATGGGCCTGTTTCTGGCCTCCAGAGGGCCTCTGGAGCCTAGGGAGGCTGTTTTTGCCCTCCCGGAGGCTCAAAAAAAGCTTCCGGAGCCTGGGGAGGACAAAAACGCCCCCCTCCATGGTGCAGAAGGCCAAGTAGGCCATACCCACCATGGCCACGCCCACCCAGGAACCAGGCAGAGAATCCCTTGCTCAAATTTTTGAAGCCCACCCTGAGTCCAACCCCCTGCTCAAGGCAGGAGACCGTATAAAATCCCAGAAAAATGGTTGTCCAATCTTTTCTTGAAAACCTTCAGTGATAGAGCAGCCACAAGTCCAACAGACAAGCTGTTGATTAATGGATTAATTGTTTTCACTATTAGGAAATTCTTCCTCATTTCCAGGTTGGATCTCCCTCTTCCACTCATTGCTTCTTATCCTGAGTTCCTAAAAGGAAAGCCGCTTGGATTATTCCAAATGCTTTTTATGATATTATTTCATGCATGAATATTTTATTACGGTCACTGACTAGAACTAAAATTAAAAATAGAAATCGAAAGTTAATAAAGTAAGAACGAAATAAAATAGATAGAAATAAAATAAAATAATTAAAAAATAAAAAATGAAGGAAAAGCAAAATAAAATATTATAATTGAATTCCTGGGCAGATACCAATAGCACTTAGACTTAGAGACAGCCCTCTCTAAGCGGTTTACAGAGTCAACATATTGCCCCCAACAATCTGGGTCCTCATTTGATCCACCTTGGAAGGATGGAAGGCTGAGTCAACCTTGAACCTGGTGAGATTCGAACTACCAAATTGCAGGCAGCCAGCAGTCAGCAGAAGTAGCCTGCAGTACTGCACTCTAACCACTGCACCACTGTGGCTCAGGAAGGATAATAAAAGGCTGCCTAATTTTACAGGCAGTATAACAAGATTTAGTCACATTCAAGAAAACTGAATCATATTGACCCGATAACAACAAAACATCAGAATTTCCTGGGTGTTTTACAAGGTAAAGTGTCACAAGTGGACTACTATAAATTATAATGCATAGCTGCCAATAAAGAATTTTAAGCACAGTGTGCCTAATTTCTCCCTTCAACTCTGTTTCTTTTAATTCAGCCTCAGGGATTTCAGATTGTCCGTAAAATTCCACTTAATTAGAAAAACAAGAGATGACTATTAAGGGAGAAATCACTTGATTTTATTAAAGCCCAGCTGTTCTTCATAAGGAAGAGGAGATCTAGTAAGGAAGAAAGTCATAAAGAGGCAATCAGGGAGAGGAATGTGGAAAAGGAGACAGAATATGAGGGGAAAAAAGTAGAAAAGTGAAAAGAAGAGTGAGATAAGTCTAAAAAATCTCTACCAAAGTTTGCCTGTTTGGTCACCATGATAGAAAAAAGATGTGGAGACTTTAGAAAAAGTCTAGAGTTTTCTAACCTAAAGTTCATAGGTTAGTCAATTAATCCTCAAAGGGCCTGCTGGCAATCTAGCCCATGACCAAGGGGAAAAAAAAAAAAGTCTTATCTAGATAGGGTAAGGATGGGGCTGTATGAAACTCTGGTGGGACATCATTCCAAATGGCAGTTGATTTGAAGATCCAGTTCCTGGGTACCAACACCTGGTATTGCTTAATCAATGAAACTCAAGAATCTTGACCCTGATGGGTTATGTAAGATGGGCAGCAACTCTGAAATTAACCAGGCTCTACTCTTAGCTACAGTATTTCTGTAAAAGGTAAAAGGTAAAGGTTCCCCTCGCACATATGTGCTAGTCATTCCCGACTCTAAAGGGCAGTGCTCATTTCTGTTTCAAAGCCGAAGAGACAGTGCTGTCCAACGACGTCTCCGTGGTCATGTGGCCGGCATGACTAAACGCCAAAGGTGCACGGAATGCTGTTACCTTCCCACCAAAGGTGGTCCCTATTTTTCTACTTGCATTTTTGACGTGCTTTTGAACTGCTAGGTTGGCAGAAGCTGGGACAAGTAACGGGAGTTCACCCTGTTACGCGGCACTAGGGATTCGAACCACTGAACTGCCGACCTTTCGATTGACAAGCTCAGCGTCTTAGCCATAGCTATTTCTGTACAACAGTGCAAATCTTCAATTTGTTGAACTTTTGCACGTGTATTTATGCACTATCAAATTGAATCTTCATACAGATTTGGTTTGATTGCTTCATTTGCCACTCTGTTGAACTCTTCTAATAGAACTACCAATTTGAAAGAAATCAACCAACCATTCAAATCAAACTGATGATTCATACAGATTTAAATGGTAGATTCCTCTCAAATTTGAATCAAATCTTGGCTGAGTCGTGCAATTGCTAATGTTGTCTGCTTATTTTCTAATTTATATTTTAATACTAATATAGCTGATAGATAGATTTTAGTCCCTAGGTCTTAGTATCAATTCTAGTAAAATGCATTCTATAAGATATGGGTAGGATGTTGGTTGTCTCAGAGTCATGAAAAAGCTCAAAATAAAAAGAATAAATGAGAGTGAATAATATAGGTGTAACTGACAGAGCTATGCAGCAGAGAAAGGAGTCGTGTCAAGCAGCTTATTTCTGGTGTCATGAAAAGCCTGGAAATTATTCGTTTTTATCTTAGTTTTTATTGCTAAACGTTGAGAGAGAGGTGCTGGTTGGTTATTTTGCTATAGATTTTCAAAAAACAAATGTTACTGTAATGGAGGAAGTCATTAACAGCCTTTCTTTCCAACCAAGCAAATAATCAACAGTTAAGGTGGGTGACAGGTAGAAATGAGGGATCCGTGATCAAGGAAGCAAAATTGACAACAGGAACACAGAAGGATCCTATTTGAAGAAGAGAATTTGAACTCCTTTTTAAGCATAGAAAGGTAAAGAGATAAAGGTTTCCCCTGTCCAGTTGAATCCTAATCTAGGGTCAGTGCCCATTTCTATTTTCTAGCAGAGGGAGCCAACATTATTAGAAGATGCTTCCGTGGTCATGTGGCTGGCATGACTATACACCGAGGTGCATGGAACACTATTACATTTTTACTAAAGTGGTACCTATTTATTTACTTGCATTGCATGCTTTCAAACTGCTAGGTCCGTGATAGAGAACCTATGGCACGTGTGCCCGAAGTGGCACACAAAGCCATGTCACCTGGCATGCGTGGCGTCGCCTGTTCCTCTTCCAGGTTTCTGTGCGCGCCACAGCTGTGATTGTCGAAGGCTTTTTTTTTTTACCTTTTAAAAGCATTTTTTACTACCTATTCGCCCTATACCATTTTGGACAAATGGCCATCCAATCTTTTAAAAAAACCTCCACAATTCCTGAAGGCAAGCCATTCCACTGATTAACTGTTTTCAGGAAATTTCTCCTTATTTTGAGGTTGGTTCTCTCCTTGATTAGTTTCCATCCATTGCTTCTTGTCCTGCCCTGTTTCTCCCATCTGTTGCTTTTTGTCCTTGGTAGGAGCTGGAGCAGAAAAAGGAGCTCAGCCTGTGATACAGTGCTTGGGTCTTGAAAAGGGACAAAAGAGATTCCCAAACAAGGTTTTCTGGAGTTCATTAAGAAGATCTCCTGTGCAGTTTTTAACAACCAACATCCTGAGTAGAAAAAGAAAAACATCTTCTTCAACTTCCTACACTATGGTCCTTGATGGTCTGAGCTGGATGGTTTTCTTGCAGACATTTCAGTATTCAGACTAGGGACTAGGACAGGGGTCTGCAACTCTAAACACTCAAAGAGCCATTTGGACCTGTTTCCTACAGAAAAGAAAACACCGGGAGCCACAAAACCCTTCCCATGCCTGACTATTTCTTGAGTGGCACAAAACTGGCACATGTAGTTGAATTAAACATTCTGTTTGCTTCTGCAACTTTTCTTTTCTTGGATTTATCCATGGTTGGCCTACCAGGAGTTGAAAAACTCAGTAAATTGTGTGCCGGCGGGTGTCGCACATTGGTGGTTGTGACTCATATTTTGAGGGACAGGGAGCCACAGCAGAGGGGTGAAAGAGCCACATGTGGCTCCAGAGCTGCAGGTTGCCAACCCCTAGACTAGGAACTAGCACTGTTGATGCTACCTAGTCTGGGTAATAAAACATCTGCAAGAAAACAACTAGGCCCAGAGAACACCAAGGACCCCTCATTTTGACCCCGAGCTACAAATATTCTCCTTTATTGAGATGTTTCATAACCAAAATGATGGTAATGAAACTTCTACAAGAAAACCACCGAATGCAGAGAAGCCCCAAAGAGTGCACAGTTCGACCATGAGCTACAAATATTCTCTTCTATCACTTGCTAAACTTTTTTTTAGAAAGAGAAATGGCATATTTTATTGTCAGTTGGCCTGGATGGCATTCTTCAAGGTTTCCTCCTTGGTGAAATTCTTCCATGGGTGAAATTCCTCATTTGCCTTCCCCTTTCTGGATTCCCGAGGCCTCTGGTGCTTTTATCAAATCGAAAGCCTCTAAGCTGAGCTTAGCTCCTGGTCGTTTCATGAACCCATCTATGTAATTTTCTTGTCAGTTAAAGGTTTGCTGTTGTCCCCTTGTTCTTTTTATTTTATTTTAATTTTTTTCGCTTTGCAATTTAGCTTCCAGCCCTGGTATTTCCTGACATTCTCCCATTTAAGTGCTCATAACCCCATCCATCAAACTGTGCCTTTCAAAGTGCCGAACAGAAAAGGCACCATCTGGTGTTCTCCTCTTTCTTCCTATTATGTTGCATAAAAGGGCTACAGCTGGAACAACCAAAGGCTACTCCCTTTGGACTGCCCATGCTAATTAACCACAGTTTTGATTCCAATGGAGCTGGAAATTGTTTAACGTTTTGAGATACTTAGGGAGGTAGCAAGATAGAGGGAGCGGCAGTGGTGGGTTCCTCCTGGTTCGGCCCGGTTCCGCCGAGCCGGTAGAGGTGACGATATAATGTCACTGAACCGGTTCTGCCCCCCCGCCCCCCCCATCCCCACATTATTCATATCTTTCATTTGGCTCCACCCCCAATCTATTGCTGCCTCCTGAGTCCCAGTTGATGGCTAGAGGGAAAAGATGTTTAAATTCTTGCCGTGGGCTTCAAAGGGCCGCCCTACATCTGATCAGTGTTAAAAGAAAACAAATGAGTAGACCGGTGCCTGCCAAAATAAATGGGTAGACCAATGCCTGCAAAAATACATGAGTAGATCAGTGCCTGCAAAAATAAATGGGTAGACCAGTGTTTGCAAAAATAAATGGATAGATCAGTACCCTGCAAGCAGTTAAAAGCCTGGTAGACCAGTACCTCTGCTAAATCCTAAATAATTGTCACATGACCATCAAGCCATGCCCACAAAATAAGCCACGCCCACAGAACCGTTTGTAAAAAAATTTAGAACCCACCCCTGGGAAGCGGGAGAGAGTTAGAAGAGGAGAAGGAGATGGAGAGAGGGGGAGAGAGAGGCAGAGAGAGAATAGAACAGTGATGGCTAACCTTTTCCGGACCGAGTGCCCAAAGTGCGCAAGAACATGAATGTGCGTCTGCGTTTCTGAACCCCCCAAAATTAGTGCACATGCAGCCCCCACGTATGCATGCTCAGCCCCCCGCATGTGCCCACCACCCACGCATGCACAGCAGAGACCCAAGGACCAGCTGGCTGGTGGGAAGTGCGCACATATACACGGCAGAAGTGAACTGGGGTGACGGCTCACGTGCCCACAGAGAGGGTGCTGCGTGCCACCTCTGGCACATGTGCCATAGGTTCGCTCTCATGGGAATAGAATAACAACTTTATTGACACTTTGAATGTACACATTACATCGGCATACATTAAAATGAAATTTCGTTGCATACAGCTCTCAAAAGGTCACCACCTCCAATATATACTACATAAACATGACTAAATAAACAAATACAAAATTATGCATATAATATATAACACCGAGAAACAAGACAGTCTAGTCCGTCTATGGAGATTCTTAGTCATCCAGGTCATGGTTGTCCAAAAGGTGCTTTTTTCCTTTTTTCTTTTTTTTTTTCAAGAGGCAACTGGACTTTCTGGTTTTTCTTTGAAGACGTTTTGTTTCTCATCCAAGAAGCTTCTTCAGCTCTGACTGGATGGTGGGGACTGGAAGGATTTATACTTCTTGCAGACAGCTGGTCATTTGCATCCTTTTAGCGGGTCCTTAAGGCCACCTCGAGGTTTATCTGTATGATCAGGGTCACCTGAGTGGTGCAAATTGGAACCTTCTTGGAACTGTTGAAAGGACTGTGTTGTAGATTGCAGACAGATGATGTCATATCCCTCCCCCTCTGTTGAAAGAGGGCTGTTCAATTTTGACATAGATGGCCTCTTTGACCCCTCTTTCAAACCAGTGACCCTCTCTGTCCAAAATGTGTCATTGCTGTCTTCAAAAGAGTGGCCTGTATCTTTTAGATGCAGATGGACTGCTGAATCTAGTCCTGATGGGTTTGTTCTCCTATGTTGTGCCATGTGTTTAGGAAGTGGTTGTTTTGTTTCCCCAATGTAAAGATCTGCACATGGTACTGCATATACCACATTGCTCATATATACCACAGTCTAGTCCAGATGTATACATGTACATAGCAAGAAAAATGAATTTTGCAAGTTTACCAGACAGATGGCATAGGGAACAAAGCTGAGAGAGACAAAGACAGAGAGTCAGAGAGACAGAGACAGAGAGACAGAGAAGACACAGAGAGAGAGAGAGAGACAGAGAGAGAGACAGAGAGAGAGAGAGACAGAGAGACACAGAGAGAGAGAGAGAGACAGAAAGAGAGAGAGACAGAGTGAGAGACAGAGACAGACAGAGAGACAGAGAGAGAACATACATATGGTGTATGGTGTATGGCTCTCCTTCTCACTGATCTTCTCTGTATCGTTCCAATTTCAGTATATCTGCTGCCAAAGTGAGCACAGTTCATGTCTCTCCTCCTCATTGCTTTTGGCCCATTTTGCCCATTAACCCTTTTAGATGTTTGTTGACATTTAACAAATAAATGTTATACTCTTTATTGCTAGCTGAACTGAGTGACATGTGTGTTTGCTTTGATCCAGATACAGGGATTGTTTGTGCCATGGGCTAGGTGGAAAACTAAGCTGGAAATGACATTAGTTTTCCACGACTAATTGGCTCCAATTTTGCTCAGGAGAGATCAGCAAGATGCTGCCATCTGTAAAAGCAACATCTGAACGAATGTCGGGTTGGCTGCCCTGCAGTGACACGGCTTTCCTTAGCCAGCCAATGGTTCCTTCATCTAATCTCTGCTGCTCAGTTGTAATTCTTATGCCCGTAGAACTCAATGCATTACAGGCATTTGCAATGCAAAATGATACAGAATGAAATACCTTAACATTTGAGTTTTCACTGTTTTCCATGGATCCAATAAATCTATAATGAATTTTGGGGTCAATCAAGAACAGGGGTGTCAAACTCGATTTCATTGAGGGCCACATCAGGGTTGTGTTTGACCTTGGGGGGCTGGGGTGGGCATGGCCAGGGTGGGCGTGGCCAGTTTGATGTCACTCGTGTTGGGGGTGCCTGTGGTGGCCCGAGCACTCTGCCAGCAAAAACAGGCTCCCGAGCTCCATTTTTGGCTGCGATGGCCTCCTGCAACCCTCTGCCAGCGAAAATGGACCTTGCGAGAGCCGTCTGTGGCCCTCCTCAGCTCCATTTTCACTGGCAGAGGCAATGTGGGCCAGTCCTTTGCTGTTTCAGGGTGGCCCTGTGGGCCAAATCTAAGCATCCCATGGGCCAGATCTGACCCCCAGGCCTTGAGTTTGACACCACTGATCTAGAATATTATTTGGAGAAGAACTGTGCTTAGGGGATATGATAGAGTTGTAACTCCTGGTATACAAATCCTGCTTCCTGATTCTCACTCAAAAACGATTTAAGAACCTGCATGGAAATATTTCAGTAATTTCTTGCTATAACAGATGTCCAACAACAATACTATGCATAATTTGATCTGGGAGAGCATATAGTCCTGACTGCTCTGGGTATTTATCTTTGATTATCAAATGTTGTTCTGCACTGAGCTGTGGAGGCGCAGTGGTTAGAGTGCAGTACTGCAGGCTACTTGTGACGACTACCGTCTGCCTGCAATTTGGCAGTTCGAATCTCACCAGGCTCAAGGTTGACTCAGCCTTCGGTAAAACGAGGACTCAGATTGTTGGGGGCAATATGCTGACTCTATAAACCACTTAGTGTTGTGACTTCGTTACCTGAGCCTGTGTCATCGGCAGGAGAGGACTCCGAGAGTGAAGGAGAGGAGTTGGCAAGGCCTCCCTCTCCAGGACCCTCCTCTCTGGCAATGCCTTCAGTGTCCTCCGAAGGTCAAGAGATAGGCCCGGGGCCAAGCACGTCCACGCAGCCATAGGTGGACAGTAATGAGGAAGATGAGTCTTGGCTGGACCCTCGTCAGCATCGCAGAGATAAGCACACGCAGCAGAGGAAGAGGCATGCCAGGGATTAGGCTGAGTCACTGGACCACACCCCACAGGGTATAAAAGAGGGTGTGGTGGCCGGTTCAGCTCTGTGACAAGCAAAAAATGGATATCGGACAACCTTCTTTGTATCTACTGGACTTTGTGGATTATTGTGTATTGGCTTTGTTCCCAGACAAAGGGAGAAACTCCCCCCTCTTGAGTAAAGAATACCTGACAGCCAGCCACTGGGTTGCTGCCAATTCTGATACCGGATAAACTGTTGTCGGCTGAGTTCTTTAACTGTTGCCTGTCTGTGGGGGTGCGTGTGTGAGACGGGGACAGAACACTTAGAGAGGGCTGCAAAGCACTGTAAAGCGGTATATAAATCTAAATGCTATTGCTATTGCTTTCATGTTTAGTATTTTTCTTTCTACACTATAATGCTATTTTCATTATTGTAAGCAACCTCAATGGGGGCATGCAATTCATATTTAAAATGAAGCAAGTAAATTACTCCCCATTTACAATGGGTGAGTTCTCAGAACCCCTGCTCCCCAATAAGCAAAATAACATTTATTTTATAATTTATTTAATTGGCATTCCTTATTAGATATGGGGACGCAGTGGCTTAGTGGCTAAGACACTGAGCTTGTCAATCAAGAGTTCAGCAGTTCAGCAGTTCGAATCCCTAGTGCCGTGTAACGGGGTGAGCTTCTGTTACTTGTCCCAGCTTCTGCCAACCTAACAGTTCGAAAGCACATAGAAAATGCAAGTAAAAAAATAGAGACCACCTTTGGTGAGAAGGTAACAATGTTCTGTGTTCCTTTAGCATTTAGTTATGCCGGCCACATGACCACGGAGACGTCTTTGGACAGCGCTGGCTTTTCAGCTTTGAAACATGATGAGCACCGCTCCCTAGAGTCGGGAACGACTAGCACATATGTGCGAGGGGAATCTTTACCTTTTATCTTATTAGATAAACACAACAGTTTTGTACTTAGTGTGTTGTGTGAATCCGGGACCTGTTATCCTCAGTTATGGTTATAACATGCTTCTGTGCAACCAAACGTGACCTCTCACTTCAAACACTGTTGTGTTCTACCTTCCATCACTACCTTGCTGAATCTACATACATTTGCATCACTGATTTGCTGACCCATAAATAGTATATTTTGAGTTTATTAAAGGCATGAATCACCTCCGCAGATTCCCAACAGAGTTTCTTTGTTGCTGCCTGTTCTCTGAGTGTGTATTCACTCAGCCACCAAGATCATCGCTGCATAATTAACGAGGATGAAATACTGCAATATGACTCTCGTCTTATGCATCATTGCTTTTGATTCTGAACTCAGGTGGAGAGTGCCAGCCAGAAACAGACAAATCAGGGGACTGGAGTGAGAAAGGAAAGGTAGTGGCCTTCCCAGTGGACTCCAGAGGTTTGCAGAAGCATGTAAAAAGGTTTAAGGAGAATCACAAGTAGAGAACTGGCTCCCAGAATGGCCCCCTCAAAGAGAAAGCATGTTCAATTTTTAAAAAGAGAAGAAAAAGTGGCTATGGAATGGGACATCCTGGAAGTTGACACTGTCGACCTGATCTGAAGAACAAGCATACCTATAATAGCAATAGCACTTAGAGTTATAATGTCCTCTTGTCAACTCGCAAAGCATCCCTGGCCTGCTTTCGAGTTGCCATAGGCAAGGGGGATGGGAAACCGACAAAGCAGCACAGCAGCCAAAAAGAAGAAGCACATTCCAGACATATCTCTCTCAAGGCTGTCTCCCAGAGTTACCCACAGCGGCCTGAGGGGAGTGATCTCTACAACCCGCGAAATTGCTTTGTTGGCGAATGTGATTAATGACACACCCTGGGGGGGAGGGGGGAAACAGGGTCATGATTGGGACGTAAATTATGTGGGGTCAGAGTTGGCTTCACCTGGAACGTGCCAACATGAAGCTCCTAATAAATAACTGGATTTCTTTTGAAGCCTGGCTTGAGGCTCATGATTTAATTAGGGCATCCATCGGAACCCTGACACCTCTCTAAGCAGTTTGCAGAGTCAACATCCTGTTCCCCAACAATCTAACTCTTCATTTTACTGACCTCAGAAGGATGGAAGGAGGAGTCAACCTTGAACCGGTCAGGATCAAACTCCTGGCAGTGGGCAGAGTCAGCCTGCAATACTGCATTCTAACCACTGCACCACCAGAGCTCTTATAAGTGGTCCAGGTGAACTTCTAAAAGTATGATAAAAGGAGGAGTCATTTTTGACCTCCTTTAAAATTCCAAGTGTCATGCTGCATTTAATGGAAAGCAGCACAACTAGTAGAAGAGAGCAAAAGGAACAGATTTGATAATATCAATATCAAAGATTGTCAAGAGTCAAATGATAGGTGTGCTGATTTACTACCAGCCTATCAGATACTTAGGAGCTGAGGGTGTGGTGCCACAAGGAAACAACAATTAATGACTTAATAGCCAGCCATCAACAGAGTCCATCTTAATATGCTATTCCTGGTGATGTTTTGTATACATACAGAGAAAGAAGCACTCTTGTAATCTTTGACTTTTAGGCTTGCTGTCAAACATCAGCCATAAATTAATGACTGTTTTGAACAATATGCAGGTTGTATTACACGAATGGCTATTTTATATGTGAAATTATGACCGAAATATTTCTGCACCTATATTGGTTCACAGTGTCAGGAAGTTTCTCCTTAGTTTTAGGTTGCTTCTCTCTTTGTTCAGTTTCCATCCATTGCTTCTTGTTTTTCCTTCTGGTGCTTTGGAAAATACATTGCCCCCCCTTCTTTCTGGCAGCCCCTTAAAAGCCTGTTGCCTATCACACTCTTGGGCAAGGCATGTGAGCCATTCCCTCCTTTCAGTGGTCCATGAAAGTGCATCTATAGTATGTAGACAACAAAGTTGAAAAAAGCTGAACAACATTTTTACAGAACTATAGATACGTTGAGGGTGGGTGTGACAAGGAATCGCTGGGAAGGGAGGGGCCAAGCGAGGCACCCCTTGACGTGAGTGACATTGAGTTGGCCATGCCTACCCAGTCACATGACCATCAAGCCACACCCACTGTCACATGATCATCAAGCCACGCCCACAGAACCGGTAGTAAAAAAATTTAGAACCAACCCCTAATCAACACCCTAGTTAACAACTAAAAACGATACACAATCAGGAATCATATAAATACAAGTAGAACAGCCCAATGCACATATTCTGGAGAGACAGAACTTCCTGATGATGAGCCTGAAAGCTTGGAAGAATAAACTTTGGTCCCGGTGACCAACTCAGATTGGACCTGCAATCTGAGGGACATGGATATTTACCTTCATTCATGAGAGTTGATTTCCTTTATGACTGACTGATCTATATAGAGGTACCCTGCTCAATAGTAGTAACTGTGAGAGGGATCTTGGAGTCCTAGTGGACAATCACTTAAATGTGAGCCAGCAGTGTGCAGCAGCTGCCAAAAAAAGCCAACACAGTTCTAAGCTGCATAAACAGAGGGATAGAATCAAGATCACGTGAAGTGTCAATACCACTTTATAATGCCTTGGTAATGCTACACTTGGAATATTGCATCCACTTTTGGTCGCCATGATGTAAAAAACAAATGTGGAGACTCTAGAAAGAGTGCAGAGAAGAGCAACAAAGTTGGTTAGGGAACCGGAAGCTAAAACATATAAAGAAGGGTTGCTGGAATTGGGTATGTCTAGTTTGATGAAAAGAAGGACTGGGGGTGACATGATAACAGTGTTCCAATATTTCAGGGGTTGCCACAAAGAAGAAGAAATCAAGCTATTCTCCAAAGAACCAAAGGGTAGGACAAGAAGCAATGGGTGGAAACTAATCAAGGAGAGAAGCAATTTAGAATTAAGGAGAAATTTCCTGACAGTTTGAACAATTAATCAGTGGAACGACTTGCCTTCAGAAGTTGTGGAAGTTTTTAAGAAGAGATTGGACAACCATTTGTCTGAAGTGGTGAAGGATTTCTTGGCTAAGCAGGGGGTTGGACTAGAAGATCCCTTCCAATTCTGTTATTCTAATTCTAATTTTGATCTGATCTCCTTGCAGTCCAAGGGACTCTCAAGAGTCTTCTCCAACACCACAATTTGAAAGCATCCATTCTTTGGTACTCAGCCTTCCTTATGGTCCAGCTCCCACAGCCATATATTACTACTGGGGGAAAAACCATAGCTTTGACTATACAGACCTTTGGTGACAAGGTGATAGCTCTGCTTTTTAATATGCTATCTACATTTGCCAGAGCTTTCCTCTCAAGGAGCAAGCGTCTTTTAATTTCATAGCGAAAGGGATTTCATGACAGAAAGAACCCCTAATTCCCAAACAAGTGGTGACAAGATATTCATAAAGGTTGACAGGTGAGCCTGAAATTGAATCCACCTGCTTTTGGCTTTTATGATATGGGCCTGTGAATATCTTCCTAGGAACCGCTTAACAAATATGCATATTTCTTTGCATTTATAATTTCAACATTAAAAGCAGCACTATCTTAAACTAGAGTTATGCCAGTGAAAAGAGATGGTCTGTTTGCTACAATCTTTTCTTTTTTCTAATGTCCAGGACAGATGCTAGGATTCTTGCAGCTTCTTCCCAGGGAGCTTAATAGCTGTAATGTGCTGAATTAATAGCAGAAAATGTGTAGTAGCTATTTGCTAGCAGTTATTCCAACAGAGTTAAGCAGCTTGAAAAAAAACCTTTTGGATCAACTAATATAATAGTAGACTGCTCCCTCTCTCTACCACAAATGTCCTGAAAAATTCTTTTTAAAGTTTTTTATTATTTTTTAAAACATAAACATAAAACACATCTTTGCAAAACAAAGCTTTTGATCTGGTCACAAATTAATACAAATCACTAACAAATCTTAATTTTCAATTAACACAACTTAATATTTTACTCAGTTATTTCCCTCATATCTGTATTTAACTATGTCATTATCCCCAAAAACCTGTTACTTAAATCTTAAATCCTAACCAATTATCATTCCCTTTTTCCCTTTCATTTGCTTAGATGAATATATTTTTAAAACATAAATCATATAATTATTGTAAACATTCATAAAATATTTAATTCCAACATAATCATTTTATTTTTACTATTAAACTCAACATTTACAATCTTTATTTCTGTTATTAAACCCAACTTATTCATTCCATTTTAACTATTAATCTCAACATACTCCTCCTTATTTTAGCTATCCCACCTCATTTTATTTTTGCTATAAAACCCAGCATCTTTGTCTTTGTCTTTGTTGTTAAACCAATCATTTTTATTTCTTGGCTGTTAAACACAGCACATTCATTTTGTTTCTTGGCCGTTACACAGCATATCCATTTTTATTTTGGCTGTTACACAGCATAACCAGTTTTGTTTGGCTGTTGAACACAGCATATTCATTTTTATTTTTTGGCTGTAGTAGTAAAATTTTTTGGCCTAGTAGTAAAAATTCTCATCTATTCTCTGCCTCCCAAGTCCCAGCTGATCGGGAAGAAATGGGGATTTTGCAGTAACCTTCCCCTGGATTGGGGAGGGAATGGAGATTTTGCAATATCCTTCCCCTGCCATGCCCACCAAGCCACACCCACCGAGCCATGCCATGCCCACCAAGCCACACCCACAGAACCGTTAGTAAAAACTTTTGAAACCCACCACTGAAGCTGTTCCATTAGTTAATTGTCCTCACTGTAAGGAAGTTTCTCCTCAATTCCAGGTTGCTTCTCTCTTTGATTAGTTTCCAATCATTATTTCTTGTTCTGCCCTCTGGTGTTTTGGAGAACAATTTGACCCCCTCTTCTTTGTGGCAGCCAATTCTGACCTTGCTTAGCTTCCAAGCATTGCTTTCAGGCTAGCAATATCTGCTGGAACAGAGTGTAGAACTGCTTGTTTAGAATAATAGAATAACAGAGAAGGGTTTGCAAATGCACAGAGGGTCCAGGCACGCATGTGCAGCCCATGCACTTCCGAACCGGTAGGGAAGGTAAGTAGATTTCACCCCTGCCCATATATTATAATAACCTGATTCTTCTTTTTCTTGAATTGCAAGTGTTAATCTATTCATTTCTGCCCATTCTAATATTTTCTTAATCACTTTTTCATCTATAGGGATCACTTCGCTTTTCCAATTTTGTGCAAATACAATTCTAGCTGCGGTTATTACATGAATAATCAAATATACAGTTTCTTTACTATAAGTAAAGAAGAGAAGAAGAAGTTGTAGATGCCCCATCATTGAAGGCTTTCAAAAAAGAGAGTGGACAATTATTTGTCTGAAATGATATAGGGCAGTGGTGATGAATCTTTTACTCACTGAGTGCCGAACAGGTACATGCTTCGCTCACTTTGTGCACGGCGTGCCATCCATGCCAATGCACGGCTCCTCCCCCATGCGCTGCATGTGCAACCGCGCCATCTGTGTATGTGTGCAGCTTTTGCGAGTGCCCCCACCGTGCGCTCCATGTGCAACCGCACCATCTGCATATGCGTGCAGCTTTCACGTGCACCCCCCCACCGTGCACTGCATGTGCAATCGTACCATCTGCGCATACATGCATGTTTCATGTGGCTCCCCATGCACTGCATGCACAATCTCACTATCTGCGCATGTGCGTGGTTTTTGTGCGTTCAATGCATGCGTGCAAATGCTGTCTTCACATGCGCGTGATGCGCACCAGTACTCTCACGTGCATGCACAAATGCGTACATGCACAGGAGAGCTCCGAAGACCAGCTGGGTCCCCTGAATTGCACGCATGGGCATTGGAGGGCCGAATACCAGGTGGGGTGCGTGCGCATGCGCAGCTGCAGGTGAGTTAGGCGACAGCTCACGTGCCCAGAAAAATTGCTCTGTGTGCCACTTCTGGCACACGTGCCATAGGTTCTCCATCACGGATATAGGGTCTTCTGCTCGAGAAGGGGGTTGGACTAGAAGACCTCCAAGGTCCCTCCCAACATAGAATAATATTCTGTGTTCTATGTCCTTCATTCTCTTCTCTGTTGGATGGCTTGTACCAGTTATTCAGCACTTAATGTATCAAGAGACGAAAATCCCACCTCTAACTCTCTGTTGCGTACCCAAGTTTGAATGGCAGCTCTTAAGAAGGAAATGCCTGCCAACATGCCATGAGGCAAAAACAATAATAAACAAAAGGTTAATTTAGTCCCTGAGTGACATATGGAAGTGTTAAATGGCCTCTGGAAATAAAAAAATGACTAGAAGGAAAATATATTGGCATCTTTACCAAATTACGGGTATTTTTTTTACAAGGAAGCGTATGTCCCAATTGTCTCTCTTTGTGACATCCAAATATTATATTGTCTCTATTGGTCCAAGAGATCAATCATTGTTTCAATAGTGTTACTTAGAGGAATGAATGCCAAAAAAATAAATAAATAAATAAATAAATAAAAAGCCATTGGTGTGCAAATATTGGTGGGCTCATTTCCTTTATAGTACTTTTGATTGGGAGGAAGGACCAGAGGAGGGTATGCCTTTCAGCTATACTTAATATGCATTTTAATGCATAGATATAAAATGTCAGTGTTTTGTATGTCTGACACATACACACACTTCTTCATCTGGACTGCACCCAAGCGATCTTTTGAATTTCTTCCCAGACTTAAAAGTTCTAAATGTCCTGGTTTTATTTCCTGTTATAGAGGCTGAGTTAATATTACCCATTTCAACAGATCAAAGACAGTTCAAAGACAGATTAAACTTGTTTAGCCTTAAATACTTTTTTTATTGCTGAACTATTTATTTAGAGAATTCATAAGGCCACCTATCACAACCGAGTGACTCTGGGTAACTTAACAATACATAAGAACAAAAAAGGAGAGCAAAGTTGAATAAGCACAATATTCATTCCATGAAAGAATAGAATAGAATAGAATAGAATAGAATAGAATAGAATAGAATAGAATAGAATAGAATAGAATAGAATAGAACAGAATAGAATTCTTTATTGGCCAAGTGTGATTGGACACACAAGGAATTTGTCTTGGTGCATATGCTTTCAGTGTACATAAAAGAAAAGATACGGTACATTCGTCAAGAATATAGAGCCAAGCCAATGTCTACAGCATATAAGGAGAATTTGTATAAAATGTATTACAGGTGGCATTTACTCCCGACGAGGATAGCCAGGATGTTTAAGAATAAATTGGAGAAGTGTTGGAAGTGTCATCAGACCCCAGGATCATATTACTATATGTGGTGGACATGCGTAGAAGCAAGGAGATATTGGACTAAGATACACATGTGGTTGAAAAAAATGATAAAGAGACATATTGACTTTAAACCAGATACATTTTTATTAGGGATTTTACCAGAGACATTTAATAAAGAATTGCAATATTTAATTGTGAATGTTTTAACAGCAGCTAGAATTGTATTTGCTAAAAATTAGAAAGGAGAGAAGATACCAACGGACGAAGAAATTATTACGAAAATGTTGGATTGTGCTGAAATGAGTAAATTGACATTTGAAATAAGAGAACAGGAAGATAAACAATATTATTTGATATGGGATTTATTTTATCAATGGATAGATAACAAAACATGGAGATGAAATATGATGTATGAAATGAAATTAAGATTAAATGTGTAAAATTTTGGGTTTTTTTTTTTAAGGAGAAAAGAAACATGCGTCACATATTGATATTTTGAAGATTTTGGGAGCACGAAAGGATTTTAACCGACCAAAACACTGTCTGTAATTGTTTGAAAGGATGATGTTTTTATGTTGTTTTTGTTTGAAAATAAAAAAAAAAATTCTTCCAAAAAAAAGAGAAAAGTGTCAGCGTCCCAGCACTGACATATATTAGGAGAGGAGAAGCTTGAACTTTTGCCTACTTAATCCCTTTGAAGATTCTGTCTCCTCGGAGATGGGAGGAGGGGAACATTCCTGTGATCTGACGGAGGAGGGATGAGGAAAGTGGCTTGGAAGATAGCCAATGAGACACAGAGAATTGGGGATCGGAAAGGGAGGGATTGGGGAGCAAAGGTCAGTACTGACCGTGCAAGAGCCAGGGTCAGATCACTATGCTCAATAAAGAGAAAATTTCCTTAAAGATCGGCAGTTTGGAAATTCCTTTATTTTGAGATAGCATCGAAACCTGACAAAAAGAATATAGAGCCAAGGCTCTAAGCAAAAATCACCCATACAGATACTCCTCGACTTAACAATTGCAATTCAGCCCAACATTTCCTTTGCTAAACAAGACAGTTGTTAAGTGAGGTTTGTCCCATCTTTACGATCTTTCTCGCCACCGTTGTTATGAGAACCTCTGCAGTTGTGAGGTTAGTGACATGGTTGTCAAGTGAATCTGGCTTCCTCATTGGCTTTGCTTGTCCGAAGGTCACAAAAGGGGATCGTATGATCCTGAGACGCTGGAACCCGTCATAAATACATACCAGTTGCCAAGGGTCAGAATTTGATCATGTGACCACGGGGATGCTGCAAAGGTCATAAGTGTGAAGAATGGTTACAAAACAGTGCTGCTGTAACTTCGAACGGTCACTAATCAAATGGTTGTAAGTCAAGGATAGTATATTTGACTTGTATACTGGTAGATCTTGTTATCTGTTGTCTTAATATCAATTGGGGGGGGGGGGGCGGGTTGTATCCTTGATTTACTAATACAGAGTTAAGCACATACAGTATAAGTAATCCCTGATGCATATTTAGCACAATTTATGCATGTGCAGAAGTATCAATCTAACGTCCACCCAGGGATGAAATCCAGCAGGTTCTGACAGGTTCTGGAGAACCGGTAGCGGAAATTTTGAGTAGTTCGGAGAACCAGAGTTTACACTTTACACTTTACTTTACACTTTACACTTTACACACTTTACACTTCACACTTTACTTTACTTTACTTTACTTTACTTTACTTTACTTTACTTTACTTTACTTTACTTTACTTTACTTTACTTTACTTTACTTTACTTATGTTTTTATGCTGTTATATTCAAGCTTCCAGAATGCCAGTACAATTTATAACACACCTGTACAAAAGATAACAAACATAGGAAAAATGCCACAATATATCAAACTAAAAAGGAGGGTTCAGATTTATTCTCCAAGGCAGATTTGTAACTCCTGAACATCTGGCTATTAATTTACACTATAATAGTCAATTCCAGTGCTCCAGATCCATTCCATCTCTTTGGGTTTCATATGGCCTTGAAAACTCTATTCCACTTCACAGTTTTTTCATGAAATCCAAATGAGATCAAAAGATAAGACTTCCGAGTAGGAACTCAAATTTGAGGACCCCTAATTCAATTTCAGCTCCTTTCCTGTATGAAAATCTTTGGGCTCAGCTATGAAATTCCACTGAAATGTAGCCTCCGATTTGAGAAGTGAAACCCAATGCCTTTTTGTCAAATATTTTCCTCATGAGCCTAGAGTGAGAACGGAGAAAGATCAGAAGCACAAAAAGAACAGACGTGAAAGCCTCAAAGGTAAACTCTTTCTTCTCTGAGAAAAGAAAGTTGACCTTATGCCTGCCTGAAAGAAATATTAAATGTGACCTAGATGAACTGGCGGTGCAAAACCTTTCTGATCAAATGATACTTTGCTGCATCTTTTGTTCAAATGTCATGTAATTTTTTGGACGCTTGGCTAGAGCTGACAATTTCCCTTAGATGTTATTTGATATCTGTGAAATGAGAAGGAACCAGCTGTTGGCGGTCCTTCCAGACAACACAACTCCATTTATATAGTCTTCTAAGGGTCAGATATTGAAGGCAGTTAAAGACACTGAGCTTGTCAGCTGGAAAGCTGATAGCTCGGGTTCGAGATCCGAGTGCCGTGCGATGGGGTGAGCTCCCGTTCCTTGCCCCAGATCCTGATCACCTAACAGTTCGAAAGCATGCAAATGCAAGTAGATAAACAGGTACCACTTCAGTGGGAAGATAACAGCATTCCATGCACCTCAGTACATAGTTATGATGGCCACATGACCACCGAAAATGTCTTTGGGCAATACTGGCTCCCTCGGCTAAGAAACAGAAATGAGCAACGCCCCTTAAAGTTGCATATGACTGGATAGAGGGAACCTTTTCCTTTTCCTTTGAGGATCACATGTCTGCACATCCTTTCATGGAAGGAAACACTATTTGCAGGATGATAATCAAATAACTCTGAAGCAGAAGGTCAAATGCTTTGGCCATCTAATGAGAAGAGAGGACTCAATCAATCAATCAATCAATCAATCAATCAATCAGAATAGAGCTGTATGGAACCCAGGAGGTCTTCTAGTCTAATCCTCTGGTCAAGCAGGAGACCCAATATCTTTTCAGCTAGGTCAGGGGACTGCAACCTTAAGTACTCAAAGAGCCATTTGGACCCATTTCCCACAGAAAAGAAAACACTGGGAGCCAGAAAACCTGGGTGGGCGTGGCTAACTCGATGTCACTAATTTCCACCAGTCACATGACCCCCTATCCACGCCAAATGAAAGGGAAGCATTTGGTCCAACCTCTTGCCCAGTGCACAAAACTACTAATGCAGCATCCAAGACAGATGGCCATCCAGCCCTCTGTTCAAACATGCCCAGTGAAGGAAAGTCCACCATCTCATGAAGCATCCAATTCCATTGTTGAAAAGCTCTTATTGTTCAGAAACTCTTCCTGATCTCCAACCATAATATAAGTCCTTGTAATTTAAACCAGACGTTCCTTTTTTCTGTCTTTTAAGATGAGAGTGGAAAAAACCCCTCCCCAATAGGAAAAGGAGGAAGGGAGGGTGGGAGTGGAAGGGGAAGGGGAAGGGGACGGGAAGGAAGGAAGGAAGGAAGGGAGGAAGGAAGGAAGGAAGGAAGGAAGGAAGGAAGGAAGGAAGGGAAGGGTGGAAAGGGAAGGGGAAAGGGGAAAGGGGAAAAAGGAGGGAGGGAAGGGCGAGGGGAAGGGGAAGGGGAAGGGGAGGGGAAGGAAAGGAAAGAAGGAAGGAAGGAAGGAAGGAAGGAAGGAAGGAAGGAAGGAAGGAAGGAAGGAAGGAAGGAAAGGAAGGGGAAGGGGAATGAGGAGGGGAGGGGGAATGAGGAGGGGAAGGGGAAGGGAAGGTGAGGAAAAGGAATGAGGAAGGAAGGAAAGGAAAGGGAGGGGAAGGGGAATGAGGAGGGGAATGAGAAGGGGAAGGGGAATGAGGAGGGGAAGGGGAGGAAAAGGAATGAGGAAGGAAGGAAGGAAGAAGGAAGGAAGGGAAGGGAGGGGAAGGGGAAGGAGAAGGAGAAGGGCAAAGAGGAGGGGAAGGGGAGGGGAAAGCGAGGAAAAGGAATGAGGAAGGAAGGAAGGATTGTAAGTCAGAATGAATTATTTCAAATATTTCTGCTGATGTGAGAATTTAACAAATACCACAAACAAGACTTTCAGTAATAAAGCAACATTTTGGATGTAATACTTGTAAATAGAATTAGTACCAATGAATCATTTCCAAGTTGAATTGAACTTTGTATCAGATGTGGTTTTTTTTTCCAACATGAAGATAATTTTTTGACATTGATTGATGCCACTTTCACAATGTAATTTGCCCAGACCTATGGCGACAATTATACATGATTTGGAACAGGGACACTTTTCAGGGAAAATGGAAACTGTTGGAAAATGGGAAAAAGTGTAAGCCATCTCCAATATGTGCTTGGCTAGGACCAAGAGAGTCAAAGATCCTGGTCTGTGTGTACAACTGTGTTGAACTGAAGACAAACTACGAATTCCATTTCTTCTATCTCGGACATATCCACGGGATGTGTGGTTAAACCCCCCCCCAAATATTCATATACATAGTATTACAGTTAGACCTTAACTTTTTCACACTTATGACCGTTGCAGCATCCCCATGGTCACGTGATCAAAATTCAGATGCTTGGCAACAGGCTCATATTTCTACAGTTGAAGAGTCCCCGGGGGTCATGATCACAAGCAAAGTCAATGGGGAAGCCAAAGTGGTCCCTATTGTTCTACTTGCATTTTTTATGTGCTTTTGTTGTGGCCCGTCAGCGGCCTGTGCGGATTGTAGCTGATTCTGACAGTGAGGAGGCTGGTGTGGTGTTGCGCCAGCAGCCTGTGCAGCTGGCACCCAAGTCAGACAATGAGGAGGCTGGAGAAGATGTGGTGCCAGAGGCGGGGATTCAGCCAGGGCCTTCAGAACCTCCAGAAACTCCTTTAAGTGAAGAGGAAGAAGAGGAGGAGCCTCTTCTCAATGCACGGGCACGCAGAGCTGCCAAAAGGCAGGAGTGACTCCTCAGGAGGAGGTCTCCTCAAGAGTAAGGCTTGGGGCTATTTGGCCACTCCCCTAACCTATTTAAGGAGGACCGCCAACTGAAGCAAACTGTAGGGAACAACTTTAGTTCACTTTACTTCACGTCTGGATTCTCTGCAAATTGCTTCTGGGCTTTCTGCCAACCTTAGTAAGATTGTGATTACTTTATCTTTGGTTTCTTGTAGGCTGTTAAGAACGTTTATTAACAGCCTTTGTTTTGAAAAAGACTGAGTTATTTTAGTAAATTAAGTTTTGTACAAACTTTATGTGTGCTGTGTTCTTTGGGATCTGTAGCTGGGGCAGAACAGCTTTCGAACTGCTAGGTTGGCAGAAGCTGGGACAAATAACGGGAGCTCACCCGGTTACACGGCACTAGGGATTCGAACTGCAGAACTGCCGACCTTTTGATCAACAAGCTCAGCGTCTTAGCCACTGAGCCACCTACAATCAGATATACAATTAAAGCAACCATCGATTTAAAAACATTAACATTTTAGAAACCACAGCTAATATTGATATAAAGTCCCCCCCCCCTTATCTTTAAAAGATTAAAGTATTAATACTGTATAAATATTTCTGTAGCTACAGTAAATAATACAATGTATTACTGCAATCTTGGAGCAGAATAAAATAATATTTCAAAGAGATCAAGATGTATCCATATGACCAAAGCTCCATCTTTTTTCATATATTTCACCCATGGTGCAGATTAAAAAGATGCAGGATGGTAGCATGGTTCTGACTGCTAATGTTTTGGATGCCACCCCCAAATCTGCCCTTCCAATTAACGGAACATTTATTAATTGAAACATTAACAGAATTGACACTCACGTAAGAGTTTCCCTTTTGTTCTGCTTCTATGAACATTATATAGGGAACAATCTGAGCTGAAAGATTTGCTTGGTTCCATCTTTCTTTAACTACTACTAGGGTAACATTTGTCATTGCTATGCAGCCTGTCAAAGATGTAAAATAACTTAATTCCAAGAAACAATCTTCTTGGCAAATTGCTCCATAAATAATCTTTTTTTTTCCCCAGTACCTTTTGTATGAAAGATGGTTTTCAAAAAGGGTGAAAAAAAAAGAGAGATTTTCTCCCCACTCCAAAGTAAGGGAAAAGTACAGATAGCTATTGTTTCTGTGAGCCCAGTGGTGAAATCTAAAATTTGTTACTACCGGTTCTGTGGGTGTAGCTTGGTGGTGGTGGGGGTAATGTGACTGGGTTGGCTTGGCCAATTATTTTTTTTTTTTTTACTTTTAAAACCATTTTTTCTACAACCTCTTCAGCTGAAGAGGTTGTAAAAAAATGCTTTTAAAAGTCAAAAAAAAAAGCCTCTGATGATTGTGCGGCTCAGCTGGGGTGGGAAGGGGGCCAGGGATTTTTGCTACCGGTTCTCCAAACCACCCGCCTCCATCGCTATCGGATCCAGTCTGAACCAGGAGCATTTCACCCCTGTGTGAGCCAGCAAAATAATGTGACTTTTTAAAAAAACTATGTTCCACACGCGGTAAGCTGATAATTTTCAGTGCTCTATCACTCTAACTTTTATTGAGAGATTTGTTCTGTTGACTTGAGCACAAGGAATTTCAGGAAAAGGTCAAACAACAAAATCACGATGGTAGCGACAATCAGGTGATGCATTGTAAAAAGTGTGGGGTTTTAATTGTGTGATTGTGATCTCTGCCTTGATTATTTGACACATACCCACAGATTCCTTTGAACTAGAGGGGTTAATTACAGGGCCTTTTTAGTGGTGGCTCCTATTCCACCATGCTCTTTCCAACCAGCCTTATCTAATCTGAAACTCTGTTTTTATATTCTGGTAATTAAAAGTTGGAAGGGATGCAGTGGCTCAGTGGCTAAGACACTGGTCTTGTAGATCGAGAGGTCAGCAGTTCAGCGGTTCGAATCCCTAGTGCCGTGTAACGGGATGAGCTCCAGGTACTTGTCCCAGCTTCTGCCAACCTAGCAGTTCGAAAGCACATAAAAAATACAAGTAGAAAAATAGGGACCACCTTTGGTAGGAAGGTCACAGCATTCCGTGTGCCTTTGCCATTTAGTCATGCCGGCCACATGACCACGGAGACATCTTCGGACAGCGCTGGCTCTTCGGCTTTTAAACGGAGATGAGCACCGCCCCCTAGAGTCAGGAATGACTAGCACATATATGTGAGGGGAACCTTTACCTTTATCTTTAATTAAAAGTTGAAATTGTCCTGCTTTTACTAAAATGAAAAATAGCTCAAAATCTTTGAGGGACAGAACACACATACACACAAACAATGGGGTGTGTGTGTGTGTGTGTGTGTTTGTGTGTTTATCTATGTGTGTACATAAAAAAAAACCCTCTCACTCATCTTTTTTCATCTTAAGAAATGAAGCATGCCCCCTCCATATTTTATTGTTAAAATATTTAGGGACAAGTTTTTTGTTCAAGAAAACATAGCATTTTAATAGGCATATGATTGAAAACTGATCTTACTGAATGTGATAATACATGAATAATATCTGATAGCAAACTTCTTATTTTTATTTGGCTTTTATAATCTGAAACGCTTTCAGTTTAAAGAGGGGGAAAGGGGGATTTTTGCCTGTTTCATTTTTCTGCCATTCAAATTCTTTTCCATGCATTTTGCTCATCTATTTTTAGAATTTATATCAAATTCATATCATACATTAATATCCACCTCTATCTACTTATCGCTTTAACATGTCTTTTTTCTTTCTTTTGTTGGGGGGTAAATAACTGCAAATAACTGCCTTTAGTAAAGAATTGCAAAGCAGGAGGAAGATTTAACATTGCCCTAGAAACAAAACTATATTGGTTTTGGGAGTAAACAAATATATATATATAGCTTATTTGCTGCTGTTTTTCATTCCCCTTGTGCAACAGTGTATAAGAAAGTAAAGTCTCTTGACTCACACTCAATACTTGTCAATTTTATAACCAGTTCCAAGTAGTTTTCTTGGCCGCAATCCAGAAATGATTTCCAATGCCATCTTCCAATAGGGGGCGGTTTAGAATAGAATAGAATAGAATAGAATAGAATAAAATAGAATAGAATAGAATAGAATAGAATAGAATAGAATAGAATAGAATAGAATAGAATAACAGAGTTGGAAGGGACCTTGGAGGTCTTCTAGTCCAACCCCCTGCCCAGGGAGGAAATCCTACACCACTTCAGACAAATGGTTATCCAACATCTTCTTAAAAATTTCCAGTGTTTTGGGATTTTGGGCAATTCCTATTATGGCTGAGGGATAATCTTATCTTTGTTGGATCTTGGGTGAGGGTGTTTGCTTATGAATAGATCTAGCTATCTCTTTATCTCTTAAGTGCTGACATCTGCCATGGGCTATTGAGGAGGGTGGAGGCTATTAAGAGTGAGTCTGCTTCCTGCCTAAAAAAACATATTTTTCCATTTCTCATCCAGGGAAATATAATATTCTGCCTTTTCAACATTTCATTTTTAATATTTCATTTTTCTGGGAGAGGGGTGGGTGCTAACTTCCTACATAAGTCAAGAATTACCTGTAGTTAAGGGAGATATATTCCTATGGATAACTCAGTTTACATAGTATGGATTACCAAAATGCCATTTCTTTCATACAAAACTGTTATCAGCAATGTATGATTTCTTCTTGTAGAATTTTCTACCTAAAGGGATGTTAAGTTTTGGGAACTTGGAATAAAGAGGACTTTTTAAAGAACATTTGGTGATTAATATACCATTGTCATCTATAATAGTACTCCTAATATTATACTTATTTATCATTGTCAGTTGATTCATTCTGCTTCCTATGATTCTAAGCCTTTATTCTATGTCTTTTTATTGTGGATTCTTGACTCTATATTGTGAATGTTTTACTATTGATAGTTCTTGTAATGCCATGAGTCTGTCGTTGATTTGGTGAGTCTATAAATAGAATAAATAAATAAAATGACAGAACGAGTTGAAATCAGCAAATGAACAAGAGTGAAAATCATTACTAATCCAATTCAGAAGGTCTGGGAACACTGGAGTTTCTCATGAAAGTGGAAGGGAGGGAATGGGAGAATTAGAACAAGAAAAATCAAGATGGAAGCCATGACTCTTTTGTTGTGAAGCAGATGCCTGTGGTGGAGCTGAATTTATTTTCTAAAATTGATACTTGTCAGCCATTTGGGATACACCAGATCAGGGAACAGACTTTGCAAGAAATTTTTAGAACTCTATTTTATCTATATCAGCTATAATAACAGCATTTTGAAAAGCTCCCACTGTTTCCCCTGATTTCCATTTATATCAAAAACAATCCAGGGGATGTGATTTTGACTTTCTTTCCCATGCTTTCCTGTTTTCCTGGTCTGAATTAATATTTTGTGAGTGGTCTTCTTTGTAGTTTTCTACAATGCTTTTCATAATGTGGAGGTACTATAGCCGTGATGGCGAACCTATGGCACGGGTGCCACAGGTGGCACGCAGAGCCATATTGGTGGGCATGTGAGTGTTGCCCTAGCTCAACTCCAGCGCACATGAGCGCACCAGCCAACTGATTTTCAGGCCTTCCGGTCCCACCGGAAATCGGGAAACTGGCTGTTTCTGGCCTCTGGGAAGGCCTCCAGGGGGCATGGGGAAGGCTGTTTTTGCCCTCCCTAGGTTCCTAGAAAGCCTCTGGAGCCTGGGGAGGGGAAAAAAACGGGCCTACCGGGCCCACCGTGCCATCATGTGCCAAAAGCAGGGGGAAGTGTGGGGGGGGTCACGTGCATATGTGCGGGAGGGAAGGACGCATTGAATTATGGATGTGGGCACATGTACCCGCGACCCCCCCTGCTCCCCCCGCTTTTGGCACACAACGGCAAAAAGGTTAGCCATCACTGTACTATAGGAACAGCTCCTTCTCAGAATGGGAAGGCGGGACATGTTACAGATCCCATCAATTAGGAATTGTCATCTGGTGGAACCACAAAAAAGGGCCTTCTCAGTGGTGGCCCCTTCATTAATGGAACATCATTCCCCCTGAGGTTCGGTTGGCCCCACTGGTGGGATTCAAATAATTTAACAACTGGTTCTCTGCCCTAATGAATGGCTGGGTGGGCGTGGCCATGGTGGGCGTGGCCAGGGGGTGTGACAGGCAGCACTCAGCCTCCTGCACTCCCCTGAGAGGAAAAACAGGGATGCACCACCCACCTCACGCCCCGTTTTGGGCCTAGTAGGCCTCCCTGCACCCTCCTGGGAGTGAAAACGGGCCACGGGGGGGGGGGGCGCTGCACACACACACACACACACACACACACACACACACACACACACGGGCCATTTTGAACCTAGTAGGTCTTCCTGCACTTAGCTAGGAGCCAAAATGGGGTGTGTGGGGACTTCTGGAATGGGCGGGGCAGGGTGAGGCCAACCAGCAATTTAACTACCGATTCACCCGAACCGGCCCGAATCGGCTAAATCCCACCAGTGGTTGTCTCCAACTCTGCTGCTTTTCTGTTTTGTTTTTTTTAATTTTTATTGAAAATTATTAAAAAAATACAAAAGAAAAAATATAGCTATATAGATAGGATTGCAAAGAGTAACATAATACATATAGAGTTTAGAACATCAGCTTTCACCTGATAATAGCACAAACCTCCATTAAGGCAAAATCATCAAAATAGAAGGCGTGTCCAGAAGAAAGACTTCCCAACTACCATACAATATTCCTATAAATATTTACCCACAATCATATTGAGATTTTTATTTTACATTCTTCTTAAGGTTTCTTTCTTGCAGCCAAGCATACCACCGGTCCCCTCTGCTGCTTTTCTGAAAGGCCCTGAAAACGTGGCTTTGTCAGTGGGCCTGGGGACCACAAATGAAGACGGAGCCAATCAAGGGGTTGATTTGTGTTATTGATGTCATGGGGTCTAGGTTTTTTTTTAATGTGCTTTATTGTAGTATGGATTTTCTAAAAATTCTTTAAATTATGTAAGTTGCCTGGAGTCTGTATGAGTTATATGAGTTGGGCGATTATATGCATTTGTTTAATAAATAATAAATACAGGTAGTCCTCAACTTACAACCCTAATTGTGCCCAAAATTTCTCTGGCTAAGTGAGACATTTGTTAAGTGAGGTTTGCCCTATTTTATGATCTTTCTTGCCACCGTTGTTAAGTGAATCACTGCAATTATTAAATTAGTAACATTAAGTTGTTAAGTGAATCTGACTTCCCCCATTAACTTTGCTTGCCAGAAGATCACAAACCTGAATGGAATGGAATCTTGTGGGCACCACAACGGTCATAAATATGAGTCAGTTGTCAAGTGTCTGAATTTTGATCGTGCAACCATGGGGATGCCCCCAACACTCGTCTGAAAAATGATCATTAGTCATTTTTTTTCAGTGCTATTGTAACTGTGAATGGTCGCTAAACAAGGAGTTGTAAGTCAGGGACTACCTGAAATAAATCCCTGTTCTGGTTATCTAATATGGTTATGAATTCCTAGGATTTTAAAGAACATTTTCCAATATCTCAGGGGCTGCCACAAAGAAGAGGGAGTCAAGCTATTCTCCAAAGCACCTGAGGGCAGGACAAAAAGCAATGGGTGGAAACTAATCAAGGAGAGAAGCAATTTAGAACTAAGGAGAAATTTCCTGACAGTTTGAACAATTAATCAGTGGAACAACTTGCCTCCAGAAGTTGTGAGTACTCCAACACCAGAAGTTTTTAAGAAGATGTTGGATAACCATTTGCCTGAAGTGGTGTAGGGTTTCCTGTCTAAGCAGGGGGTTGGACTAGAAGACCTCCAAGGGCCCTCCCAACCCTGTTATTCTATTATATTCCATTTTTGCTGGGTTTAGTTTCCAAACATGGGTAAAGATACATGATCTCTTAGGTATTTTTTAGATGTACTCATCTTTATGCAATTACATTACAAATAAATATACGTGTGTGTAAACTGACTGACCATGCAGCTTTAAAAAAACACCAACCAACCAACCAACCTAGAACATAAAATATTACCATTTTTTAATATGACAGTGAAAAATAAAATCGCTCCAGAGGTGTATTAGTTATTGTGCACAATATGATACAGGAGAGCCGACGAGCTACATTTAATAACTGTACTTTATAGTTATTATCAATCACTTTAACAATTGTGCTGTTCTAAAAGAAAAAAAAAGTTATTAACTACTTATTATTCGCTCAGAGAAGGAGGTGGGGAATGGTGACATGTCTTCTCAAGAGGAATGGGGTAGAGAGAGCAAGGACGCATTCCGAATTAATTTTGCAACCAAAGTAACATGTATCCAGAGGGTGATGTCTGAAGTGCATTTTATGGTACAGCAAAAAAAATAAACTTTCTTCCCCGTGATGAACTCATTTCTTTTTGGAACTATATGTAACACATATATAGGAACATATATATATGTAACACATATATAGGTGGCTCAGTGGCTAAGACACTGAGTATGTTGATCAGAAAGGTCGGCAGTTCGGTGGTTCGAATCCCTAGTACAGGTCTCCTGTGTGAGCAGGGGGTTGGACTAGATGACCTCCAAGGTCCCTTCCAACTCTGTTAGTTTTATAAGAAAAATTACATTCATTCCCAAACTGGTGAGAGGATCCATGGCTCTCCAGAAAACTCCCATCATCCTTAAGAGGTTGTCTTGTTGGCTGCGCCTGATGGGAGTTGGTTTCAACAAGGAAAGGGCCTACCGTTTAATATAGTCATTCAAGCCCTGTTTTTCTTTGAAGCCACAAATAACGAGGCTTAAATTATCTTACTTTTAGACACATTATGTGAAGATCCAACTCTCTGGAGAAGGCTGTAATGATGGGAAATGTGGAAAGAAGGATGGGAGGAAGGGAGAAAGGGGAGAAGGAATGAAGGAAAGAAAGCAGGGAGGGGGAGGAAGAAAGACAAGGAGGAGGAGGAGAAGAAGAGGAGGAGGAGGAGGAGAAGATGAAGGAGGAGGAAGGAGGAGGAAGGAGGAGGAGAAGAAGAATAAAGAGGAGGAGGAAGAAAAGAGGAGGAGAAGATGAAGGTGGAGGAGGAGGAGGATAAGGAGGAGGAGGAGGAGGAGAAGAAGAGGAGGAGGAGGAGGAAAGGAGGAAGAGAAGGTGAAGGAGGAGGAGGAAGGAGGAGGAGGAAGAAAGGAGGAGGAGAAGGTGAAGGAGGAGGAGGAAGAAGGAGGAGGAGGAGAAGAAGAAGAGGAGGAGGAGGAGGAAAGGAGGAGGAAGAGGAGGAGGGAAGGAGAATGATGTACTTAGTTTCATGACAATATTTATTGTTTGGTAAACATCACTGTATGGAAACAATAAAACAAGAAACAGGAAAGAATAATTCTAGGAAAGAAAGAAAAGAAGAGGATGGCCAGCAGCAAGAGGAATAGACTCGATTACAGTGGTGATGGGTGCACCATTGGAAGACCTGAAGGATCAGGTTAAGAAGAGATCATCACAGAATTGCTAAGAGTCGACAATGACTTGATCACACATAATCAAGTATTGGGATGCTTGATCCTCTCAAAATACATAAAGGATTAGATTTTAGTTAGTAGGACTAAGCCAAGTTGCTGGCATGGAAAATGGAATTTGGAATAAGTGTGAAGTATCTCTTCATCTTAAATTGTATTTTTTATGGTTGTTTGCACATAAAGCCTCAGTTCCTTTTTGGCCTTCCTCCTCTAGCCCATCAGGGTTCTTACCAGTTGCGAGAAAAAAAAAAATCACATGCATTATTCTAAAAGCTGTCGGTTTTAATAAATTTCTTCCACTTCTTGTAAAGGTTACTAACTTGGAAGCCTCGGCTTATTCTTTTAAAGACATTAACACATCCATGATTTTACAACCTGCAATAGTAATGAACCAAAATTCTGAAACGGAATAAACTGGCAGGGAGCAATCCCAAGGAAGCTGCACTCAGCGCTAAGTTTTGCAAAAGTCTTTAAAACTATTTTGACAAAGCTGCTCTGAGATAATACTGTTATGAAGGTTCACCCCAAAGGGATTTACCAGATACTCTTAAACTGGAATTATTCCACAATATAGTACAGTGGTCTACGCACCCTGTTATTAACACAGCTGCCTGCAATTTCTGCTGGTTCGAATCTCTCCAAGGCTCAAGGCTGACTCAGCCTTCCATCCTTTCAAAAGTAGGTGAAATGAGGACCCAGTTTGTGGGGGCAATAAGCTGACTTTGTATAAAATATACAAAAGTATGAAGGCTATTGCTTAACGCATTGTAAGCCGCCCTGAGTCTCCGGAGAAGGGAGGCATATAAATCAAAATTTATATATATATATTTATTTTTTCATGAGTAAAATATGTAAAAACAGTATTAACCTAGTAATAGGGGAGTGAGTGAATGTTATACTATGTTACTAACTGAGAGATCTTGGAGTCTTAGTGGACAACCAGTTAAATATGAGCCAACTGTGTGCGGAGGCAGCCAAAAAAGCCAATGCAATCCTAAATTGCATTAACAGAGGGATACAATCAGATCAAGTGAGATATTAATACCACTTTATAAAGACCACACCTAGAATACTGCATCCAGTTTTGGTCACCACACTATAAAAATATGTTTAGAGTCTAGAAAAAGTGTAGAGAAGGGCAACCAAGATGATTAGGGAACTGGAGATTAAAACATATGAAGAATGGTTACAGGAACTGAGCATGGCTAGTCTAGTGAAGAGAAGGACCAGGGGAGACATGATAGCAGTGTTCCATTATCTGAGGGGCTGCCACAGAGAGGAGGGGGGTCAAGCTATTTTCCAAGGCACCTGAAGGCCAGACAAGGAATAATAGATGGAAACTGACTAAGGAGAGATTCAAGCTAGAAATTAGGAGAAATTTTCTGACCGTGAGAACAATCAATCAATGGAACGGAAGTTGCCTTCGGAAGTTGTGGGAGCTTCATCACTGGAGGAAGAGATTGGACTGCCATTTATCAGAAATGGTGTAGGGTCTCCTGCTTTGGGTGGGTGGGTGGGGTTGGATTAAATGACCTACAATGTTCCTTCCAACTCTGTTAATCTGATTATCTCTTGTGGTTTATTTTGCTAGCTGTTAGTATATGATTGTATTTATCGGCTTCACTTTGTTTTTTGTTCTTTTAAATCCCACAGACCACTAATATGATCTGCCTAATGACCGGCTGGGTGGGCATGGCAAAGTGGTCATGTGACTGGGTGGGTGTGGCCAACTCGATGTCACTCACGTTGAGGGGCACCTTGCCAGTCTCTATTCGCTACTCCTTGCCTGTCCGCCCGGGCTCTTTAGGGCCCCAAAAGGAACCAGTTGCTGGAGCTAAGCAGCCACCACGAGAAAGAGTTGGCAAAACAGCTCAGTTCAAATTGGATCTGGCCGAGAAGGAGGCTCAGCAGAAGCACCTCACTGAGGACTACGAGCATAGGCTTTCCAAGCAGAGGGAAGACCTGTGGGAGTGCAAGGCCAGGTACCGGCGCCTGGAGGCTCAGCGGGCTGAGATGGTCAGCCAGTTCCAGGCCATGAGGCAGTCCCACTGGAACAAGGCCCTCCGGCTCTTTGCCACCAGCGGCACTTCTCTCCAGCCTTTACCCAAAGGCTGAAGCAGACCCCAAATCAGAATTTCTCCCCCCCCTCCGACCCAGTTGTGAAGTTGAAGTTCACAAGTTGTAAAGTTGTCATGTTTGTAAACTCGTGCTCTGGACTCACTGTACTATGAAGACCTGGCTATTCCATTACCTCCCCAAGTGCTAGGGCCAAGATGCTAATGGAGCTTCGGTGAGGTCAGGTCTATTTATTTTAATGCTGTGAGCTTTTTAGAGGCCTTGATTGCTATTTCTTTTTTAATGTGATTTTTTACTGGTATGGATTATGAATGTTGATTTTTATTGGTGTGCAGTCCGGATGCTATGGTAGATGAACAGCCATATAAATATGCTAAATATAAACACATTGCAATGGGTTATGAGAATAACCTTGGGAGACAGGAGGAAGACCAACAGCCTAGACAACAAGCAGACAAGAAATATCTCAGCCCACAGAAGGAATGTGGATATGGAAAGTGATTCAGAATGATATCTTCCTAGTGGGCAGGAGAACCAATTTAATATAGTGATTAAGGTGCTGGCCTAGAAACTAGGAGACTGTGAGTTCTAGTTCTACCTTAGGCATGAAAGCCAACTGAGTAACTTTAGGCCAGGAGTGTCAAACTCACATCATCATGGCGTTGTCACATGACGTATCGTGACTTTTCCCCCCTTCGCTAAACTGGGCGTGAGCATGGCCAGCGTCTGATGCATCCAGCCCGCGGGCCATGAGTTTGACACCCCTGCTTTAGGCCAATCACCAGGAGACTGTGAGTACCCTATTATTATCATAAGTGTTGTACTTTATGATTCTTGATGAACGTATCTTTTCTTTTATGTACACTGAGAGCATATGCACCAAGACAAATTCCTTGTGTGTCCAATCACACTTGCTCAATAAAAAATTCTATTCTATTCTATTCTATTCTATTCTATTCTATTCTATTCTATTCTATTCTATTCTATTCTATTCCATTCCATTCCACTCCACTCCACTCCACTCCACTCCACTCCACTCCAC
The DNA here is from genome assembly GCF_029215685.1 of Pituophis catenifer annectens. NCBI lineage: Eukaryota > Metazoa > Chordata > Lepidosauria > Squamata > Colubridae > Pituophis > Pituophis catenifer. The sequence goes on along the minus strand of NW_027256881.1, from coordinate 10,136,635 downwards.
TCCATTCCATTCCATTCCACTCCACTCCACTCCACTCCACTCCACTCCACTCCATTCCATTCCATTCTATTCTATTCTATTCTATTTTAAAGGTAATGTTAAGACTCTTGTCTTAGGAGATTCTCAGTCATCCAGGTCATAGTTGTCCCAAAGGTGCTTTTTTCAAGAAGCAACTGGAGTTTCTGGTTTTTCTTTAAAGATGTTTCACTTCTCATCCAAGAAGCTTCTTCAGCTCTGACTGGATTGGTGGGGAATGGAAGGATTCATATTCCTTGCAGGCAGCTGGTCATTTGCATCCTTTTAGCAGATTGTTAAGGTCACCTGGAGGTTTATCTGTGTCCTCAGGGTCACAAATGGAGTGGTGCAAATGGGTGTGGAGCCTTCTTGGAACTGTTGAAAAGACTGTATTGTAGATTGGAGATAGATGATGTCGTATCCCTCCCCCTCTGTTGAGACAGGGCTGTTCAATTTTGACATAGATGCATCTGCATTTAAAAGATACAGGCCACTCTTTTGAAGACAACAAAATCCATATTTTGGACAGAGAGGACCTCTGGTTTGAAAGAGGGGTCAAAGAGGCCATCTAGCTAAGATTCTGTGCAGTTCAGAGAACCCCCAAATCCCACTCTTGGCTGGCTCCGCCCACCCCATCCCGCTCCTCCCAGGAGTCCCCATGTGGCCCGTTTTGGATGCAGGTAAGTGCAGGGTGTGTGTGGAGTCTTGGGGATTGGGCGAAAAACAGGCCTACCGGAAGTTTGGGAAGGCCGGAAACAGGCATGTTTCCTGCCTCCAGAGGGCCTCCAGAGCCTGGGGAGGCCATTTTCACCCTCCCGGAGGCTCAAGGAAAGCCTCCAGAGCCCGGGGAGGGCAAAAACGCTCCCCCACCCACTCCACCATGGTGCAGGAGGCCGACTAGGCCACGCCCATCCAGCAACCAGAGAATCCCTTGCTAAAATTTTTGAAGTCCACCCCTGCTCCAACCCTCTAATCATTCTTGTTGCTTTCTCTGCACTCTTTCCAGTCTCAAGTTATATACCTCTATCTTAAATTGTTTTTAACAAGCTACCTTTTGTGTGTGTGTGTGTGTGTTCTCCTTTCACTTCCTGGTTTTATGTCCTTTTCCTCTGGAGCCAAGATGAAAAAGCAAAAAGGCAGCCTTATAATACTTATTAACGCATTATTTGGAAAAAAAAGCCTCCAGAATGTTTGGTTTTACACCATTAGTTAGCAGATCCAACATAATAAAATACTGGAGATGGAAATGTTAATTTGTGCTAATGGTTAACGGCAAATTGTTAGTTGATGCGTCTCCTGAAATATTTGTTGTTGTTGTTATTCTTTTTTAAATCCAAAGCAATAACAGGTATTAATGAAAATGGAAACAGTTTTAGTATAGCATAAAATAGAAAGAAGTGAGCTCATGCTTAACGCAGCATAAATGGGGAAAAAGTGAAGTATTTTAAAATACTTACGAGAGATCATTATTAATACTTGATGGGGGGAAAAAACCCCACAATGAACTGGTAAAACTTCAATTTGACAATTTAACAGCATTGCAAGCTGTTCGGCCTGATAGTAGCCACTTAATGGTGTATATTTTAAAGACGTAGCTCAAAGATATCTGAAGGCATCTCAGGACAGTTGGAAAATTTTTGTTTGGTCTTCATTTTGAAGGGAACACAATTCACCCTTTTCCAGACGGCTACGTAGCCTGTACGAGAACCGTCCTCTGAGTTTTGCCTGTTCTCAGATTATGCAACACTAGCCTGAGCTCAAGCATTACATACAAAGCAGATGCAAGGTTCTCTTGCTTTATTTTTAATGGTATGATAATGTGGAAATTGGATAGAACACATTAATGAGTGCCAGCAAAATTGAAAATGAACCAGAAATGCCACGAACATATCAGCAGCTGATATTCCTGGTTAATTGCCTCAATGGTAATTAGATCATCTAAATTATGGAATGCTTTTTTTTTTTTAATTTGATTTATATGCCGCCCTTCTCCGGAGACTCAGGGCGGCTTACAATGCGTTAAGCAATAGCCTTCATACTTTTGTATATTTATACAAAGTCAGCTTATTGCCCCCACAAACTGGGTCCTCAATTTACCCACCTTAGAAAGGATGGAAGGCTGAGTCGACCTTGAGCCTGGGGAGATTCGAACTAGCAGTAATTGCAGGCAGCTGAATGATAATAACAGGCTATTAGTCTGCTGCGCCACCAGACTCCTTGCTTGATTGATCCCTTACTACCTTATTTTTCCTAGTGTCTGATAGTCATTTTATTTCACGTAATTTTATTTGTTAGATTTATAATGAACATTTATTCAGGCACTCTTTGCCTGCGCCACCAGGCAAAGAGCCTGGTGGCGCAGCAGACTAAAGCACTGTTATTAACATCAGCTGCCTCCAATTACTGCAAATTCAAATCTCACCAGGCTCAGGGTTGACTCAGCCTTCCATCCTTTCTATGGTAGGTAAAATGAGGACCCAGATTGTGGGGGCAATAAGCTGACTTTGTATAAAATATACAAAAGTATGAAGGCTATTGCTTAACACATTGTAAGCCGCCCTGAGTCTCCGGAGAAGGGCAGCATATAAATCAAATAATTAAAAAAAAAGTGGCTTTTTGTCCTTTCTTTCTTTCTTTCTTTCTTTCTTTCTTTCTTTCTTTCTTTCTTTCTTTCTTTCTTTCTTTCTTTCTTTTTTGAAAAAAGTTTTATTTTAGATTAAAATAAAAAAACAACAACATAAAAATATCATCCTTACAAACAATTATAGACAGTGTCTCAATCAGTTAAAATCATTTCGTGTTTACAATTTTCCAGATCTCATCATATAACATGTCAGATGTAAATGCCTTATTCTATAATGTGTAAATAGTATATGAACGGGGTATCAAGGGTTAATTTATTCTTCACTTCCTAATGTATTCATAATTCACCACTCCCATATCTAGCTCCACCCATTGTATATATAAGGAGCTGTATGCACCCATTTTCCTTGCTTCTATCTGTGAATATTCAGTGAATATAGAATGCCTTATGTAAATAAAGAGAGATATATTTGAACTCTTAATTCTCAAATTATTTATTGAGTCTGATCCTGAAAATATTGCAACAATCTGGTAGCAGAGGATGGTTGAATTGACTCAATAAAAATTTAAATATGTCTAAAAGAGATAGGCCCAACACCAGGGCGTACAGCAAAGAAATGGAAACGGATCAAGAAATAATCGATGAGTCCACGAATGCAATTTCAAGAGAATCTGAAGAATACACCACAGAAGACGAAGAAATAATAAATGAAGATGATGACCAGGAGGAAAACGAAATAGAAAACAACGAACTCAGGTCAGAGATACTAAAGCTTTTAAAAAGCCAAAAGAGCGATGAAATTCTCATTGCGAACCTCCAAGATATACTAAAAAACAACGGAGCAGCGAGAGAAAAGCACATCGCTACAGAAAAGCTAAAAGACTCAAAAATAGTGAGTGAAATGCTTACAGACAAAAACACAGCGAAGAAGAAAGGCAGTGATCCCGCGCAAAATTTCGAATGGCAGCCATCTTGGTTTCAACAGACACCCAAGGTGAGCGAAGCAGAGCCAATCAGAAAGCAAGATTCAAAATTTCTGGCGCGAAAGACCTTACTCGATGAAGAAAATAAAGAAGAAAAAATGTATACCCCAGAAGAATCAGAGTCAGAGAACGAAGAAGATTCAACAGACTTACAAATAAAGTCAGCAATGAAAACGCTTTTTGCTGCATTTGGACCGAAACTGAAGATTAATAAAAAATCCACCAAAAAACAAGCAAGCAAGCCAGAGCCTCAAAATCCACCCGCTCCTATCCAGACGAAGAGAGCACCGACACCGGAACCCAGAGAGCCCTGCAGATATCACCCCACGCCGCAGATTGATCCAAGGACCAGCGTCTTCAACAAAAGGAAAAGAGCACCCGCTGTCACCAGGACTCCCAAGATCGAGCCGGAGACTGATTCATCGGAAGAAGAACAAAGTGAACGAGCTGCAGCAGCGAGAACCTCTCACGACGACTCCAGGAACGAAATGAGCAACGCGCATGCACAGGACTACGAGGACGACCCAGGAAGACATGAGATGCGGAGAGAATCATGCAGGCTCGTTGCGAGCATTCCCACGCCGTTTTGCCATTTCCAGCATTTACGAGACCACGGACTACCCCCGGTTGTAAGTAATGGACCCAACAATGTTGGGAATTTACCCAGTGACTTCCCAAAGCTGAGAATAGATGGCATTAATTTGCAAGAGTGGTATCAGCAGCTCCAGGTTGTCTTTATGAAGGAAAACTTATTGTTTTTTATCATTAATCCCCCAAAGAGACCTTGGACTCTAAAGTTAGATTGCCTACACCATAGAGCTTTTTTCTTATTAATTTCCAGTGTGTCTCCTGCCATGTATCACAGCATTAAGCAGAATCTGACTGTATCAGAAATTATTCAATGCATGTTCAATTTATTTCACAGTGATAGTGTAGCTACCACCACAAGAATGTCTAAAGATTTTTTCTCTTCTAGGATAAAGCCAGGAGTTACCATAAGTGAACATTTAATATATTTAAACAAAATTAGAGCAGAACTGCATTTGAGGGGGGAGGTGATTTCAGATCAAACGATGAAAAGTGTTATCATCAACTCACTTGACCCATCATGGGATAATTATATGTCACATTTGGACACAATCAATCTAGGATACTTATCCATAGAAAGTCTATCCAATAAGCTAATAGCTGAAGACAATTCAAGGAGGAGTCGCTCTGACAACCATATAGAACACAAACAGTATAGAAAGGTAACATTTCAAGAAAGATATCATGAAACATTTAGATGTCACAATTGTGGATCCAAAGAACATAGTAGGAGGGATTGCCCTAGAATTACAAAAAAAAGACATAGATCAGAATACAGAAGTAAGTGCAACAGCAGACAGTCTTCCATTGATAGACATAGGTATAGAAGTCCACCTAATTATAAAGAACGTAGAGCGGGCAGAGATAATTCAAAGGATAGGAAATCTGGTTCACTGAATGGACTAAACAAACAAGACAACACTAACATACACCAAACAGAAAACAATAATTGGCTCATTGATTCAGGAGCAACTAATCACACTACAAATAATAGAAATATATTGTCTTCATTTGTGGAAGATAAATTTGTGATCAAAGTAGCTAATCAAGAAAAAGTCCAAGTAATAGGCAGAGGGAATGTAACTCTACCTGGTATAGGAAAAATAGAGGGGGTATTACTAATACCTGAAATACCTCATAACATACTTAGTGCCATAAAACTAAGCAGAGAATCTGACACTAATATCGTGTTCTCAAAGGGAAAAGCAACATTAGAGAAAAATGGAGTAGATATAGGTACAGTAATAATCAAAGGAGGTCTACCTTATTTAATGACAAAGGAAAAATGGTTACACAACATTGATTCAAATATGGAAGATAGCATTGAAATAGATAATGGGAACAATAGTAACAGTGACAATGATGAATGTGAAGTTACTCATAATCACAAAGATACAAACAATAAAAAAAAACCTAAAATAGGTAAACCAATTCACGATGAGTGTGCTCATGTCTTACATAGGAAGTTAGGACATGCCAGTTTTCCTGTTGTACAAAAGATGACTGAACACGCAGAAGGTGTCAAAATAAAAAATTGTGAAAATTATTTGGAATGCTCAGTATGTAAGTCCACAAAACTGAAAACTAGTCCCAGACCTAAAAGATCAACAAGGTCAACTAACAAAATTTTTGATTTGGTACACATGGACCTAGTTGGCCCACTAACACCATCAATTACTTACAAAAAACGTTACTTTCTAACCATTGTAGATGATTATAGTCGTTATGGATTTGTTTACACATTAAAACATAAAGATGAAACCTTCCAGAAATTTAAAGAGTTCTACAAATGTATAGAAACACAGCACAATATTAAAATAAAGCAAATCATGACAGATAGGGGATGTGAATTCATGTCTAAGGAATTTTCCCAATGGCTAAAGGATAAAGGGATGTTACATTACACATCAAGTCCTTTTTCGGCCTTCCAGAACGGAGTGGCAGAGAGAAAGAACTCAACGTTACAAACCATGATTAGATGCACATTAGAAGATGCTGGCTTAGGCAAACAATTCTGGTCAGAAGCACTACAATATTCAAATTACACACAAAATAGAACCTGGTCCAGCATCGTAAATAAGACACCATATGAAGTAATGTATAATAGGAAACCAAAATTAGCACACATGCACATATTTGGAGTCACTGCAGACGTACACATACCTAAACAATTAAGGTGTAAAGGAGAGAACGTATCCAGAAGACTTAGATTTATGGGATACGAAACAGGCACAAAAGGATACAGATTCATCGATAACAATAATAAATTTATAGTTTCCAGAACAGCTGTGTTTCATGAACAGGCCAACTGGTCTAAAATACATCTTAATGAAATATTCACAAACGCCAAATCAGATACCAAGCCCCAAAGAAAAGGGACTATAGAAGAACACAGTAACAACACACATAGAAACAAAACCAAAACATGGACAAACAGTCAACACAAAATAAAGACAGACACTTTAACAAAAAAAGAAGCAAGATATTTACATGACAATGATAGTAAGCCTGAAAGAACAATCAGAAGTAATAGAAATCAAGTACCAAACAAATACAAAGATTATGTAATGTATATGGATGGAGAATCAACAACACCTAATACATATGAGGAAGTGTTAAAACTTCCTCCTGAAGAGAAAGAAAAATGGGAATCAGCAATGACCAAAGAGATGAATAGTTTACGAGGGCTAAATGTATTTACACCTGCAATTGCACCAAAGGACAAAACCATCATTGGCACTAGATGGATATATAAAATTAAAAATTTAGAGGGAGGCAATACACTATACAAAGCTAGATTAGTTGCGCAAGGATATGCACAGAAATATCCCGAGGATTATACAGACACATACTCTCCCACAGTAAGAACAGAGAGTGTCAAAACAGCTCTAGTTATAGCATCAGCACTCAATCTCAACGTGTTCCAATATGACATACAGACTGCCTATTTACATGCAGAATTAGATAAAGAAATATATGTAAGAGCGCCTCACAGTCAATACACAAACAAAAATGAGACTTGGTTATTAAACAAAAGTTTATACAGGTTGAAACAATCTGGTAAACGATGGTATGATTGTTTAGTAAAAGTACTTAAAACTATGAATTTTAGTGCCACTACTGCTGACAATTGTTTCTTTGTAAAAAAGGATGGTGATTCCATAGAATTTGTATTAATCTATGTGGATGATATTTTGTATATAGGTAAACATAAAGAGAGGAGAGAAACATTTGTAACAAAACTAAGTGAACATTTTTCATTGAAATCTTTGGGTAAAGTTAATAAGTATCTTGGTGTTCAAATCAGTAAGACCAGAAGGGGATTCAAACTTTCACAAAGAGATAAAATCATAGAGCTCTTGAATAAATGTAATTTAAGTAATGCTAAACCCTGTGACACTCCCATGCAAACTGATTTTCTAAGGAATACAGACGAATCATCCCCTGAATTCAAAGACAATACATTTTATAGATCAATCATAGGTTCCCTTCTTTACATTTCCAATTGGACTAGACCTGATATTGCTTTGCCTCTCAACTTACTGTCAAGACATGTCAGCAAACCAACACTATACCATTGGGAAGCTGTCAAAAGGATATTAAGGTATTTGAAGAATAGTTTAGACTTTTGTTTGTTATTGGAACCTGATAATATCAAGGAGCCCATCCTCACATGTTACGCCGATGCGGATTGGGCTGGCGATACCTCATGTAGGAAAAGCACATCTGGTTATATATTTCTACTTAACGGCTGTCCAGTTTACTGGTACACTGGCAAACAAGATTTAGTAGCTACTTCAACAACGGAAGCAGAATATGTTTGTCTATCTAAAGCAGCAAATAACCTTGTATGGTTTAATGACTTACTTTCAGACATCTGGAAAAAACCCACCTTACCATTTATCATGCATGAAGATAACAAAGCTGCTATCGAAATATCTAGATCTGATGCCATTGGACAAAGGTCCAGACATATAGATATAAAATTTAAACATGTGAGACAGTTGTCTCAAGATGGATTTATCAAAGCAGTTCATTGTGAAATATCAGAGCAAATAGCAGACATATTAACAAAGCCATTACCGTCCAAACAACATAAGTACTTGACTTCTAAGTTGCATGTTTTGTATTGTTCTGAATCTGAATGTAATTGGTGTGGTATATCGAATCGGCATTTAGAGGGGGATTTGTCAGATGTAAATGCCTTATTCTATAATGTGTAAATAGTATATGAACGGGGTATCAAGGGTTAATTTATTCTTCACTTCCTAATGTATTCATAATTCACCACTCCCATATCTAGCTCCACCCATTGTATATATAAGGAGCTGTATGCACCCATTTTCCTTGCTTCTATCTGTGAATATTCAGTGAATATAGAATGCCTTATGTAAATAAAGAGAGATATATTTGAACTCTTAATTCTCAAATTATTTATTGAGTCTGATCCTGAAAATATTGCAACATAACAATTATTCTTTACTTAAACTGAAGATAAATATTTAAGCATTTCATATATGCTATCTCATCTCCATACTTTTTTGTCAAACCATTGATAAAATATCTCCCATATCAAATAATATTGTTTATCTTCCTGTTCTCTTATTTCAAATGTCAATCTACTCATTTCAGCACAATCCAACATTTTCATAATAATTTCTTCATCAGTAATTATCTTCTCTCCTTTCCAGTTTTTGGCAAATACAATTCTGGCCGCTGTTAAAATGTTCACAATTAAGTATTGTAATTCTTTATTAAATGTCTCTGGTAAAATTCCTAATAAAAATATTTCTGGTTTAAAGTCAATACATCTCTTTGTCATTTTTTCTAACCACGTATGTATTTTAGTCCAAAATCTCCTTGCTTCCACGCATGTCCACCACATATGGTAGTAAGATCCTGGAATTTGATGACACTTCCAACATTTCTCCAATTTATTCTTAAACATCTTGGCTATTCTCGTCAGGGGTAAATGCCACCTGTAAAACATCTTATACAAATTCTCTTTATATGTTGTTGACATTGTAATTTTATAATTATGTAACCACAATTTTTGCCATTTCTCTAAATCAATACTGTAACCAAAAATTTTCCCCCATGTTATCATTGATTCTTTGACTTGCTCTTCTTCCAATTTTACTTCAAGTAAATATCCATATAACTTTTTAATTACATGGTCATCCAAACCCATTAATATCTTGTCTAAACCAGTCGAAATACTATAAATACCTTCTTGTTTAAAATTTTCTCGATATCTAGAAAGTATTTGCATGTATGAAAACCAATCTATCTTAATTCCCTAATCTTCTAAGTTTTGTTTCAATTTAAGTTCATCCTTTTCATCCAATAGTTCATTATATCTAACAATTTGCTCCCCTCTAAATATCACTGGATAAGAAAAGGCTTCAATTGTAGATACTCAGACTGGAATCTTCAAGTAATGGTATTTTTTAATCTTCTCCCATGTCAAAAATAAAGCTTCACGTATCTGATGTCTTCTAAAATACCCCTGAATTTTAGTTCCTTTATACCATAAGAAAGCATGCCATCCCATCAGCAAATCATGTCCCTCCAAATTTAATAATCTAGTGTTTTTCAATGTTACCCATTCTTTAATCCACATTAAACAAACCGCTTGATAGTATAATTCAAAATTCAGTAATCCAAAACCACCCCTCATTTTAGCATCTTGTAACAGTTTGAGTTTTATCCTTGCCTTCTTTCCCTGCCAAACATATTTCAAAACCATTTTATTTAAGTCTGCAAAAAATTCCTTACCCAACTTTACAGGAATTGTCTGAAAAAGATACAAGATTCTAGGTAAAATATTCATCTTAATAGTTGCAATTCTACCAATCAAAGATAGCTGCAAATTTTCCCATTTCACCAGATCCTGTCTTATCTGTTGCTTGAGCTTATTATAATTATTTTCTTTAAGAGAACTACATCTTGCTGTTAATTGAATCCCCAAGTATTTTACCTTATTTGTGACCTGAATCTTAGAGATCTCCCTCAGTTCTTATTTTTGTTTTTTTTAACATATTTTTGGTCATTATCTTCGTCTTCTCTTTATTAATTTTCAAACCAGCAACCTCCCCAAATTCTTTCTTTCTTTCTTTCTTTCTTTCTTTCTTTCTTTCTTTCTTTCTTTCTTTCTTTCTTTCTTTCTCTCTCTCTTTCTTTCTCTCTCTCTCCCGCTTTCTTTCTTCCTCTCTCCCTCTCCCCCTTTCTTTCGTTCTTTCTTTTTCGTCCTCTCTTTCTTTCTCTTTCTCTCTCTCTTTCTTCCTCTTTCTTTCTTTCTCTTTCTGTCTAGAGCCTTCCTTCCTTCCTTCCTTCCTTCCTTCCTTCCTTCCTTCCTTTCTTTTGTTCTTCCTTCCTCTTCCTCTCTCTCTCTTGTTCTTCCTCTCTCTCTCTCTCTCTCTCCTTTCCTTCCTTCCTTCCTTCCTTCCTTCCTTCCTTCCTTTCTTTCTCTCTCTCTCTCTCTCTCTCTCTTTCTTTCTTTTTCTTTCCTTCATCCCTGGACAAGTCCTTGCAGTTTTCTTCTCAAGATTTCAGAAGTGGCTTGCTATTCTCCTTAATGCTGAGAGGGAGTCACTGTCTCAAGGTCACACAGTTGGCTTTGTGCCCAAAGTGGGACTAAAACTCACAGTCTCCTGGTTTCTGTCCTGCTGCCTTAACCACAACATCAAACTGGCTCTCAAGTATGATGATTCCTCCTCCCACTTTTACCACCCATCACTCAAGGAGTTTGAGTGGATGAGTGTGGATTAGAACATGAATCCGAGATTCTAATCCAATGTTTTAACCACTCTATCACATTGGCTCCTGGGCTAAAATAGAAGGAAAGTCCCAAGGTCACTTAGTGAGCTTCTGTAGCTGAGTGTGAGTCTTTCTGGGGTTCTTTCTGATCCTAATCCAACATTTTGACCACCAAACCATAATTAATTCCCTTTTTGGATTGCAGGTAGCTTTACTTTTCCCTCATTGCCTCATCTCCTGTCTCCTTTGGTTATTTATTTTGTATTGTGTACAGAAAGTTAGACTATAAGGAAGGCTGAGTGTCAAAGAATGGAGGCCTTTGAACTCTGGTGCTGGAGAAGACTCCTGTGAGTCCCTTGGACTGCAAGGCAATCAAACCGGTCAGTCCTAGAGGAGATCAACCCTGACTGCTCTTTAGAAGGCCAGATCCTGAAGATGAAACTCAAATGAGAAGGAAGGACTCACTGGAGAAGAGCCTAATGCTGGGAAAGATTGAGGGCAAAAGAAGAAGAGGATGGCAGAGAATGAGGTGGCTGGATGGAGTCACTGAAGCAGTCGGCATGAGCTTAAATGGACTCCAGAGGATGGTAGAGGACAGGAAGGCCTGGAGGAATGTTGTCCATGGGGTCACAATGGGTCGGACACAACTTTGCAACTAATAACAACAACATTATAATAATCAGATTCTTCCTTTTCTTTAATTGCAAGTGTTAATCTATTCATTTCTGCACATTCTAGTATCCAGCCTGTCTCCCTCTTGCCAGCTTTAGCAAATGAATATGGATATATACATACTTAAAGAGCTGAAAGGTAACAGAATAACAGAGTTGGAAAGTACCTTGGCAGTCTTCTAGTCCAACCCCTTGCTCAAGCAGGAAATCCTATACCATTTCAGACAAATGGTTGTCTAATCTCTTCTTAAAAACCTCCAGGGTTGGAGCACCCATAATTTCTGGAGGCAAATTGTTCCACTGATTAATTGTTCTAACCGTCAGGAAATTTCTCCTTAATTGTAGGTTGCTTCTCTCCTTAATTAGTTTGCATCCATTGCTTCTTGTCCTGCCTTTCAAGTTCTTTAGAGAATAGCTTGGCCCCCTCTTCTTTACGGCAACCCCATAGATATTGGAACGCTGCTATCATGTCACTCCAATCCTTTCATTAAACCAGACATAGTAATCTCCTTCACATTGCTCCAGAAGATGGCAAATACGTAAGAACTCCTTAATGAACAATCAGACCACTTAGCAGTGAGACTAACTTTATTATGACCGCAGAAGAGTAAGAAAGACTCCGGAAGGCTGTGCAGTCCAGAAGCTGATTGCCATACATGGTCTTCAGCTATCTTGCAACCCCTTCAAAAAGTTGTTAATAACGATGTTGAAAAGAGCCAGCTTTAGGAATGAATGTGTTCTGTCCCCGTTCCACTCACGCACCTCCACAGACGGCCCGGAGTTACTAAGGCACACGACAAAATTCTTTGAAAATAAAGCTGGCAGCAACCCAGTGGCTAGCTGCCAATTCAGACTTTACTCACTCAAAACAAAGATTAGCCTGCCAGCATTCCGATAAAACAGGCAGAGTTTTCAACAATAATGCAGTCCTATAAAGCAGGCAAAGTCCAGTAACGCAGAGATCATGGATTATTTCCAGTTTTTGCTCATCACAAACTGAACAGGCCACCACACCCACATTTATACCCTGTGGGGTGTGGTCCAGTGATTCAGCTAATCTCTGGCATGCCTTCCCCTCTGCTGCGCACGCTTCTCCCTGCACCTCTGGCGAGGGTCCAGCCAGCACTTATCTCCTTTGTCACTGTCCACCTGTGGCTGTGGGGACGTGCTTGGCTCTGAGCCTATCTTCTGGCCTTCGGTGTCCCCCAGAGGCATTGCCAGAGAGGAGGGTCCTGGAGAGGGAGGCCTTGCCAACTCCTCTCCCTCACTCTCAGAGTCTGCATCTGTCGATAGCCCAGGCTCAGGCAACGGAGCCACAACAGAGTGAGAGATATAACAGTATTTTTTTTTTCCTTCCGTGTTAGGAAGAAGCACTAATGAGTTGACTGGAGCACTCTGTAAAGAAGAAAAATAGGGCAAACAGATTTTAAATAAATAGCTGTCTGAAGAGCTCTCTGAGACAGGAATGCAAAGGAGATTAAGGACTAATTGACGTCCTCCAATGGGACCTCTCTAATTTAGTTACACAAGTCTTCTGGCTTTGTCTTGGGAGATTTCTAAAAATCCCATCTCCATTATATAATACCCACTGCAAAGTGCATGATATGAATATTTATTGATCTATGGCATGAAAAAAAGAAGAAGAAGAAGAAGAAGTGTCAGTGTGACCTCCTGCAGGGACTTAATCCACCAGCGAATGTGATGTGGACTCCCAGAAAGTATGAGCACCTAACCAGCATTGGGCTGATCTGGAAAAATGCTAAGCAAGGTTGGATCTGTTTAGAATTAGGGTAGGAAACTGTTAGGGATCCCATGGCTGTAGTGTTGGCTGTAAGTTATTAAAAAAATGTCAGAAGAATTCAGTGGTCAGTCCCTCCTGTATTATTACTGAGAAAAGTTCTTCTTGTTGCGAAGTTGTGTCCGATCATCGTGACCCCATGGATAATGTTCCTCCAGGCCTTCCTGTCCTCTACCATCCTCTGGAGTCCATTTAAGCTTACGCCGACTGCTTCAGTGACTCCATCCAGTCACCTTGTCCCCTTTTTCTTTTGCCCTCAATCTTTCCCAGCATTAGGCTCTTCTCCAGTGAGTCCTTCCTTCTCATTAGGTGGACAAAGTATTTGAGTTTCATCTTCAGGATCTGGCCTTTTAAAGAGCAGTCAGAGTTGATCTCCTCTAGGACTGACCGGTTTGATCGCCTTGCAGTCCAAGGGACTCGCAGGAGTCTTCTCCAGCACCATAGTTCAAAGGCCTCAATTGTTTGGCGCTCAACCTTTCTTATGGTCGAACTTTTACAGTCATACATTGCAACTGGGAAAACCATAGTCAGTAAAATGAGGACTCAGATTGTTGGGGGCAATAGGCTGATTCGATAAACCTCTTAGAGAGGGCTGTAAAGCACTATGAAATGGTATATAAGTGCTATTGCTATTTATTAATTTCCCCTACAAAGTGACTCTGGGTGTCTTACAAATGATCAAAACAGGCAAAAATAATAATTTTAAAAATTAAAAGATTAAAATGATGTAATGAATTATATGATGACATGAATGAATTATAAAACTATATAAAGATAAAATGAAAGAATGATAAAGTTGACAGACACCCCAAACCTTAAAATAAGAATCCACCCAACCATAAATCTAGAGATAAGCTTGGAAAGCCTCCTGATATTGATATTAAGAAAGCTTAAAGTACCAAAGTCTTTGAATCGGATGCAAATGCACCACTTTGCAAAGGAAAACAACAGATGCCAACTAATCGCTGTGTCTTGCTCCAATAACACTGATAAATAAATCTTCTAAACAACCTTTTGTAGAAACATCTGACAATGCCAGATTATCCAGATCTATGAAATTACCAGTAATTAAACAACTAATACTGTCATGTTTTCACTTTTTGAACAGTAGAGCCAAGACTTGGGAGCAGAAGTGAAAAATGCATTTTGCAGAACTCTTAATCTATGAACTATATGATAGCAGCCCTTCTGTTCCACCTGGAAATCATATCAATAATTGGATGATCCATTCAGCAGCTATAGCATAAGATGTTCTGTTGCAAGTAGAGATGGAGTGAATTGCGTTCGATAAAGATCTTTTAGAGACCTGATGGACTTTGCCATGGCAATATTATTATGGGGTTCAGAACACAGTTATCTTTTTTCAGATACTGGCAGGCAGAGATAATCACATTCTCTAACTTTGCGGCTCAGATATAGGATGTGATGGCACTGGACCGATAGTAGATCCTACAATAGGCAAGGAACACATTTCAGAAAAAAGAGATTGAAACTGAGATTGAAAAGAAGAGATACGAAGAGAAAACAGGTCTATCAGAAATGTTGTTCTGCTTTCCTGGAACGTAGTGGAGCTGACTGTGAGGTGCTGAGGTATAATTAAAAAAATATACTAATTCAAGAGCCTTTTGCATAAAATAGATTCCGTAAAATAAATTGGTCAATAAGGTAGATGTAACCATTCCAGATAAGAGATTGGGAGACTGGACTAATGGTAAAAACTAAGGATCCTCTCTCAACTCAACTATTATTTATATATTTACTTTATATCGTTTTTATTTATTTTTATGACTGTAAATTACCCAGTTACCTTGAGGTAAGATGGGTGGCCTATAAATGTAAACAAACAAACAAACAAACAAATATTCAAGGCCCTCCAATTGAGGCAAACAATAGTGATCTGATTGCAAGCACATTTATCTGTCTATCTATCTATCTATCTATCTATCTATCTATCTATCTATCTATCTATCTATTTAACATATGGCATACAGGGCCAGGGAGTCTACAATGTACAGACAGTAGAAATTCTGGCAGCCAACAACCACTAGTCAGGACCAGCTGGCCAGCACATCCAATACTGGTTCCTGCTCCTTGTGCAGAACTCAGTGAGCATTTCCCACCACCGAAATGGTGGTACCTATTTATCTACTCGCGGATGGTATGCTTTTAGATGGTTAGGTGGATAGGAGCTAGAGACGAGTGACAGGAGCTCACTCCATCCTGCAGTACTGGGCTTGAACCATTGGAGAACCAACCATTTCTGGCCAACATATTGAGCCTCATTAAGCTGCTGCTCTACCATGTCCCCTATTATTACTTCCTCTCCATGATGGTTTTTTTTTGCATAAACTGCAATAGGGAGTTAGGGTTGAGTGTGGATACCATGGGACTGCCTTTTGTGGCATTTTCGGTATCTAGATCTGGAACGAAAGTCATTCTATTAGATGACATGGGTAGGTGGGAACAAGATGTGAAAATTGAGAAAAAGTAATTGGGCCTCCAATTAATAATAAATTAAATTTATTAATTAAATAAATTAAAAGCAAAAAAAAGCAAAAAAGCAAATTTGGATCTTTATCTTTATCTTTATTCAAATTTCTATACTGCCCTTCTCCTTTCGGACTCAGGGCGTTGAACAGCCAAAAAATAAAACATTTTATATACAAAAGTTAAAATAAATTTAAAATAATTAAATAAATTTGGCCCATTAATTTAAAACATTCCAATTAAAACCATATCAAAATTATTTAAAACCAATCATAAAATCAGGACAGCCCGGCTAACTGAAAAAAATAGGTTTTGAGAGCCCGACAAAAAGTCCGGAGATCTGGGATCACTCGTATCTCTGGGGGTAGATTGTTCCAGAGGGTGGGTGCTACCACACAGAAGGCTCTCCCCCTGGGGGTCGCCAGCCGACATTGCCTGGCCGACGGCACCCTGAGGAGGCCCTCTCTGTGGGAGCGAACTGGCTGGTGGGAGGCAATTGGTGGCAGGAGGCGGTCCCGTAGATACCCCGGCCCTAAGCCATGGAGTGGTATAAAGGTGATCACCAACACCTTGAAGGGCACCCGGAAGTCCACCGGGAGCCAATGTAGCTCGCGCAGGAGAGGAGTCACATGGGAGCGCCCCGTCACTCCCATAATCCCCCGCGCGGCCGCATTCTGCACCAGTTGGAGCCTCCGGGTGCACCCCAAGGGGAGCCCCATGTAGAGAGCGTTACAATAGTCCAGACGAGAGGTGACGAGTGCCTGAGTGACCGTGCGTAGGGAGTCCCGATCCAGAAAGGGTCGCAACTGGCATATCAGCCGGACCTGATAGAAGGCCCCCCTGGCCACGGCCGTCGTATGCCCTTCTAAGGACAGCCTTGCGTCCAGGAGGACACCCAAGTTGTGAGCCCTCTCCATGGGGGCCAATGATTCGCCCCCAATAACCAGCGATGGCGCCAGCTGGCTATACCGGGACGCCGGCAGCCACAGCCACTCGGTCTTGGAAGGGTTGAGTCGGAGCCTGTTTCTCCCCATCCAGACCCGCACGGCTTCCAAGCACTGGGACATCACTTCCAAGGCATCGTTGAGCACCCGGAGGCTCCAACTGGTGCAGAATGTGGCTGCATGGGGGATTATGGGAGTGAGGGGGCGCTCTCATGTGACACCTCTCCTGCGCGAGCTACATTGGCTCCCGGTGGTCTTCTGGGTGCGCTTCAAGGTGTTGGTTACCATCTTTAAAGCGCTCCATGGCTTAGGGTCTGGGTACTTATAGGACCGCCTTCTGCCACCAATAGCCTCCCACCGGCCAGTACGCTCCCTCAGAGAGGGACTCCTCACTGTGCCGTCGGCCAGGCAATGTCAGCTGGCAACCCTCAGTGGGAGGGCCTTCTCTATGGCAGCACCTGTCCTTTGGAACAACCTGCCCCCGGAGATACATAGGATCCCAGATCTCCGTGCTTTTCACCGTGCCCTTAAAACTTTTTTATTTCATCAAGCTGGTCTGGCTTGACCCCCCCCCCTTAGATATTTTTAGATATTATTAATTTATAAATTGATTTTATTTGGGGTGTTTTAAATTTTATATTGGGCCAACCTTGTTTAATTATTTTAAAATTAATCTTAAATTTTGTATGTGAATGTTTTTATTCTTGGCTATTCACTGCCCTGAGTCCAGTAGGAGAAGGGCGGTATAAAAATCAAATAAAATAAATAAATAAAATAAATAAGCTTTTGTCTATTCATATGTTCATATGGAAAAGGAATGAATAAAGAAGTGAAGATGATTGGGCTGTTTATAAAGGAATTAAGAACTGAGAGAATCAAGAAAGGATACAAAAGTGGTGAGAAAAAATGGGATAGACCCTTTTATGCAGCATTCAGAGTGGATTTTGGAAGAAAAGGACATAGAAGAATTGAAAAGTAGAATGTAGAAGAATTGCTGGAAGTAAGAGTTGGATATGAATAGAAATCATGAAAGAGATTAATCTTCAGACAGACTGAATGGAAAGTGGATATGCAAGTAGTGCTGATGTGGATTAGATGCTACTTGTAAACAGAATGAAAATAATTAGATTCCAGAGTGACATAGAAGAATGTAAGAGATCACTTCAAAAAATGATGAGCTGGAAGAAGCTGAGTAAGTGGCAAAAATGCACATAAAAGAACCGTTGCTGCCAATGTGAATCTGAAAGAAACATATTCCATAATACGAATAATACACGAAAGGGGAATTGTTGGGGCTGGAGAGGGCAAAAGGGAGTCCATCCCAGGGAAACTGAAGGTTGTGTCTTATAACACTGAATTCTTTTGTTTTTCTGTTAAGAATTACTTCAATAATGGCCTGAGAAAAATGCTTATAATTTATCTTTTTACAGGGTTCAGATTTTTGTAACACAAATACATTTTGTGTTCCAGTTTATAACTAATAGGAATTAAATATAAACCCCCTCTTTACTTATTCCCAATGCATATATGTTTTTTCTCTCTTCACTCACATGCTGACCAAACATCATGATTCAACTGGAAGGAGAAGGTAGAGGGTGGAAAATAATAATAATAATAATAATAATAATAATAATAATAATAATAATAATAATAATAATAATAATACTTGAAAAGTATTGAAGGCAAAGCTGACCAGAAACTAACTTGGAACTGGTTAAGATCAGGAGTATTGAAAAAAGAAACAGAAAGCTTTATTTTGGCAGCTCAAGAACAAGCCCTAGCCACAAACTGCATGAAGGCGAAAATTCAACATGTTACCACCAACAGCAAATGCCGCCTCTGCAATGAGAAAGATGAGACAGTCGACCACCTGATCAGTGGATGCAGCAAAATTTCACAAACTGACTACCTACAATGCCATGACCGTGTTGCTAAGATCATTCACTGGAAATTGTGCCAGAAGTTTGGATTTGAGTACAGCAAAAACCACTGGGAACATCAGGTTGAGAAAGTTTTAGAGAATGAGAAACTCAAGATCTTGTGGGACTTTAGGATTCAGACTGACAGGCACTTGGTCCACAACACACCTGACATAACAATAGTTGAAAAGAAAAAAGTATGGTTCATTGACTTTGCAATACCTGGTGATGCACGAATTGAAGATAAGCAGCAAGAAAAAATCACAAAGTACTGGGACTTACAAATTGAAGTTGAGCGACTGTGGAAAAAGAAATCGTGTGTTGTCCTGATTGTAATTGGAGCCCTTGGAGCAATACCCAAAGGGCTACCCCGCTATTTAGAAATTCTAAATTTGCCGGACTTGAACATTTTGACTCTACAAAAAACCACCTTACTCGGAACAGCTTACATCCTCCGATGATACCTTAACGGTTTCTAGGTCCTTGGTTAGGACTCGAGCTGCTGAGCTATTAACCAGCCTCAAAAGCTGTGAATCTCACTAAAGATTAACCAATAATAATACAAAACACACCTGCTTTCATATAAAATGTATGCATAATGAGCAGAAGTGTGAAAAACAGAAAGAAGAAAAGAAAATGGTTCTTCCATCTCCTGAAATAGGTCAAGGAAGTGGTCTTCTTTTAAAAATAGAAGTAGGTGTTTAGGTTAGTTAATAAGGTAGGTCTAATGAGAGAATAGTGTACCAAACAAACATATGCATTTGTCGTATAAATTCTTTGTCATAAATAGCTAGATGAAAATCAGGGTGGATTCTCAGAATGTACATCAAGAAGTAGAATGAAGAAAGGTGTCCATTGGTAGCTCTGAGTGGAGAAATGCATTAGCCCCAGAATAGTAGATTTAAACAGGTCAGGATTCTTGGGAAAATCAGCATGTCAGGCACCTGGGTCTAGGACATGAATGTCAGACTTGCCACGTCATATTGCCATCACATGATGTTTTGTGACGTTTTTCCCATTTGCAGAACGGGGATGGGCGTGGCCTGCACATGATGCATCCAGCCCACGGGCCACCAGTTTGACACCCTGATCTAGGACAACTTGCTTCACCCAACTCACCAAAGCAAACTTGCCACAGCCAACTCACCACGACCAATTTGCTGCAGCCAATTTGCCACATGACAACTCGCCACAAGACAATTCAATGCTATATTAATCATTTCATTCACTTACTTTTATTATTGGTGTCCATGCTTTCATCGGAATTATTGCACCTCTTGTATTTCTGGATTGACTTTCTTTGTTTTATTCTTATTGGATATGGTTCTGTCGAAATTCATTTAACTTTTGTATCTGTTGACTTGTCCCTTGGCTAGTTGTCCTGCAATGAGTTGACCTTGGCGAGTTGGCCATGGTGAGTTGGATACAGCAAGTTGGCCATGGGTGAGTTGTCACATTCCGCACGCATCTTATTCATTCATTCATTCATTCATTCATTCATTCATTCATTCATTCATTCACTCACTCACTCACTCACTCACTCATTCATTCATTCATTCATTCATTCATTCATTCATTCATTCTATGACACATTCACATCACATCTCTATAAAATACAAAATATGAAATCTAAAATATTACAAACATATATGTAAATGACAGATATGATTTTTTGCTTCATTTGTCACAGCCAGGAAATCATTGAAGTTTCCATTATAGACTCTATTTTGGTACTCTGATGCTATATGTTGGATAGCTTGTTTTTCAGCCCCACAGTCACAATTTGGTGATGGTATTTGCCCACTTATAGAGATGTCTGCACATCTACCATGATCAGTGGGAACTTGGTTCAGTATTGTCCACATCACACAGGACTGGTCAAATCCAGGGGTGTTTTCCAGGTTTTTTAATAGCTAATGAAGTAGGAATAGATACTGTTCAACTCCTACCCTCAAAATGATGCTATAGAGCACTGCACACCAGAACAACTAGACACAAGAACAGTTTTTTCCCGAATGCCATCACTCTGCTAAACAAGTAATTCCCTCAACACTGTGAAACTAGTTACAAAGTCCACATTATTATTAATCTTCTCACTGTTCCTATCACCCATCTCCTCCCACTTATGACTGTATGACTGTAATCTTGTTGCTAGTATCCTTAAGATTTATATTGATTGTTTCCTAATATGATTTGATTGCTTATTTGTTCCCTATGACTATCATTAAGTGTTGTACCTTATGATTCTTGACGAATGTATCTTTTCTTTTATGTACTCCGAGAGCGTATGCACCAAGACAAATTCCTTGTGTGTCCAATCACACTTGGACAATAAAGAATTCTATTCTATTCTATTTTTAGTTGGATTCAAAGACTTAAGAGAACTTATTTCTGGATCTCCTATCATTATATCTCCACAACAAGAGGTAGGATGGGTTGAGAAAGTATATCTGGTCCAAACTTAGGTAATGATATGGTGCAACAATGGAGGGGAACAATCATGTCCATGTTCCCTTTGAGGTCTTTCTCCATGTGGATTGATCACTGTGCGATGCAGGAAGTTGGGAATAAGGACTTGGGGGTGATCCATCAAAGTTCTCCTCATAATGTTATGACAGTAAGCAATTAATATTAAGGACAGCGCCGATTGCAGAAAAATGAGTTTATGCATTTGAGTAGCAGACCGAAGCATCTCACAGTCCAGATGCTAGAAGAGAACAATTGTTCTTCGAACAAGCCGAGAACAAAAGGTTGTCATGCTGTATTAACTGCATATTTATATATTCATTCTGATTCAAAATGGACTGCTTGCTAATGAAACAATGGGCAATAGGACCACAGGTGCCTTAAACCCAAAACATATTTCCTGAATGAAAAAGTGAAGGTGGCACAATGGTAAGAACCAATGGTACAATTCACCTAAACAAGCTGTTGCAATTAGATTGCCTCATTGAACTAATTGCATTGTGTACATGGAAGCCCATATCTCTCTCCACCAATATTCCAAAAGAAGCAGTATTAATAGCCATAGTATAATTCAAAATTAGTTGGGAGCTTCACACTTCATCCTCTGAACTACAAATCCCAGATACCTAGCCATCACGATAAATTATTAAGGATGCTGGGAGCTATATTCTTTTTGTCTGTATATTTATTCCCTTTATATCTCAGGGTTCCTACAGGACAGGGGTGTCAAACTCGATTTCATCAGGGTTGTGTTTGACCTGGGGGGGGGTACAGAGTGGGCGTGGCTGGAGTAGACATGGCCAGGGTGGCTGGACCAGGGTGGGCGGGGCCCATTTCACTGGCAGAGGGCTGCAGCAGACTGTTGCAGCCAAAAATGGGGGCCAGGGGGGCGCATGCAGCCCCCAAGTTCCATTTTTACTGGCAGAGGGCTGCAGGAGGCCATCGTGGCCAAAACCAGGGCCCGGGAGGGCGTGTCTGGCTCCCCTGAGCTCTGTTTTCACTGGCAGAGGCACCACAGGCTGGTCCTTTGGTGTTTCCAGGGCATCCCCATGGGCCTGATCTAAGCACCCACGGGGCAGATCTGACCCACGGGCCTCGAGTTTGACCCCCTTGCTCCAGGATCTCAAGGCAATACAAATAACATTCCCTAACAAATGAAGGTAAATATATACATCCCAGGATAATGTTGCAGGGTCCAATCTTAGTCAGTCACTGGGACCAAATGTTTATTCTTTCAAGCTTTCGGGTTCATGCTAGAGACCTTCTCTGTCTCCAGAAAAGTGCACCAGGCTGTTCTACATGTTGTATTTGTATGGTTCCTGGTTGAGAGTAGCTTCAAGTTGTTAATTAGGGTGTTGATGGCTGGTTATTAAGTCATTATTGTTGTTTCCTTGTGCCACTACACTCTTGCCTCCTAAGTACCTGATAGGCAGGTGGTAAATCAACATTCCTATTGACTGACAAGGGGCCCATTCCTAGGCTTCAATCATTTAACAAACATCATCAGAGCAATGATTGAAACAGGCCTCTTGTCAGTCAATAGCAGTGCTGATTTGCCACCTGTCTATCAGGTACTTAGGAGCCAAGGGTGGGCAGCATAAGGAAACAACAGTTAATGACTTAATAGCCAGCCATCAATACCCTAATTAACAACTTAAAGCTACACACAACCAGGAACCATATAAAGGGAATCATGCAAATGGAGAACAGCCTCGTGCACATATTCTATAAAAGAGAGAAGTCCACTGATGATGGGGTCCAGCGCAAACCTGAATCTTGGAAGAATAAACGTTTGGTCCCAATGACCAACTCAGATGAGCTGCGGTGGCACAGTGGTTAGAGTTCAGCACTGCAGGTTACTTCTGCTGATCACCAGCTGCCAGCAGTTTTGCAGATTGAATCTCACCAGGCTCAAGGTTGACTCAGCCTTTCATCCTTTCGAGATCGGTAAAATGAGGACCCAGATTGTTTGGTGCAATATGCCGTCTCTGTATACCACTTAGAGAGGGCTGTAAAGCACTATGAAGCAGTGGTGGTATTCAGCCAGTTCTATCTGGTAGCGAACCGGTATAGCGAACCGGTAGTGGCGGCTATGGGAGGCTCCGGCCACCCGCCTGGACATCATCAGATCCCGTTTTTGACACTCTGCACATACGCAGAAGGCTTTCACACACGCACTCACATTTGCAAACTGGTAGCGAAGGTAAGTGAATATCACCCCTGCTATGAAGCGGTATATAAGACTAAGTGCTACTGCTAGTGCTAGTGCTATTGGACTTTACAACATTCTCTCGCTTTGCAGTATCAGTACACTGCCTAAGAGTGATGTTTCTCAATTGAAGATAGCAATAGGAATAGGAATGGCACTTAGACTTATATACCACTTCACAATGCTTTACAACAGTGGCCACCAACTTTTTGGGCATCAGAGACCGGTTCCATAGAGAGAGGTTTTTCCGTAGACCAGAGGGGGGCATGATTTCACATGCTGCCTGCATCCTGCAGATAGGGCTTCTCTTGTTTGCACGGCCCAGTTGCTGGCATGCCACAGACCGGTGTCAGTCCATGGACTGGGGGTTGGGGACCCCTGCTTTACAGCCCTCTCTAAGCAGTTTACAGAGTCAGCATATTGCCCCAACAATCTGGATCTTCATTTTACAGACCTCAGAAGGATGGAAGGCTGAGTCAACCTTAAGCTGGTGAGAATTGAGCCCCTGGCAGTCAGCAGAATTAGCCTGCAATACTGCATTCTAACCACTGTGCCACCACGGCTCCTAAATGGACTAAATGAATTCAAATCATCCAGAGACTAATTCATGGTGTATATACCAAATTGGCTTTGTAATTCAACATCTCCAGAAAGCCGATGTTCCTGAATCTCTGGGTTGAAATAGGGGCAGGCAATTCTTTCTGCTTCGCTTATTCTCAGTGTATCATTTTTTTTTCAAATTTAAAAAGATTGGTCTCGCTTCCACCTCAATTTAAGAAAGTTAAAAGAAAAAAAAAGCTATTTTCACGACAGTTTATATGGATTGTCATTGAAGTTTCTCTTTCTATACAAAATTGTCACTGCTGGTGTATTAGGGGAATTACAGTTTTTTGCCTATAGAAATAAGCTGATTTTGAATGTATTTTTGACTAAGTCCTAAGATGTGTATTAAAGCTAGCAGGTCTTTTCTGTTGGGCCACAGACAACTGTCTGAAGTGAGCTGTAAGCCAAATGCCAGCGGCAGATGGAGTTGGGAAAGCTAAACTCACCATATATCCAGACTAAAGTATTCAGAAGTTGAGCCAGAAGGTAGGAACAAGAAGGTAAGAAACCAAAATGTCGAGCAACTAAAAGTTAGGAAAAAAAGAAATCTAACTTCAGGATGTAAGTTAAAAAAACCAAGAAATCTAAAACAACCCACAATTTGGAACTGAGATAGTAGATAAATGTAGCTTGAATCAAAAGTAAGAAATGCATGAAAATACCACAGCTCAGGAAGGTCTTGTGATAGCTTGATGACAGCTTCAGAATATAAAATGATGAAGAACATAAAATAATAGAATTCTTCAAATAGCAAAAGTTCTCTTTAAATCCTAGAATTGCTCAAATTACATAGACGCAAGCCAGACAAAATCAAACCTGTTTAAATTACCCACCGGATTGTCTAAGCATCCCTTCTCGTTGTAGGCTTCCTTGTGAAACTGACAAACAAACTACAGACATACAGCAGGAAACTCCTGATAATAATAGAATAGAATTAGAATAGAATTCTTTATTGGCCAAATATGATTGGACATACAAGGAATTTGTCTCCAGTGCATAAGCTCTCAGTGTACATACAAGCAATAAGTAATAAATCATGATCATAGTAATCATAAAAATACATTCATCATAGGATTGAGAAGTTTTTCTATCTTGCATTAAATAAGGTAAAGGTAAAGGTTATCCTCGCACATATGTGCTAGTCGTTCCCGACTCTAGGGGGCGGTGCTCATCTCCGTTTCAAAGCCAAAGAGCCAGCGCTGTCCGAACACATCTCCGTGGTCATGTGGCCGGCATGACTAAATGCCAAAGGCTCATGGACTGCTGTTACCTTCCCACCAAAGTGGTCCCTATTTTTTTACTTGCATTTTTTACATGCTTTCGAACTGCTAGGTTGGCAGAAACTGGGACAGGTAACGGGAGCTCACCCCATTACACGGCACCAGGGATTCGAACCGCTGAACTGCTGATCTTTTGATCAACAAGCTCAGCATCTTAGCCACTGAGCCATCGCGTCCCTTGCACTAAATACAGTAAATGTAATTTTTTTTTACTAAAAAGGACAAATGTAATCAACCAAATATAAATGCTAATCTTGTGAAAGAAATTACGTACAGGTTATCCTCAATTTAGAGCCACTCATTTAGTGACCATTCGAAGTTCCAACAGCATCAGAAAAAGTGACTTACGACCATTTTTCACACTTATGACTGATGCAGCATCCGCATGGTCACATGATCATAATTTGGGCACTTAACAACTGGCATGTATTTATGATGTTTGCAGAGTCTTATGGTCATGTGATCACCTTGTGTGATCTTCTGACAAGCAAAGTCAATGAGGAATCCGGATTCACTTAAACAATTGTGTTACTAATTTCACAATTATGGTGATTCACTTAACAACTGTGGCAGAAAAGGTCGTAAAATGGGACAAAACTCTCTTAACAACTGTCTTACTTACCAAAGGAAATTTTGTGTAGATTGACATGTTGTAATCAACAAAGGAAAGGTCTGAGCTGACCTCTGTCTCAAGCATGAGGATCTCTATTTCTGCAGACAAAATGACTAAAGGGACGTAGTGGCTCAGTGGCTAAGATGCTGAGCTTCTCAATCGAAAGTTTGGCAGTTCAGCGGTTTGAATCCCTAGTGCCACGTAACAGGGTGAGCTCCCGTTACTTGTCCCAGCTTCTGCCAACCTAGCAGTTCGAAAGCATTTAAAAAATGCAAGTAGGGACAACCTTTGGTGGGAAGGTAACAGTCAATTTATCAAGCCTGAGCACATAATTTTGTAGCAAAGCACGGACATCTAGCTAGTCTCTAATAAAATGGAACTTTGAGGAAATTCAAGCCTCAGAGTCTTCTTTTGTTGGGAGTGTTACTTGGAACCCTGACAACTTTTCTAAGAAGGCAATATGGCCAGTTCAGTAATTGATCACATGGGGCAATCATCTAGTTTCATCAGCTTCTAATAATGGACATTGCCCAGTATGCCAAGTTCTCATGCCAAACGTACTGCAAAGAGCTACCAATGGAGTGTCCATTAGGAATACATTGAATTTGCAAAGTTCTTTTCTACCCAGCTTGGAAATGGCTTTTTGAAATGTTACAGTAATGAACCTTGTGCTGTCATGCAGAAAGGTTTCCAACCCGTCAACCTTCCCTGTGGAGGAGGTGTTGCAAGGTCATTTGGAAGCTGCCTGTTGTGGCACGCAGGGTCTGCAAAGAATGAAAAATCATGTAATTGGGAAAATTAAATTGTGTGGCTCTGTAAGATTCATCAGCATCCTGTCCAGCCTTAATAAAGAGACCAAAAAAAAAAAGCCATAAAAATCTCAAACATCTGTTTCGGGGAAGATAATATGATGCTCAAAAACTGCAGGCAGAATGGAAATTTAGAGGAAACCTCTGTCACTCATTCATTGTAACAGAAACTACATTTTCTCCTCTTTTAAAATGTGATGTGTTCCTAAGAAATGTCATAACTTCAAAATTCAGTCCATCTTTTTGTTTTGTTTTTATAAGCCTTCTGGAAGTATATTCCTTTCTCAGTTTATATAGGAGAAGAAAGGCAAAGTCTGGAGGCGGAGTCAAGAGAGGAATCAGGCTGGAGTCCTTACGTTCCCACAAGCAACACAAGTCAGCCCCCCCTTGAATTCCATTAATTCTTATGTAGCACTGAGTTGGTGTTACATGGAATTCAAGGAAGGCTTGGCGTAGGTTGCTTGTGGGAGCATAAGGACTCGAGGCTGATTCCTCTCTTGACTCTGGCTCCAGGCTCTGCCTCGCCTCTCTTAACAGTTGACTAGATGCAGCGAAGATCAGTAAAGATGATTAGGGGACTGGAGGCTAAAACATATGAAGAACGGTTACAGGAACTGGGTATGTCTAGTTTAATGAAAAGAAGGACTGGGGGAGACATGATAGCAGTGTTCCAATATCTCAGGAGTTGCCACGAAGAGGGAGTCAAGCTATTCTCCAAAGCACCTGAGGGCAGGACAAGAAGCAATGAGTGGAAACTAATCAAGGAGAGAACCAACTTAGAACTAAGGAGAAATTTCCTGACAGTTAGAACAATTAATCAGTGGAACAACTTGTCTCCAGAAGTTGTGAATTCTCCAACACCGGAAGTTTTTCAGAAGAGATTGGATAAGCATTTGTCTGAAATGGTATAGTGTTTCTTGCCTAAACAGAGGGTTGGACTAAAAGACCTCCAAGGTCCCTTCCAACTCTGTTATTCTGTTCTGTTCTGTTCTGTTCTGTTCTGTTCTTGTGTATAGACATCAGCAACAAATCAGCTAAACTGGAACAATGTGTGGTCCTGATTCTTCATGCCTGACAGTTTATCTAATCTTGTCTAGTCACTAGAAATGTGATTTTTATCCATTCCAAAATCTGATATGCCTGATCCCATCAGCTTTGCAAATACGCCAATTAAAGTTATCCAAACTATATTTTTAATGAACAATCATGACAATTCTGTCAGGCATAGGAGGTGCTGTTGGAGAATATTAAAATACTTTTTAAAAATATATATTTAGCTGGGTAAGTGATAGGGCTATGCTTACAACTATGTATTTTAAAACACAGATAGCCCTCAATTTACAACAGTTCATTTAGCGACCATTCAAAGTTACAATAGCATTCAAAAAAGTGACTTATGACTGTTTTTCACACTTACGATCATTGCACCATCCCCATGATCATATAATCAAATTCAGATGCTTGGCAACTGGTTCATACTTATAACCATACTTATGACCATTGCTGGGGGGTCATGTGATCACCTTTTGCAACTTTCTGACAAGCAAAGTCAATGGGGAAGCCAGATTCACTTAACAACCAGGTTACTAACTTATCAACTGTAGCAATTCACTTAACAACTGTGGCAAGAGAAGTTGTAAAATGGGGCAGAACTCACTTAACAAATGTCTCACTTAACAACAAAAAATTGTTATTTATTTATTTATTTATTTATTTGTTTATTTATTTATTTATTTATTTATTGGTTCGATTTATATGCCACCCTTTTCTGGAGACTCAGGGCGGCTTACAATGCGTTAAGCAATAGCCTTCATACTTTTGTATATACCTGCTTAGTAGGGCTTTTGCCCCCCCCCCCCCCAAGCGGTGTTCTTTTTTATACAAAGTCAACTTATTGCCCCCACAATCCGGCTCCTCATTTTACCTACCTCGGAAGGATGGAAGGCTGAGTCAACCTTGAGCCTGGTGAGATTTGAACTCGCAGTAATTGCAGGCAGCTGGCAGCTAAGTGCTACTTAACAGCACTTTTAGTCCGCTGTGCCACCAAGGCTCTTTTACGTCATTGACAATTTTATGTCAATTGTGGTCGTAAGTCGAGGACTACCTATACTGACAAGAAAGGCAATGGGGGAAGCCAGATTTGCTTAAGAACTGCATGATTCACTTAATAACTGTAGTGATTCACTGAACAACTGTAGCAAAAACGATGTAATATGAAGGAAAAAGACCCACTTAAGAACTGCCTTGTTTAGCAATCAAATGTTGGGCTTAATTGCAGTCGCAAGTCAAGCACTATCTATGTATATAGAGAAGAATTTCTTTGCTGCAGGATGGCAGATGTAGATGTTTCCCTTTATCCTTACAACAATCTTGTGTGGGACTTTTAAGCTTAGAGGGTGTGAATGTGTTAATTAAACTTCCTGACAAAGGAAATACTTAATTTAAGATCTCAGTTGCTCAAGCCAACAATCTCCTTTTTATTGTCACACTAAAGTGGAAAGTCACATTAAAGTGGAAAGTAAGGGACGCGGTGGCTCAGTGACTAAAATGCTGAGCTTGTCAATTGAAAGGTCAGCAGTTCAGCGGTTTGAATCCCTAGTGCCGCGTAATGGGGTGAGCTCCCATTACTTGTCCCGGCTTCTGCCAACCTAGAAGTTCGAAAGCATGTAAAAAATGCAAGTAGAAAAATAGGGACCACCTTTGGTGGGAAGGTAACAGCGTTCCGTGTGCCTTTGGAGTTTAGTCATGCTGGCCACATGACCACGGAGACATCTTCGGACAGCGCTGGCTCTTCGGCTTTGAACTGGAGATGAGCACCACCCCCTAGAGTCGGGAACGACTAGCACATATGTGCAAGGGGAACCTTTACCTTTACCTTAAAGTGGAAAATAGAAAAGGAATTTCCCTTCCAAGGTCATTGATTCTTCTTTCCCGTTTCATTTTTTGTGAGTTGTCATCACAACCATTTATTTTAATTCGTTGACTACTGCATGGGGGGTGGGGGGAGTCTTAAGGAAATAACAGGCTTGAACAACTATGATAAAACACATTTCAGTTGAAAAAGTATCTTCGAGTAAGAGCAGAATTTTCACCTAGAGATGTGGTGGGCTCCCATTTGTTCAATGGGTTCAAGAACAGCTGGACAACCATGTTTTCATATAGATAGCAATATTATTTAGGCTTAATCTCTTCTTAAAAACCTACAGTGTTGGAGCATTCCTAACTTCTGGAAACAAGCTGTTCCCATTGATTATTTGTCCTCACTGTTAGGAAATTTCTCCTTAGTTCTAGGTTGGTTCTCTCCTTGATTAGTTTCCCTCTTTTGCTTCTGCCTTCAGGTGCTTTGGAGAATAGGTTGACCCCATCTTTTTTGTGTCAGCCCCTTAGGTATCAGTTGCCTCTGGGCTGATACGTGGTAATACTAAAATTATTTTGCTGGGAAAGCTGCGCATAAGCTCTGCAGGAGGTCACTGCTTGTTTCATAACATTTTTCATATGCACAAAGAGGGATTATTCTCATGGCAGCTCATTATTATTTGTGATTCTACCCGCAGTTTATTCCTTTTTGGTTGACCAGGCCTCTCTAGCATGGCAAGGATTTTGCAAATTGAATTTACTTCTGATTTTCTGCATTTACTTTCACCCTACATCTCATCCATCAACTTGTATTCATCTTGGCCTATCCAAAGGATTGTGTACTTTTTTTTGGAATATATGCTATTGTTTAGGCAAAGGCAGCATTGCATAATGGCTAAAGAGTTGGGTTGGGACTTTGGACACTGTGTTTCAAGTTCTTACTTTGCTATGGAAGAGTTCCTGGAAGACTGGGTCATCTGCTACCTTTCAGTCTAGCCAGGGGTGGGCTGCTGGGAGTTCGCAGGGGTTCGGGAGAACCTCTAGCTAAGATTCTGTGCAGTTCGGAGAACCCCCAAATCCCACTCCTGGCTGACCCTGCTTATCCCACCCCTTCCAGGAGTCCCCACGCGGCCTGTTTTGGATGCAGGTAAGTGCAGGGCTCCCACAGAGGCTCGGGAAGGGCAAAAAACAGGCCTGTCGGAAGTTTGGAATAGAGTTTCCTGCTTGATCAGAGGGTTAGATCAGAAGACCTCCAAGGTTCCTTCCAACTCCTGTTATTCTGTTAACTACTGTCATCAGGGAGAATCTTATCTTTGATAAAGAGTTGGGAAATTTCTCCTTCCTTTAAAGAAAATCCTTCAGCCAGCTTTCCTTCCTGCAGGTTTGGTGGCAGCAATACTTGGACAGTCTCATCTTCGCAACGTTCAATTAATTTCCCAAAATGCAATTGGATTTTTAAAGCACTCTTCGTATTGTCATGTCTCTATTTTTGTACAGGGTGTACCAAATGCACAGGTGTTGTTACTTCTTCTTCTTCCTTCGAATTATTTTTAGCCCTCTTCTTCCCTTTATGTCACCCTTGTAGATAGAATAACAAAGAGGAAGAAAATTAATGCAGTTAAGTGCTGATGAAAAGGGACACAATTGGAAGAAATGGAGAAACAAGGAACCATAAAAGCCACCTGAAGATCAAATTGACCTAAATAGAATAATAGAGGCAGAAAAGGCCATTCCAACCATAATACCTTCTTCAATCCCAAATTAAAACACCTTTGATGGATGATTGCCAATCCTCTCCCTGAGCATATCTAATGAAAGGGTGTCAAACCATTTATCGGGCTTTAACCACAAGAGGGAGTGTGATGAAAGTCAACGTGACATTTATGACCATGAAACACTCATTCGAAATCTGGGTTCCTGTAATTTAAAATCCATTACTCCATTTCCTGGAACAAGAGAGGAGAGGTTATTTATTTAGTTAGTTATTTTTATCCCGCCTTTATTATTTTTTATAAATAACTCAAGGTGCTGAACATGCATCAGGCTTCTTCCTTCTTCTATTTTTGCTCACAACAACCCTGTGAAGTGAGCTGGGCTGAGAGAGAGAGAGTGATTAGCTCAAAGTCATCCACCAGCTTTCGTGCATAAAGCGGGACTAGAACTCACAGTCTCCTGGTGATTGGCCCAAAGCCACCCAGCTGTCTTTCACGTCTAAGATGGGATTAGAATTCACAGCCACCTGGTGATTGACCCAAAGCCAACCAGATGGCTTTCATGCCTAAAATGAGACTTGAATTCACAGTCTCCTGATGATTGGTTTAAAGCAGGGGTGTCAAACTGACGGCCCACGGGCCGGATGTGTCATGCACAGGCTGTGCCCACCCCAGTTCCACAAATGGGGAAAACATTGTGAAATGTCACTTGATGGCAACGTGACGTGGCGAGTTTGATACCTGTGGTTCAGGGGTGGGTTCTAAATTTTTTTACTACCGGTTCTGTGGGCGTGGCTTATTTTGTGGGTGTGGTTTGGTGGTCATGTGACAATTGTTTAGGATTTAGCAGAGGTACTGGTCTACCAGGCTTTTAACTGCTTGCAGAACTGTACCGGTCTACCCATTTGTTCTTGGAGTGTCCTGGTCTACCCATTTGTTTTTCGAGCGTCCTGGTCCACCCATATGTTTTTGGAGATACCGATCTACCACCACACTGCCTTTTAACACTGATCAACTATAGGACGGCCCTTTGAAGCCCCGCGGCAAGAGTTTAAAAAGTTTTTTCCTTCCAGCCGATCAACTGGGACTCTGGAGGCAGCGAAAAATTGGGGGTGGGGCCAAATAAAAGGTAAGAATAATGCAGGGGGATGGGGGGGGAGATCCCAGCTCCTGAACAAAGAGAATTGGTTCGGTGACGTCATATCGTCACCGCTACCAGCTTGGCCGAACCAGGCCGAACTGGGAGGAACCCACCACTGCTGTGGTTTAAAGTCATCCAGCCAATTTCCGTGCCTAAAATGGGACTAGAACGCACTTTCTCCTGGTGACTGGCCCAAACTCATTCAGATGGCTATCATGCCTAAGATGGGACTAGACATCACAGTCTGCTGGTGATTGACCCAAAGTCACCCAACTAGCTTTCATTTACTAGGATTGAAATTCTTGGTTTGGATAACTTAGAACTGCGTCGCTTGTGGTCAGACCTAGGTATTCCATACAAAATTATACGTAGTAATGTTTTTCCTGTAAATGACTTTTTTTTTGTTTTAATCACAATAATATAGGTGCAAACAACCTCTTTAAACTCAATGTAAATCGTTCTAAACTTGACTATAAAAAAAATATGATTTCTGTAATAGAGTTGTCAAAGTCTGGAATGCTCTACCTGATTCAGTTGTTTCAGCTACAAATTTTCACAGTTTCAGTCACAAGTTGACTTCTGTGGACCTTACATCGTACTTAAGTGATCAGTAGAGGGGGCGTACATAAGTGCACTAATGTTCCTATCGTCCCTGTCATTGTATTTTTATTCTTTTATTCTTGTTTTTGTTTGACAAATTCTAATAAATAAATATAAATAAATAAATGTCTAAAGCAAGACTAAAACTCAGGGTCTCCTGGCTTCTAGACTGATGCCTTAACCACTGGACCAACCTTTCCCTTTCAAACAATCTTTCAAGTGTTAGAAGAAGATGGTCACATCCCCTTCCATCTTCACTTCTCAAGGCTCAACATTTTCAATAGAATGGGGCAGAAATTGGTTTGATTCCCATTTAAATCAATCTTACTTTCTAGATAAATACACAGATCAGGATACTGTTCGTCACTGACTAATGCTTTTTATCCCAAGGCTTGTGCTAAAACCATAGGCTGTGCTAATGATGTAAGGCTAATAGGGAAGGCATGAGCAAGTCATTAAGGGGAGACTGGTGGAAACTATGACACAGTTCTGAGAAAGAGGAAAGTGTGAGAAAGGAACTTAAAAAATAATCCAATACAGCACCAGTAAAAAGGAGAAGGAAATTCAAAGGCAATTGGAAATATTTCCCAAAATTCCAGTAGTGAAATTCAAAAAATTTTCCTACCAGTTCTGTGGGCGTGGCTTGGTGGTCATATGACCGGGTGGGCAAGGCTTGGTGGTCATGTGACCGGGTGGGCGTGGCTGAAAAACTGACTCACACACAATGTAAAAGCAGCTGGACTTCACACAAAATTGCCCCTGCAACAAGCAGGAGCCTCACAGAGAGCTCAAAAACAAACTATCACTACACAAAAATAACACAAAAGCTACACAACTGACTCACACACAATGCAAAACATATTTTGCATATGAATTAACATATTTGTAATTTTTAATTTTTAATTGGTTTGTCATTTTAAATTGGGGCCAAATTAATATATATTCTTTTAATTGTTCTTAATGTTTGTATTGTATGTTTTTATCTGGCTGTACACCGCCCTGAGTCCCTTGGGAGAAGGTGCCGTATATAAATTTGATATAAAATAAAAATAAATAAAATAAATAAATAAAAGCAGCTGGACTTCACACAAAATGGCCTCTGCAACAAGCAGGAACCTCACAGACAATCAGGCACAGCTGATTGTCTCACAGATGATTGGTAGTAAAAAAAAAAAAGCTTAAAAAAAAGTAAAAACAAAGTTCTGACATTGCCTGGCACAGCTGACTGTCGCATAGCTAATCATTAAAACTTTTTAAAAACTTTTTAAAGCATTTTTTTACTATGGTTTGGGCGAATAGGTAGTTAAAAATGCTAAAAAAAAGTTTAAAAAAAATTCCAACGATTGCGTGGCACAGCTGATTGTTGTACTTTTTAAAGCATTTTTTTACTATGGTTTGGGCGAATAGGTAGTTAAAAAATGCTAAAAAAAGTTTTAAAAAAATTCCAACGATCGCGTGGCACAGCTGATTGTTGTACTTTTTAAAGCATTTTTTTACTATGGTTTGGGCGAATAGGTAGTTAAAAAATGCTAAAAAAAGTTTTAAAAAAATTCCAACGATCGCGTGGCACAGCTGATTGTTGTACTTTTTAAAACATTTTTTTTACTACCGGTTCGGGCGAACGGTAACAATTATTACTACCGGTTCCGGCGAACCGGCCCAAACCAGTGGCATTTCAGCCCTGCAAAATTCCTATTCCACACCAAAAAGGGAATGGCTGATTCTCAAATGTTAATTTGGTCTGAGAGGTGCTCCCTGAGTTCTTGCACAGGTTTCATTACCCAAACTAGGTGCTAATCACTAGAGCCATGGTGGAGCAGTGGTTGTAGACTGATGGTTTCTGCCCTGGACACCAAGGACTTGACTAGAACATCCCTATGGTGGTTTCAAACCTTAGGATTCTAAGACAGAGTTAAAAGAATTCAAATCATGAAATGATCAGTACAGGAATCACTGCGCTCCTGAAGGTGCAGTGGTTAGAATGCAGTATTGCAGGCTAATTTACTGCTCACTGCAGGAGTTCAATCCTGACTGGCTCAAGGTTGACTCAGCCTTCTATCCTTCCGAGGTCAGTAAAATGAGGACCCAGATTGTTGGGGTCAATGTGCTGACTCTATAAACTGCTCAGAGGGGGCTGTAAAATGGTACATGTCTAAATACTGTTGCTGTTTCAACCTTGAGCTACAAATATTCTCCCTTAATTTGGTCACTTTAACAGAGATGGCCTCAAAGGTACAAATTGGTGAGCATTGTAACCCTGCACCTTAGCTTCCCTGCTTGACTTTGCAAAAGGAAGTAAAGTTTGAAAAACAGTTCATCTCACATGCTGACACAGGATACAAACATTAGTTCAAGTATCTAGTTTCTTTTCTCTGCCCACTGCCAGGAGTTCGATCCTCACCGGCTCAAGGTTGACTCAGCCTTCCATCCTTCCAAGGTGGGTAAAACGAGGACCCAGATTATTGGGAGCAATATGCGGGACTCTGTAAATTGCTTAGAAACTGTAAAGCACTGTGAAGCGGTATATAAGTCTAAGTGCTATTGCTATATGTTCCCAAATTGTAATGTTGGCTAGCAGTTTTATAACCCCAGTAGATGGGGCCAGATTGTAATACATCTATTTCATCATCAGGAGTATCTCATTTCTTTTCCAAATCCCCACTTTGCTTGATTTGCATATATTAATTGAATGCAATTTTAAAAAAGAAAAATGCACAAACATATAATGAAAGAAATGATATAATTAAAACTAAGAAACTAAAACGCATGGGGCACATTCATGGATACATACTGTATGCATATATAAAAATTATGTATAATTTTTTGCCAAATGAGGGGTCAGAATTGATTAAAATCCATTCAAAGGTAATCTATATGAAATGTATTTATTTGAATTGTATAGCCATCCATTTCAAATCCATAACTCTGGACAGCTTACAATATTGAAATAAGTAAAAAATATAGAATAGAATAGAATAGAATAGAATAGAATAGAATAGAATAGAATAGAATAGAATAGAATAGAATAGAATAGAATAGAATAGAATAGAATAGAATAACAGAGTTGGAAGGGACCTTGGAGGTTTTCTAGTCTAACCCTCTGCCCAGGCAGGAAACTCTACACCACTTCAGACAAATGGTTATCCAACATCTTCTTAAAAACTGCCTCCCAACAATTTGCCTCCTTGCAGCAAACAGCCTGGTCATGTGATCGCCACGGCATCTCGCCGCCTCTGCATGCCTCATTTTTGGCCTCCGCGCACCCTGTTTTTGGATCCCTGCCACTGCCACCTATCCCCACTGACTGGAACATGCCAAAAATGGGGCATGCGGAGGCCAAAATTTTGCGCACAGAGGCGGTGATAGGCGGTGGCAATCCCTGCAGCCTGGAACAGCTGATAGGTGGTATACTAGGAGGCAGATCCAACCCCAATCAGCTAGTCATGCTAAGTCAGGCTGTGCTGAAGCTGACCAGACCAGCATACTGGCTAGGGAATTCTGGGAGTTGAAATCCACTCATGTTAAAATTACTCAGGCTGAGAAACATGTTGTAGTGTATTTTATTCTTCTAATATTGAAGAATAAGTTTTTAGGTGGGGTGTGGAGAAGTAAGGCATGGAGAATCTAATTCCTTTGTTGAAACAAATAGATCTCCAAATTTTATTTACTTTCAATCATTGGGGTTTTTTTTAAATAAAATCATGTGCAAATGACTTTATTTTCATTCATTATTTTCATTCATTCATGCACCAGGGTGGCACAGTGGTTAGAGTGCAGTACTGCAGGCTACTTCAGCTGACTGCTAGCTGCAGTTCAGCAGTTCAAATCTCACCAGGCTTAAGGTTGACTCAGCCTTCCATCCTTCTGAGGTCGGTAAAATGAGGACTCAAATGGTTGGGGGCAATATGCTGACTCTATAAACTGCTTAGAGAGAGTTGTAAAGCAGTGTAAAACAATATATAAGTCTAAGTGCTATTGCTATTGCTATTGCTATTGCTGTTCTTTCAATGGTAGCAACTGAAGCAAATCACTTAGCCACCATTTTCCAATACTCAGAGTGCTCCAAAGGGAGACTTATTGCAAAGCATTGTGGGTAAAAATGGTGACTTCCACAAGAAAATGTTGAAGAACATTTGATGTGACAGATGGAATCTTATCAAAGAGAGAACCAATATAGAACTAAGGAGAAATTTCCTGACAGTGAGAACGATTAATCAGGCTTGCCTCCAGAAGTTGTGGGGGTCCATCACTGGAGTTAAAAACCTGCATCACTGGAAGTTTTTAAGAAGAGATTGGACAACCATTTGTCTGGAATGGCACAGGCATCTCCTGCTTGAGCAGGGGGTTGGACTAGAAGACCTCCAAGGTCCCTTCCAACTCCGTTATTCTGTTATTTTGAAGAAAATTCCACAGAGTGGGCTCTTTTTATTTGTACAGATGTATGTGAGGAGAAACCGTCTTGTGGGAAATGTTGACTGATTGTTGACATTTGATTGCTTTGGTTACCACAGAATTGTACATTGTTGTACTTCTTGTTCTGAGCCAACCTAATAATTGTATGCCATTTGCTGCTTTGAATTCCTGTGGTAATAGGATATGAATCAAAACTGTATAAAGCAATTAAAGACGGGGAGGGGAAGTCTAAAAACACTCAGATCTTGAGAGGGATGTTTAAAACAACCTTTTCCCATATGATTTTAGTGCCATATGTTAACATTTCATGCTTGGTTTATTTTTAGTATAGTTTTTTTTAAATCAGAATAATTAAAACCTTCAGTCTAAACAAACTTTTGTCATTATGCCATCTAATAGGTAGCTCATATGAGCAATTCCCTTCCTTATTTTTTTTTTTTTTAATCCAGCAAGGTCAAACTGGATTCTTTTCTACATAAAAAATAGAGCCAGAGATACAATTGAGATAGATTACTCACAGAAATGCTACAAACCCTTGTAATGGAAATGATTAACATTCTAGGAAATGAGAAATTGTCTTCGCTTTCATATGAATTTATTGAAAAATGATGCAGTTATGGCTAACATCAAAGCAGAATTCTGCTTTGCACTCTCTAGATATTGAGATTTGATAGTAATAATTGATAAATGAGCTCCTTGACTATTTCTCAAGAAAATGAAGACGATGTATTCCACTAAAAATGAGGAAAATGTCCCTGCTTTGCCCATTACATGACATGGTTGCATCTGCTTTGATTTCATTGACTCGTCAAGATTAGTTTTTTATTTCCTGCACATATACTTTTCTTCACTAAGTCATGGCTCATCACTTTTCTGCATTCCAAAAGGAGTGCAGAGAAGAGCAACAAAGATGATGGGTACATTGTCCATGACCCAAATTGAGAGAGGAAATTTGCAAAATCTCTATATCCTTACATGAAATCTTAGGCAATATCTTTATCTATATCATCTATATCTACTGTATCTATTATATTTGTCTGTCTGTCTGTCTATATCTATCTATCTATCTATCTATCTATCTATCTATCTATCTATCTATCTATCTATTATCTGTCTGTGTCTGTCTCTATCATGTCTGTCTGTCTGTCTGTCTATCTATCTCTATCTCTGTCTATCTGTCTATCTATCTATCTGTCTGTCTATCATCTATCTATCATTATCTATCTATCTACTGTATCTGTCTGTCTATCTATCTATCTATCTATCTATCTATCTATCTATCTATCTAATCTAATCTAATCTAATCTAATCTAATCTAATCTATCTATCTATGGTTATATATGATTATATTACATATAGATACAGTTAACTAATTAGTTGCTGTACACTTCCTACGAAAAATCTTCCTTGGTATTTTCTGAAAAGGTTTGAATGATTAAACATCCAATCCATTGAATTTCTATAACATATGTTTTAATTTGTTTCTTTCCCACACAAAGAATATATGTAGCTCAAGGTTGAACAGTTGAGTTCTTCTTGTTCTTAGAACTTCCTTGCTTGTAAACCAAATCAGAACAATGAAGTTCAGAGAAGCCCAAAACCCAATAGCTTCTTTCCATCAAATTTTCTGTGAATATTTTTTTAAAGATGTCATAATCTCTATAGTTAAGAGAAGATGCTTGAAAAGAATCTAGACAGCCAAGAAAGCAAACAAATGACTCATCCAAACAAATCAAACAAAAGAGTTTTCATTTGAGGCACAAATGACCAGGTTCAAATGATCCTAATGTTGACATATTATGTGAAAACCTAGCTCTCTGGAGAAGCTTTCATGTTGGGGAAGGTAGAAGGAGAGAGAAGAAGGAGACAACCAGCAGCAAGGAGGATGGACTATAGTGGTGATTAGGGCACTATTAGAAGAGCTGAAGGACCTGGTTAGTGACAGATCTTCA
Source organism: Pituophis catenifer annectens (assembly GCF_029215685.1). Classification (NCBI taxonomy): domain Eukaryota; kingdom Metazoa; phylum Chordata; class Lepidosauria; order Squamata; family Colubridae; genus Pituophis; species Pituophis catenifer. The sequence continues at coordinate 10,097,233 of NW_027256881.1, read as the reverse complement.
CAGAGAAAATCTATCTATGTGGCTTTTAAGAGTCTACAATGATTTGAATGAAAGTAAGTAATCCAATCTAGGTTGGTCTTTGAGCTTTCTGGAGCTTTCTGGAGTCAATCCTCAGGAAAATTCTCTCTAGGAGAGTGTGTGACACACTTTGTTAGAGAGAAGTTCCCTGAGGATGGACTCCAGCAGGAGCCACAAGGCAAAACCTCTAGTCCTGGTGATCCACCCAGATTGGATCCTACAACCTTATTCTGGGACACATATATTTGCCTTCATTCATGAGTAACCCATCAATTAATTATTCTCCTTTCATGCCCATTTATATTTATATGGAGACATTTTCTAATAAGAACACCTTTAAACTTTCATTACTGTATAATTTTCTTTCCAGCTCAACGACAACCTTTTATAATAGGCATTGGTGTGTTGAATGCAATGTTTAATTGGTTATAGCAGGTGGCCGCATCTAATTGAACCCTGCTGATCTCAAAAAGTTCAGTGGAGTCAAGTACTGTTGATACTCACACCAGAGACCACTAGGAAATCTCAAAGCTGTAAATTAGATTAGGATGTTGAAAAAAAAAATCTCAGAAGAATGCAAACACTTTCCTATTGTTGCCAAGATAATTATGTCATTGTGTCTATGAAATCATGGGGAATGAAATGAAATTTGAAAGAAGGGAAGGAAAGGAAAGGGAAGGGAAGGGAAGGGAAGGGAAGGGAAGGGAAGGGAAGGGAAGGGAAGAGAAGAGAAGAGAAGAGAAGAGAAGAGAAGAGAAGAGAAGAGAAGAGAAGAGAAGAGAAGAGAAGAGAAGAGAAGAGAAGAGAAGAGAAGAGAAGAGAAATCCAACCCCCTCAGGAAGGAAACCCTATACCATTTCAGACAAATTGTTGCCCAGTCTCTTCATGAAAACTTCCAGTGTTGGACCACTTACAACTTCTGGAGGCAAGTTGTTCCACTGATTAATTGTTCTAACTGTTAGGAAATTTCTCCTTAGTTCTAAGTTGCTTCTCTCCTTCCTTAGTTTCCACCCATTGCTTCTTGTCCTGCCCTCAGGTGCTTTGGAGAATAGTTTGACTCCCTCTTCTTTGTGGCAGCCCCTGAGATATTGAAACACTGGTATCATGTCACTCTAAGTCCTTCTTTTTATTAAACAATTCCTGCAACTATTCTTCATGGTTTTGCCTCCAGTCCCCTAATTAGCTTTATTGTTCAGGTTGTCTAACAATTTATTTTGCTTTTAGCCTGACTAGGTGGCTCAGTGGCTAAGACACTGAGCTTGTTGATCAGAAAGGTCGGCAGTTTCGCAGTTCGAATCCCTAGTACAGGTCTACTGCGTAAGCAGGGGGTTGGACTAGATGACCTCCAAGGTCCCTTCCAACTATGTTACTGTTACTGCTCTTCTCTGCACTCTTTCTAGAGTCTCAACATCTTTTTTATATCATGGCGACCAAACTGCTTGCAGTATTCCAAGTGTGGCCTTACCAAGGCATTATAAAGTGGTATTAACACTTCACGTGATCTTGATTCTATCCCGCTGTTTATGCTGCCTAGAACTGTGTTGGCTTTTTTGGCAGCTGCTGTACACTGCTGGCTCATATTTAAATGGTTGTCCACTAAGGACACCAAGATCCCTCTCATCGTTACTACTATTGAGCAAGGTACCACATATACAGTACCTGTGCATTTTGTTTTTCTTGCCTAAAAAGAGAAATTACCTACCAAAACAATTGCATTTTTGGTATCATCAATTACTTCCTCAATTGCATATTGCTGCTTTTCTAGTTTTAAAGCTGAAAGTGATGGTTGTTAGCAAACTAAATCTCTTTTTCTTCTTCCTGCCAAGTGTAAAGGAAGCACACGGCTTTTAGACTTTTTTATTCTGAGCTGTAACTCTAATTAGATCCTCTAAGTTTGGATGAGACAGATGGGCAATTGACATCTATATGTGCACAACAGCTATAAAAATAATTTGGAGTATTAATACAGCATTTAGACTGTTTGTTTATGTATTTCTGTGGGTGTGTTTTGTCCTCATCTTTATTGACAAAGTGTTTCTTGGTAAGTAGGCGGGTGGATTAAAGAGAGAAGAAGGAGATTAAAGATTGTGAGCTTTGATCAGGACTTTATCCGCTGGCACAGAAGTGCGGCAAGATGAACACAACACATAACAAGGAGCTTGGTTCAATAATTTGGGCATTGAAATGCACAACCATGGTTTAGACATGGCTTCAGTAATGTATCATGGCATGCCAGCTAATCATGGTAAGAAACATGGCTTATCCCAATGACTTGGTCAGGCAGGGAAGGTAGATTATGGACGTCAGTCAACGAATTTTGATTGGCGGGGTTCAGGAAGAGAGCCAGGGGTGGGCTTCAAAAATTTTAGCAAGGGGTTCTCTGCCCAGTTGCTGGGTAGGAGTGGCCATGGTGGGCGTGGCCTAGTTGGCCTCCTGCACCATGACGGGGAGGGGCATTTTTGCCCTCCCCGGGCTCTGGAGGCTTTCCTTGAGTCTCCAGGAGGGTGAAAACAGGCTCCCCAGCTCCAGAGGCCCTCTGGAGGCTGTAAACAGGCCCATTTCCAGCCTTCCCAAACTTTCGGTAGGCCCGTTTTTCGCCCTCTCCAAGCCTCACACACATCCTGCACTTACCTGCATCCAAAATGGGCCCCGTGGGGACTCCTGGGAGGGGCAAGGTGGGAGGGGCCAGCCAGGAGTGGGATTTGGGGGTTCTCTGAACTTCACAGAATCTTAGCTAGAGGTTCTCCCAAACCCCCAGCAGCCCACCCCTGAAGAGAGCTTTCCCTGCCATTGCTCCTGTCCTGTGAAATATCCTCCCCCAAGGGGTGAGGTGCCCCCCCTCTCCTGACCTTTCAAAGAGTTTGAAGACCTGCCTCTGTCAACCTGTGTGGGGCTCACAGAACAGCATGCAGCCCTAGGATTGTTTGTTCCTTTAAGAGCTTTCCTTTGCTTTTTATTTATGCTTATTCATTCATTCATTCATTCATTCATTCATTCATTCAATTTCTGTAGCAGCCCAACTCTACCAAGTAAATTTGGGTGGCTTACAAGTTATGACTACCTAACTCATTTTACAACATAGAACAGACACTAATAAGAGTTGGAAGGAAACTTGGAGGTCTTCCAATACAACCTCCTACCAATGGCAGGAGATCCTATACCCTCCCAGACAAATGGCTGCCCAGTCTCTTGAAAACTGCCAGTGGATGGGACCCCACAGCTTCTGGAAATAAACTGTACCACAGATTAATTGTTCTCTTTGTCAGGAAATTTCTCCTTAGTTCTAGGTTGGATCTCTCTTTAATGATCTTCCATCCGTTACTTCTTGTCCTGCCTTCAAATGCTTTGGAGAATAGGTTGACCCCTTATTCTCTGTGACAGGTGACAGCCCCTTCAAGTATTGGAAGACTGCTATCATGTCCCTCCTAATCCTTCTCTTTGTTTGGCTAGGCATATTTTATTTAGTTCCCTCAGCTGTTCATCATAGGTTTCAGCCTCCGATCCCCTAATCATCTTTGCTGCTTTTCTCCACACAGTTTCTAGAGTCCCAACATCTTTTTTGTATTGTGAACACCAGAACTAAGGTAAAGGTAAAGGTTCCCCTCACACATATGTGCTTAGTCGCTCCCGACTCTAGGGGGCAGTGCTCATCTCTGTTTCAAAGCCGAAGAGCCAGCGCTGTCCGAACAGATCTCTGTGGCCATGTGGCCAGCATGACTAAACGCCAAAGGCGCACAGAAGCTGTTACCTTCCCACCAAAGGTGGTCCCTATTTTTCTACTTGCATTTTTACGTGCTTTCTAAGTGCTAGGTTGGCAGTAGCTGGGACAAGTAACGGGAGCTCACCCCGTTATGTGGCACTAGGGATTTGAACCGCTGAACTGCCAACCTTTTGATCGACTAGCTCAGCATCTTAGCCACTGAGCCATCGCATACCAGAATTAGATGTGGTTTCTTGTTGTTTCTACCTGGCTTCCTTCTACTGAGGTATTTGCATCTTTTAAGTGGTTTTTATGCTTTTATGTTTTTAACTCTACACTGCCTAAAGTCACTCTGTGAGTGAGATGGGCGCTATCCAAATATGATAAATAAATAAACCAACCACTGAAAAATGTTTGTGATAATGGGCAGCTGAAGAACATCCAGAAGCAAAATTATAAATTAATCCCCAAGAATTAGGAGGATTACTCTATAATTAGAAGAAAGCAAATGACCAAATTTGCAAATAGAAGTCCTCCATGACGATATGCTTGCACTCTAATGAGAAAATTTCAGATTTTGGCAAGATGAAATATGGTCTTAATCAAAATGGGGACTATGAACTAAAACTTGTTTACTCAGAATTTAATTAAAAAAAACTATTTGTTTAGTGCATGATTATTTTATTTTTGTGGTCTACTGATATTACTTGATATGACAGGAGCAGAACTGTGACCATGTTAACCAGAGGGAGAAAAACTTTGGTGATTAGGGATCCTAGTTTCCTTGGTGGAGAAGAACATCTGAAAATGAAGCAGTGATGTAAAGTGGGCTGGGAAATGTCCAAGGTTCTTGTCAGAGTATGAATATTCATAGACTGGAATCGATCAGCCAATGGGGACTGTTTGGATAGACATAGCAACTGGATCAGCCAATAGGGACTGTTTGGAAACTGAAACAGTTTGGAGGCTGGGTGTGGCTCATCTCTGAGTCTGTACAAAAGCTGCAAACTGGTCTAATCTGTCTGCAACTCTGAGCTGAAAACTGTTCTCTCCTCTGCTGTTGGTATTGTATATTTAGTTCATGTGTTATATTATGTATAAAGAGAAGTTAATGAATCCTGCTGAATCAGTTACCTGTGTGTGCTTTCTGGATTTGATTTCTGCAATTCTTAGTTTCTTAATTCTTAAGAAATTCTAATTTCTTCATTCTTAAGAAATTTTTAAGCAGAGTTAAAGTTTTTAGGACTTGCTCTGTAATTTGTGTTAGGTTTTCATCTTAAAATGGATGGAACTGGTTCCTTCCAGGGCTCTTGCACGCCTTTAAAATTCTTTGGAAGAAACGCTTTAGAATGCAAAGGAAAGTGAACAAAGTGCCTTTTTAAAATAGCCCTGTCTTTTTTAGAGGCATCTGGGTAAGCATAAAAAGGGACATGGTCTGCAGTAATGAATTGATTCATGAAAGCAGCCATGTCTTTAATGCAACTCATTGAAGCAGCCCTGTCTTTGTTTAGAATTATGTGTTTAATTTAAAGAAGTGTGGTGTTTATGCATCTACATGTTCCAAAGTAGCTGTTCCAAATCATCTTGGAAGCATGCAGAACAGTAGTGGGTTTCAAAATTTTTTACTACCAGTTCTGTGGGTGTGGCTTTGTGGGCGTGGCATGGCTTGGTGGGTGTGGCAGGGGAAGGATACTGTAAAATCTCCATTTCTTCCCAATCAACTGGGACATGGGAGGCAGAGAATAGATGGGGGCGGGGCCAGCCAGAGGTGGTATTTACTGATTCTCTGAACTACTCAAAGTTTCCGCTTCCGGGTCTGCAGAACCTGCTGAATTTCACCCCTGACTTCACATCATCTTTGTGTTGTGGCTCCGTCCTCCGAGCCTATGTTATCGGAGGAAGAAGGCTCCAAACATGAAGGAGAGGAGACGGCCAGGCCTCCCTCTCCAGGACCCTCCTCTCCGGCAATGCCTCAGGTGTCTCCCGAAGGAGAAGAGATTGGCCAGGAGCCAGGTGTTTCCAAGCCATCAGATAGTGACGAGAAACATTGTGGTTGGACCCACGCCAGCGTCGGAGAGACAAGCGGGCGCAGCAGAAAAGGAGGCATGCCAGAGATTAAGCTGAGTCACTGGACCACACCCCACAGGCTATAAAAGGGAGTGTGGTGGCCATTCGGACTCTGTGACAGACAAAGCTAATCTCTGGCGAGGCACTTTGCACCTTCGGACACAACACCTATTTGCTGTGGATTTAATTACAAACTGGACTATTCAAACTGTGTGTATTTTTGTCTGTGTTATCGGAGTAAAAGTTCTTGGCAGGCAGCCACGGAGTTGCTGCCAAGTTCCTTATCACTGACGTTGAGTGTTTGAAGAGTTTATTTAACCCTCGACTGGCTGGTTGGGTGTGTGCGTGGTACGGGGACAGAACACTTTGATGCTATCCCTCTGTTGATGCACACATGGAATAAAAAAAAAAAAAACGAAATGAAATAAACGTCTATGGAGATTCTTAGTCATCCAGGTCATGGTTGTGCCAAAGATGCTTTTTCAAGAGGCAACTGGACTTTCTGGTTTTTCTTTGAAGACGTTTCGCTTCTCATCCAAGAAGCTTCTTCAGCTCTGACTGGATGGTGAGGAATGGAAGGATTTATACTCCTTGCTGACAGCTGGTTATTTGCATTCTTTTAGCAAGTCATTGAGGCCACCTGGAGGTTTATCTGTGTCATCAGGGTCACCTGAGGGTCGCCCAAATGGGTGTGGAGCCTTCTCAGAACTTCTTAAAGGACTGTGTTGTAGACTGGAGATAGATGCTGTTGTATCCTTTCCCATCTGTTGAAAGAGGGATGAAATGAAATGAAGTAAGTAAAAATAAATAAAATACATCAATTTTAAAAAATATAAATTGAAATAAAAGTTTCTGACAGGCTGCTTGGATATGCTTCAGTGAGGTGCTTCCCTTCACCTTCCTTTGCAAGTTCAGACTTCACTACTTTGCAAATCTGGTAATTTGTAAGGCAAGCCAAAGAACAGGGCTTCTGAGAATTATTGGCTGATTTACATACAATGACCTCCTTATAGAGAGAGATAAATTATGCCTCCCATGTTGGTTTCTAAACTGAAAACATCAATCCTAAACTGCTAAATTTACATTCTATTTTCCCTTCAGGAGCTGTAGAGGCATATGTAGCAGTCAGGGGTGAAATCTACTTACGTTCCCAACCGGTTCGGAAGTGCATGCGCCATGTGTGCGTGTGCACAGCACATGTGCGTGTGGACCCTCTGCACATGCGCAAACCCTTCTGCACATGCGCAGAGGGTAAAAAACAGGTTACTTCCTGGTTAAAACCAGGAAGTAATGACCAGGCGGGCGGAGTCTCATACCACCATCGCTACCGGTTCTCCGAACCACCGGCCACCATTGCTACCGGTTCGGCTGAACCGGTCTGAACCGGGAGCATTTCATCCCTGGTAGCAATCCTCTGTCAATTTTATTCCTCACACCACCAACAACCAACCCAATGAGGAAAATTGGGCTAAAGGACAACAGCACCAATGAATTTTCACCAGGGTTTCCCCTGCCCTAATTCAAAATTGAACCATTCTGTCATACCTTTCAGTTTTGTATTCATTGTTCAGCCATATATGATTTTGAATGCTGCCTTGTGATTCCTCAAAGGTTTCTTACACCTGTGAAAGAGACCTCCATTTTTCTTAACTTGTTCTCACTTTGCTTGCCAGAAGGCTGCAAAAGGGGATCCCATGACCCTGGCATTGCTACCATAATACATATGAGTCAGTTGCCAAGGGCCTAAATTTTAATCACGTGACCATGGGGATGCTGAAATGCTCATAAGTGTGAAAAATGATCATAAGTCACTCTTCCAGTGCCATTGTAACTGAAGGGTCACTAAATGAACTTTGTAAGTTGAGGACGACCTGTATAAACAGAGGTCAAACCCCACTCCCTTCTAGCACTGATGATGTTATCTGATGAAGTTATAGCATTGTTTCATTTTCTCGATTATTTTTGTTCTAATCCTCAAAGTCACCGTATCATAATATCGTTTTTTTAGGTTTCCTGCAAAAACCAATAAGCCAATAATAATCTCCACCGTGAAATTTAGACACAGTCCTATCTCTAATTAAAGCAGTCCATTTGGCCATCTCAGCAAGTTCCGTCATCTTCACTACCCATTTTTCCACTTTGAATTAAGTCAAATCTTTCCACCTTTGTTCATATAATAATCTCATTACAGTTGTCATATATAAAAACAAAGTTCCATAATTTGTTTCCACCACTTATCCATCAATTCCAAAAGAAAAATCTTTCTTTTCAATTGTAGATGAGTGTTTAACATCTTCTGTATATTTTGTATGTAATGGAGTTCAAAAGATTTCTGGATTTTTTTCACATCCAAGTAGCATGATGAAATGTCCCTTCTTGTTGATTACATTTTCAGCATAAGTTTGACATCCCATGTCCCTGGGACACTGCAACTGCCCCTCAAATGTTGGGAGACTGCTACCATGTCACACCTAGTCCTCCTCTTTGTTAGCCTAGATCAGGGGTCTGCAACCTTAAACACTCAAAGAGCCATTTGGACCCATTTCCCACAGAAAAGAAAACACCAGGAGCCAAAAACTTGGATGGGCATGGCCAACTCAACGTCACTCACTTCCACCAGTCACATGACCCCCCCGCCACGCCTACCCAGCAGGTCATTAGGGCAGAGAACCGGTTGTTAAAAAACACTGGGAACCACAAAAATCTTTTGACATCTCCCTCCCTCCCTCCTTCCCTCCCCTCTCTCTCCCCCTTTCTCTCCCCCCCCCCTGTATCTGTCAGCACGTCAAGATGCATTTATCCTAGTGCTGACATAAGAAGGAGAACGCAAGTGTCTGCAACGGGACGGTTGCCTTTCACCTACTTATTTTAGCTGGAGATAATGTCCCCTAGGAGATGGATGGGAGGGAGGAAATTCTTTGAATTGGAGCAGTAGATTAGGGGTGAATGATTGGGAAGATGGCCAATGAATGCAGAGGAGTGGGGGAAGAAAGAGGAGGGATTTTGAGTCAGCACGTCAGTGCTGGCTGCATGGAGTCAGTGTAAAAGTTGCTGTGCTAAATAAAATGGAAGTTTGTTTCAAAAAAGACTTTGTTTGAGATGCAATTTATTTGAAGACGGCCTGAAAACCTGACAGTATCTCTATATCTCTCTCTCTCTCTCCATCTCTCTTTATTTCCCCAGCCGCTTCTCCATCCCCCGCCGTCACCTTTATCTTCTCAGGCCAGGCGAGGAGTGAGTGGGAGGGGAGGGCGAGGAGGGGAGGCCAGCCATTGGTGGGATCACCTGACAGGGAGCCACAGCAGAGGGCCCAAAGAGCCACATGCAGCTCCGGAGCCGCAGGTTGCTGACACCCGGTCTAGACATACCCAGTTCCCACAATCATCCATTGTATGCTTTAGCCTCCTGTCCCATAATCATCTTTGATTATTGATTATTTCTGGAGGTGGTAGAGTATGATATTTCGAGTAGCTTTCCCAACGGCTTACATTTTCCCATCTGAAAAACTGAGTTAAATTGAGTTCCTTGAACACATTCTCTTGCATGAAATTGAATGAGAATTACTGGGGGAAAGAAAGCGATGGGGGTGAGGAGAACAGAGAAAAATTATTTTGCACAAAAAAGACTTTTCAGAGCAGAGACTACCATCCTGAAGAAGGATAACTCCATATTTTTTTTAAAAAAGAAGAAAAGAAAATCAAGTTCTATAAAAAGGAAAGGAAAGCAGTTTCTCTCCTGCAGCTGCCCCTCTGAAGGGTACCAGTTTGACAAAAATGTTACCTTAGCGTGTGAAGAGATCAAATAAATTGCCAAACCACGGTCCCTTGCGAGGGATTAATCAATAAGGTTTTGTACATTTGATTACTCGAATAGAGAATTAACTAACATTAATAATGGCTTCTGGCCATTAGAGTTGACAAGGGTAGCTATTTATTACATGGGAACAAGCATAGGGAAGGGTTTATTTTGAAGGGCACATATGCCAGCCCGGAACAATCTAGCTGCACTAATTTATGAGGCTGAACATTAGGCTTCATTTGAGGCCTGTGAATAAATAATTGTTTCTTCAGCACATACATGCCATAAGAACTCAAACGGCTGGCAAATCAGTTCAAGAGAGGCAAGGAGAAATTGCTTTACACTAGGGCTGTGGACAGAAAAAAATTAGAGTGGTGTTGAAAAGGTTACATAGATAAATTTCTACAAGGAAGGAACATCAAAACGCTTTCTCTTAAATCAGATGCTTAGGCCATTCAGATGGATGTTCCCAAGCAGAGGACATAAAAGTTTGGAACTATGAATTCAATAAGAGCAGCAGCAAAAAAAAAAAAAAAAAAGGCATTGTGGAATTTGCTCAGGGAGAAATGTATGACAGGATAAATTCAAGCCAGAAGTGAAGTCCAGATAATGTTTAACCTTTCCATTAAAAAAAAAAAAAAAAGTCCATGGAGAGGATGAAGGAGCTTTGACTGCTCTTTAAATAATATACTTGAGAGATCACTTCCAGGTTTATTTAACCAAGTCGGGCATCATTAGAATCGCACTGACCTCTTTAGAAAGAGGGGCTTCCTCTGAAAGAAATTTCAGATGCTTGCTCTTTTCTTCCCCTCCTGTCTTTAATGTTTTAAGCAATTTGTAAATCATCCAGAGTCATGAGTTGGGTGACAAATAAAACTTAATAGTAATAATCATAATAAGAGTATTTCAAAATGTGGCAAATGAAGACCAGCGTAATGAGCAGTGGTGGGATTTAAATAATTTAACAACTGGTTCTCTGCCATAATGACCAGCTGGGTGGGTGTGGTCATGGTGGGCGTGGCCAGGGGGTGTGACAGGCAGCACTCGGTCTCCCCACACTGCAAATCCCCCCCCCCGTGCCCCGTTTTGGGCCTAGTATGCCTCCCTGCACTTATCTGGGAGCCCAAACATGTGCGTGGGGACTCCTGGAAGGAGCGGGGAGGGGAAGGGCCCGCACTGCACACACACACCCCTCGTGCCCCGTTTTGGGCCTAGTAGGCCTCCCTGCACGTATCTGGAAGCCAAAATGAGTGCGTGGGGACTCCTGGAAGGAGCAGGGAGGGGAGGGGCCAGCCAGCAATTTAACAACTGGTTCGCCCAAACTGTCCCGAACCGGCTGAATCCCACCGCTGGTAATAAACTGTGAGAATAACCTTGAGGAACAAAAGGAACACAGCCAAGTTAAAGTCAGATAAGAAAAATCTGAATCCAAAGTAGAAGTGTAATCTGTGAAAATGCCCTCAGATCAGTTATCTGAGTTAGGATAAAGAAGCATATTTAGAGTTGCAAGATTCTATTACGGTAACCCTATACAGGTAGTAATCCTCAAATTACATCCACAAACAAAATTTATGTTGCTAAGCAAGACACTTGTTAAGTGAATTTTGCCCCATTTTGCCACCTTCCTTGCCACACCTGTTAAGTGAATCGCTAGAGTTGTTACGTGAGTGTAACATGGTTGCTAACCAAATGCGGCTTCCCCATTGTCTTTACTTACCAGAAGGTTGCAAAAAGGGATCACATGACTCTGAGGCACTATAGCCATCATAAATATGAATCAGTTGCCAAGTGTCCCAAATTTTGATGACGTGACCATGGGGATGCTGCAATGGTCGTAAGTGTGAAAAGCTGTCCTAAGTCACTTTTTTCAGTGCCGTTGTAACATCAAATAGTCACTAAACAAATTGTTGTCAGTTGAGGAGTGCCTATAATAAAGTAATTTCAGTACTAGGGTTTCCAACTCTGGTCTACCTTGAAGGCCTGACATATAGATGGACGTTTTAGTCTCATTAGGATAAAGAACAATTAGTTCTTCAGTTAAACAGTCTGGAGAAAAAACACATTCACACACTTCACGTACTTCCTTTTTTTTTTTGATAGGTTTTATTGGTTCCCCCCCAAACACACCCACATATTTTTTGAAATAGAGTATTGACCATATCATATCATATCATATATAATTCGTCATATCCAAATATATTTTACTTAGTTACAGTTTCTGCCAAAGTATTCTTTTTCCATATTTGTTAATCAAATCTTAATTTTTCTATTCTTATTTTTCTAAACAGTATCTTCTTTCACCCTCAAATTCTATTTTTTCTATTCTTAATCATATACATTCTCCTTAATTTTATTTTTTATTAATTCAATCTTTATCTTAATATATTTAAACGTGTTCGGGGATGCCTTTCTTCCATTTCATCTTTTTTGTTTCACAGCAATCTTTCTTCTCTTTCTCTTCCTCTCCCTCCCTTCTTTTGTCCTTCCTACCTTCTTCTTCCCTCCTCTCCTATTCCTTCTCTACTTCCCCTTCCTTTCTCCCCCTCCTCCTTTCCTCCCCCCTACTTCACGTACTTCCTGTTTTAATGAATTTAATAATAAATTAGGGATGGAGTTTGACTTGGTTTCCAAGGTGTTATACAGATAGTCATTAATCTATGACCACAATTGAAACCAGAATTCCCATTGCTAAGCAAGGTGCTTGTTAAGTGAGTCACATCCAATTTTATGACCTTTTGTGCCACAGTTGTTAAGTGAATCACTGCAATTGTTAAACAAATTCATTTTCCTCCGTTGACTTTGCTGGAAGCCAGCTGGGAATAGCAATTGCATAACTGTTGCAAATACATCTGTTGCCAAGCATCCAAATTTTGATGGCATGACCATGAGGATACTCTGAGGATGCTGTGTAAATGTAAGGACTGGTCATAGGTGACTTTTTTCAATGCGGTTGTAACTTTGAATGAATGCTAAATGAATGGTTATAAGTTAAGCACTATCTGTAATTAACTCTACGAGAGAGACATGATAGCAGTGTTCCAAAATCTAAAGGGCTGCCACCAACAAGAGGGGATCAATAATTCTCCAAAGCACCTGAAGGCAGGACAAGAAGCAATGGATGAAAACTAATCAAATAGAGAAGCAATTTAGAACTAGAACTTCCAACCTAGAACTTCCAACTCTGTTATTCTGTTAACTACTGTCATCAGGGAGAATCCTACCTTTGATAAATAGTTGGAAAATGTCTCCTTCCTTTAAAGAAAATAGTTCCGTCAGCTTTTCTTCCTGCAGGTTTGGTGACTTCCACAAGGAAATAGAATAGAATAACAGAGTTGGAAGGGACATTGGAGGTCTCCTAATCCAACCCCCCTGCTTAGGCAGGAAACCCTACCCCACTTCAGACAAATGGTTATCCAACATCTTCTTAAAAACTTCCAGTGTTGAAGCATTCACAACTTCTGGAGGAAAGTTGTTCCACTGCTTAATTGTTCTAACTGTCAGGAAATTTCTCCTTAGTTCTAAGTTGTTTCTCTCCTTGATTAGTTTCGACCCATTGCTTCTTGTCCTGCTCTCAGGTGCTTTGGAGAATAGCTTGACTCCCTCTTCTTCATGGCAGCCCCTGAGATATCGGAACATTGCAATCATGTCACCCCTAGTCCTTCTTTTCATCAAACTAGCCATACCCAGTTCCTGCAACCGTTCTTCATATGTTTTAGCCTCCAGTCCCCTAATCATCTTTGTTGCTCTTCTCTGCACTCTTTCTGGAGTTTCAACATCTTTTTTACATCATGGCAACCAAAACTGAATGCAGTATTCCAAGTGTGGCCTTACCAAAATGTTGAAGAACATTTCATATGATGGATGGAATCTTATCAAAGAGAGGACCAACCTAGAACTATGGAGAAATTTCCTGATAGAACAATTAATCAGTGGAACAACTTGCCTCCAGAAGTTGTGGTTTCCTGGAAAATAAATGTAAAGGAGGAGAGAAATGCTTGTAGAGACGCAACATTCTGTTACCTAACCTTAAAATAAAGCAGTGTTAATAGTCACTGTTTGTGCGTCTTATCTGGACTATTGCAAAGGAATGACATCAATTTTTCAAGTCTCAAAGTATAATGTGATTAATTATCCCAGATTAATTATGTGCTGTCTGAAGTGTTCTAAATCACATTGCAAGCAACTTCATCAGATGGATCCACATTTTAGTGATGAGAGAGAGGGGGGAAGGAAGGAGAGAGGGAGGGAGGGAAAGGGAGGGAGGGAGAGAAAGAAGGAGGGAGGGAGAGGGACAGGGAGAGAGAGGGAGAGAGAGGGTGGGAGAGGGAGGGAGGGAGAGGGAGAGAGATAAAGGAGGGAGGGAGGGAGAGAGAAAGGGAGGGAGAGGGAGGGAGGGAGAGAGAGGGAGAGAGAAATGGAGAGGGAGAGAAAAGGAGGGAGGGAGGGAGAGGGGGAGAGAGAGAAAAGGGGGGAGGGAGGGAGAGACAGACAGACAGAGAGACAGGTGGGGAAGAGAAGAAAGGAAGGAAAGGAATACAATCCTTTGTATTATTTTATACATCTCAATTACAAGTAGTCTTCGACTGTCAACAGTTCATTTAGTGACCGTTTGAAGTTACAATGGCACTGAAAAAAAGTGTTTTATGGCTATTTTTCACGCTTATGACTGTTGCAGCATCCCCATGGTCACATGATCAAAACTCGGATGCTTGGCAACTGAGTCATATTTATGACGGTCGCAGGGTCCCATGGTCATGTGGTCCCCTTTTGCAACCTTTTGACAAGCAAAATCAATTGGGGAAACCAAATTCATTTGACAACTGTGTTACTAATTTAACAATTGCTGCGATTCAGAAAAGTTGTAAAATGCAGCAAAGCTCACTTAACAATTTTCTTACTTAACAACATATATTGCAGTCGTAAATTGAGGACTACCTGTACACCCCCTTGAATCATATTATTTTCTAAGTTCAAGGGATGGAAATAAACTAGCTACTTCTCATATAGAAGGTATTTGAATCCTCTCTTTATTTCAATTGCCCACTTCAGCATGTTTTTCTCCCTGGCACAAATGGATAATAGTCTTTTGAACTATGTAAAAAGATTATTATTGGTAGATATTGTTAGGGTGTGTGTAAAAAGTATTTGTTGCTTGTGCAACGAGCAGAGCAGAAACACACAGGGAAGGAGATAAACGTCCAGCTCGTGTGAGAATAATACTTTATAGATAACAGTCTCGGTGTAAGTAAAACAGTCCAAGGTCATAAACAGTAATATCAGTCCAGTAAGTATCTTCCCTTACCAAAGCAAACAGACTTTAGTAACTATTGGTATACAGTACCATATAATAGACTCAGTAAGCAACAGGATACAATCAGGTATCAATCCGGAAGAAGCAGGAAGAAAGAACGCTTCTCTGTGCTGCTTATTTATGCACTGTAGCCTAATTACAGGGTTCAGCAAACCCTGATTACATGGCTCAGTTGTTTCTTAAAGAAACAGATATTGCCTGACCAACAAGTTAGGAGTACGCTGCAAGCTGAACCTAACATTCTCCCCATTGGGCAGGACAATATACACAATAGATATAGAAACAAAAATACACATCCAAATCATACATTGTACAGTAGTATCAGTTACATTTCAGATTCTTAATCCAAATCTTTCACAACAATTGGTGTGTTTAATGGCACCTTGCACTTTGGTAAAGTTGTCGGCAATATTGTCCTCTGATGCGCAATATTCCAATGTAATCATGTTATCCTTAACACATTGCCGAACATTCAGATAACGTATATCAGTGTATTTAGTCCTTGTCTTTACAGCAAGATTCGTTGCCATTTTAATGGCTGCCTGGTTATCCTCATAAACCGTGATAGGATAGTCCATTTTGAATCCAATATCTTCCATCAACTGTTTATAATAAATCAGTTCAGTACATGTAAGTGATAGACAAGAAAACTCCGCTTCCATGGTAGACAAACTGATGTGTTTCTGGCGAATTGATTTCCATCCAATCAGGCAGTTATCCAACATGATTGCTATTCCAGACATAGATTTTCTGGCAAAACTGGCATCAGCATATGCCTTTAACACCATATTGGCATTTGGTTCTAAATACATAGCAAAATGCAATGTTCTTTTAAGATACCTAAGAACACGTTTAGCAGCCTGCCAATGCCTATCAGTAGGCTCTGAACTATATTGTGCTAGTTGATTAACACTAAAAGCTATATCAGGCCGTGTCCAGTTGCTCAAATACGACAAACTGCCTATTAATGATTGATACAGTTCTTTACTGAACTGTGGACTCTGCAAACTATCCTGCTGGAATTCCTGTGTCATAGGAGTCTTGGCAGGTTTACATAATTCCATCCCATATTTTGTCAACAATTTGCAGATCTTATTAGACTGTGAAATTTTAAATCCTCTAGATGTTTTCAGGATATCCAGCCCTAGATAATGCCGTATATGTCCTAGATTTCTAAGTTTAAATTTTGTTTGCAACTGACCGATAATCTCTCTGGCCTCAGCGTCAGTTCTGGTACTTATGGCAATGTCGTCTGTAAAGAGTAACAAGAATGAAACACATCCATCCTGTTCTTTTTTAAACAGACATTTATCTGCTACGCCCTCATAGAACCCAATGTTATGTAATTCCTGCACTATACATTGGTTCCACTCGTAACCTGATTGCCTTAAACCATATAGGCTTTTCTGTAGCCTCCAACACTCAGTGCTATCCTGTGTATCATAACCAGGAGGTTTCTTCATATATATTGTATGCCTCAACGGAGCGTTCAAGTAAGCTGTCTCGACATCTAAATGAGTAATAGAGCATTTATTTCTAGCTGCCCAAACAAGCATCGTTCTCAAAGTGCTCGCTCGTAGACTTGGAGCAAAAACCTCATCATAGTCTCTATCTGTCTGTGAGAACCCTTGTGCAACAAGCCGAGCTTTATGGGTTACTACCCCATCTACACTTTTCTTTACCTTATAGACCCACCTACAGCCTATAAGTTTCTCATTTGGTGGTATTCTTACAACTTCATAGACACCAAGCCTCTTCAATGAATCAATTTCTCTATCCATTGCCTCTTGCCAGGCTTTTTGCTCCTTTTCTGGATATAAGTTTATATCATGATAACTGGATGGTTCGATATCTACTTGGCAAACCACTGTGGCTTTATAGCGATCTGGTGGATGCCGGTCCCTGGAAGATTGTCTAGGCATAACAGGACTAACATCAGGTATATTGGGTTCATCCTCCCCTAACCCTGATTCCTGTTCCTGTTCTTCAACCTTAATAGATGGTTTCTCATCCATCTCAGATGAACTATCATCAGGAATATGGTCCATCTTAACATCAACATCTGTAAAACCATAGTCTGCTTTTTCTAACCTGTCCCAGCCTTCATGTTCTAGGAATTTAGCATTAGTGCTACACAAAACTTTTGTTGTTCCTGTTTCCCAGAACCTATAGGACCTATGGTTAGCCTCATAGCCAACAAAAATCATTTTCTTTGCTCTCTGTTGGTCCTTCCTTCTCTGACTAACCGGTATATGCACCCAGGCTGGTGCACCAAAAGTATGTATATAACTTAAATCAGGCTTCCTGCCGTGCCATAAAGTAAAAGGTATTTTTCCTGTAGAGGAGTGCACCACATTATTTAAAATATGATTGGCACATAGTATTGCTTCTCCCCACAATTTATCAGGTAAACAAGCATCAGCCAGCATAGTCCTAGTCATAGCTTGTAGGGTCTGGCCTCTTCGTTCAATATATGCATTATGTTCCGGCCGAAAAGGGGCAGAACGTTTATGCTGTATCCCAGCATCCTTCAAAAACTTAGCCAACTGATGGTTAGTAAACTCAGTTCCATTGTCAGTAACAATGCATTTCACCTTAAACCTCTGCTTCCTTTCTACAAAACGAAGCCAATTTGTGATACATTGAAACGTATCACTTTTGGACTTCATAAGGTAGCAAAAACCATATCTAGTAAAGTGATCAACTATACTCAAAATATAGCATGCTCCCCCTAAACTGGGTTTCTTTGGCCCTATTAAGTCTAAAAAGACTACCTCCAAAGGTTTAGTTGTTTTAAACCCATTGCAGCGGTTTGCAGGTGTAACTTTACTTTTATGCTGGTTACAAGTATTACAATTTAGGTATTTGCTGCAAGCCCTTAACTTTATACCTTTAGACTGCTTAACAGTTGAATGCAACATCCTGAAATTCAGATGACCAAGCCTTCTATGTAATAAATGTACGCATTCATCATGAGGCTTTACATTTCCAAATTTAGCTTTTGACTGAACTAACAGTAATGACTTATCCCTAATGACAAATAAGTCGTTTTCTAATTCTGCAGTAACTACAGTGCCTTCACATTCCAGCAAACATTTGTTGTTTTTAAAAGTTACTGTAAACCCAGAATGTAGTAGTGACTTTACAGATAAAAGGTTATATTTCAAACTAGGGATATAAAGCATGGGTAAAGGGTGCTTACTAATAGAACATTGAACAAGTCCCTCCCCAGCTACAGTCACATTCCAGCCATTAGCTAATTTGACCTTTTTAGTACTTTTCTTCATATTTAGAAACAGTTTTCTGTCTTTTGTTATGGATTGAGAGGCACCACTATCAATCACCCACCAATCATCTTTTATATTATTAGATGAACTGGTTGCTAAATTACACCCTTTCCTGGGTTTAGCAGAGTTTCTAGCAGATACTTTCTTATTATTACAATATTTTGCAATGTGCCCCTTAGCCCCACAAGCATAACAGCGTTTAACAATATTGACATTCTCATATACAGCTTCCACTTTTGGTTGCTGTTGCATCCTTAACTGGTCTCGTTCTTGCCTACGTTTGGCCTCATCCAGTAACCTACCAGTTATACTGGCCAATGTTAGTTCATCTCTAGACAATACTTCTAATGATGAAACAAAAGAGTCATAACTGTCATCCAACGATGAAAGAATAATATAAACTTGCTGCAGTTCAGTAAACACAAGGTCTTTCTCATGTAGCTCCTGGAAAAGCCCTGTCATGGAGTCCAGGTGAGCCATCATGTCTCCTCCTTTCTGAAGATGTAAGCGAAATAATTTCCGTGTCAAGTAGATATGAACACCCACAGAGTCACGAACGTAGAGCTTCTTTAGCTTTGTCCAACACCTCGCAGCAGACTCTTCGCCCCGGAAATGGACAAGTTGCTGGTCTCCCAGTGTCAGGCCAATGATGCATAAAGCACGCTCGTTGTCCCTGTGAAACTTCGCTATCTTTTTGGCATCTTCTTCGTCAGCAGCATTCAATGCAGTTATGTCCGGTGGATTATTAACCATGTCCCACAGTCCTTCTTTTCGCAAAAGTAGACAGCATTTTGTGGACCAGGTAACATAGTTTGTTCCATCCAACCGGGTTATAGTAGAATAACTTGTACCTTGCTCAAAAGCCATCATCTTGACTACTACACCCACTGCCTGCACTTCTCACTTCCACAAAAACAAATTAAAGAGCCCTGGAACGTTCTGGGCCCATAACCAATGTTAGGGTGTGTGTAAAAAGTATTTGTTGCTTGTGCAACGAGCAGAGCAGAAACACACAGGGAAGGAGATAAACGTCCAGCTCGTGTGAGAATAATACTTTATAGATAACAGTCTCGGTGTAAGTAAAACAGTCCAAGGTCATAAACAGTAATATCAGTCCAGTAAGTATCTTCCCTTACCAAAGCAAACAGACTTTAGTAACTATTGGTATACAGTACCATATAATAGACTCAGTAAGCAACAGGATACAATCAGGTATCAATCCGGAAGAAGCAGGAAGAAAGAACGCTTCTCTGTGCTGCTTATTTATGCACTGTAGCCTAATTACAGGGTTCAGCAAACCCTGATTACATGGCTCAGTTGTTTCTTAAAGAAACAGATATTGCCTGACCAACAAGTTAGGAGTACGCTGCAAGCTGAACCTAACAGATATGATTGATTGTACACTGGAAATATCTTCTAAATAAGGGGAATAAAATCCAAACAAGGCCACTGAAAGTCTATGGAGATTCTCAGTCATCCAGGTCATGGTTGTCCCAAAGGTGCTTTTTTTTCAGGAAGCAACTGGACTTTCTGGTTTTTCTTCTGAAGATGTTTCGCTTCTCATCCAAGAAGCTTATTCAGCTCTGGCTGGATGATGGGGAAAGGAAGGATTTATACTCCTTGCAGACAGCTGGACATTTGCATTCCTTTAGACCAGTGTCTCTCAACCTTGGAAGCTTGAAGATGGGTGGACTTCAACTTCCAGAATCCCCCATTTCTGGGAGTTGAAGTCCACCCATCTTCAAGCTTCCAAGGTTCAGAAATACTGCTTTAGAGAGTCATTAAAGCCACCAGTAGGTTTAACTGTGACCTCAGGGTCACCTGAGTAGTGCAACTACTGAAAGCACTATGTATGTTGTAGACTGATGGTGCCACATCCCTCCTCCTCTGTTGAGAGAGGGCTGTTCAATTTTCACATATACCCTCTTTGGCCCCTCTTTCAAACCAGTGGTCCTCTATTCTCTGCAGAGTATACTTTATACTTGCCAGAGTATGAATGCATGGCTCAACATAGGAGAACAAACCCATTTGCTCTAGATTCAGCAGTCCATCTGTATTTAAAAGTCACAAGCCACTCTTTTGAAGACAGCAAAGTCCATGTTTTGGACAGAGAGGACCACTGGTTTGAAAGAGGGGGTCTAAGAGGCCATCTATGCAGGGATGGGCTGCTGGGGGTTCAGGAAAACCTCTAGGTAAAATTCTGTGCAGTTCAGAGAACCCCCAAATCCCACTCCTGGCTGGCCCCGCCCCGCCCACTCCATCCCTCCCCTCCCAGGAGTCCCCAGGTGGCCTGTTTTGGATGCAGGTAAGTGTAGGGCGCACATGGAGGCTCAGGGAGGGCGGAAAACAGGCCTACTGGAAGTCCAGAGGGCCTCCTGAGCCTGGGGAGTCTGTTTTCGCCCTCCCGGAGGCTCAACGAAAGCCTCTGGAGCCTGGGGAGGGCAAAAGCCCCCCTCCCCATGGTGCAGGAGGCCGACTGGGCCACGCCCATCATGGCCACGCCCAGCCAGCAACTGGGCAGAGAACCCCTCGCTAAAATTCTTGAAGCCCACCCCTGAGTCGTTTGTGTTAGCTTGCAAAGAAATGCCAACTTCGCCAAAACGAACAGGGAATTGCTGCCATAGCTTATCACTTGGCATCCGAGTGACAGTCTATTATAGTAAAGAGATTTGCTTTCTGACCATGTCCCCTTCAGAGATGGAGCTGCTGCTGGTTTCAGTGCAAGCCCTGATACCCTCAGCCTGATGTTATGAACAGTTGATGAAAGATTGCAGCTGAGTATAATGGGCTTTTTCCAAATAGTTCAGCTTGCCTCCAAGCCTAGCAACATGGTCCGGAGATGGATTTTCCTCAGCCCATAGTCCTTCAGACCTCTGGACCATTTATTGATATTCCCTGAAAAAGGGAAGCAATTAATCAGAACACTTTTTTTGCCAAAGGTATACTTTTGGAGAGCTAGCCTTGCGTTGGGTGTAGCATACCCAGAGCACAATTTACATTAATAACTGATGTTTTGCAACCTCAGGCGATTTCCATAAAAGTCTATTAGCTCTTGATAATAGAAAAAAAACAGAGTAGATTGCTGCAAATATTAGCACAGAGTAAAGCATGATTTTCTGGGAGGGGAAAAAAAGGGGGGGTGAACCTGAATGGCTGGAAATAAAAAGGATCAATGGGTTGGAAATGCCAACAGTGCCTTGTTGAAAGATTTGGAGATTGAAGAGAAAGTTATGGGCTGCAGGAGGCGAGAGTTGAAGGTCTTGAAGTTATTAGAAACTAGTTTATGCCCACCAAGTCTGGGCTCATGCTGTCTCAACTGAGCTCCCCAATTGATTCATAGCTGAGCCTTGGGCAAGTCATTCCTTGTACCTTTTAAGTGATTATAAAAATGTCCCTCAATCTCGGAGAATGGATGATTGAGGAGCATTGGGAGAACCTCAACTAGCAGAAGCAAGAAAAGTTTGGGGCATTATTTATTTCAACAAGCATGGGGATTGAAATGTTTTCCTCCCAAGGAAGAGGAGGAACACTCAGCATTGTAAAATAAATAGAATTATTATGGTGCTGAGAAAAAGAACATTTTGGACATGCTTATGGGAAAAGGAAAAAGTAAAGGATTCCCCTGCCCAGTCGTTTCTGACTCTAGGGGATGATGGTCATCTCTGTTTCTTAGCCAAGGCAGCCAGCATTGTCCAAAGACACTTCCATGGTCAGGTGGCCAGCATGACTATACATCAAAGTGCACAGAAGTGCCTGTTACCTTCCCTCTGAAGTGGTACCTATTTATCTATTCACATTTGCATGTTTTTGAACTGCTAAGTGGGCAGGAGTTGGGCAAGAAATAGGAGCTCACCCCATGCGGCACTCGGGTCTCAAACCTGGACTGTCAACTTCCCAGCCGACAAGCTCAGCATCTTTAACCGCTGAGCTATCGCGCACCCATCTTACAGGAAACAGAAGCTAATTCTCTTTTATTATAATTTTATGTTGCCAATGTTCTTGAGTCAATGAAAATCATGTACATCTCACTGTTAGGAATAAATCCTTAGTAAGGCTACACCTGGAATACTGCATCCAGTTTTAGTCACCACATTACAATGTAGGAAGTTAGCACCTACCCCTTTCCTAGAAGAATGAAATATTTTAGGAAATATTAAAAAGGCAGAATATTATGTTTCCCTGTATGAGAAATGGAGAAGCATGTTTTAAAGACAAAGCAGATCCCACCTTCCTGCCTCCCCCCCCACCTTTTGTCAGTGGGTCAAAGGCAGAAACTCAATCTTTGTCAATGGACCATCATCTGCAACACAATAGGACCCATCTAGCAACAGAAACTCACCACATGGCACCTGGGAAGATTACATCAGCCAGCAAGGCTAACTAAGACCCCCACCCCCTAGGATTCTGACAACCAATCAGGAAATTCTTTCTGGGCCCCAGGAAGTTCAAAGCCAGAGAGGGCATAAAACCCGGGGACTCACTGCATCTTGCCCCTTTTTTTCTGTTCAGGAATTCAAACCACGTGATCCTGTCCACCATTAAAACCATCTTTTCAAGCAGTCTCCATGTTTCTAGTGTCTTTTCCCCACTTGGAACTGAACCCAGATGGACATTTCTTCCTATAACAAAAAAGATAAGACTTTGGAAAAAATGCAAAGAAGAGCAACTTAGAAGATTAAGGGCCTGGAGACAAAAACATATGAAGAACGGTTGCAGGAATTGGGTATGGCCATCTCGAGAAAAGAAGGACTAGGAGTGACATGATAGAAGTATTCCAGTATTTGAGGGGCTGCCACAAAGAAGAGCGGGTCAACTTATTTTCCAAAGCACCAGAAGGTAAGACAAGAAACAAGGGATGGAAACTAACCAAGGAGAGAAGCAACCTAGAACAAAGGAGAAACTTCCGGACAGTTAGAACAATTAATCAGTGGAACAACTTGCTTCCAGAAGTTGTGGATGCTCCAACACTGGTGGTTTTAAGAAGAGATTGGACCACCATTTGTCTGAAATGGTGTATGGTTTCCTGCATGAGCAGGGGGTTGCACTAGAAGACCTCTAAGGTTCCTTCTAGCTCTATTCTCATTAAGGTTAAGGAAGTTTCTCCTTAGGTCTGAGTTGAACCTCTCCATCTATCTCTTCTTATCCCACCATCAGATGCTTTGGAAAATAGGTTAACCTGTCTCTTCTTTGTGGTTAAATAAATTTAAAGAAAAAATAAATGGCAAAAACATTCAGGCTAGGGATCAGTTTAAAAGAAGAACAGGGTTACATTGCGACCAGTCCTTTCCATTTCACATCTATCTTCCAGATAGATCTGTGAAGTGGACTATTGGGGCATTCAAACAGTAGAGAGATTTATTGGTCTTCCTGTCACTTGAGCTAAATGGGGAAACTGGCTGATCTTTTGTTTTTTTGACTTTACAATTCAACCTGAAGCCCTCAAATTTTGGGACAATTTTCCTTTTGGACACTAATCCGGTCTGATCCTGTTTAGCTTCTAAGCCCAAACATAGTTGACTAGTAACTGCTACATTTTGGTTTTCAAAATCCCTGTGACCCACCTCAAGCCAGACCTTGTATTGGTTTTCCTGGAGAAAGAATTAGCGCTAAAAATTGAGCAACTGTGTGGGATTATAGCAAGCAGAGACACTTCCTCTTTTATTAATAAAATTTTAATTCCATCTTGAATTTGACATCTTACTGTGTCTTGGGAATTATATCAAGGCTATTTCTTATGTTCCCACAAATGTTGGTACATATCAACATTTGGTACATATCAACTATCTCTAGTATAAATTGTAAATTAGTGGGAAAATGTGGGATTTGGGGGATATTGGGTTGTTTTTTGACTGTTTAGTTCTGTGGCTTATGAACTCTAGAAATATTTTTAGGATGCACATACATTTGAATATGTGATACTTTTTTCCTCCTGTTTTGAAAACAGTTCTTTTAAAATGAGAACCAACCACCTTCCTTCCTTCTTTCCTTCTTCCCTCCCTCCCTCCCTTCCTTCCTTTTCCTTCCTTCTTTCCTCCCTCCCTCCCTCCCACCCCCTTTCCTTTCCTTCCTCCCTCCCTCCCTTCCTTTTTCCTTCCTTCCTTTTTCCTTCCTTCCTTTTCCTTCCTTCTTTCCTCCCTCCCTCCCTCCCACCCCCTTTCCTTTCCTTCCTCCCTCCCTCCCTTTTTCCTTCCTCCCTTCCTTCTTTCCTCCCTCCCTCCCTCCCACCCCCTTTCTTTTCCTTTCCTTTCCTCCCTCCCTCCCTTCTTCTTTCCTCCCTCCTTCCCTCCCTCCCTCGCACTCCCTTTCCTTTCCTCCCTCCCTCCCTCCCTTCCTTTTTCCTCCCTTCTTTTTTCCTTCCTTCTTTCCTCCCTCCCTCCCACCCCCCTTTCCTTTCCTCCCTCCCTCCCTTCCTTTTTCCTTCCTTCCTTTTTCCTTCCTTCCTTTTTCCTTCCTTCTTTCCTCCCTCCCTCCCTCTCACCCCCTTTCCTTTCCTTTCCTTTCCTTTCCTTTCCTTTCCTTTCCTTTCCTTTCCTTTCCTTTCCTTTCCTTTCCTCCCTCCCTCCCTCCCTCCATCCCTCCCTTCCTTCTTTCCTTCTTTCCTTCCTTCCTTCCTTCCTTTTTCCTTCCTTCCTTGGTCTGTTACAATATTTGAAAAAGTTAGTTTTGGTGTTTGTGTAGATTTCATGATTTACTAATGACCTCATAGCCGTAAAACTGATATATTCATCCAGTAATTCCAGTAAAGTTAAGGTTGATAAAGATAGACATTCATCCTAAAACCAAAATGTTTGGAGATTGCCAGCTATGCAATTTAAATTAAGCCTTGGTATAATATGTGAATTGAGCCATGCTCCAGAATTGTTTTTGAGATGGGACATGTATGCATATAAGATGAGATCACCAAATGCCTACAAACACTGCAATCATTTCATCATCCCATCAGTTGTTCATTACACACAGTGATCGTTGCCAACCTTTGTCCATTCTTCATCACACTCTGACAAGTCAGGTACACGAGTGATAGTGACAAATGATCACTTTACCTTGCAGCCAGCTTGATTGATTGCTCAATTAAACCACAGAGGAGAGCTACAAAAGGCAGCCTCCGTGTGCAATCTTACACTGGTGGCAAAAAGAGGGCATCACAACCTGCACAACTGTACGGTGTAAATGTTCCATCTCCATGGCCTGGAAGGGGGTTTAGGGGAGCTCATGGGTTTACAACCTCTTTAATAATCATGAATTTGTCACAAGGACTTACAACTCCAAGGGCACACATTTAATATGGTTATTTTGGATGATGTTGTGAGAGCATGTATATGCATGTGAGACAGAGAAAGAGAAAAAGATTAGGATGAATGGATGGATGGATGGGTGGATGGATGGATGGATAGATAGATCTAGATCTTTTAAACATTCTACTGTTATCCTATTGTGCAAAATAAAACTAATTATAATCTGGTTATTTTGGATTATGTTGTGAGTACATATGAGTACATGCATATGAGACAGAGACAGAGAAATACAAAGAGATTATGGTTGTGATGATGATGAACTATAGATGAGATGATAGACAAACAGACAGAGATGACAGATGAATGAAGAGAAGATAGATAGATAGATAGATAGATAGATAGATAGATAGATAGATAGGATGGATGGACGGACGGACAGATGAGAGAGAAAGAGAAATTATAGATGAGAGAGAGAAAGAGAGATGAGAGAGACAGACAGATAGATAGACAGACAGACAGATGAGAGAGAGAGAGAAATGATAGATGAGAGAGAGAAAGAGAGAGATGAGAGAGACAGACAGACAGACAGATCTTTTAAACATTCTACTGTTATCCTATTATACAAAATAAAACTAAAATTATATGTGTATCAAGAAACTAAATAGGGGAAGAGAATATCAATACCTGGAATTTCAGTATACCGGAACATAAAGTGATTAGTAATAGATCTCAGAATAAGAATAGAAACAATATATTTGTCCAATGCACAAAATTCACCTTTGTGTGATGGCCACTGACTTTAGAACACATCGACAGATTTACAGATAGGTGTTTAGGTCCTGATCATTCAATTAAGTCTCAAGGTGATGTATTGCCTGCTTCTAACAAAGGAAGGTACTGATCCAGAAACCCGCAAGCATGCGTTTGTTGGCTTGCAAAGTCTCACAATCCCCTTTGTGTTCAGAGGCAATGTATCTTTGAGTAAGAAGGGTTGAAGGAGAAAAAGCAATGGGATTACAAAGATTTTATGTCGTGCTTGGATTTTTTACAACACAGTTGATAATGCCCAGAAAAGAACCATTTATTCAGGATTTGTGGCTTCAGAGAAACGGAGACACAATCAAGCATTCTCTAGACTCCATTTGTGAACCTTTTATTCGAAAGAGAAACCTTGTTATTTTGAGCGCTGCAAAAGGAGGAATATGGAGAATATTCAGTTCAGTCAGTCAACTGTGATTCAATTGCCTTGGCAATGAATACCTAGAAGAAATGGATGCCTTTCCCAGTAGGATTTGGCTAACTAAGGATGCTCCCCAATTGTGAAATCAATAAAATGGAAGATGGATGAAATAAGTGAATGACAACTGAACCTTTATTTTGTGAAAGAATAACCATGGCTGTCTTCCCAGAAGATGCTGGCTCAGTTTTCTGAATTCACTTGAAATACTGAACTATAAAATACAAATTGAATATAAGGGTTGCATGTGTGCAAACCATCCTAGGCTAAAACGTGGTTGGCTGTTCTTGGTTCCTGGTATTGTGCAAAGATAACCAGTGTGTCAAGGCAAGGCAACCTCTAAGACCCAGACCCATGAGAAGGCTAAAAAATAAGCATAACTTATTTCACAAAACATAGTACAATTATTGGAGTAGGTGGGTGATGGCTCAGTGGTTAAAGATGCTGAGCTTATCAGCTGAAAAGCTGATAGCCCGGGTTTGAGATCCAAGGACTGTGCAACTGGATGAATTCACATTCCTTGCCTCAGCTCCTGCCCACCTAGCAGTTTGAAAGCATGCAAATGTGAGTAGATAAATAGGTACCACTTCAGTAAGAACAGTTTTCCGTGCACCTTGGCATATAGTTTTGCTGATCACATGACCACAGAAACATTGTCTTCGGACAATGCTGGCTCCCTTGGCTAGCGCCCTAATGTGAGATTGTCCCCAACCTTCCTCTATCTTGTCGTGAGGGCCTAAAGACATGGCTTTGCCAGTTGGCTTGGGGCCCCAGTGGGGCAACAGCACAATGGAGGTGGTAGATTGAGTAACAATAACAGATCCCATCTCCCCCTTACTCCGCTCCCATTCTCCCCATGTGTTTTTGGTTTTAAGGTTGGATTTCAACTTTTTATGTTTTAATTTAAGTGTAACTGTGAGCCACTCAGAGTAACCCTATGGCCAAGATGGCGAACCTATGGCACGGTGCCACAGGTGGCACATGGAGCCATATCAGTGGGCACGTGAGCATTGCCGTAGCTCAGCTCCAGCATGCATGTGTGCGCCGGCCAGCTGATTTTTGAGCCTTTTGGTCCCACCGGAAGTTGGGAAATGGGCTGTTTCCGGCCTCCAGAGGGCCTCCAGGGGGTGGGGAAGGCCGTTTTTGCCCTCCCCAGGCTCCTAGAAAGCCTCTGGAGCCTGAGGAGGATGAAAAACAGGCCTACTGGGCCCACGAGGCCATCACATGCTAAAAGCAGGGGGTGCGCACACATGCGCAGGGGCAAGGCGCATTGTATTATGGGTGTGGGCACACACGTGGGTGACCTCCCCGTGCTCCCCCCACTTTTGGCATGCAACGGCAAAAGGGTTAGCCATCACTGCCCTATGGCAGGGGTGTCAAACTCAACGCCCGTGGGCCAAATGTCGCCCACAGGGTACTTAGATTTGGTCCATGGGACCACCCTGGAAAAGGTGAAGGATCGGCCCATGGTGCCTCTGCCAGCGAAAACAGAGCTCGGGAAGGGCACATGCAGCCCTGCGAGCTGTGTTTTTGCTGGCAGAAGGTTGTGGGAGGCCATCACAGTTGGAAACAGAGCTCGGGAGCCCATTTTGGCTGGCAGAGCACTCAGGTGTCAGAGGCACTCCTGACACCAGTGACGTCGAGTTGCCCACACCCACCCTGGCAAGTTCACACCGGCCCCCTAAGGTCAAGCACAACCTTGATGCGGCTGATGAAATTGAGTTTGACACCCCTGCCCTATGGTAAGATGGGCGGCCAATAATTTTATAAATAAATAAAAATAAATAAATAAATATTTCTTGGGATTCCTGGCGATTAATAGTATCTTCCAATACTGTGAGCCTTTCTGTTTCTAGCAGGTGGCAGTTTAGCAAATGTTAATCCATATATCTATTCTGTTTTATTTCTGCATAAATCAGCAGCTCTCAAAAGCACGAAGATCATATTTAAATTGGTACGAGAAATGGACTTTCTTCCAAAAGCATTATATATTTAAATTTTAAATATGTATTTTAATCAGAATTCTGAGCTCAGAATTTTGTGGAGATAGATAAGCAGTAAAAAAAAAGTTTATGTTGGCAAAAGTATATATGCGAGGTGGCGAGAATGAACAATCAATGGAATAGCTTGTCTCCCAGAGTTGTGGATTCTCCATCCCTGGAGGTTTTCCAAAATAGGCTGGACAACTATTTGACTGGGATAGTATAACGTCTCCTGCCTTGAGCAGGAGGGTGGATTAGAAGACCTTTGAGGTTCCTTTCAGCCCTATGATTCTGTGTTCTGTGTTCTATATTTTGTTAAACAAACGGACAACAATAACTGTTATTATAAAAATCAGATCCTCTGAGAAACTGCAAAGATTCAGAATTCCTTGTCTATGTTAAGCTATATATATATAACATTTTATTTTCACCATTTAATTGTTGTTTCGGTTTTATGGAGTTTTCAGAGAACATTAAAATCTCTTCTGAATGTAAAGTGAAAGGAGGTATAGTAAATAAGTTAGAAAATGTGCAAATTGGAAAGTGAAAGCATAATGCTGTTACTATTTAAAGCACCCATCTCCTCCCACTTATGACTGTATGACTGTAACCTTGTTGCTGGTATCCTTAAGATTTATATTGACTGTTTCCCTATGACTATCATTAAGTATTGTACCTTATGATTCTTGACGAATGTATCTTTTCTTTTATGTACACTGAGAGCATATGCACCAAGACCAATTCCTTGTGTGTCCAATCACACTTGGCCAATAAAGAATTCTATTCTATAAAGAATTCTATTTTAGATACTGAGCCAGAAACTATAAATTAAATCAATTTTGTTTAGCGATCAGTCCATGAAGTGCATGCAGAAGGAAGCATCTTTAAAAAATAAATAAACCATTTTTAATTGATTAAAATGTTTAAGATGCTTAGGCTTAGAAAATTAAAACCAAGTGAGGGACTACAAATCTAAAGATAAATGTATCACACCATGATATCTGGCACATGCCTTATTTGGAACATACCTCATTTAATTCTGAATCAAAGCCCAGCTTCATGAGAATGATAATAGTTGCCAAAATAACATCAAAATCCTGTTATCATTTGGCCTCTTGTATGCTGAGAATTACAGGCATGGTAACTGGGTTAAACTATAGATGATACTTTGATTGACTGAATTCACACAACATATTTTATCCCATTACTGAATTAACCCATTTTCAGGATTCACACAATCCACTGGGCCATATAAAATTGGTTATCGAGGAATCTGACCACAACGAAAGGTAGACAGTAGGTTGTTAACTAACCTTGTTAAGGAGATGTTACAAAATCATTGTCTTCATCGTTTTCCTAGCATTATTCCCTTAGAAGTAGGATCTGATTTGTGGATTGACAAAACACCATCTTGCATGATTAAACACATCACATTTTCATTTTGACAGAGATGGCTATAGATCCATTGGTTGGGACGAAAAAAACCTGACTGACTGGATTGTCACCTGGAACTGACATTAGTTTGGTCTGCGTTCAACTCAGCACTGCTCTGGTAGGTGGGCAGTATCCAGTATCACTACTAGAAGGAGCAGACCTTCCCACCAGATGTTGCAAAGTACACTTACATTATTTCTAGCTGATTGTCATTAACATACATACACACACACAAATACATAAGATAGTATATTTAGGGAGGAAAAATAGAAGACACACAAGAGGTGGGCTGTTCTGTCCCCTCCCACGAGTGGCCTTGCAGGAAGCTCCAATAGCCCGGCAGTAACAAACGCAGGCTAGAGAGATTGAAGCTGGCCCTTTAATAAACAGTTCTCTTTCAAAAGTATATCAGTTCAGTAGTTACCGGCAATGTTCCAAAGGTATATCAGTTCAGTAATTACCGGGCAATGTTCCAGAGGTCTTGGCAGACGGCCAGCAGGCTAATACAGGAATGCAGACTCCTTTTCAAAACTCAAAACTAGCAGTTCTAAACTCCATTACATCCAAAACGCCAACAAATTGTTTGCCACACCTTTCCGGCCCAGCCACACCCCTTTTATACATTGTAGGGTGTGGCCCTATGTCTCCTGACCACACCTCTTGGGACGTGGCAATAGCTGTTCTCTACGACGTCTTCTACGTCTCTCTCTTGCATCCAATAGGGGCTCCCTCTCCTCATTACCGGCCTCTGTTTCCTCCTCAATTTGGCTGGGGTCCATAGGCATGTCAGCAACTGTCAGTTCTTGATGACTCACCAGTGAAGACGGCCCCTCCGGCACATAGCTCATGCCAGCTTCCTCCATATCATCCTCCGACTCAGCATGCGAAGATAAATCATCCTCCGGGGCCGGAGTCACAACATGGGCATTTGATGGAAACATTACTTCAGAGAAGGACTTTGATGTACTCATGGACAAGAAGCTGAACCTATTCCAGGCAATATGGGATAAGCAGAAGGTGTGCTTCTGGGTTCCATCAGAAGAAGCAATGTATGGAACTAGAAGATCTCCAAGGTCCCTTCCAGCTCTATGATTCTAGAATGAAGATGCATGAAGTTCTTATTCTCACTCTACCTGCGCTGGTGAGACCACACCTAGAGTACTGTGTACAGTTCTGAATATCCTATTTTCAAATCAGTATTCATGAATTGGAAAAGGCCCAGAGAAGGGTGACAAAGATGATACAGGAATTTGAGAACATGTCCTATGAGGAAGGCTAAAGAAACTTGGGATGTTCATTCTGGAGAAAAGAAGGCTGAGGTGGGATCTGACATAAGTATTCAAGTCAGTGGTGGAATGCTGCCAGCTTAACAACCGGTTCAGTGAACGCACGCTTCATGCTGAAAATGGAGCGTTTAGAAGTTCAGTATTGTGGTCCGCCAGCAGCCTGCAAAACTGGCAGCAGAGTCGGACAATGAGGAGGCTGGGGAGGACAATGAGCCAGTCCTGGAGTCAGGGGAAGGCCCGGATGAGGGCTCTGTGTCAGAGGCAGAGATGGGGCCAGGGCCATCTGGGAGCGATGCACGGACTCCGGAGCCTCCAGAGGCAGATAGCAGAGAGGCAGAGGAACAGGAGGAGCCTGTTCCTAGTGCATGCATGCAAAGAGCTGCCAGAAGGCAAGAGCAGCTAAAGCAAAAAGGACAACTCGGGAGTAAGGCCAGGAGATGATTGGCCCCTCCCAGAAAGCTTAAAAGAGCAGCAACGACTCTTGGGATCTTTGTAGGTAAGCAACGTTGCTACAATTGTTTCTTGTCTCCTGTTTCCAAACTTTGTGGGGTTCTTGCCAAGAAAAGCCTTTGGCAGGGTGCCAAAGAAGACAAAGGTTTATGATAAGGCCAAAGGACTTTTTTTGAAGGACTTTGTTTTGGACTTAATTTGGACTAAGCTGAAAATAAAGTAATTCTCAGCTGTTCTAATAAAGGATGTTTGTTTAGGACTGATTGTGTCTGGTAATAACTACTTGGGCCTAGGTCACAACGCTTAGCTGCTTACTTTCCAAGTCAGCAATGGTAAGTAGAACAACAAGGGGGGGGGGGGAATCAGCTGTGCCACATGATTGAGATGAACTAGAAAGCAGGAAATAAAGGACAGGATAGGGCAGGGGCAAGTGGGCGGGGTCAGCTGAGCATGAGATGCTACTGGTTCGCCCACACCAGTCCGAACCGGCTGAATTCTGGTTCGGACTGGATTCAAGTATATAAAAGGATCCCATAGGCAAGATCATCACTGTTTTCTCTTTTCACAGAAACTAGATCAAGAATTAGTCGGTATAAATTATATCTACCAAATTTCATTTAAAGGGAAAGTATATGATGCTAAGATCTGAATAAGCAAGGGTCTACCTAGGGAGTTTGTGGATTCTCTGTCTCTTGAGTTTTTAAAGAAGAGACTGGACAACCAAAACATGAATCATTTACCTGATTTTTCTGCTCATTATAAAGAACAGGACTCTACGATCCCTCTGTAGTTTATTGTTCTATTATTCCCCTGGGGAAAAATCATATTATCCAATGGTTACTGCTAGAGAAATTGTATAAGATATGCTCTTTATGTTTTTCCCCCTCAGAGACTGAGGCCCACATTTGTCTGTTGACTGGTATGCTCAAACAAACATTTCAAAGTGGACATAGTAAAAAAAATTATTTGATCTAGTTGATATTAAATTAATGCCCGTTTAATTATACATAGTGAATTTAATTATTCGTTTTGAATTCAAGAACCTTCTGGTTGTCTCACTGAAAAGGATTAGGTTGGGCCTCTCTTGGAAATAGCTCAGAATTGAATTGTGGCATAGGGCATGTCACTTTTTTTTCAATTTTCAAACATTAGGGGTGCTCAAAAGTTGTGACGTGCCTTGGGGATTGTAAAGATATTTATTTTAATATAATTTAGATGTGCCTGGTAAGTGACTACAGCAATAGCATAACTTTTTAACATTTTATTTGTTTCATTTGGAGTCCTTGGTGCTCTCTGAGCTTGGTTCTTTGCTTGCAGACATTTCATTACCTAGCTAAATAATACCATCAGTGCAAATGAATGTAGGATTGCTCCCTGTTTGTGGCATGATGAAAACTCTTTAATCTCACAACACACAGACAGACTCAATCACAAATTCAACTGGGAAACTATGAGCATCCCAGACCAGGTTAAATCCAAAAATATTATCAATCATCCATCAAATAAATACATAGAAATAAATCTTATCTACACACTATTCAGTACCAATAGCACTTAGACTTATATACTCCTTCACAGTGCTTTACAGTCCTCTCTAAGTTGTTTATAGAGTCAGCATATTGCCCCCAACAATCTGGATTTTCATGTTACCAACCTTGGAAGGATGGAACCTTAATGTCAGGTGTGCTTCCTTCAAAGTCCAGGAAAGAATGAGCCAAATTCCATATTTTATAGAGTAATGTACTTTTACTGGAAAATGAAATGAACGCAACCAAGGAAAAGCTGAAACTAAAGCAATAGCGCAAAAGTAGCATATAGAAAGCATCCCCTCCCACTGTCCATCATCAATCACCCAATCCAAAGGTCTCCCAGAGGTCAGGTGGAAGCACGTCTGGCATCGTCATCAATCAGGAACGCGATGACGGTTGACCCGATAGCCACTTTGGTGATTAAGTTTCGTTTCTTCAAAATCCTCCAGCTTGCTTCCCTTCCCCACACTCTCCCCCCCACCCCCCGTTTCTTATGGCAGCCAAAGCAGAAAGTCAGTGGCTGACATCAACCTTGAGTCAACCGTGAGTCTCATCAGGCTCAAACTCCAAGCTGTGGGCAGAGTTTGCCTCCAATACTGCACTTAACCAGTATGCCATCAGGGATCCTAATTCCAAAAAGACAATAAAAAGGTAAGACGGAAACAAGAAGACTGGAATATCCTCTCCAGCAGCCAACAACCAGATAAGCAGGGATGAATACCAGGCAAACAATCAAGCAGAAAACAGTAATCTCATCAAGAAACTACCAAGGAGGAAACCAATCTCCTTGCAACACTGGCAGGAAGCAAACCCCACTCTCACTTGCACTGGTGATGTTACCTAGTTAGGAAATGAAATGTCTACAAGCAAACAACCAAGCTCAGAGACCACCAAGGACCTCACAGTTCTACTCTGAGCTACAAATATTCTCTTTTATCAGCATCAAGGACTTTTAGGAATAGAAATCCACTTATCTTAAAGATGGCAAGTTTGACAAGCATTAATTTACATCGACATATTGCATGGTACACTGTTTAAAAATTGGAGGACTGAATTGCATAAGTTGAAGATGTGCAATTTTGAAAGACAGAGGCATTTCCATTCACATATCGGCTTGGGAAGAACAATATCAAGAAATTAAAATGCCAGCTAAATTAATTTTCTCCCCGAACTGCCTAATTATAACTTTGATATATCTCAGTGTTGCAAATTAATGATGCTAGTATTATCAGCCATTGCGTGACATCAGCTTGCAAATTATATTTTGCCCGAGGATAATCTCAGACACCCTTTTGTCTCTTCTTTTATATCTGTTTCTCAACACATGCGAGGCCTTTCTCGTCATGCTGTAAAACAAATACATATATTTAAAATATGATTGAATGGATTCATTTCCCCAAGTCTCCTTCTCTTTCTTCCCTTTTGCCTATGTCAGCTGCTTTACCAATCTGTACCCTAAACATTGTCAATTCTATCTTTATGCCCACATACATATTCATCAAGTTATTACATTTGGGAGTTGGTGACAATATGCAAAGTGTTGAAAAGAAGGAAGAAATAGTTGGGCGAAGAGATTAAAGGCATGAGATGAAGAAAAGCAGCTAAACCCAATTTATATTGCTTATTTGTACCCTATGGCTATCATTAAATGTTGTACCTTATGATTCTTGATGAACGTATCTTTTCTTTTATGTACACTGAGAGTGTATGCACCAAGACAAATTCCTTGTGTGTCCAATCACACTTGGCCAATAAATTCTATTCTATTCTATTCTATTCTATTCTATTCTATTCTATTCTATTCTATTCTATTCTATTCTATTCTATTCTATTCCATATCAATAGTTCACTCTTTGTGTACATCTTTCTATCTTTGCAAACCATCCTTGCTTCCATAATATCTATACAGCGATTCGTACATTATATTTTATTAATTAAATTTCTTACCTCATTCTAGAAACCTTCTAGACTCTAGAAATAGAGTCTAGAAAGTTGATTAGGGGATTGGAGGCTAAAACATGAAGAATGGTTGCAGGAATTGTTTAATGAAACAAAGGACTAGGGGCAGTGGTGGGATTCAAATAATTTAACAACCGGTTCTCTGCCTTAATGACTGGCTGGGCGGGCATAGCCAGGGTGGGAGTGGCCACGGGATGTGACAGGCAGCACTCATAAGTGTGAAAAATGGACATAAGTCACTCTTTTCAGTGCTGTTGTAACTGAACAGTCACTAAATGAACTGTTGTAAGTGAGCACTCAGCCTGCAATTTAACTACCGATTCGCCCAAACCGGCTGAATACCACCACTGACTAGGGATGACATGATAGCAGTGTTCCAATATCTCAGGGGCTGCCACAAAGAAGAGGGAGTCAAGCTATTCTCCAGAGCACCTGAAGGCAGGACAAGAAAGAATGGATGGAAACTAGTCAAGGAGAGAAGCAACTTAGAACTGAGGAGAAATTTCCTGACAGTGAGAACAATTAATAATGGAACAACTTTCCTCCAGAAGTTGTCGATGCTCCAACACTGGAGATTTTAAGAAGAGATTGGACTACCATTTGTCTGAAATAGTATATAGGGTTTCCTGCTTGAGCAGGGGGTTGGACTAGAAGACCTCCAAGGTTCCTTCCAACTGTGTTATTCTGTTATCCTTTTTAAAGGATCTCATCAATTCCATCCAGCCCTATCTTTAGTGATCTTCTCCTTCCTCTTTTGACCCATTCTCTCTTCTTTCAAATATCCAATTTAAAGTTTGATCCTCATTTATTCTCTCTGTACAACTAAACCACCTCAATCTATTTCTTTTCTATCGTTCCCTCCCCTTTGCATTCAATGAAATTGTTTTGTCCTTGCAATTATTTAATTACTAGTGGCTCAGTGATCTGTGTAAGTATCTTTTCTTTCATTTTACAATCCAGAAGCTTGCAGTCACCTTGACTTCCCCAGCTTGAATAACAGTCCAAGGGAACAGATATAAGAACATCCTTGGGGGCATTTTCAGTAAATGGGTTACTATCACCATGAAGAGAAGGATTTGGGAAAGTTCTTCTCACTTTGGAAAAAATCAAATAAGTTATCAACTCTGTTGCTTTGTCCACAAATCAACTGAGAATTTTGAAAGGCCATTATCACTAGACTTTAGATTTCAGGAGGGACGTCGTGGCTCAGTGGCTAAGACGCTAAGCTTGTCGATCGAAAGTTTGGCAGTTCAGTGGTTCGAATCCCTAGTGCCACGTAAAGGGTGAGCTCCCATTACTTGTCCCAGCTTCTGCCAACCTAGCAGTTCAAAAGCATGTAAAAAATGCAAGTAGAAAAACTAGGGACCACCTTTCGTGGGAAGGTAACAGCGTTCCGTGCACCTTTGGCATTGAGTCATGCCGGCCACATGACCACGGAGACATCTTCGAACAGCGCTGGCTCTTTGGCTTTGAAACGGAGATGAGCACCGCCCCCTAGAGTCGGGAACGACTAGCACATATGTGCGAAGGGAACCTTTACCTTTAGATTTCAGGGAACAAAGACGTAGAATGTAAGGTATTACATTTAGGAAGGAAAAATATTAGCCACACAAAGAAAGCAGGAGATTCATAACATGGTAGCACTGCATTGGAGAAGAACAGGGATGTGATCATAGAAAACAAACAAACAAACATATTTCAATAGGGAGGCAGCTGCTAGAAGGACTAGGCTAAGGTAGCACCTGGACTGCATCAGAAGAAAGATATGTCAGAAGAAAAATATGACATCCTCATTCTCTTCTGTCCTGCACCAATGAGAATGGAGTATCTGTATGATTTTGTGCACCACATTGCCAGAAGGATATTGATAGATTAAAAGAATAACATAGAATAATACCATTGGAAGGGACCTTGGAGGTCTTCTAGTCCAACCCCCTACTTAAGCAGAAGACCCTATACCACTTCAGAGAAATGGGTCTGGAAAAATGGACAAAAGAAGTCCAGAGAAGAGTGACAAACATGATACAGAGAACTGAGAAGATGTAATCCACTGGTGGTATTCAGTCGGTTCGCACTGGTTCAGGCGAACCGGTAGTGGCCCGCCCACCCGCTCTGGAGCTATGCTGTCCTATTTAGCCACATTTTCCAAGCCACGTGCATGCATGCAAGCGAGACCCAAAAGCAAAGAGCATGCGCGGAAGGCCAGGCACATGTGCAGAAGACGTGGGTGAGAGCGAAGTGAGCGTGAACGTGTGTGTGCTCACATTTTCAGTGCACGGTGAACCGGTGGTAAAATTATGTGGAACCCACCTCTGAAGTAATCCTCAACTTAAAACCGCAATTGGGATCAGAATCTTGATCATTGATTGAAGCGGTTGTTCAGTGAAATACCCATATGACTATTTTGCTTGTGGCTGTGAAGTGACCATGTGGGTGATTAAGAGCTGTGGTGGCAGCACAGTGGTAAGAATGCAGTATTGCAGGCTAACTCTGCCCATGCCAATCAGGTTCAATCCTGTTCAGCTTGCGGTTGTCTCAGCCTTCCATCCTTCCGAAGTTGGTAAAATGAGGAGCCAAATTGTTGGGAGCAATATGCTGACTCTGTAAACTGCTTAGAGAGGGCTGTAAAGCACTGTAAAGCGATATATAAGCCTAAGTGTTATTGCTATTGCAGGCTAACTCTGCCAAGTGCCAGGAGTTCGATCCTGACCGGCTGAAGGTTGACTCAGCCTTCCGTCCTTCCGAGTCTAAGTGCTAAGTGCTATTAAGTAGATGGAGTGAAAGAAATGCCCGCTGAAGGAAGACAGGCAGTTCCCCTTCATGCACGGAGGGAGATTCATTCACAGGGTTGGAGAAATGAAGCAGAGGGCTGCAGAATAAATCTGAGGTTTGTTTCTGCATATCGATGTTAACCACTATATCCCGTGCATGAAACGGAGAGGAAAGCCTTCAGCAGGTGGCAGAAGCTTGCAAATTTTCTTGCCAGTTTCCCCATTGACTTCTCTTCCAGGGAAGGTTGCAAATTGTGATCACATGATCAAGGGAGCACTGGGCAACCGATTGTAAATGCAATAGCAAATAGCACTTAGACTTACATACTGCTTCACAATGCTTTATAGCCCTCTCTAAGCATTTTACAATGTCAGCCTATTGCCCCCAACAATCTGGCTCCTCATTTTACCCACCTCAGAAGGATGAAAAGCTGAATCAACCTTGAGCCTAGTAAGAATCGAACTGCTGGCAATGGGCAGAATTAGCCTGCAATACCGCCTTCTAACCACTACACCACCACAGCTCTCGGTGCAAGCCTGATCATGTCACCATGGGGAGGGGCACAATGATTTACGATGGCCAGAAGTGCTTTGCAGACCATAAAGCATAGTTTACGAGCCACCGTAACTTTGAACAGTCATTAAACAACCAGTTGTAAATTGAGGACTCTCTGTATGTTGAAGTAACTTGGAATCATCAGGCTAAGGAAAAAGAAGACAAAGGGAAAGTACAGTATAATGGAATAATGCAATCTCGATGTTCTTGGGGTTGTGGCAAATTGTCAAGACTTTCTTTTGGTTTGGGGGTTTGAGTTTGATTCCTCCTGCAAGAATTTTTCTACTTTTAATATATCTTATGATATATTTCTTATGAAGGTTTGTGTATTGTGTTTGAATCTTCCTATAGTACTGAGTAGGTACACCACTCAGAACTGTTTGTAATTAGAAGGGCATATAAGCCTAGTTAAATAAAATAAAATACAGCTAGTTCTTGACTTATGATCACAACTGAGCCCAAAATTTCTGTTGCTAAAACAGTTGTTAAGTGAGTGTCACGACTAGTATTTAAACAGAGAGCCAACTCCACTCTCTTCTAGCACTGATGATGTTACCTAGTTGGATAATGGACCACCAGTTGGTGACCGCTGATCTAGTCCAACCCCCCACCCAAGCAGGAGACCCTACACCTTTTCTGACAAATGGCAGCCCAATCTCTTCTTGAAAGCCTCCAACGATGAAGCTCCCACAACTTCCGAAGGCAACTTCTGTTCCATGGGTTGATTGTTCTCATTACAACGCATTGCTTTGTCAGAAAGAGGAGGGAGAAAATAGAACTACCACTTTGGGCTGCAAAGTCACAAATGTCCACTAGATAGCAGCAAAGATTAGCTTTCTGGTATGCTGGAGGGGGAATTCTGAATGTTGAAGTCCTCTCATCTTAAAAGTTGCTGAAGTTGACGTAAAATGTTGCAGTCATGGTTCCACATAATCCTAACAAAACAACAAGTGTCAACATTCTAATCCTCCCATTTAAATTTTAATACAGTAACGCTGAACTAATTGAGCAGAAATGAAAATATTGACAAAAGAAAGAAGGTGAATGTTTAAGAAAAATAAATTGGCCTATTTACCTCCTGCAGATAAGTGTTTTGTGCAAAATCTTTGGATATTGAAATAACTCATCGGGGGTGGATGGTACTGAATAAAATATATTGATATGAATGAACAGGGTTCATATAAGAGTTTGAATCCTTAAACTCAGCAGGTTTTCCATAATGTGCAAACACAGCCCTAAGATACACAATTCACCAGCTTAGATATGAAAAAGACATTTTTAATGTTTATGCATTTTTTTCCCTCCCTAATTCAGCGCTCTAAATCACCGGCCATTATGCATCTGAGATTTAGGATTACAGATTTCAGATGCAAAAGGGTGACCATTGCCAGAACAGAGTCTCAAATGTGATCCATTTAATTTCATGCTCCAGAAATGGCAGGATGGCAAATTAGAGCAGAATTCATTTCAAGTATTTCCCTTGGCAGCTGAACATGATGACATTATGAGCTTCAAAGCATGCCCGAAAACTTCTCTTCTTACATTTGTCCTTATTAGAGCAAAATTGCTTTCTTTTGTGACTACACACAGAAAGGATGTTGTGGCCTGCCAGCAGCCTGTGCGGATCGTGGTTGATCCCGAAGACGAGGAGGCTGGTGTGGAGTTGCGCCAGTAGCCTGCACAGCTGGCACTCGCGTCGGACAGCGAGGAGGCTGAAGAGGATGTGGTGCCAGAAGCAGAGACTCAGCCAGAGCCTTCAGAACCTCCAGAGGCTCCTTCCAGTGGAGAGAGCGAAGTGGAGGAGCCTCTCCTCAATGCTCGAGCACGCAGGGCTGCCAAAAGGCAGGAGTGGCTACTCAGGAGGAGGAGGTCTACTTGAGAGTAGGGCTTGAGGATAATTGGCCACTCCCTTAGCCTATTTAAGTCGCACGCAGCTAGTGCTTTCTTGCTGGAAACAACTCGTATTTTATTATCAGAGTATTTTGGTTTATCATATCTTGTTTTCTGGGCTGGTTGCCGGTCTTGTTTATTCTTGCTTCTTAATAAATTTGATATGGACCGTTGGTGTGTGTCAATATCCTCGGAAATCCAGAGCTGGGGCAGAACAAAGGGACACAGTAGCGCATCGAGGACTTTGTCTAACTAGGGCTCCTGGCTTTGTTGAATCTTCAGCTAGCGACAGCGGTAAGATCACAGAATGTAAGGGGTGGAAAGGGGTTCCCAGAAGTCACCTAGTCTAGCTTCCTCCTTAGTGTAAAAACTCCCCTGCTAAAGTCCCAAAAGTGTTTTTTTTCAAGAGGCAACTGGACTTTCTGGTTTTTCTTTGAAGACGTTTCGCTCCTCACCTAAGAACAGAGATGGGTTTCAGTATGTTCTGACCAATTCTGGAGAACCGGTAGCGGACATTTTGAGTAGTTCGGAGAACCGGTAGTAAAAATTCTGACTGGCCCCACCCCCATCTGTTCTCTGCCTCCCAAGTCCCAGCTGATCAGGATGAAATGGAGATTTTGCAGTAACCTTCCCCTGGCTTGGGGAGGGAATGGAGATTTTGCAGTATCCTTCCCCTGCCACGCCCACCAAGCCACACCCACAGAACCAGTAGTAAAACATTTTGAAACCCACCACTGCCTAAGAAGCTTCTCCAGCTCTGACTGGATGGTGGAGACTGGATGGTTCCCCTTCATCCAGTCAGAACTGAGGAAGCTTCTTGGATGAAAAGTGAAATGTCTTCAAGGAAAAGCAAAGAAAGTCCAGCTGCCTCTTGAAAAGCACTTTTGGGACAACCATGACCTGGATGACTGAGAATCTCCAAAGACATTTCCCTATTAGAGATACATGGCTAGTGGGGAACACAAGTCAATCCTATTACAGGGAGAGTTGAGTTTGTCCCTTTTTCCTGGCTGTGCTTTCAGATCCTAAGTGATACCTCTTAGTTCTCATCTGAGTTAGAGAAGGACATCTTTCTTTATATCAAATCCAAATGGGAACAGGGTCCCCTTCTTTTAATCTACAAGGCTCCCAGGGACTTCCTAGGATCATGGAGCTGAACATGATTTTTTAGGTAGTCATGTCCACATCATATTTTATTCAGAAATTCTATTTTGTTTACTTTTTGTTCTAACAGATTAACAGAGTTGGAAGGGACCTTGTAGGTCATCTAGTCCAACCCCCCACCCAAGCAGGAGACCCTACACCATTTCTGACAAATGGCAGTCCAATCTCTTCTTGAAAGCCTCCAGTGATGAAGCTCCCACAACTTCCGAAGGCAACTTCTGTTCCATGGGTTGATTGTTCTCACTGTCAGAAAAGTCCTCCTTATTTCCAGGTTGAATCTCTCCTTGTTCAGTTTCCATCCATTATTCCTTGTCTGGCCTTCAGGTGCCTTGGAAAATAGCTTGACCCCCTCCTCTCTGTGGCAGCCCCTCAAGTATTGGAACATGTCTCCCCTGGTCCTTCTCTTCACTAGACTAGCCATACCCAGTTCCTGTAACCGTTCTTCATATGTTTTAGTCTCCAGTTCCCTAATCATCACTTTTTCTAGAGTCTTGACATCTTTTATATACTTATTTGCAAAGAGAGAGATACAAAAAAGCTCATTATATAAAAAAATATTTTTAAAGTTTTCTTAAAAAATAAGAAAGAAACTGTAGACCAAAGAATGGAAAAAGAATTGATATCCTATTTATTTCTTCAGAACGTTATAAGAATGCCCAGAAAACCTACATCCAGGATAAACTGAAACAGGGAGGATATTTTTTTTTTCAAAAAACTGGTTGTCTCTAGAGATGCTGTATTAAGTTTAATCTATTTAACTCTGTTGCGCTGAAGTCTTTTTATTATCCTTCATCAAATTAGACAGAGTGTGCGTTCTTGATTTTATCATCAGCCTCTTTGGGTCAAAATTTCTCCTTAGAATCTTCCTTCCTTCAGAAACACCCTGAGCTTCTATCTTTTGATTATAGTACCATCTTATGGCCTAAAACAGCATTATTTTTATTTAGGAATTTTCCTTTTTCTCTTCTTGACCAAGTTACCAGCTGCCATTTTCTTATGAAATTAGGCATTCTAAAAGTTATTTTTTTTTTCCTCAACAACAAACATTTTGTCTTTTAAAATTTAAAATGAAATGGACTTCATATCTCCTCCTTTATTCTAATAAATTTGATTTAATTTCCTATAAGTTTGTAACAGTAACTGAAACAGAGTTGGAAGGGACCTTGGAGGCAGGGGTGAAATCCAGCAGGCTCTGACAAGTTCTGGAGAACCAGTAGCGGAAATTTTGAGCAGTTCGGAGAACTGGCAAATACCACCTCTGGCTGGCCCTAGAGTGGGGTGGGAATGGAGATTTTGCAATATCCTTCCCCTAGGAGTGGGCAGGGAATGGGGATTTTGCAGTATCTTTCCCCTGGAGTAGGGTGGGAATGGAGATTTTGCAATATCCTTCCCTTGCCCTGCCCACCAAGCCACACCACGCCCACCAAGCCACACCCACAGAACCGGTAGTTAAAAAATTTGGATTTCACCACTGCTTGGAGGTCATCTAGTCCTCCAACCCCCTGCTCACGCAGAAGACCTATACTAGGGATTCGAACCGCCGAACTACCAAATCTTTCTGATCCGCAAGCTTAGCGTCTTAGTCACTGAGCCACCTAGTCTTTCCAGAGTTTGGTTTCTCTCTCAGATAAGGAAAAGAAAGGCTGGGCCACCTTGACACAGAAATCTGTGCTATGGAGTGAAAAGGCCCAGTTATTAATATTGTACAGGTAGTCTTGACTTATGACCATAATTGAGCCCAAAATTTCTGTTGCTAAGTGAGATACTTGTTAAATGAGTTTTGCCCCATTTTCTGACCTTTCTCACCACAGTTGTTAAGTGAATCTGGCTTTCCTATTGACTTTACTGGTCAGATCACATGACCCCGGGACACTGCAACCGTCATAAATATGAGTCAGTTGCCAAACATCTGGATTTTGATCACCTGACCATGGGGGTACTGCAATGGTCATAAGTGTGAAAAATGGTCAAAAATATTTTTTTTCCAGTGCCGTTGTAACTTCAAACAGTCAGTAAATGAACTGTTGTAAGTCAAGG
Source organism: Pituophis catenifer annectens (assembly GCF_029215685.1). Taxonomy (NCBI): domain Eukaryota; kingdom Metazoa; phylum Chordata; class Lepidosauria; order Squamata; family Colubridae; genus Pituophis; species Pituophis catenifer. The sequence goes on along the minus strand of NW_027256881.1, from coordinate 10,053,522 downwards.
ATGACTTGTTGCAGGCAATACCGTGTTTCCCCAAAAATAAGCCCTCCCCGAAAATATTTAAACACATACGCAGCCAATCCCTGCCATTTCCTCTGGTTAGGGTTAGGGAGAAAGAGCTGGAAATCAGGTAAGATGGCAAGAGGAGCCCCGTCTTGTTCCATGTGCCCCAAAATAATGACTTCCCCGAAAATAAGTCCAAGCGCATATTTCAGGGTTCAAAAAAATATAAGACAGGGTCTTATTTTCAAGGAAACACGGTATATGACCCATAGCATTCCATTGATGGCCATTAGGGTACCACATTGTTAGAATAGCAATTTGGGGGTGGGGGGGCTACATTTAATGGCACTCAAAAGCATTACAATCAGGACATATTTGTGCATTGATTTTCTGCTGCCCTTCTGCTGCCCAGAGTCACCTTGGCAAAGGAGATGGGAGACATAAAAAAATTTAATGAATAAATAAATAAACCCTCCAATATTTCCCCTTTCGCTTTTTCCCAGTCCAGAGAAACATCAGCCCAACTCACTTAGCAAAACTCAGTTGAGAAATATTGTGCCAGCTGTCAGATGTATACTATCCCCAAACCGTATTACTTTTGCTTTAGTGCCGGATTAAAAGAAACATAGATTTTTGAAAGGTTCATGATGGAAAAACAATGAGATTCTGCTTGTGCAAAACATGAACGGAATAGTTATAGACCGTATACTATTCTGGAGAAATGGTTGCAAACTGCAACAGAGGGAGTCCGAAGTCAACACTTCTTTTCTTTTTCCCAGCCCTTCCTCACTCGTCTTCCAGAGGTGGTATTCAGTCAGTTCGGACCAGTTCGCCCGAACTGGTAGCAGAAATCACGGACAGGGGTGGGCCCGCCCACCCCGCCCACCCCGCCCACCTGACCCCTGTCCCCCACCCTGGCTCTATGCCATCCTTTTTAGGCACATTTTTGGGGCCGGGCGCATGCACAGAAGGTGCGCATGCCAGCAAATAGCATGCGCAGAAGAGCATGTGTGGACATGTGCACGCTTACATTTGCGAACCGGTAGGGAAAGTAAGTGACTACCACCCCTGTCCTCTTCCTTTTTCCTCCCACTGCCTTCCTATTTACTTTTGTATTTTGTATCTTATAACATAATAAAATGTTAAAACAAAAACAAAAACCGGCTTGTACCAAGATCTTCAAGGCCGTTTGCCCTGAGAATGGAATGATATCAGTTTCACACCTGAGAGTTTCTCAAAACATCATACCGGCATCACATTGGCTGGCTGGAGGACTCATCATGGGGAAAGGGATTGAAAATAATAGCTTTTTTTTTTTCCCCCACGGGAACACCAGATTCCGCCTGACTTTGCTGCAACCAGTTTCTTTCAGTAAACATTCCTTTGCTTCAACAAAATGGAGTCACGAGTCGTACTTTCCTGAGAGAGCAAAGGGAGCATAATGGCTGCTGCAAAAAAGGTCATAAAATCAGGTTTTGTGTTTCGACTGTTGCAACATATGACTGTAATGGGAGGTTCCATTATGGTCATATATTGAGGACTACCTGTATTTGACAACTGCAGGGAGGTTATTATAATGCACAAACACAGAAGACTGCAGAAACACCAGTAATGAATGAATGGATCACGAAAGTTGCTAAGTTGAGTAGAGCCTTGGGGGCGCAGCAGATTAAAGCGCTGTTAAGTAGCACCAGCTGCCTGCAATTACTGCAAGTTTGAATCTCATCAGGCTCAAGGTTGACTCAGCCTTCCATCCTTCTGAGCTAGGTAAAATGTGGAGGCAATAAGCTGACTTTGTATAAAAAAGAACACCGCTTAGGAGGGGCCGAAAGCCCTACTAAGCAGGTATATACAAAAGTATGAAGGCTATTGCTTAACGCATTGTAAGCCGCCCTGAGTCTCCGGAGAAGGGCGGCATATAAATCGAACCAATAAATAAATAAATAAATAAAGTTTGCAGAAATGGCTAATAAATTGGTTTATTTGACAAGGAGGAGCTACAATGACTTTTCTAAAAGATTGGAAACCTTTTATGGACTTTGTGCTGAAAATAGAATAAAATTGAACTGGTGATTTCAGGATTTATTGATGAAAAAAGTTTTTCTATGGCAACGTTTCTCAACCTTGGCCACTGTACTGTGTGGACTTCCAATTCCCAGAATTCCTGCTGGCTGGAGAAATCTGGGAGTTGAAGTCCACACAATTTAAAGTTGCCATGGTTGACAAACACTCATCTATGGGAAGAAGAGAAGCCTGATATTCTATATAGGAGAGCGGAAACGGTTATTCCTCTATTTGCTGGAAAGACGTTCTGAAATAGCTTCTTCAGATTTCTTTCTTTTTCAGATCCCTAAAAGTGATACTGCCATTCAATTGGGAGAAGGAGGAGACTTGGATTTGATCTACCAACATTGCCTGTGTCAACAGATATTTTACAATCTATATCCTGGTGCCAAAGTGCCCTGAGATCCCCTTAATGTGGAGGAATGTTTATGACAGCCATGTGGGCTGTTTCACTTTAAAGGATAACGATGTGAATACATGTTTATTCAGGTTCTCAGGGCAGCTAGTAAAGAAAACATCTTCACACTTGTGTATTGGCTAAAATCTGCATTCTGGGGGTCGCCAGCCGACATTGCCTGGCTGACGGCACCCTGAGGAGTCCCTCTCTGTGGGAGCGAACTGGCCAGTGGGAGGCTATCGGTGGCAGAAGGCAGTCCCATAAGTACCCAGGCCCTATGCTCGTTATGCTGATGGACTTTTATTTAATTGTATTAAATGAAGATGAAGTGATGTACCGTGAACAAAAAACATTTGTTTGGAGACCAGCGCTGCCAGAAAAAAAAAATCTCACTGCCAAGGTGTTAAGCTACGTGAAATGAGGATCAATGGCTGCGTACGGCTGGCCTTTGGCGTGCCAGATTTCTATTCCTCCAAGCGGAGCAAGATGCTGGAGGAAAGAGAACACCTGACTTGACATCAATTCTGCTGCAAAAACGTCATCCAGAAAAACCAGACATCAGCAGCGATCAATAAACTGACACAGGCTGGAACACCACAATAAACCAAAGGAACACAAAACAGAACGAATATCCTGCTGGAAACTGGTAAGCTCCTCTTCCCCCAATTCGTTGAAAGGCTTCCCATTGTGAGATATAAAAACCCCAATTGTATACTCACAATTCAAAAACAAGTCTGGTTCACAAAATCAAAGGTTTATTGGAGATATCATGAAGAAAAATAAAAAAGCGGTTGCGAGCGCAACCTCTTAAGGCCCTTCCCAATTGGATTGAGTTCAAAGAGCGCAAAATGCAGTTTTGCTACACGTTTTATACTCCTACACAATGTACGCCACACCTCCCAACTCCCCCTTTATTCTCCTAAGTCAGGGGTCTGCAACCTTAAACACTCAAAGAGCCATTTGGACCTGTTTCCCCACAGAAAAGAAAACACCGGGAGACACAAAACTTGGGTGGGCGTGGCCAACTCAACGTCATTCACTTCCACCAGTCACATGACACCCCCCCCCAGCCACGCCTACCCAGCAGGTCATTAGGGCAGAGAACCGGTTGTTAAAAAACACTGGGAACCACAAAACCCTTTTGACATCTCCCTCCCTCCCTCCCCCCTCTTTTCCTCTCTCTCCCCCTCTCTCTCTGTATCTCTCTCTCTCTCTCTCCCCCATCTCTTTTTATTTGCCCCGGCCACTTCTCCATCGCCTACCGTCGCCCTTATCTTCTCAGGCCAGGTGAGGAGTGACTGGGAGGGGAGGGTGAGGAGGGGGGGGCAGCCAGTGGTGAGATCACCTGACAGGGAGCCACAGCAGAGGGCCCAAAGAGCCGCACGTGGCTCTGGAGCTGCAGGTTGCTGACACCAGTCTTACATCATTCTCCAAGTTGTTTTACACTTTCAAGGGTCATTTTGACATTTCCTGCCTAACAACAACTATCTTATCATGTTTACTTTTAATTTTCATCTTGAGCGGATGCTCCTTTCTTACTGATAGCAGTCTTGCCCAAGGCGTAGGTTACTGTCTCCAAGGGAGCTTTTAGCAAGTCATAACACATTGTCTCTACCGATTACAATTTGTGGTCAGTTTGCAACAGTAAGAACATCATAGCCTTTTAATACATTTAACACTTTTATAAAAGAGTAACTTATTACTCATTTCCTTCACCATCAATTAGGAAACCCAGTTTAAACTTTTGGAAGAAATGTCCTTCTGGGTTCAGTTCCAAGTGGGGGAAAAGACACTGGATTCATGGAAGTTGCTTGGAAAGAAGGTTTATTGATGAACAGGATCACATGGCTTGAGATCCTGGGCAGAAAAAGGGAAGAGATGCTGAGAGTCCCTGGGTTTTATAACCTCTCTGGCTTTGAACTTCCTGGAGCACAGGAAGAGTATCCTGATTGGTTGCCGTCAGAGGTCATGGATAGCTTTTTAGGTTGTCTGTGTGTTACATTTGGTTGAACCTTGCTGGGTGATACAATGAAGGGCAATTAAATGGCTCTGCCTGAAGGAGGTAGATCTGTGTTATGTAGAATGGATTGGCCCAGGCCTTAATGGCCCATTAACAAAAAGGGGGGGGTGAGTTTCTGCCTCCATTTTAGGGGAAAATATTCTGCCCTTTTAATATTTCCTAAAATATCTCATTTTCCTTAGTTAGTGGGTACTAACTTCCTACAAAACTTTCAAACTTTAAAGAAAGTAGTTACCAGCCATGGATCACTGAAGTGGCTCTTTAGAACAACAGAGAGAGAAAGAGAAAGAGGAAAAAAAAGAGAAAAGAGAGAGAGAGAGAGAGACAGAAAATGGTTTTGCTAAAGTAAGGTGACCAGACGTCCCGCTTTTGGCGGGACAGTCCCGCTTTTGAGCAATTTGTCCCGCGTCCCGCGGCGTTTTAAAAAAGTCCCGATTTTTCATTCTGCTTCCTGAATCCCCGCTGATGGCTAGAGGGGAAAAAAACTCTTTAAACTCTTGCCGTGGGGCTTCAAAGGGCCGACCTACAGCTGATCAGTGTTAAAAAAAAAAATGAATAGACCCATGCCTGCAAAAATAGAAAAACAGCCCCTGTTAACAGCTTCCGCTAGGTTAATTAGCTGCGAAAAGCTGCAAAAAGTTCCTGGAGCAGATTTCCCCCCCCCCCAGCTATACTGAAAACAAAGGCGAAAGCGAAACTAAACCTGCAACGTGACAAAATGAGGCAGAGACAGATTTCTTTCTTTTTCTTTTTCCTCACCAAAAAAGGTAGGTACAAAACTGCAAACAATGGGAAATTTTGGATTTTAAAACACAAAAGAAAAAAAGCTCTATTTAACTAGGGAATTGTAATAATTGAGATACTATTAATAATTGTATATTGTGTTGAAAGCAGAAATGGTTAAGTTGTGGTTTGGAGGAATATATGGGGGAAATTATTTGGTTTATTATTATTGGTAAATATAATTAATTGATTTGTAAGAAATTGGATTGCATGGAAATAATTGGAATATTCATGTTCATATTGATTAATATACAAAAAAATATAGTTATATAACTAATTGATTTATATTAAAATGTTGAATTTGTATTAAACAACTGTATTACATAATTACATAATTAACCAATGTGAGGATGGATATAAAAATAGATGACAATGGGAAGGGGTATAATATAGAATAGAAGGGAAAAATTGAATTTGATTAAGATTAGAGATGAGGATGAAGGGTAATATTGTTTTTTTAAAAAAATAGATGAGGAATAAATATGGCAAAAAGGAAATATAGAAATTGTAAATTTAATTGAAATGACTAAACGCTGTTTAAATTTGTGAACCAGCCAAATATTCTGTTCAAAGAAAATACATTGCATGTTTGTATGTGTGTTTCTAATTATTGCTATTTATTCATATTTGTTCTCTTTTATTCTTTAAAGTTTAACAATTCATTCTTAATCTTAATATCTTTATATTTGCTTGGGGTTGGCTTTCTTCCCTTTCATCTTTTTTATTGTACAGCAATCTTTCTCCTCAAACCTACCACCTCTCTTTTCTTTCCTTCTTACTTTCTCTTCCCCCCCTCTTCTTCTCCTCCCTACTTCCTCTTCCTTTCTCCTTCTCCTCCTCTCTTCCTCCCTCTCTTAACCGTCACTCCTACTCTAATTTCCCTTCCCTTCCTTCATCCCTCTCAATTACTGTATCCTTTTATGCATATGGACTACTCAGAGGGCTGAAAAAGTTATTTTTGACTGGTCCTCGCACTTTTGACCAGTCCTCGAACTTACGACTGTCCTCACATTTTACGTTTTTGCCCTATCTTGTCACCATGGTGAAGAGAAGCAGTTGTGAAATGAGTGACATGGTTGTTAAGAATACTGCACGGGCATAAATGTGAGGATGGTCATAAGTGTGAGGACCAGTCAAAAGTGTGAGGACCTGTCAGAAATGACTTTTCAGCCCTCTGAGTAGTCCCTATACACATAGCCATGGCCACCCGGTCACATGACCAGCTAGCCACGCCCACCCAGTCACATGGCCTCCAAGCCACGCCCACACAACAAGTCACGCCCACAATGGTGTCCTTCTTACCAATGTTAAAATCTGTTCACCTTACCCTATACGCATAGCCATGGCCACCCGGTCACATGACCAGCTAGCCACGCCCACCCAGTCACATGACCAGCTAGCCACGCCCACCCGGTCACATGACCAGCTAGCCATGCCCACAAAATAAGCCACGCCCACAATGTCCCTCTTTACCAATGTTAAAATCTGGTCACCTTATGCTAAAGCATTGAGGGTTATAAAAAATCCCATATCTGCTTCTTAATATTCAGTTTCTTATTTAGCCATGAAACTCCCTGGGTAGCCTCAAGTCTATTATTCTTTCTTTTAGCCTACCTTACAGGGTTCTTGGGGAGTTTAGTTGAACCTGTCTGAATTTCTTGAAAGTATTGAATAAAAATAATTTCACAATTATGGCTTTGGCTTTTTTTTTTAAATAAAAAATAAAAATTAGAGAGTTCCTACTAAGTTAGTTCAATATTTTATAGATGACTTGGCTGATCTCAAAAAGAATCAGAGCTGGTTTGGATGGGACACCACCAGGAGAGTCCAGTGTTGTAGGATAAAATGAGAAGTGATAAACAAGTAAGCCACTCCATGCTAGAAAGCCCTGGAGAAATATTTCCAGATGGAATTCAGGAAGCTGTATGGCTACATTAGCTGGAACTGAAATAACTTTGAAGGAAGTTTTATTTCCCAGAAAAAGGCAGCATCAGTTGAAATATTGTATTTGTGTATATTTTTATTTTAATTAACTTCTATTTTTATATTTTAAATGCTTGTTTCTACAGATGTATTTTTCTTATTTAATTATTGTACTGTAGAAAGTTAGCACCCACCCCTCTCCTGGAAGAATGAAATATTTTGGGAAATATTAAAAAAGGCAGAATATTATATTTCCCTGAAGGAGAAACATGCTCTTGGAGGTAGAAAGCAGCCCCCACCTTCCTTAATAGCTCAAAGAAGATATAAACCCCCCCCAAACACACACACACTCAACTCCATGTGGTCAGCTGCCCAGAACCACCCATGTGCTTCTGCTTCATTATTAAACTACCTTTCCAATCAGCCTCCATGTTTCCAGTGTCTTTCTCCTAGCTTGGAACTGAACCAGATGGATTTTTCTTCCCACAGAACACTGCCTATAAGATTGGCGGCGATAAGCATTTGATTAAATAAATAAAAGGTTAATAATTAAATTTACGCTTTAAAATCCATGCTTCGTGTGCACAAATACAAATGAAAATGGTCCTGGCAGATGAATAATGAAACGATTTGTCTGCCCACTTTTTAAATCTCCCTGGCTGATGGGTTAGATCCGTGATGACGAACCTATGGCACACGTGCCAGAGGTTGCAGGCAGAGCCCTCTCTGTGGGCATGCGCACCATTGCCAGCTGCTCTTCTGGTTTCCAACTGGTCTTCGCAGGAGCGCCGGAAAACGGCCTGAAAATAGCCCGAAAAACGGCCTGAAAAACAGCCCAAAAAATGGCCTGAAAACGGCCTGGAAAATGGCCAAAAACAGGCATGTGCATGCCGGCCAGCTGGTTTTTGGGTTTTCTGTGCTCCGGTGCGCGTGAAAACCAGCTGGCCCTGGAAACCTGAAGACCAGCGGGCTGGTGTGCACATGCACACTGGCCAGCTGATCTTCGGGTTTCCGGCACACGTGCATGCACGCGTATTCCAGTTTGGGCACTCAGCGCCGAAAAGGTTCGCCATCATTGGGTTAGATGATCAAAATTCGGATGCTTGCTAACTAGTTCATATTTATGATGGTTGCAGCATCCCGGGGTCATGTGATCCAGGGGTGAGTCTACTTACCTTTACTACCGGTTGGCAACGGGGCCGCGTGCGTGCTCTCTCTTCTGCGCAAGCGCAGAAGCATTTTGATGACGTCGGGGTCAGTGGGCGGAGCCTCCTGCTAATTTTACTACCGGTTCTATAGAACCGGTGCGAACCGGGGGCAACCCACCACCGATGTGATCCCCTTTTGCGACCTTCTGACAAGCAAAGCCAATGGGTTCACTTAACAGATTCACTTAACAGCAGAGGTGGGATTCACATACTGTAGAAACCGGTTCACCCAGCACCGGAAATGTGAGAGCACGTGCACGCATGATAGCTTCGCCCACATGCGTGCCGTCTGTGCATGTGTGCACCGTCAAACAACATGGCAATTCACTTGCATGCACCGTCGACACATGCATGCGGTATCAAAAACACAGTGATATAGGATGGGATTGCCCCCAGGTGGATGGGCGGGCGGGCCCACCCCACCCGTAGCTCGCTACTACTGGTTTGTCCGAACCGCTTCGAACTGGCTGAATACCACGTCTGCTTAACAGCCGTGTTATTAATTTAACAACTGCAGTGATGAAGAGAATGTTAGAGGAGAATCTACCAGGTCAGGGTCCATCCCCAGAAGTAGAGATTGACTTCTTCTCCAAAGCACCAGAGGGCAGAACAAGAAGCTTGTGAAAGAGAGATCCAACCTACAAGGAAGGAGGAATTTTCTGTCAGTGAGTGCAATTAATCAGTGAAATAGCTTGCCTACAGGAGTTGTGGATGCTCCATCATTGGAGGTTTTCAAATTTAGGCTGGACAGTCATTTGACCAGGATGGTCTCCTGCCTTGAACAGGCCGTTGGACTGGAAGACCTCTGATGTCCCTCTCAGCCCTATAATTCTATGTTCTGTTTTCTAAACAAGGCATTTTGGAATTTCCGCTGCAGCATAATTAATTTCTGGTGTCACGTTTTAATGATGATGATGAAGAAGATGATGGTGATGATGGTGATGATGATGACGACAGTGATGAAGATGATTATGTCTATGGGTCACTCTTCTATTGAGAAGCCTGCTGAATCTTTCTGATTATGGTTTACTGTACTTGTCATTATTGTTTATTAAAGTCCAGACCTAAATTTTGAACTCTTAAGGCACAATGTGACTGCAGTTGTTTGACCTAAATTATATTGCTGGGGAGGAAAAAAAGGAAGAACTTCAAGAAAAACAGGAACATCTAATGCTCTATCAACTAGGTGATTGAACTGGGATGCAGGTATATAATGTAATGCTTATAAACGCATAACAAATTCTCAGGGGGATTCAGACATGTATGAGACAATCTGTTTGACAATCTGCCCATCCAACTATGCTTTTAACGTTATCATCCTCTAGGGATATTGTGCGAGGGAGGTTGGTGGAAAATATTACTTCTCCCTGGAAGAACACTGAATATTTCCCTGTCTCTTCAAAGGCTAATTGGTGGAATCGTTTTCTAAACAGATGAGGAAGGTAAACTTTGCAAAGTATGTTTTTTCTTTCAGCTGCACTCAAGGTGGGAAGATGTCAATGGAATTACGTCTGATGGAACTACAAGAAACTGCCAAAGAAGCCAACAACAAACGGCCCAAAGAACCTCTAAGGCCACCCCACCAACACTGACAGGGTAAAACACTAGAATATAAACTGAGAGCAAACCCCATTCCAGAATAGAATGGAATGGAATGGAATGGAATGGAAGGGAAGGGAAGGGAAGGGAAGAGGAGAGGAGAGGAGAGGAGAGGAGAGGAGAGGAGAAGAGAAGAGAAGAGAAGAGAAGAGAAGAGAAGAGAAGAGAAGAGAAGAGAAGAGAAGAGAAGAGAAGAGAAGAGAAGAGAAGAGACGGAGACGGAGACGGAGACGGAGGTAGAGACGAGGGGAGGAGAGGAGAGGAGAGGAGAGGAGAGGAGAGGAGGAGGGGAGTGGAGGGGAAGGGAAGGGAAGGGGAGGGGAGGGGAGGGGAGAGGAGAGGAGAGGAGAGGAGAGGAGAGGAGAGGAGAGGAGGAGACGGAGGTAGACAGACACGAGGGGAGGAGAGGAGAGGATAGGAGAGGACAGGAGAGGACAGGAGAGGAGAGATGAGACCTTGTAGATCTTCTAGTCCAGTTTTCTGCTCAAGGAGGAAATCCTATACCAGTGATGGCTAACCTTTTCCGGACCGAGTGCCCAAAGCATGCGCGTGCGTGCACAACTGTGCACACACCCAAACCTCCAAAATGCAATGCGCATGAGCCCCCCACGCACGTGCCCTCCCACACACCCCTGCCCCCAACACATGCGCGGCAGAGACCCGAAGACCAGCTGGCAGGCGGGAGGCGGGAGGCACTGGCACATGCATGGCAGAGCTGAACTGGGGCGACGGCTCACGTGCCCACAGAGAGGGCACTGCGTGCCACCTGTGGCACGCGTGCCATAGGTTCACCATCATGGCCTTATACCATTTCAGACAAGTGGCTGTCTAGTCTCTTCTTAAAAACCTCCAGCGATGAAGCACCTACAGCTTTGGCTTAATTTAGCCTTCATTGGTTAATTTGTTCCCACTGTGTGGGCTTCAATTCCCAGAATTCCCCAGCCAGCAAATTCCCAGATTTCTCTAGCTGGCAAGCCAGGAAGAATTCTGGGAGTTGAAGTCTATACATCTGTAAAGTCTTAGAAACTCTGGTGTAAGGCAACAAAAGTTGGCTTAATATACAAAGGAATGTTTTTGTTTATGTGTGGGGTGTACAAATCTGTTATTTTTTCTAGTTGATTGTCTTCCCTCTCTTGAGGTGTTATATCTGTATATCATAATATACCAGATCTCATATCTGACTCTTTTCTTGTGAACTTTGAAATGCAAGGCTAGAAAGGAAATTGGATCTGAGAAGAGAAGGAAAAAAGAGGCCGGAGAGGAAAACACAGAAGCAATTACAAACAAGGCTCAGAGGTGCCCGTACACTTATCGGGAGGGCCATTTGCTTGCTCATTAAGCTACATAATGGGGCATGTATTCTGTTTTGCTTTCAGATATGTATAACCAGAAGCCTCTGGCTGTAATTTATAAACAAGCAGGGGGAAGGCCTACCATTTCTCTAAAGTGAAAATTTAAAACCTTATAAATCAAATCCCCAATGGCAATTAAGATTCAGCAACCATACTTACCCTGAAAATTGGTTTTCTTGTTCTTTGCTGCCCCCAGTAGGTCAAAAATAATATTGCAAAGAAAGGTGATTTGTACTAGGAAAACCTTCCTCATCCTTGTTGGATGGTGTCTGCAGGATTTCCTAATTTTTTTTTTTTTAAACTGTATTTGTAGAACAATTTTATTTGGAACAGCTTATACAGGCCGATCTTAGAAAAACTGCTGATTGTGATCGATGCAGTATTGCAGGCTAACTCTGCCCACAGCCAGGAGTTCGATCCTGACTAGCTGAAACTTGACTCAGCCTTCAATCCTTCCAAGGTCAGTAAAATGAGGACCCAGATTGTTGGGGGGAGGGGAACGCAATATGCTGACATTATAAACTGCTCAGAGAGTGCTATAAAGCCCGATGGAGTGGTATATAAATCTAAGTGCTATTGCTATCAAAAAGGGACAATCCTCTAAATACTTGGAAGGATGACATGGTCTGAAGGTCCATAATGTTGGACTGACCTTTATGACTGTGATAGCTGTGATCATTAAGCGAATCTGGCTTTCCCTTATTGATGTTGCTGGTCAGAGGCCATTTGGGAAGGTTGCAAATGGGGATCATGTCACCCCGAGACACTACAACCATCATAAATGCATGCCAGTTGCCAAGCACCTGAATCACAATCATGTGAACATGGGGAATACCAGGATCAGACTGTCATGCCCCTGTCGGAGCCTGAATCTGTGGGGGAAGACGAGCTGGAACCTGAACCAACAGAGATTTAGTGGGAGGCTTCATTGGCTTCAAAGGAAAATGGGGAAGGGCAGGGCCAGTCAGGCCAGAGCCTTTCAGGATTAGAACAGCTTGTAGACAGGGAGGAAAAGGGGCAGAATGAACATGAGAGTCAGAGCTCAGGCGAGGAGCAAGGACCACCCCCTCTTGATCCGAGAGCACAGAGAGTGGAGAGAAGGCGAGAACAGCGCAGACTGAGCAGGCTACTCGGGACAAGAGTGCCCTGCCCATCTTCACAAGGCAAACCTGGGGAATGAGACTTAAGGAGACACTGTGGGGAGGGACATTTGTTAGGAACAAATGCTGAGTTCCTGAAGTGTTAAGTGCCAACGTTTGAACTTTCCAAGAGTCCTTGCATTCTTTCTGGCTTTCTGGACTAATTAACTGGATCCTTTGCTTCGTCTTCTTCTTTTTTAAAAACAAAACAAAACCTGGATCCTTTGGTTCTTGAACTATTTGATTTGCCTGGCTGAACTTATTGCTGTGCAACCTTGGTCACTCAGCTATGGGCTGGACTATTTGCAGCCAGAGGCTGCTTGAGGTGTGTGGGGGCGTTTGTTATCACTTTGCTCTGGAACTTGCGAGAAATGTGGGAGTGTTTGGGGGAATTTGGAGCAATAAAGGGGTGTAAAGGGGTTTGAACTGCCAGCTGCCTATGTTATCTCTGTGCCGTGCCCCGGATCATCACACAGTCGTAACTTGCTTTCTTCAGTTCCATCATAACATTGAATGGTTGTTAAACAAGTGGTCAAACGTTGAGGACAACCTGTATACTCTGTTAAATAGTATACCAACATTTGCCATTAGGTGGCAGCACTTCGCCAACATAGTCTGATCTGCAAAAGCTAAGCAGGGTTGGCGTTAAAGATGTCCCCAGTTTAGAACCCTTGCGTTGCCACATGAGATCGAAGTCCAGCCTCCCCCACTCTTGAATTCCATCAGCCTTTACCTAAGTGGTAAATTAGTTGACCGCTTAGTTGACTAGGTTCTTGTGGATAGGTTTCAATAAGTTGTTTATGCTGCAACCAACACAAATGGTCCTGATTCTTTGTGTCCTGGCTAGTACGTGAATGGGAGACCACCGGGAAATCCTTAAGCCATAGCACCAAATAGGACATTGGAGTGGGGGTAAGTTGGTGGGGAATGGAAGAAAGCAATTGGAAAACCATTCTCATCTTCTTGTCCTCAATAAATAAATAAGCAGGTAGTTATTTATTGAGGACAGGATCAGGAATCAAAATCAATTTGAATTTACCTGTGTGTGTTTCTTTCCCATCCTTTTCAGCTGAGAAGGAATAAGAAGCTGTTAGTATTGAAAGGAACAATGAGGATGAATTTATTCATTGGTTTATGGATTTGGAGGGGGGGTGCAGTGCCTCAGCGGTTAAAGATGTTTAGCTTGTCAACTGGAAAACTGTTCTGACCTAGCTCCCTTAAAAAGCAGGAAGCAGAGTCTTGGTCCCGGCAAAACCCCTTTTATTTACAGGACTGTGAATTACTTTCATTCACAGTCAGCAAGGCTTGTCCAAACAGTTTTTCAAAGGAATATTTATCAACACACCTTACCTCGCTTGGCAAGCTGCCACGTAACTGGTTTCCAAATGCAGAGTAAGGCAAAACTTGGCACAGAGTCTCTTAGAGTCACAAACAGAACTTTTCATTCTTGAAACGACCGAACGAATGAATTGTTTCCTGCAAAAGCCCACTCCCCATTCGCTTCTCTTTTGTTTCCTCTGGGAGGGGCCAATTATCTCCAAGGTGTGGCTTTATTCCCAAGTCAACTCTGCTTTCTGAGTTGTTCTTGTCTTTTGGCAGCTCTGCACATGCGCACGCTGGGAACGGGCTCCAGCTGTTCCTCTGCCTCACTGCTGTCTAGCTCCCTCTCTGCCTCTGATGCAGATCCTTTGTCCGAGCTTTCCCCAGCCCCCAGGACTGGCCCATGTTCCTCCCCAACTCCTCACTGTCCGACTCTGCTGCCAGCTACGTTGGCCGCTGGCGGGCCACAACAAAAACTGACAGTCCAGGTTCAAGACCTGAGTGCTGAGCTCCTGTTACTTGCTCCAGCTCCTGCCAACCTAGCAGTTCAAAAACATGAAAATGTGAGTAGATAAATAGGTACCACTTCAGTAGGAAGATAACAGCATTCTGTGCACCTTGGTGTATAGTCATGCTGGCCACATGACCATGGAAATGAGCTCAGACAACGCTGGCTCCCTCGGCTAAGAAACGGAGATGGGCACCAACCCCTAGAGTTGGACACGACTGAAATTTATCATTACCTTTACTGCTTTGGAGAATTTATACAACTTCAAGACGTGACCCTGAGCAGCTGACAATCTTTTGCATTGAAGAAAACTTCCAAGAAGAGCAAATTTCATCACTGCATTGCAATTAACAAGAGGTTGCTGCAAACTAGTGCCATAACTTCAGAAGGAAGGGAAATCATATACCGTCTGTATTATCATCTTAGATAGGGTTATTTCTTTGTGCATTCAGAATCAGAAAAACCAGATTATAACATGATTTGTGGTTTAGCATATTTCACGGAACCCAACAATTGTAGTTTAGTAAACATACTATAACAGAAGAGAATTATAACAGAATAACAGAGTTTGGAAGGGACCTTGGAGGTCTTCTAGTCCAACCCCGTATTCACGCAGGAAACCCTATATCATTTCAGACAAATGGTTGTTCAATCTCTTCTTAAAAACCTCCAGTGATGGAACAACCCACAATTTCTGGAGGCAAGCCATTCCATTGATTAATTAATTATTCTAATTGTCTGGAAACTTTTTTTTAAAGTTCTAGTTTGGATCTCTCCTTGAAAAGTTTCCATGTATTACTTCTTGTGCTTTGGAGAATAGATTGACCCCCCTGTTCTTTGTTGCCATCCCTTAGATTTGCTCTGTTTTAATTTTATTTGTGATTCCATATGCAAATAAGTATGTTTAACTGCTTCCATTGCCAAAACAGTGCAATAAAATTAAATAAAGTAAAATAAATTTGGGAGTGAGGGTCAGTAGAGAAACGATGAGTTTTCATTGTTTTACAGTTTGTCAGTTCTTTTAATGTTGATCCAATGCTGCCATCTAGTGGCCAAACATTGGTAAAGCAATGGTGAAAATACAGTAGCGGCCAAAATTGTGGAAAACTTGGGAAAAGTGTATTTTCTAAAACTGGCTAATAACACCACTTTTTTCGGAGTAGTACTATAAAATTATATATCAAGGGAAAGATAATTTAATTAAGAATGTAATGCAATAACTTTTATGAAGGATTTGCTATTAGAATAGGAGTTACAGTATAAAGAAGAAAAGTGAAACACGTAGAAAAAATGAGATATACAAAAATTATCACCATGTCAGTTAATACTTAGTTGGGTAACCTTTAGCATGAATTATGGCCTTAAAACGCCCTCCCATGGAGTGAACCAAGCCTTTTAGTTCTGCAGCTGTGATAATGTGAAACCAAGATTGAATGATTGCTTCTATTAACTGGGTTTTATTGCTGGGTCGCTTCTGATTAACAAGTTTCTTCAGTTGGCTCCATAGATTTTCAATTGGGTTAAGGTCTGGGCCATTTCAGCAGTGGAATATGATTATCTTGAAACTCCAAATAAAAGTGGTTGTTATTAGCCATCAAACCTCAAAAATACACTTTTCTCAAAAGGTTTCCACAATTTTGGCCACTACTGTACTATTCCTATATGAATAATAACAACAGAGTTGGAAGAATCACCTAGTCCAACTCCCTGCTCTCACAGGTGACCTATGCTATTTCTGATAGATGGCTATCCAGTCTCATCTTAGAGTAAACTACAGCTGTGTATTTAATTGTACTCATATTTATCCAGATTCAATTCCTACAGTTCCAGGTAGGGCTGAGAAAAGATTCAGCATGAAATTCTGGACAGATAGCAGATTGTATGTGTTACCTTAATCACAACAGGCCAAATCAAATCATTTTTTTTTCTTACAGTCTTTAGGCTAGGGAACACTGCAATAAAAATATCTAAATCAGTAATTATGAATAAAACTAAGAAGTGGAGATCAAACACAATAACACTACATTCAAATAAAACTATAACACAGTAGCAGCAACAATAAAGAGCCAATTTGTCCTAGTAGTTAAGGCATCAAGTTAGAGCACGGGAGACTGTGAGTTCGAGTCCCACGTTATGCACAAAACCTTCTGAGTGGTCTTGAGCCAGTCCCTTTCTCTGAGCCCTAGAAAGGCAACAATGGCAAACCACTTCTGAATTCTTGCTAAAGAAAACTTTAGGCTGTGAGTGGCTTTTAATTATTAATGTAGTTGTTAATTAGGGAGTTGATGGCTGGTTATTAATGAAGGCATTAGTCTTTATGTGGATATTGTTTATGTCTGTTCAGGTATCTAGCTGTATATGTAACATATACATGCTAAAAGAACTTTCTTATCAAAAGATACAGTTGGTGAAGGACCCATCATTAATTCCTTGATCCAGGTATATGCAGTACCATGCAGTGAGCCATGTGCAGATCTGTACATTGGGGAAACAAAACAACCACTTCATAAACGCATGACACAACATAGGAGAACAAACCCATCAGGATTAAATTCAGCAGTCCATCTGCATCTAAAAGACAAAGGCCACTCTTTTGAAGACAGCAAAGTCCACATTTTGAACAGAAAGGACCGCTGGTTTGAAAGAGGGGTCAAAGAGGCCATCTATCCCTCTCGCAACAGAGGAGGAGGGATACGACATCATCTATCTCCAATCTACAACACAGTCCTTTCAACAGTTCCAAGAAGGCTCCACATTTGCACCGCTCAGGAGACCCTGATGACACAGATAAACCTCAAGGTGGCCTTAACAACTGGCTAAAAGAATGCAAATGACCAGCTGTCAGCAAGGAGTATAAATCCTTCCATTCCTCACCATCCAGTCAGAGCTGAAGAAGCTTCTTGGATGAGAAGCAAAACTTCTTCAAAGAAAAACCAGAAAGTCCAGTTGCCTCTTGAAAAAGCACCTTTGGGACTTCCTTGATCCAGGAAATTTTAACTGTATTTTTCTTAACTTCCTGCCTCATTCTACAACCGCTTAAATATGAGCCAGCAGTGTGCTTCAACTACCGGAAAAAAAAGCCAACGCAGTCCTAGGCTGCATCAACAGAGGGAAAGTATCAAGATCATATGAAGTGTCAATACTATTTTATAATGCCTGGGTAAGACCACACTTGGAATACTGCACCCAGTTTTGGTAGCTTATCAAGACAGTTCCAATCTAGAATTAAGGAGACTTTTCCTGAGATTGAGAGCAATTAATCAATGGAATGATCTTACCTTCAGAAGTTCTGGGTACTCCATCACTGGAAGATTCTAAGAAGAGATTGGACAATCATTTGTCCAGAATGGTATAAGATTTCCTGCTTGAGCAGAAGGTTGGACTAGAAAACCTCCAGCCAGGGGTGAAATCCAGCAGGTTCTGATAAATCCTGGATAACCGGTAGTGGAAATTTTGAGTAGTTCAGAGAACCGGCAAATGCTACCTCTGGCTGGCCCCAGAGTGGGGTGGGAATGGGGATTTTACAGTATCCTTCCTCTGCCACACCCACCAAGCCACACCACACTATGCCCGCCATGCCATGCCATGCCACGCCTATCACACCACGCCCACCATGCCACACCATGCCCACCATGCCACACCACGCTCACCAAGCCACACCCACAGAACCGGTAGTAAAAAAAATTGGATTTCACCACTCCCTCCAGGGTCCTCCCTTCCAACTCTGTTATTCTGTATTTTGTAGTCATTAATCGTTGTTTCCATCGCTCCTAAGTGCCTGGTAAGCTAGTGGTAAATCTACACTCCTATTGATCGACAAGGGGCTCCTTTCCCAGGCTTCAATCATTTCTCTGCATGGTCTTGCTGAAAATAAAATAATAAAATAACGAAATAGCATGGTCTTGCTGAAAATAAAGCCCTTCCCAAGTTTATAAGAAGAATGCTTTCAAATAAAGGCTGTCTTAGCATGATGGTGTTTCAACCGAGAGACTGAACTTAATTCTTCTGTGTGCTGGAGCTAAAGAAAAGGAGAAAAAAAGATTTTTTTTAAAAAAAAAAATGATGATAGAGAGAGATTGCAGAGGGCCTTGATGGAAAAGATACTGTAATCATATTTGAAAAGGAATGACATTTTTTTCTCAGTGGGACCAACACACTTACCTTCTGTTGTTATCAACACGGCAGGAAAATAACTAGGAATAATTATCTATAGGTAGATAGGCAACATATGTCCCTCTAGCTCAGGGGTGTCAAACTCAAGGCCCATGGGCCAGATCCGACCCATGGGGTGCTTAAATCTGGCCTGCGGGGCTGCCCAGGAAATAGCAAAGAACCAGCCTACGGTGCCTCTGCCAGCGAAAACAGAGCTTGGGAGGGCCGCATGCAGCCATCCCGAGCTCCGTTTTCAACCTCAACAGCCTCCTGCAGCCCTCTGCCAGTTTAAACAGAGCTTGGGAGGTCAGCCCCCCCCCCCCCCGAGCTCTGTTTAAACTGGCAGAGGGCTGCAGGAGGCTGTTGCAGCCGAAAACAGATGTCGATCTGGCCATGCCCCCCTGGCCATGCCCCCACTGGCCTCCCGATGTAAAAACACCACCCTGCTGCGGCTCCCAATGAAATCGAGCTTGACATTCATTCTCTAGCTAGATCAAGTGACAAATTTGGAGCCTCTCTACCTAATAGCTATGAAGTAGGACAGGTTGCAAGAATTTTTGACTGTCTGTCAGAAGCTGATTTATTTCTTATTTATTTCTATCCCGCCTTTATTATTTTTATAAATAGAAACTCAAGGTGAAGATATCCAACGTATTTTCCTCTTTCCATTTTCTCCACAACAACAACCCTGTAAGGTGGGTTGGACTGAGAGATAAAGACTGGCCCCAAATCTCCCAACTGGCTTTTGTTCCTGGAGGCCAGAAACGGCCTGTTTCAGCAAACGGGCTGTTTCTGGCCTCCGGAGGGCCTCCAGGGGGATGGAGAAGGCTGTTTTTGCCCTCCTCAGATTCCTAGAAAGGCTTTCTAGGAGCCTGGGCAGGGCGAAAACAGCCTTCCCCACCTCTCCCCCGGAGGCTGCTGGAGGCAAGAAACAACCTGATTCCCTACTTCTAGTGGGCTCAGAAGGCCCGAAAATCAGCTGGCCGGTGCGCACATGCATGCCAGAGCTGAGCTCGTGTGCCCACCGATATGGCTCCGTGTGCCACCTTTTCGCCATCACTGCCTTATGCCAACAGACTTGAAATTTTGGGTTTAGACCAGGGGTGAAATGCTCCCGGTTCGGACCAGATCTCCCGATCTGGTAGCGATGGCGGTGGGTGGTTTGGAGAACCGGTAGCAAAAATCCCGCCCCCCCCATGCCCAGCTGAGCCGCACGATCATCAGAGGCTTTTTTTTTTTACTTTTAAAAGCATTTTTTCTACAATGTCTTCCGACGAAAAAATGCTTTTAAAAGTAAAAAAAAAAGCCTCTGATGATCGCACGGCTCAGTTGGGATCCTCAGAGGCTTTTCAAAGCATTTTTTTTTGCAACCTCTTGGCCGAAGAAGTGGTAAAAAAAATGCTTTGAAAAGTCTCTGACGATCCCAGCTGAGTTGCCTGATTGGCAGAGAGGTATTTTTTAACTCAGCTGGGATCGTCAGAGAGGCTTTTTAAAAAATACCTCTCTGACAATCAGGCAACTCAGCTGGGATCGTCAGAGAGGTATTTTTTAAAAAGCCTCTCTGACGATCCCAGCTGAGTTGCCTGATCGGCTTTTCAAAGCATTAGAAAAAAATGCTTTGAAAAGTTAAAAAAAAAAAAGTTGGCCATGCCCACTCAGTCACAATTCCCCACCAGCACCACCGAGCACCCACAGAACCGGTAGTAACAAATTTTACATTTCACCCCTGGTTTAGACAACTTAGAACTTCGCCGTCTTTGGTCTGACCTAAGTGTAGTACATAAAATCATCTGCTACAATGTCCTACCAGCCAATGACTACTTCAGCTTCAACCAAAACAATAGAAGAGCACACAATAGATACAAACTCATGGTAAACCGATCCAAACTAGACTGCATAAAATACGACTTCAGTAACAGAGTGGTCAATGCCTGGAATACAGTACCTGACTCTGTGGTTTCTTCCCCAAACCCCCAAAACTTTAACCTTAGACTGTCTACTGTAGACCTCACCCCATTTCTAAGAAGTCTGTAAGGGGCATGCATAAGCACACCAGTGTGCCTACCGTCCCTGTCCTAATGTTCCCTTTTATTCGTATCCTTTTCATGTATTTATAATTATGTTTACACTTGTATCAGTCATAAAATACATGCTTGACGAAATAAAATAAATAAAATAATAAAATAAAAAAATCTTCTTAATTATCTCTTCATCTCACAGTTATAATTGTCTTTCTTAACAATGGAAATTTTGGGCTCAGTTGTGGTCGCATGTCGGGGACTATCTCTGTTCCTTTTATTACAGGTAGTCCTCCACATTAGCAATGAAGCTAATGACTGGACAATCGTATTGAAGAAGAGATGATGCAAGGGAAAAAAAATTCCACAATTGTTTCTAAGAGTTTGAGATCTCTCCAGAAGAGGTCAGCAGATAACAAGGCTTGGAAAGCTGCGGCCTCTTATGCAAAGCTGCTCTGGTTATTCAGTTGAACTATCCCTCCCAGTCACAACTTCCATAATAACATAATAACCTACCAGCAAAGATAATCGTGGATCATAGGGTCACAAAATGGAATGGACAGTTTTGTACTTTTGCTTTTTTTTTTTTTTTGCACGAACTAGTAAATGATGGAAAACATTTCCAGCCTCCACATCTCTCTCTCTCTCTCTCTCCCTGTCTCCCTGTCTCTCCCCCTCTCTCCCTCTCCCTCTCCCTCTCCCTCCCTCCCTTTCTCTCCCTCTATTCATTCAGGAATTAACATTGTGGAAAGAATCTTATTTTAAATAATAATAGGAGATTCCTGAATCAAATTGATTCAGTTCTTTATTCCAAATTAACTTTATTTCTTTCACTGTCTCAGCTATCCCTTAACCATTAACATCAATCCATGATTCACTGAGTCTGGAAACTATGATTCCCATAGATTGTAATAATAGATTGCTAAACTGCACTCCTGCTAAACTATCAACCGACAATAGCAAAGCCAAGGACCAAAACCAAGTACTTGGGTAAGAGTATTTAACCAAAGAACCTGTTCAGTCACATTCCCCACAACCACAAATTGTGTAGAGGCCATCTACACAACAAAAGATAAGCCAACAGACCAGGATATTTAAGGAAAACTAAGATTGACCTTTTGATAGAATCACACACTAGAACCAGCACATACACATGTCTCCATCATCTAAGCTCCCACCAAGGACCATTCCTCCTATAAATCAAACTCTCTGTACCCCATTTTTTCTATAGCCCACCCTCAAGAGCAAACCTCTTTACTTTTCAGAATAAATGTCAGACCTGGAAGCCATCTTTTACATTTGGGCCTTCAGGCTTGCCACATCTTCTTCTGTGGGAAAATGGGAGGGGAGATTGCATAGAGTGTAGATGATATGTAGTCAAAATAACATTCCTTTTTCAGAGAGTCAAGGACACATTGCCCTGGCACCTGGAGTCGGATGACTGGAAGGTGTCTTCAGTTTGGACGGTGGAAGATTGGACCATGTGATGGACATGAGGGTGCTGGGCAGGGACTTGAATTTGCCTTTGGATGGAGAAAACCTGGAAACTTTCAGATTTGGGTTTTCCCAGATGTGCCAATATAACATCTCTAATGAAAAGTAACTTTCAGGAAATCCAAGCCTCAGAGTTTTCTTTCATTGGGGGTGTTACTTGGAACCCTGACATTAACCTGAATCTGACAATAAATGGATCATCTGCTTTTCACAAGCAATGTGCCTTGCATTTTATTTGTGATATCTCGGCTCAGAAAAGAAACCCAGAAAATTCTTTTGACCACATCATTCTTCTTTAGGATAATATTTCCTTTTGCATTTAAGCCTCTGTATTTACTGGTTCAAAATTTCTCATAGGTAGTCTTCCTTCCCCTGCTACCTTCTGTCTAAAAGAAAACAAACAAAACCCTGTGGGAATAAGTAAAAATAATTGTTTAAACTCACTACAAAGAAAGGCATGACGAAGAAGCGACAACTGTGCATTGGGATATCTATGTCTGGCACAAGAAACCAGGAACAGGAGTTGAATTCGTAGTAGGAAGAGTTCATTCAACTCCCTATACAAAAGAATCTGGTCTACTAAATGGTCAAGCCAAATTAGCACTAGATAAGCATCCATGGAATTCCCGGGGGCTGGTGTTGAGTCTCTTGTGGCTGTGCAACAGAATAACAGAGTTGGAAGGGATCTTGTAGGTCATCTAGTCCAACCCCCCGCCCACCCAAGCAGGAGACCCTACACCATTTCTGACAAATGGCAGTCCAGTCTCTGCTTGAAAGCTTCCAGGGATGAAGCTCCCACAACTTCCGAAGGAAAGCTATTTCATTGGTTGATTGTCCTCACTGTCAGAAAATGTATCCTTATTTCCAGATTGAATCTCTCCTTGGTCAGTTCCTTGTCTGGCCTTCAGGTGCTTTGGAAAATAGCTTGACCCCCTCCTCTCTGTGGCAGCCCCTCAAATATTGGAACACTGCTATCATGTCTCCCCTAATCCTTCTCTACACTAGACTAGCCATGCCCAGTTCCTGCAACCATTCATCGTATGTTTTAGCCTCCAGTCCTCTCATCATCTTTGATTGACAATGATTCCAAACTGATGTGTTTAACCCTACTGTTGGACTCAGCATACTTATCTCTTACAATCTTCAAGAAATAGCAATAGCACTTAGACTTATATACCACTTCACAGTGTTTTACAACCCTCTCTAAGCGGTTTACAGAGTCAGCATATTGCCCCCAAAATCAATTTGGGTCCTCATTTTATCAACCTCGGAAGAATGGAAGGCTGAGCCAGTGTGAATCGAACTGCTGACCTGCTGGCAGCCAGCAGCCAGCAGAATTAGCCTGCAATACTGTGCCACCATGGCTCTTATCTGCAAGCAAGAACTTGTGGGACCACAAAATAGGCAAGGTAATAGAAAATGAAGCAGTTAAAGTGCTCTAGGACTTTACAATTTACACAGACAGGTGCCTGCCGCACAACACTCCAGACTTAACAACAGTCAATAAGGAAGTTAACAAAGTTGAGATAGTGACTGTGACAGTTCCTGGAGACAGCGGAAGAAACAACGGAGAAGATAACGAAATACAAAAACCTGAAAATAGAAATAGAACGACCGTGGCAAAAGAAAACAAAGGTAGTACCAATCATAATAGGCACCTTGGTTCAAACTGAAAACATCTGGAGCCCCACTTGAACACTCTCGACATTGACACAATCACCACCAGTCAATTGCAAAAAGCAGCTTTACTTGGAACAGTTTACATCCTGTGATGCAGAGGTGGGTTTCAGCAGGTTCTGACCAGTTCTGGAGAACAGGTAGTGGAAATTTTGAGTAGTTCGGAGAACAGGTAGTAAAAATTCTGATTGGCCTCACCCCCATCTATTCTCTGCCTCCCAAGTCCCAGCTAATCAGGAGGAAATGGGGATTTTGCAGTAACCTTTCCCTGGATTGGGGAGAGAATGGAGAGTTTATTTATTTATTTTATTTATTAATTTAATTTGTATGCCGCCCCTCTCCGAAGACTCAGGGGGGCTCACAATGCATTTAAAATCATTATAAAAAACATTTAAGAATTAAAAACATTAAAAACATTAAAACTCATTTACACCAGTTTACAGTATCCTTCCCCTGCCATGCCCACCAAGCCACACCCACCAAGACATGCCACACCCACCAAGACATGCCCACAGTAGTAAAAAATTTTGAAACCCACCACTGCTATGATGGTACATTTAACACCATCAAATAACATCTTTCTATCCCAGATTCTTGGGAAGGACTCGATAGATAGATAAAAATGCCAAATCCAATCTAAACCTCTGGCTGACTATATGACTAACAGTAATAATTATAATAACCTTGCTCTAACCTGTTAAATTTAGTGTGATTTGTTCTCTCGTATGATGTAACTTCTCTATAAACAGCGTCCATTCTTGTATTTTTCTTTTCAAAAATGGACAACGCATTCTAGTTTTTCCATATTAGAGTCTAGAAATTGAATCTCCAGTTTTCTGAACCCCATGACTAATCCAGGCCTGAGGCAAATTAAGTTGTCTCTAAGAGCAAATCAGGTCATTTGCAGACATAGAAAATATCATCCTTAAATGCATAAATCTAATTCTTAAAGGTGGGGTATAATGGCTCAACTGGTTAAAATTGCTGAGCTTGTCAGTGGAAAACTTACAGCCTCGGTTCAAGAGCTGAGAGCTGCAATGAGAGATGAGCCCCCATTATTTGCTTCAGCTCTTGCCAACCTAGTGGTTCAAAAGCATGCAAATGCAAGTAGATAAATAGGTACCACTTGGGTGGGAAGGTGATAGCATTTTGTGCACTTAGGCATATAGTCATGCTGGCCACATGACCATGAAAGCATCTTTGGACAACGCTGGCACCCTCAACTGAAAAACAGAGAGGAACATTGCCTCCTAGAGTTGGACATGACTAGTCAGAGGAAACCTTTACTTTTGCCTTTTAACAAGATGAAAAACCTTAAGATTCCATCCTCAATCAAGGACACCCCCCCCCCCCCCATTGTCTCAACATTCCATCTCCCTAACAATGGACTTCCCCAGCTCTGGCGCATAGTCATGCTGGCCACATGACCATGGCAATTTCTTTGGACAATGCTAGTTCTCTTGGCTATCAGGAGAAAGGAAGGGCTAGATGAACCAAAAGTTGGAATTAAGATTGCTGGGAGAAATATCAACAACCTCAGATATGCAGATGATACCACTCTAAATGGCAGAAAACGAAGAGGAACTAAAGAGCCTCTTGATGTAAGTGAAGAAGGAGAGTGCAAAAGTTGGCTTGAAACTCAACATTAAGAAAACTAAGATCATGGCATCCAGCCCTCTCAATTCCTGGCAAATAGATGGGGAAGAAGTGGAGGTAGTGACAGATTTTATTTTCTTGGGCTCCAAGATCACCGCAGATGGGGACTGCAGCCAAGATATAAAAGACGCTTGCTCCTGGGGAGGAAAGCTATGGCAAATCTAGCTAGTTTACTAAAAAGCAGAGACATCACCCTGCCAACAAAAGTGCGTATAGTCAAGGCTATGGTATTCCCAGTTGCAATGTATGGCTATGAAAGTTGGACCATAAGAAAGGCTGTGTGCCAAAGAATTGAAGCCTTTAATTCCTGCAAGTCCCTTGGACTGCAAGGCAATCAAACCGGTCAGTCCTAGAGGAGATCAACCCTGATGGCTCTTTAGAAGGCCAGATCCTGAAGATGAAACTCAAATACTTTGGCCACCGAATGAGAAGGAAGGACTCCCTGGAGAAGAGACTAATGCTGGGAAAGATGGAGGGCAAAAGAAGAAGGAGATGACAGGGAACGAGGTGGCTGGATCGAGTCACTGAAGCAGTCGGCGTGAGATTAAATGGACTCCAGAGGATGGTAGAGGACAGGAAGGCCTGGAGGAACATTATCCATGGGGTCGCGATGGGTCGGACACGACTTCACAACTAACAACAACAAGCTCCCTTGCCTAAGAAACAGAAATGATCTATCAGCCCTGAAGCTGACCTGACTGAAGCCATTTTTGATCACTTCCATGTTGCCACATTGGAGCTGAGGGGTAGGGAAGGGGGATTTGAGATAGAGGTGTTTCTGTAGCCAAAACAAAATACTTCCTCTTGGGAACCAAGGACATTCTTGGTTCCCAAGAGGTCGGAGGAAAGCGGAGTAATGCTACCCAGTTGCCAGACCGCACCATGATCGGACCATGTGACTGATTATTTTGAGAAAGTAGAAAACCTTTTACTTTTAATTAGGTGAAAACTGTGGGAGACTTCAGAGTTGGTTTTCACCAGATATGTGCCAATATGATAACTCCAATAAAATTATCTTTGAGGAACCTACCTGCCTCGGAGTCTTGCTTGCTATGGATTTATTACTTGGACCCCTGACATGAGCACTGCCCCTAGAATCAGATGTGACTGGACAGAGGAAAACTTTACCTTTTTAATTCTTAAAGAGGATCAGTTTGTAAGAGACAAGGGTATCCCCAGTGGTGGGGAGAAGGAATCAAACATGGTAGCTGTAAACATGCAATTGATCCTTCAACCTTTTCTTATTAAGTGCTCTAGTTTTATGGGGTAGTGATGTTAGTTCAGAGTTCCCTAATCTTTATGGTTTAGCTGAGGGGCACTTCTGCAGCCTGGTTCCAAATGGCTCAAGGCCCAGTAGTGGACCATGGACCAGGGATTGGCGACTCCTGTGTTAACTTGTTTGTTCCAAAGGGAAACATAATTTGGCAATGCTGAGCTTGTCGATCGAAAGGTTGGCAATTCAGCGGTTCAAATCAAAGCCGTGTAACAGGGTGAGCTCCCGTTACTTGTCCCAGCTTCTGCCAACCTAGCAGTTCGAAAGCACGTAAAAAATGCAAGTAGAAAAATAGGGACCACCTGCGGTGGGAAGGTAACAGTGCTCCATGAGCCTTTGGCATTTAGTCATGATAGCCACATGACCACGGAGACGTCTTCGGGCAGTGCTGGCTCTTCGGCTTTGAAACGGAGATGAGCACGGCCCCCTAGAGTCAGGAACGACTAGCACATATGTGCGAGGGGAATCTTTACCATTTTAGATTATTGTCCTCCCCTTATTTGCATGCAATGCAGTTAGCTGTGGGGGTGAATTTTTGTCTTTCAACGTTCATTAATCTCCCTGGACATCTGCATTTCCAACTAGCCATAATTCCATTCCAACCCACGGAAAGATACAACCCAAGTAAATTCTGTGCCAAACCTTCCTTCAGCATTCTGTAACCACTTTTCTTCCACTGAATAGAAAATAAATTGCTTTTAGATTATTTGCTGTCCCCCAAGGGGGAAAAATCCTTGGAGTGCGGGTTCTGACACAACTAGTAATGAATAGCTGAAAGAGTTTATATTTGAATGTCTCTTTTTTTATTATGCAATCTTTTTTTTTTTCTAAGGCTTCCTTGGATCCACACACTTCCCTTATAAAAAGAGGCATCAAAAGATTGGTAAACTGAGTTATCAGCAGATGAGGCTACAGAAAGTAAGTCATTAAAGGCTGCATCAAAACAGGGATAGTATCAAAATCACACGTAGTGTTAGTATGGGTTTATACTGCATTGGTAAAACCACAGTTGGAATATTGCATCCAGTTCTGGTCACCACGATACAAAACAGATGTTGAGACTCTAGAAATATTGCTGTAGGAAGTTAGCACCCACCCCTTTCCTAGGAAAAATGAGATATTTTAGGAAATATTAAAAGGACAGAATATTTCCACTAAAAGGGAGGCAGAAACTCACCCCCACACACCTTTGTCAATGGACCATTAAGGTCTGGGCCAGTCTATTCTACATAACAAAGATCTACCTCCTTCAGGCAGAGCCATAGTAGGAATTGCCTTCACCCAAGATCCAACAAAGATAGGATTAGCCCTCTACCCATCTCACCACATGGCACCTGGGAAGATTACATCACCCAGCAAGGCTCAACCAAGCCTGGGACTCAAGACAGCCTACAGAGTTGCCCCTGCATGGCCCCATGGGAGTCTGACAACCAATCAGAATACATGCTCAAATTCAAAAGCCCAGAGAGGGTATAAAACTCCGGCACTCTTAGCATCTCTTCCCTTTTTTTCTCTTCACCCAACATCATCAAGGCATGTGATCCTGTCCACCATTAAAACCATCCTTCCAAACAGCCACCATGTTTCCAGTGTCTTTCTCCCCCACTTGGAACTGAACCCAGAAGGACATTCCTTCCAACACTGCAGAGGAGAGCAACAAAGATGATTAGGGGAGTGGAGGCTAAAACATAAATGAAGAACGGTGGCAGGAACTGGGTAAGTCTAGTTTAATAAAGAGAAGGACTAGGGGTGACAAGATAGTAGTTTTCCAATATTTGAGAGGCTGTCACAGAGAAGATGAGGTTGACCTATTCTCCAAAGCACCTGAGGGTAGGACAAGAAGTGATGGATAGAAGCTTATCAAAAAGAGGTCCAACCTAGAATTAAGGAGCCATTTCCCAACAGTGAGAACAATTAATCAATAGAACAGCTTGCCTCCAGAAGTTGTGAGTACACCATCACCAAAGGTTTTTAAGAAGTGATTGGACAGCCATTTGTCCAATTTGATTGAGTAGGAGGTTGGACTGGAACACCTCCAAAGTCCCTTCCCGCTCTGTTATTCTTTTATTCTAAATTAGAGGTGGGCAGGGAGACTAAAAATGGCCAAAATTAAATTACACTTAGTGTTGTAATGTGAGTCCCATCTCTTTTGCATATGTGTTCACCAGGGGTGAAATCCAGGAGGTCCTGACAGGTTCTGGAGAACTGGTACAGTGGTGGGTTCCTCCTGGTTCAGCTCGGTTCCACCGAGCCAGTAGCAATGACGATATGACATCACCGAACCGGTTCTACCCCCTCACCCCCGCATTATTCTTACCTTTTATTTGGCCCCATCCCCAATCTATTGCTGCCTCCTGAGTCCCAGCTGATGGGCTATAAGGAAAAAAAATGTTTAAACTCTTACCGCAGGGCTTCAAAGGGCCACCCTACAGCTGATCAGTGGTAAAAGGCAGTTTGGTGGTGGACCGGTGCCTGCAAAAATAAATGGGTAGACCAGTGCCTGCAAAAATACATGAATAGACCGATGCCTGCAAAAATACATGAGTAGACCGGTGCCTACAAAAATAAATGGGTAGACCAGTGCCTGCAAAAATACATGAGTAGACCGGTACAGCTCTGCAAGCAGTTAAAAGCCTGGTAGACCAGTACCTCTGCTAAATCCTAAAGAATTGTCACATGACCATCAAGCCACACCCACAAAATAAGCCACACCCACAGAACCGGTAGTAAAAAAAATTAGAACCTACCCCTGAACTGGTAGCAGAAATTTTGATTAGTTTGGAGAACCGGCAAATACAACCTCTGGCTGGTCCCAGAGTGGGGTGGGAATGGAGATTTTGCAATATCCTTCCCCTGCCATGCCCACCAAGCCACGCCCACCAAGCCACACCTCGCCCACCAAGCCATGCCCACAGAACCGGTAGTAAAAAAAATTGGATTTCACCACTGGTGTTCGCACACTTAAAATATGGTTTGACACATACATACATACATACATATAAATACCTTCCATGGAACCACTGTATAGAAAACAGCAACACCAGCAATATTCACCATCCCGCAACCAGAAATAAAGACAGTTCAAAAACCCCACCAAGAGAAATTCATCCTCTGATTCAAATAGAAAAAAATGGATCCTATTTCACATGGAAAGACCAAAATAACAGAGTTGGAAGGGACTTGTGCAACCTCCTGCTCAGACAGGAAGCTCTACACCATTCCGGACAAATGGCAGTCCAATCTTTTCTTGAAAGTCTCAAGTGATGAAGCTCCCACAACTTCTGAAGGCAATTCTGTTCCATTGGTTGATTGTTCTCACTGTCAGAAAGTTCCTCCTCATTTCTAGTTTGACTCTCTCCTTGGTCAGTTTCCATCCATTGTTCCTTGTGTGGCCTTCAGATGCTTTGGAGAATAGCTTGACTCCCTCTTCTTTGTAGCAGCCTCTTAGATATTGGAAGATTGCTATCTTGCCACCACTAGTCCTTCTAAACATACCTAGTTCCTGCAACTGTTCTAGCCTCTAGCCCTAATCATCTTTGTTGATTTTCTCAGCACTCTTTCCACAGTCTCAACATCTTGTTTATATCATGACAACCCAAAGTGGATGCAATACTCTTAAGTGTGGGTCTTACCAAGGCATTATAAAGAGATACTAACACTTGACATGATCTTGATTCTATCCCTCTGTTAATGCAGCCTAGGACTGTGTTGATACTCAAAATAACTTGCAAAGTAAATCTCGGCATTGTGTCAGCATCGTTGTAACATTTTCTAAGGAGCCTTTCTGGCTTGGTACACTTCAATTAAAACCCATGGAAAGATTAAATAGGAAGGACCTTCATGCGAGCTTTTCCAGCGTGGGAGGTTTTGAGCAGCTGAGAAAACTGAAAAGCTGTGACAGATAGAAGATGCACA
The DNA here is from genome assembly GCF_029215685.1 of Pituophis catenifer annectens. Classification (NCBI taxonomy): domain Eukaryota; kingdom Metazoa; phylum Chordata; class Lepidosauria; order Squamata; family Colubridae; genus Pituophis; species Pituophis catenifer. The sequence continues at coordinate 10,023,024 of NW_027256881.1, read as the reverse complement.
GAGATAACCTCATACACAATGTTTCCTGATTATTCTACCATTTCACAGCCCATCTGATACCACTAGGAGCCTCTAGGGCTGAAGACAATATAAACAGGTTTCTACAGCTAAAGCCTCAAAAGTGTATTGAAGTTACATAAATCAATTTGTCTCAACTTCAACAACTTTTAAGTTGTGTGGATTCCAACTTTCAGAATTCAGAATTCCCAGCCAGGATCTTGAAGTTCCTGCGGGGAAAAAACACCAATACACATAGCCCATGACTCACAACCACAACTGAGCCCCAAAGTTCTATTGCTAAGTGAGTTTTCCCCATTTTATGATTTTTCTTGCCATAGTTGTTAAGTGAATCACTGCAGTTGTTAAGTTAATAACACTGTTGTTAAGTGAACCTGGCTTTCCTGTTGACTTTGCTTGTGAGAAGGTCGCAAAAGGGGATCACATGATCCTGGGACACCGCAACCATCATAAATACATGCCAGTTGACACATGTTTGAATTTTGATCACATGATCCTGGAGATGCTGCAGTGGATGTAGGTGTGAGAAAAGGTGATAAGTTACTTTTTAAAGTTCCATTGTAACTTTAAAGAATCACTAAATGAATGGTTGCAAGTCAAGGACTACCTGTATAAGTTATTAAAAAATGTCCTTTCTGCAGAACCTAAACTTTGAAGAAGACTAGGGAATTCTGAGAACTGGGGACAGACTGGGAATACAATCAAGATCAAGTGAGGTACTAGTTCCACTCTATAAAGCCCTAGTGAGTCCACACCTAGAGTACTGCATCCAGTTTTGGTCACCACACTATAAAAAAGATGTTGAGACTCTAGAAAAAGTGCAGAGGAGAGCAACCAGGATGATTAGGGGACTGGAGACTAAAACATATGAAGAACGGTTACAGGAACTGGGCATGGCTAGTCTAGTGAAGAGAAGGACCAGGGGAGACAGGATAGCAGTGTTCCAATATCTCAGGGGCTGCCACAAAGAAGAGGGAGTCAAGCTATTCTCCAAAGCATCTGAAGGCCACACAAGGAACAATGGATGGAAACTGACCAAGGAGAGAGTCAAACTAGAAATGAGGAGGAACTTTCTGACAGTGAGAACAATCAACCAATGGAACAAAATTGCCTTCAGAAGTTGTGGGAGCTTCATCACTTGAGACTTTCAAGAAAAGATTGGACTGCCATTTGTCAGAAATGGTATAGGGTCTCCTGCTTGAGCAGGGGGTTTGGACTAGATGACCTATAACCGTGATGGCAAACCTATGGCACGCGTGCCACAGGTGGCACGCGGAGGCATATTAGTGGGCACGCCAGCTCAGCTCTGGGGTACATGCGTGTGCTGGCCAGCTGATTTTCAGGCCTTCTGGGCCCACCAGATTTAGGAAAACAGTCTGTTTCCTGCCTCTGGAGGGCCTGGGGGCGGGGTGGGGAAGGCCTGTTTTTCTTTCTTACCTGGCTCCAGATCCTCTCTATGAATCTGGGAAGGGCAAAAACAGCCTTTCCCACTCCCTTGGAGGCCCTACGGAGGTTGAAAGGGCCCATTTCCCGACTCCCGGTGGGACAGGAAGTGACATTTTTTCCTGTCCCCAGCCTCCAGAGATTCCTAGAGAGGCTCCTAGAGACTCCTAGAGAGGCTTCTAGAGACTCCTAGAGAGGCAAAAAATGTCACTTCCTGTCCCACTGAGAATTGGGAAATGGGCCCTTTCAGCCTCCGTAGGGTCTCCAAGGGAGTGGGAAAGGCTGTTTTCGCCCTTCCCAGATGCATAGAGAGGATCTGGAACCAGGTAAGAAAGAAAAACGGGCCTACCAGGCCATCATGTGCCAGGAGTGGGGGTGGGGGTGGGGTTGCGTGCACATGCGCATGGGCACATGCGCGTGCGACCCTCCCCCGCCCCCCCTCCTGGCACGCGATGGCAAAAAGGTTAGCCATCACTGCCCTATAAGATCCCTTCCAACTCTGTTAATCTGTGAAATCTGTGAAATTCTGACAATTGAAGTTCATGTCAGAGTATGAATATTCATGAACTGGAATACATCAGCCAATGGGGATCGAATGGAGACATGATAACAAGGTCAGCCAATGAATAGGCCTGGTAACAGGCTCAGCCAATGAGGCTTATTTGGAAACAGAAACTTAAGCCTCAAGTCTGGGCGTGGCTTAGGCAACTGAGTCTGTGCAGAAGCTTAACTGCCCTGTATAGAGGAGGCTCTCTTTGTATTAAGCTCTGTGCTCAGCTCTGAAATGAAACTGTTTTCTGCTGTTGGCATTGTATATGTATTCTTGTATATAAAGAAGTTTCTTATTTAAATCAATCCTGCTGAATCAGTTTACCTGTGTGCGTTTTGTGGATTTAATTTCTGCAACAAACTCTGATAGTTCACACATCTTCAAGTTGCCAAGGTTGAGAAACACAGCTCTGTTGGTGGAGAAGGATCCATGGAATCCATAACTCATGTCATATTGTGCTTTTTAGAACAACACAAAAGCATGCTTTATAATTCACTATCTGGAGAAGTACCCAGGCAATTCTGATTGGCTTTATGTGTTGTTGTTGTTAGTTGCAAAGTTGTGTCTGACCCATTGCGACCCCATAGAGCCTTGGTGGCGCAGCAGACTAAAGTGCTGTTAAATAGCACCAGCTGCCTGCAATTACTGCAAGTTCAATTCTCACCAAGCTCAAAGTTGACTCAGCCTTCCATCCTTCTGAGGTAGGTAAAATGAGGACCCGGTTTGTGGGGGCAATAAGCTGACTTTGTATAAAAAAGAACACCGCTTGGAGGGGGGGCAAAGCCCTACTAAGCAGGTATATACAAAAGTATGAAGGCTATTGCTTAACGCATTGTAAGCCGCCCTGAGTCCCTGGAGAAGGGCAGCATATAAATCGAACCAATAAATAAATAAATAAATAAATAAATAAATAGACAATGTTCCTCCAGGCCTTCCTGTCCTATACCATCCTCTGGAATCCATTTAAGCTCACGCCGACTGCTTCAGTGACTCCATCCAGCCATCTCGTTCTCTGCTGTCCCCTTCTTCTTTTTCCCTCAATCTTTCCCAGCATTAGGCTCTTCTCCAGGGAGTCTTTCCTTCTCATTAAGTGGCCAAAGTACCCTGTTTCCCTGAAAATAAGACCCAACTGGAAAATAAGTCCTAGCATAATTTTTCAGGATGCTCGTAATATAAGCCCTACCCCCAAAATAAGCCCCAGTTAAGATTGTCAGCCAGGTGGATGCACCCCAAAAATAAGACCTAACCAGAAAATAAGCCCTAATGTGTTTTTTGGAGCAAAAATTAATATAAGACCTGGTCTTATTTTTGGGGAAACACGGTATTTCAGTTTCATTTTCAGGTTCTGGCCTTCTAAAGAGCTTTATATTTTATCAGACCAAAATGATTTCATCTCCTTGAATGAGGCTGGCTACATTTTGTTGTTTTGTCTGTAAAACAAGACATGTTGATCATCTCAATGACTTTAATATATTACTTTATCGAAAATAGAAACAGTTTCATTAATTTCATCAGTTTGTTAACTTGAAGAATTCTGGTCAGTGACCTGAATAAGAAATAAGATAAACACTACTACTATGACAATCACAGTATGTTTGACTGATTGATTATGTGCCATCAAGTCAGTAGCAACTATTAATGGCCACATGAATAGCTTTTCTCCAGGATGAACTGTCCCTAGCCTTGTTTTTCAAGTCTTGCATTCCCAGAATTTGGAAAGGAGACAGGAGTGAATGGCAGATATTCTGGAATTGACAACGGTTGCACTGGCAATTCTGGGTTTACGCTATTAGGGTGGAACGATCTGAAGAGCTGCTTTCTTCTAATTGATCTCAGTTCCTTTCTTTTTTCTTTCCCTGTAATCAGTAATTTAAAAGTTGAAGGTGGCCAAGTCGCGTTCATTATGAAGATGACGTTTCTTGAACTCTCCGTGATAACCTCCCGGAGAAGCTGGAAGCAACCTTTAAAACATTAATTATGCAAGCCTGCCGTTAACATATCTCTGGGTAATCAGGAGAAAAGAAGACAGTTGTCTCTGTTAATTATCTTGAAAATCTGCCCATGAATATTGCAACAGCACCCGTTTGGCAGCCTCTGTCAGTCATTGCTGGAAATCCTTACCCAGGCTGACATTGTTCAAACTCTCTGTGGTTGTAACAAAGGGCAAACAGCCGAGGGAGGGATGAGCTGTCTGAAACTCACCAACTTCCTTGCCAATTATCTCACTTTGCCTCTGACTTTTTCTGTTGTTTGGTTGGGCTTCGAAACAGAATGTTTGACCCCCTCTGTCAATGCGCTTGACAATAAGGCAGCCTCTGTCTGGCCTGTGAAAAGAGGAGGCTTTCTAGAATTTTCCAACCCAGATAGAATAGAATAGCAGAGTTGGAAAGGACCTTGGAGGTCTTCTAGTCCAACCACCTGCTTAGTGTCGAGCCGTCTATCTGCTGCTGCTAACGGAACTCGACAATGAAGGAAACCAGGGGGTGAAATTCAGCAGGTTCTGACAGGTTCTGGTGAACCGGTAGCGGAAATTTCGAGTAGTTCAGAGAACCGGCAAATATCATCTCTGGCTGGCCCCAGAGTGGGGTGGGAATGGAGATTTTGCAATATCCTTCCCCCAGGAGTGGGGAGGGAATGGGGATTTTGCAGTATCCTTCCCCTGCCACGCCCACCAAGCCACGCCCACAGAACGGGTAGTTAAAAAAATTGGATTTCACCACTGCAGGAAACCCTACACCACTTCAGGCAAATGGTGATGGAATTTCTTAAAAACCTCGCAGTGTTGGAGCATTCACAACTTCTGCAGGCAAGTTGTTCCACTGATTAATTGTTCTAACTGTCAGGAAATTTCTCCTTAGTTCTAAGTTGCTTCTCTCCTTAATTAGTTTCCACCCATTGCTTCTTGTCCTGCCCTCAGGTGCTTTGGAGAATAGCTTGATTCCCTCTTCTTTGTGGCAGCCCCTGAGATATTGGGACACAGCTATCATGTCTCCCCTAGTCCTTCTTTTCATTAAACTAGACATACCCAGTTCCTGCAACCGTTCTTCTTATGTTTTAGCCTCCAGTCCCCTAATCCTCTTTGTTGCCCTTCTCTGCACTCTTTCTAGAATCTCAACATCTTTTTTATGGTAGTTTAGTTGACAAGTTATCCCAAAGGTGCTTTTTTCAAGAGGCAACTGGGCTTTCTGGTTTTTCTTTGAAGACATTTTTCGCTTCTCATCCAAGAAGCTTCATTAATGTCATTTAAATATGAGCCACTGGTGTCTGCAGCTCTTAAAATAGCCGATGCAGCCCTAGGCTGCATTAATAAAGGGGTCGAATCAAGATCACGTGAAGTATTAATATCATTTTTATAATGCCTTGGTAAGACCACACTTGCAATACTGCATTCAGTTTTGGTTGCCATGATGTAAAAAGTTGTTGAGACTCTAGAACAGGGGTGTCAAACTCAAGGCCTGTGAGCTGGATCCAGCCCATGGGGTGCTTAGGTCTGGCCTGTGGGACCAGCCTGGAAACAGCAAAGGACCAGCCCACTGTGCCTCTGTCAGCAAAAATGGAGCTCGGGGAGGGCTGCAGGAGGCCATCAAGGCCAAAAATGGGACACAGGGAGCTGAAAAAGCTTTTTGGATGAGAAGCAAAATGTCTTCAAAGAAAAAAACAGAAAGATTAAGCATTTATCAATCTTGACAGTTAGCTTTGAAGGTGCCACTCCATTTTATCTCCAAGCAACCTTAGCCCCCAGCCTCCCTTGTCAAATCTTCTGCTCAGTCTCCATGATTGTGTCAACTCTTTAGCACTCCCACCTAGTTTCTCTCTGTCACCTACACTGAAAGGGCAAGCCACTTATACATAAAATCAGAGCAGATCCGACTCCCAACTAGCACTGGTGATGTTACCTAGTTTGGTAATGGGAACATCTTCAAGAAAACAACTAAGCTCAGAAAGCACCAACGACTCCACAGCCTGATTAGAGAAATCTGGATCTAAAGGAGGAATTGGATGGAGTAGCCATCTGAGAATTGACCATCCCTAGTGGTCTGGAACATAAAAATGAGCCGAGGTGGCGCAGTGGTTAGAGTGCAGTACTGCAGCTACTTCAGCTGACTGCTAGTTCAGCAGATCAGCAGATCAAATCTCACCGGCTCAAGGTTGACTCAGCCTTTCATCCTTCCGAGGTGGGTAAAATGAGGACCCAGATTGTTAGGGGGCAATATGCTAATGCTAATGCAATATGCTATTATGCAATATGCTAACTTTGTAAACCGCTTAGAGAGGGCTGTAAAGCACTATGAAGCGGTATAGAAGTCTAATTAATAAATAATAAATATAATAAAAAAAACATGGTATTTATTTTATTTATTTATTTCGTCAAGCATGTATTAGATAACAGATATAAGTATAAACATGATTATGGATACATGAAATAGATATGAATAAAAGGGGATATTAGGACAGGGATGGTAGGCACGTTGGTGCACTTATGCACGCTGCTTACAGACCTCGTAGGAATGGGGTGAGGTTGACAGTAGACAGTCTAAGGTTAAAGTTTTGAGGGTTTGGGAAAGAAACCACAGAGTCAGATAGTGTATTCCAGGCAATGACCACTCTATTGTGGAAGTCGTATTTCCTGCAATCGAGTTTGGAATGGTTTACCTTAAGTTTGTATCAATTGTGTGCTCTTGTATTGTTGTGGTTGAAGCTGAAGTAGTCATTGACAAGTAGGACATTGTAGCAGATGATTTTATGTACCACACTTAGGTCAGTTCTCCGTTGTCTAAGCCCAAAATTTCAAGTCTGGTGGCATAAGGTATTCTGTTGCGAGTAGAGGACTAATGTATTAATGTCCGATATGCAGTGTGGATTCCAGACAGATGAGCTGTATTTGAGAATTTGTCTAGCAAATGTTTTGTTTTTAGGGGGGGAAAGGATTGTCAGACTTGCAAGATTCAGATACTGTAACATTATAATACAGATAGCATTAGCATTCTTGGTTTCAGTTTCCTGATCTGGACTACACTGAAAAGCTGACATCAATCTTGCAAGCCTGCAAGCATTTCCCCCTTCCCAAGCTACCTCCTCATGGATAGTTTAATTGCTTTTTCTATCCATGAACTAGAGAACTATTATAGTTCCTTCCAACTCTACAAGGTTATGATTCTGTGATCTTAAAAAGAAGAGAACACTAAGAGATAATTAGCAAGATGTCCTTCTTTTACTAGGGAGCTGAAGAAATGTATTTCAGGGAGAAAAAAGAATGCAACGAAAAATCTTGGCTGGGTCCTCACTAGCAGACCTTTGAAGATCTTTCTTTTGATTAATTTTAAAACTATATAATCCAATTGCCACCTCCGAGTCATGGCAGCCGGCCTTGTTAATTAATTTATTTGTTTGCTCATTCAATTTATCAGCCCACTCACCAAGAAAAATAGGTAGCTCTTCAGATCTTATTAAACTACAGTTTCCAGAAGCAATAACTAGCATACAAAATATTCTTAAAAAGAAGATAAAATTTACTCCACAGTTGTTTTTACTGGGTATAATTGAAGGATATACAGTTATAGAGACTAATTTGATTTTGAATTTAATAACAGCAGCCAGACTTTTGGTGGCGCAATACTGGAAGAAGGAAGAAATACCTACTATTGAAGAATGGACATTAAAAGTAGCCAATTTGGCAGAGATGGCTAAAATTTCTGCATATTTGAAGGACCGTTCGAATGAAAAATATGTACTGGAATGGAGAAGATGGATTGACTATATACAAAACAAATACAGGACTAAAAAGTTGCAAATAGCTTATGAATGAAATATTTAGATGATTTTTTTTCCTACTTTGATATCTTAGTACCTATGGCGGAGTTAAAGAGTAAGGGGAAGTTAAGAGTTTATAGTTAGTTTGCTTATGTTAGATTATGTTTGTTAAATGCAATACCCTGTATTTTGCTCTGGGAAGTCGGGGGTGGGGGGGGGAGGGAGAGGGGAAGGGGTGGGGGAAGGGGGGAATTTGTTTGTAAACATTTTAAAACTTTTCAATAAAAAAAAAACATACCATCAGAAAGCGGTTATATGAACGGAATTGCAAGCCAATAAGACTCGGAGAAGTACATGTTGTTTACCTTGATGGAAAACAGCATTTTGTTGCAATGCTCTGTAGTAAAGGTGCAAAGAAGAAAAAAGAAAGAAAAAAGAAAAAGAAAGAGAGAGAGAGAGAGTGAGAGAGAAAGAAAGAAAGAAAGAAAGAAAGAAAGAAAGAAAGAAAGAAAGGAAGGAAGGAAGGAAGGAAGGAAGGAAGGAAGGAAGGAAGGAAGGTAAGGAAGAAAGTAAGTTCAGGGCAGGGGTGAAATCTACTTACCTTCCTTACCGGTTCGGAAGTGTATATGCTGCGTGCATGTGTCACATGCATGTGCACACCTGCGCATGCGCAAAACCGTCTGTGTGTGCGCAGAAGGTAAAAAAACATTACTTCCTGGTTAAAACCAGAGAGTAATGACACCCGGGCGGTGACGGCTATTGGATCGCCACACCACAGGGAAAAATCATTACCGGATTGGGCAATCCGGTTCGATCCAGGAGCATTTCACCCCTGGTTCAGGGGCTGTATCTATTTTATATCCACCAAGGGCCCCAGAAGAGCTAAGGCCAACAGTTTTAAACTTTAGGGGTGAATATTTTGAAGGGATCAAAATATAGTTCAATCTCTTAACCACCCTTTGTATATTGACTAGAGGGAATGGCCTTGAGGGTTAAAAGGAAGCACCACTACCAAGACAATGATCAGATAAAAGAAACCTGAGTCTGGTGTAGGAATGTAACAGATGTAAGCAACTCAAACAAACCCTTCTAATGAGAAGGCCTTGGTGCTCTCTGAGCTTGGTGGTTTTCTTGCGTACGTTTCATTACCCAAATTAGACAACATCATCACTGCACTGCATCAAGTTCAACCCTGAAATCTCTCTGATTCACACGAATATAGAGAGAGGGAAGGGCAAGAACATTCAGACTTCGAAGATTCTGTTAATATAATGTTTCAATGAAAATAGCCAGTGAAAACGGGCTCCCGAGCTCCATTTTTGGGTGCAACAACTTCCTGAAACCCTCTGCCAGTGAAAACGGAGCTTGGGAGGGCCACACATAAGCCTCCCGAGCTCTGTTTTTTGCTGGCAGAGGCACTGTGGGCCGGTCTTGCACTATTCCCAGGGCAGCCCCATGGGCCAGATCTAAGCACCCCATGGGCCGGATCTGGTCCCTGGGTCTAGAGTTTGACACCCGTGCCCTACATCATTTCAGACATATGGTTATCCAATCCCTTCTTAAAAGCCCCCTGTGTTGGAGCACCCACAACTTCTGGAGGCAAGTCATTCCACTGATTGTTTTAACTGTCAGGAAATTTCTCCATAGTTCTAGATTGCTTCTCTCCTTCATTAGTTTCCACCCATTGCTTCTTGTCCTACCTTCAAGTGCTTTGGAGAATAGGTTGACTCCCTTTTCTTTGTGGCAGCCCCTGAGATCAGCCTTGCCTGTTGGTGACTTAACTGATTATAAACTTCATGCCTCAAAAGAAATCAGAAAATTCCAGGGTATGTACTGTTGTGTTTACTTATCTCCTTGTTCCTGCGGTAAAGTACACTACAACTTGTTAGAATAACAATTACATTCTTGGTACAACTTGTACATCGAAGGTCCTCTGTATCAAAATCAATGCTGCTTTTCAAGGAATATGTCTGTAACGTTTTCACACCATGAAGGATACCTTTGTTTTCCTTTCTGTTTCCTTGTATCCTTATCAGTTATGAAGACATTTTTCCCCAGTTGGGCTCTTTTATAGCCAAGCAAACAAACGGATCACCAAACAGACCAACTCAGAAATCTCACTTGAGGCACAAATGACCAGGCTCAATTAATCATATTTTGGGCACACGTGAAGACCCAACTCTCTGGAGAAAGCTCTAATGCTGGGAAAGTTAGAAAAAAGAAGAAGAGGAGGAGGAGGAGGAAGAAGAAGGAGGAAGAGGAGAAGGAGGAGGAGAAAGAGGAGGAGGAGGAGGAGAAGGAGAAGAAGAAGAAGAAGAAGAAGAAGAAGAAGAAGAAGAAGAAGAAGAAGAAGAAGAAGAAGAAGAAGAAGAAGAAGAAGAAGAAGAAGAAGAAGAAGAACCAGCAGCAAGATAGACGGACTCAGTTACAGTGGCCACAAGTGCATTGTTGAAAGAGTTGAAGGACAGATCATCACGGAGAAGGTTTATCTATGTGGTTGCTAAGAGTCAATGCTGGCTTGATGGCACATAATGAATCGGTCAATTAATCTGCATGCTCAAGCTGCCTTTGATCAGCATTCTATCTAAGATTGATGTCACCCAGATCTCTACAACATAAGGCTTGCCTTGGGCAGCCCACTGGCATTTTTTTAAATAAAATCATAAATTTGCTTTAAAAACCTGAACTGCTGAGCATCCAGTTTTGGTTACCACAATATAAAAATGATGTTGAGACTCTGGAAAGAGTGCAGAGAAGAGCAACAAAGGTGATTAGTGGACTGAAGGCTAAAATATATGAAGAACGGTTGCAGGAACTGGGTACGTCTAGTTTAATGAAAAGAAGGATGAGGGGAGACATGATAGCAGTCTTCCAATATCTCAGGGGCTGCCACAAAGAAGAGGGAGTCAAGCTATTCTCCAAAGCACCTGAGGGCAGGACAGGAAGCAATCAAGGAGAGAAGCAACTTAGAACTAAGGAGACATTTTCTGACAGTTAGAACAATTAATCAGTGGAATGACTTATCTCCAGAAGTGGTGAGTACTCCAACACTGGAGGTTTTAAAGAAGAGATTGGACAATCATTTGTCTGAAATGGTATAGGGTTTCCTGTCTGAGCACTTTGCTCACACGTGCCACCTTCCACGCATGCTCGGCCTTCTGTGCAGGCTCTTTTGCTTGTGCGCACACCTTCTGTGCATGCGCATAGCCTCCAAAATGTGACAAAATAGGATGGCATTACATCTGGTTCGGTGGGTGTGGCCTATTGTAGTCACCGTTACTGGTTTGCCCAAACCAGACAGAACCGGCTGAATCCCACCACTGCCAAGGTCAGTCTATTACAATACCATTACAATAGGAAATCAGAAGCGTGATTAATAGCATTCCGTTTACTGAAGTGCAGTAACAAAATCTTGCAAATTTGAAAGCATTCTCCCCTCCTTTACTTTTTATTTTCCAGGGAACAAGGGAGAGTCCCTTCTGAGATGCTTATCCCACCCCTATTCCTCCTTTGGACTCAGAATTCATTTATCAAACCATCGGCTATGCTTCAACTTTTCTTCCTCTCTCCCAAGGTTATTTTCACAGACCCATTACAGTATGTGTGACTTTGAAAAAACAGAGAAATTAAAAAGAAAGAAAGAAAGAAGAAGCTCTCAGCTACTTGTAAACTTTGCAATATAAATCCAATCTCTATCCATCCTGAGAAATCTCTGGAAAATTCATCGGATTAAAAATTTATTCCAAAAATCAAAGAGGGAAATCAAACTTAGTTCCGCCAATCCCATTTTTTCCCCCAAAAACAATCTATAAATGTTTTTCTTTCCCCCCAAAAAAACATAAATTCAGGCAGGAATTGAAAGAGCTGCTCAAGCTGTCATCAGATGACTTTAGTCAACCTATTTTTTTGGATGTTCCTTCTTGGGTGAACTAAAAAATATTCTGAATCTTGAGATTTTGATTATTTTTACCAAGATTTTTACCAAGAAAGTAAACATAACAATGATGATCATATTGGATCATGCTATTACAGGGAGTTGATTTATGACCACAGTTACCAAAATTTCTTTTGCTAAGTGAGACATTTGTTAAGTGGGTTTTGCCCCATTTTATGAACTTTTCTTGCCACGGTTGTTAAGTGAATCACTGCCATTGTTAAGTTAGTAACTATGGTTGTTAAGTGAATCTGGCTTCCCCATTGACTTTGCTTGTCAGAAGGTTGCTCAAGATGATCACATGACCCCGGGACACTGCAACCGTCATAAATATGAGTCAGTTGCCAAGCATCTAAATTTTGATCATGTAGATGCTACAACAATCATAAATGTGAAAAATGGTGATAGCAGTGGTGGGATTCAAATAATTTAACAACCGGTTCTCTGCCCTAATGACCGCCGGGTGGGCGTGGCCATGGTGGCCATGGTCAGGGAGTGTGACAGGCAGCACCTGGCCTCCTGCACCCCCCCTGAGAGCAAAAATGGGCTGTGGGGGGATGTGCCACGCCCCCTGCACCCCATTTTGGGCCTAGTAGGCCACCCTGCAGCCCCTGGAAGCAAAAATAGGCTGTGGGGTGGGGGGCGCCGCACCCCCCACACCCCATTTTGGGCCTAGTAGGCCTCTCTGCACTTGCCTGGTAGCCAAAATGGGGCACGTGGGGACTCCTGAAGGGGCAGGGGCAGTCAGCAATTTAACTACCGATTCGCCTAAGGTGACCAGACGTCCCACTTTTGGCGGGACAGTCCCGCTTTTGAGCAATTTGTCCCGCGTCCTGCGGCGTTTTAAAAAAGTCCCGATTTTTCATTCTGCCTCCTGAGTCCCGGCTGCCTCCTGAGTCCCAGCTGATGGCTAGAGGGAAAAAACCTGTTTAAACTGTTGCCGCGGGGCTTCAAAGGGCTGCCCTACGTTGATTAGCTCGGCTTCCCCCTCTCAGCTGATTTGCGCAGGGCTCTGCTCTTGCTAAATTGCTCAGCAGTTTTTTTTTTCTCTTTGTGCAAACCAAGCTCAAAACGAAACTGAAAGTAAAACAGGCTGTTGGCTTTGCTGTTTGCTTGCAACGTTGGAAAATTAGGCAGCAGATTTATTTTCCTTTTCCTCACCAAAAAAGGTAGGTGCAATTATTAGGTATGGGAAATTATTTAGGGCAAAAGAGGAGAGTTCAAGATTTTAAAACACAAAAGAAAAAAAAGCTCTTTTTAACTAGGGAATTGTAATAATTGAGATACTATTAATTGTATATTGTGTTGAAAGCAGAAATGGTTAAGTTGTGGTTCAGAGGAATATATGGGGGAAATTATTTGGTTTATTATTATTGGTAAGTATAATTAATTGATTTGTAAGAAATTGGATTGCATGGAAATAATTGGAATATTCATGTTCATATTGATTAATATACAAAAAAGATAGTTATATAACTAATTGATTTATATTAAAATGTTGAATTTGTATTAAACAACTGTATTACATAATTACATAATTAACCAATGTGAGGATGGATATAAAAATAGATGACAATGGGAAGGGGTATAATATAGAATAGAAGGGAAAAATTGAATTTGATTAAGATTAGAGATGAGGATGAAGGGTAATATTGTTTTTTTAAAAAAATAGATGAGGAATAAATATGGCAAAAAGGAAATATAGAAATTGTAAATTTAATTGAAATGACTAAACACTGTTTAAATTTGTGAACCAGCCAAATATTCTGTTCAAAGAAAATACATTGTATGTTTGTATGTGTGTTTCTAATTATTGCTATTTATTCATATTTGTTCTCTTTTATTCTTTAAAGTTTAACAATTCATTCTTTATCTTAATATCTTTATATTTGTTTGGGGTTGCCTTTCTTCCCTTTCATCTTTTTTATTGTACAGCAATCTTTCTCCTCAAACCTACCACCTCTCTTTTCTTTCCTTCTTACTTTCTCTTCCCCCCACCCTCTTCTTCTCCTCCCTATTTCCTCTTCCTTTCTCCTTCTCCTCCTCTCTTCCTCCCTCTCTTACCCTCACTCCTACTCTAATTTCCCTTCCCTTCCTTCATCCCTCTCTATTACTGTATCCTTTTATGCATATGGACTACTCAGAGGGCTGAAAAAGTTATTTTTGACTGGTCCTCGCACTTTTGACCAGTCCTCGAACTTACGACTGTCCTCACATTTTACATTTTTGCCCTATCTTGTCACCATGGTGAAGAGAAGCAGTTGTGAAATGAGTGACATGGTTGTTAAGAATGCTGCACGGGCATAAATGTGAGGATGGTCATAAGTGTGAGGACCAGTCAAAAGTGTGAGGACCTGTCAGAAATGACTTTTTTCAGCCCTCTGGTTAGTCCTTTTGTGCATATGGACTACTCAGAGGGCTGAAAAAGTTATTTTTGACTGGTCCTCGCATTTTTGACCAGTCCTCGAACTTACGACTGTCCTCACATTTTACGTTTTTGCCCTATCTTGTCACCATGGTGAAGAGAAGCAGTTGTGAAATGAGTGACATGGTTGTTAAGAATGCAGCACGGGCATAAATGTGAGGATGGTCATAAGTGTGAGGACCAGTCAAAAGTGTGAGGACCTGTCAGAAATGACTTTCCAGCCCTCTGAGTAGTCCCTATACACATAGCCATGGCCACCCGGTCACATGACCAGCTACCCACGCCCACCCAGTCACATGACCTCCAAGCCACGCCCACACAATAAGCCACGCCCACAATGTCCCCCTTTACCAATGTTAAAATCTGGTCACCTTAGATTTGCCTGAACTGGCCCGAACCAGCTGAATCCCACCACTGATCATAAGTCACTTTTTTCAGCACCATTGCAACTTTGAACGGTCGCTAAACCAATGGCTGTTAAGTCACAGACTATCTGTATTAAAATCTACAACAACTATTAATTTGCACCATTCTTCCCTAGGAATCTTTAGGTCAAGTATTTTGATTTTTCTGCACTACCAAGAAGCGTATGTGTAGGACTTCGCACCAGTCTTGACAGTAAATCAAAGCTGTTGCAAAAGTCCATGCTTTATTCAATACTTAGCTGGACTTGGCCAAAGTCTCTCAGGCTGTGACTCGGCTAACTTGGAATCATTACAACAGACAAGAATAAATCTTTAAACACAACAGTAAGACTGCCCATTGCAAGGCAAGGAAATTATCCCTCCAGCATTTATCGAAATGGTGTCATTAGACTTGAAACTCTGATGTTTTCCTCCTGCCCCGCCAAATTAAAGGAAATTAGTTAAATCTTTTGATTGCCAAAGGATGCAACTAAGATATATTTGTATAATGATAATCTCTTTAGCCTGAGAATCACTGGTTCCCATTGCTTTAGATTCAGCCTTTATAGAACTTAAAACATAGGACATATAATAACAGAATTGAAAGGGTCCTGTTGTGGCTCCATTACCTGAGCCTGTGTCATCGGCAGGAGAGGACTCCGAGAGTGAAGGAGAGGAGTTGGCAAGGCCTCCCTCTCCAGGACCCTCCTCTCTGGCAATGCCTTCAGTGTCCGCCGAAGGGCAAGAGATAGGGCCGGGGCCAAGCACGTCCACGCAGCCACAGGTGGACAGTGATGAGGGAAATGAGTCTTGGCTGGATCCTCGGCAGCATCGCAGAGATAAGCGCGCGCAACAGAAGAAAAGGTGTGCCAGAGATTAAGCTGAGTCACTGGACCACACCCCACAGGGTATAAAAGGGGGTGAGGTGGCCATTCAGACTCTGTGACGGACAAAACTAACTACTATCGAGTCACATTGCATCTTTGGAAACAACATTATCGGCCTTGGATTTATTTTACGAACTGGACAATTCTTGACTGTGTGTATTTTGTTTTATGAGTAAAGTTCTTGGCAAGCAGCTACTGGGTTGCTGCCAAGCTTCTTATCGGAAGAATTGGTTGTCTGCCAGTTTATTTAACCCCCGGCTGTCTGTTTTTGTGCGTGTGTGGGACGGGGACAGAACAGGTCCTTGGAGCAGGGGTGGGTTTCACTTACCTTTGCTACCGGTTCGCTCGTGTGCGTGCGCTCGCTTCAATTGCACGCATCTCCCATCCGCACATGCGCAGAAGCTTCTGTACATGCGCAGATCGTATTTGATGACATCCGGGCGGGTGGGTGGAGCCTCCCGCCATCGCTGCTACCGGTTCGCCTGAACTGGGGCAACCGGTAGCAACCCACCACTGCCTTGGAGGTCTTCTAATCCAACCTAGGCCCATGATGGTAAACCTATGACGTGAGGAGCCATGTCGCCTGCTACACACAGTGTCGCCCGTTCCTCTTCCGGGTTTCTAGCATGGATGCACGCGTGATGATAAACTGATCCTTTTGCATGCGGCAGTGCCGGAAACTAGAAGAGCTGGTCTTCCATTTTCCTATGTGAGCATGAGCACTGGCCAACCGATTGTCACATGCGCATGCATGCCAGAAACCCGGAAGAGTAGCTGGCTGAAACCGGAAGTTCATTTTTGGGCACGCTCATGCACCCTGGGAAGCTCCTCTTTCTGGTGCGCATGCATGCATGCGGCCCAGATGCACGCATGCGTACTCTCTTTTCGACATTCGGTGCTGAAAAGCTTCGCCATCACTGACCTAGGCCATTCCTGACATATGGCTGTCCAGTTTCTTCTTAAAAACCTCCAGTGATGGAGCAGCCATAACTTCCAGAGGTGGGCCGTTCCATCGATTAACTGTTCTGACGGTCAGGAAATTTCTCCTAAATTTCTAGGATCTTTCTTTAATGATCTTATTTATTAATTTATCAACTAATCGATCAATATACTAAACAATAAATTACTAGTAATAAATTAAGAATTGATTTATTTATAAATTATGTATCAATGATTTAATTATTTATAAACTGGACACTAGCTAAGTCTCCTACCCTATGTTAAGGAATGGAGCCGCAAAAAATTGAAGTCAGAAACCCTGACCTCGATCTCTCTAATCCAGGGGTCTCCAACCTTAGCAACTTTAAGCCTCGAGGACTTCAACTCCCAGAATTGGAGTTTCTGGCTGGGGGGTTCTGGGAGTTGAAGTCCACCAGTCTTAAAGTTGTCAAGGTTGGAGACAAGGTTGCTCTGTTTGTCCAATGTTTCTTAACCTCAGCCATTTTAAGATGTCTGGACTTCAGCTCCCAGAATTCCCTAGCCAGCACAGGGCTAGGGAATTCTGGGAGCTGAAGTCTACACTTCTTAAATTTGTTCAGGTTGAAAAATTCTGCTGTGGACACATCATGTTATCAAGTGCTCATATCCTGAAAGCTTTGGACAGAATCTTTTTATTTTTAGGGTGTCCTCTTCAGTGATGGGTTCCTCCCGGTTCGGCCCACTTTGGCCGAGCCTGTAGCGGTGATGATATGATGTCACTGAACCAGTTCTCTTTGTTTGGGAGCTGGGCCCTCCTGCCTACCCCCCCCCCCCAGCGTTATTCTTACCTTTTATTTGGCCCCACCCCCAGTCTATTGCTGCCTCCCGAGTCCCAGCTGATCGGCTAGAAGGAAAAAAACTGTTTAAACTCTTGCCGCGGAGCTTCAAAAGGCCGCCGTACAGCTGATCAGTGTTAAAAAGCAGTGTGGTGGTAGACCAGTGTCTCCAAAAACGAATGAGTAGACTGGTTCCTCCAAAAACAAATGAGTAGACTGGGACCTCCAAAAATGAATGAGTAGACCAGTGCCTCCAAAAACAAATGAGTAGACCGGTACAGCTTTGGAAGCAGTTAAAAACCTGGTAGACCAGTACCTCTGCTAAATCCTAGAGAATTGTCACATGACCATCAAGCCACGCCCACAAAATAAACCACACCCACAGAACCAGTAGTAAAAAAATTTAGAACCCACACCTGGTCCTCCTGCCACTCAACTTCCACCACAAATGATTGTCCATCTTATTCTGGGAGACTAAGGGGGTCCATGAAGTATTTGTTTATTTACTAACTGATGTACAAAACCGCTCATCTCACAGCCGAGTCTCTGAATGGCATATCAAGTTTAAAACCATCCTTACATACAATAGAAAAGACATGACTATAGCCCACAATGTCCTGATTCAAACAATAACCCTCAAAGCAAAAAAGCTACATAAACATCTGAGCTTGCCAAATTCCCTGCTCCAAATGCTTGGGGTGGGGGGTGGGGAGAGGGGAGCCTGGTCTTACAAAAGGCTGATAGGATGCCAGCCATCTCGATCTTTGGCAATTTTAAATCTCCTAGTTAAGTCACCATGATGTTCCAGAAGGGGGTGCTTTAATGTGTGGGATGTAGTGATGAAGGTATTGAACTAATACAGGGGTGCTTCAGTGGTGATTTGCCCCTGGTTCGGACCGGTTCTATAAAACTGGTAGTAAAACTGGCGGGAGGCTCCACGCACTGACCACAATGTCATCAGTGCGCGTGTGAGCAAACGGAGCACACATGTGCGGCCCCGTTGCAAACCAGTAGTAAAGGTAAGTAGAACCCACCCCTGGGGTGCTTGGTGCTCTCTGAGCTTGCTTGTTTTCTTCCAGATGTTTCATTACCCAAACTAGGTTACATCATCAGTGCTAGTAGGGAGTTACTAGCTGCCCTCCTTACCAGCAATGATGGTGTTACCTAGTTTGGGTAATGAAACATCTAAAAAAAAACCCAAGCAAGCTTAGAGAGCACCAAGCACCCCTCATATTAACCCCAGTGGTGAAATGTAAAATTTGTTACTACTGGTTCGGTGGGCGTGGCTTGGTAGTGGTGGGTAATGTGACTGGGTGGGTGTGGCCAACTTTTTTTAAAAAACTTTTAAAAGCATTTTTTCTACAACCTCTTCGGGCCGAAGAGGTTGTAAAAAAAATGCTTTTAAAAGCCTCTGACGATCAGGCAACTCAGCTGGGATCATCAGAGGCTTTTAAAAGCGTTTTTTCTACAAGAGGTTGTAGAAAAAATGCTTTTAAAAGCCTCTGACGATCCCAGCTGAGCCGTGTGATCATCAGAGCCTTTTTTTTTTTACTTTTAAAAGCATTTTTTCGGCCAAAGAGGTTGTAGAAAAAATGCTTTTAAATTTTTATATATTTTTATTTTTCGCTCTGAGCAAGCTTTTTAATCAGACGATCGAGACGGAACATGTCCAGGAGCAGGACCTCCGTGCGTGGCTTCCCAGGGATCTGCCAGTCAAATTCTCCCAGCCTCAGAAATGCTGCAGATGCCCGGATGTCCTGCTGGCACTGTCAGGAGAGGCCTCCTCCAAATGCCACATGGGTGGGGCCATCTTCCCCAAACGAGGGACAGGGTGCCCAAGGGCTGGAGGCCTGGCAGAGCAGATGGGCCTCCATCTGCCAGGCTGGGAAAGAAAGAAAGGAAGGAAGGGAGGGAGGGAGGGGGGGAGGGAAGGAGAGAGGGAGAAAAAAAGAAAGAAAGAAAGAAAGAAAGAAAGAAAGAAAGAAAGAAAGAAAGAAAGAAAGAAAGAAGCTTTTAATTTTTTTAAAAAAAGCTTCTGATGATTGCACGGCTCAGCTGGGCATGGGGGGGGCAGAGATTTTTGCTACCAGTTCTCCAAATCACCCGCCGCCATCGCTACCGGATCGGGTGATCCGGTCCGAACTGGGAGCATTTCACCCCTGATTAACCCTGAGCTACAAATATTCTCCTTTATTAGTAATACAGGGGTCTCCAGATTTAGCAACTTTAAGACTGGTGGACTTCAACCAGAGGTGGACTTCACAAAATTTAACAACCGGTTCACCCCAGCACCGAAAATACGAGTGGGCGCGCACGCACACTCCCTTCGCTCATGCAGCGCCTTCCGCACATGCAGGTGGTCTACTGTGCATGCGCTTCATGCAGCTAAATAGGACGGCATAGCGCCAGGCCCATCCACAGGTCACAACTACCGGTTTGCCTGAATCACCCGAACCGGCTGAATCCCACCCCTGACTTCAACTCCCTGAATACCTCAGCCAGCCATGGTTCTGGGAAATTCTGGGAGTAGAAGTCCACAAGTCTTAAAGTTGCCAAGGTTGGAGACCCCTGATCTAGGGAATTGATTCTGTGTGACTTTGGGATTCAACAAGATGGGATTATTTGATGGAAGGAACCCAGAACATGTCCTCCCTGCTAGATCTGGCAGGGCAGGCAACAATAAAGGAGGACACGCAGTCTCACAAATAGCACAGTCCTATGTTATGTAGGACATTACCTATTACATATTCTGCCAACTGTCAGCAGTTCGATCCTGACCGGCTCCAGGTTGATTCAACCTTCCATCCTTCCGAGATCAGTAAAATGAGGATCCAGATTGTAAGGGGCAATATATTGACTCTGTAAACCGCTTAGAGCAGAGTTCCCTGAACCTTTCAGCTTTGCAGAGTGGTGGGGGGGGGTGGGTGTGGAGGGTAGAGACTGGATGGTTCCATGTGGGAGGCGGGCAAGCATTGACATGCAGCTCCATTTGCGCAAGTGATGTTTACATGTACCCACCGCTTGCACAAATAGAGCATGTGAACACAAGTGAAGATACGCATTCATGCTCGCCTGCCACTTCCACGGCCTGGTTCTGAACGGTTCAAGGCTTGAGTGTGGGCTGCAGGCTCAAGGCCCCAGGGGTGGAGAACCCTGGCTTAGACAATGCTGTAAACCATTATGAAGCGGTGTGTCAACCTCAGTGCTATTCCTATTATGCCTCAAAGCAGCCTTCTTCTTACACAGGTTTGACTAACTGTTGCCTTCCTAGTTTGCGTGTAGGCTTCTTAGGAACATCTGTCTGACCAGGACAGCAACGAAGCTGGTTGGCAGGCAGATGCGTTGCAATGATGGAGCCCTTCTGCTTTTCTGTCTTGCAAATACAGCGAGCGGGGAGGGTGGGTGTCCTTTGTTTTCATCACATTTTACTCATGACTTTGGCCCCTCCTGAGTTTTCGCCCTGTTGCTATGGTACCCGTGTCTCTTTCAGTCACCGCAGAGCCTGCTGTGAGTCTGGGCCTGCGAATAGGGAAATTAGAGCTCAGCACACAGTTTCTTGTAATAGGCAGCTTGTGAGCTGCTTACCCTATTATCACACCAAAAAAATATCTCCCCCACCTCAACTCTCTCCAGGCAGGCTATTGTGAGAACATAGTCCAAGTTTACCTTTAAAGGGAAAAGAGGCCTGACGGAGCCTGACATTTTTAGATTGCAGTGACATTTGCTGACTGGGTTTGTCAAGGCTGTCATTGACACGCACATCCCACAGTCACACCCGGCAGGGAAGGATATCAGATGAATTGCCACACAGGCAGCAACTTTGCTTGTAAAAAGAAGCAGACCAAAAATCACGTCCCCGTTTCAGCGTACAACACTGTTTTGGAGATGTTGCATCAACCTGTCTTCTCAAGAGGGTATCTTTCTGGGTGGCCGGAGCGGGGGCTAAGGTAGAAGAGGAATGGGTGGTTGGAAGCCCCCATTCACCACAGCTCTGGAGCCAGCCACAAGTATTAAAAAAATGACTCCTCTGATATCCCATCATTTTGAAAGGGGGGAACTATAATCACTTATGGGATGCGGTGGCTCAGTGGCTAGGACGCTGAGCTTGTCAATCGAAAGGTCGGCAGTTCAGCGGTTCGAATCCCTAGTGCCGCGTAATGGGGTGAGCTCCCGTTACTTGTCCCAGCTTCTGCCAACCTAGCAGTTCGAAAGCGTGTAAAAAATACAAGTAGAAAAATAAGGACCACCTTTGGTGGGAAGGTAACAGTGTTCCGTGCACCTTTGGCATTTAGTCATGCCAGCCACATGACCATGGAGACATCTTCGGACAGCACTGGCTCTTCGGCTTTGAAACGGAGATGAGTACCACCCCCTAGAGTTGGGAACAACTAGCACATATGTGCAAAGGGAACTTTTACCTTATAATCACTTACATATTTGGAGTGGGAGAGGGGTTCCAAGTCAGTGCTGAGTTCTGGCAATATTTTCTTGACAATATTTTTAGAAGGGGTAGTCCTTGGCTCTCCTACACCAGACTAGCACTCCATTGGAATGGAATGGAAGAGGGAGAGGGAGAGGGAGAGGGAGAGGGAAGGAACAGAAGAGAAGAGAAGAGAAGAGAAGAGAAGAGAAGAGAAGAGAAGAGAAGAGAAGAGAAGAGAAGAGAAGAGAAGAGAAGAATCTGAGGCAGATTGGTGCAGTGATTAAGGCAATAGGATAGAAACTGGGAGACTGTGAGTTCTAGTCTCACCTTGGTCATGAAGCCAGCTGGGTGTCCTGGGAAGGAGGCAGTGGCACACCACTTCTATGAAACTTGCCAAGAAGAGGGACTTGTGCAGACAATTGTGATGAGTCAAAAAATCTGGGGTGGCTTTCAAATGGAAAAATGTAAAGAAAAATGTTCTAACTCAGTGTTTCTTAACCTTGGCGGCTTGAAGATGGGTGGACTTCAACTCCCATAATTCTTTGCTGACTGGGGAATTCTGGGAGTTGAAGTCCACCCATTTCCAAGCAGCCAAGATTGACAAACACTGTCCTAACTTATGCTATTAAGGTAAAGGTAAAGGTTCCCTTCACACCTATGTGTTAGTCATTCCTGACTCTAATGGGCAGTGCTCATCTCCGTTTCAAAGCCGAAGAGCCAGCGCTGTCCGAAGACGTCTCCGTGGTCATGTGGCTGGCATGACTCAATGCCAAAGGCGCACGGAACGCTGTTACCTTCCCACCAAAGGTGGTCCCTATTTTTCTACTTGCATTTTTTATGCGCTTTCAAACTGCTAGGTTGGCAGAAGCTGGGACAAGTAACGGGAGCTGATCCCGTTACGCGGCACTAGGGATTCGAACCGCTGAATTGCCGACCTTTCGATTGACAAGCTTAGCATCTTAGCCACTGAGCCACAGCATCCCTCACTTATGTTATTAGTTTTCAGTAAAGTGGATTGAAGTTTACCTCATGGTTTTATTCCTGTTTCTCTAGAAACCATACAAATACTGAGTTGGTTCCAAATGACCTGGACAGAACTTATACCACTAACAACTAATTCTGTGTGTTGAGCCTAGGATTCCTGAGGGCAAAATTTAGCCAAACAAGTCCTTTCAGGTCGCCTACTGAAGTCCCACAGGACTCTCTCTCCCCTGTATGTGCTCAATTGGAGCACCTTTATTAGAGCCTTTGGCTTCTCTGAGCAATGGAGAAAATAATTTAGCCCATGGTATCTAAAATTACCTATTAAAAGGTGTTCCTCTTCTTACAGAAAGTTAACTGCAGAATGTCTAACAAAGAAAGCGAGACAATTTGCTGTTTAAAGAGCCCAATGCACATTCAGCAGATTGAAGGGGGGGAAAAGCTATTTCCTGGTGGCTAAATCTCATTAGGAAAAGCAATTTTCCAATCAATTACAATGTAATTTAGCCACTAACAGTTTAATTATATTAACAAAAAACCTATTTTGTCCTCTTTCTATATTTATGTACCATGCGGGTTCTCTCTCTCTCTCTTTCCTTCTCTTTCTCTCTCTATAAATTTTATCTTAAGGAAAAAAACAAAAAAAAAAACCCCGCTTTGCCAGAACGCGTGGCCAATTTCCTGGTGCAATTACATTAGAATGAAAATATTCAATTCCATATATTATATTAGACAGAGGAAATATTGTTCGGATGGAGGCTTTTAAAGTTGGAAGATACTCCATTGATTTCCATGTAGCCCTCTTGTTATCGTTATTGTCACCTATAATAAATGCAGTATTATCTTATATCAGTTTCATCCGAAGAATGTTATTTCTGTACTTTATTTGTTAATTCAGTAACTCAGGGAGTACATCTCAAAAAGAAAAAAGAAAAAACTAAAATAAAACCACTCGTCATTCAGCCCATGGCAGGAATCCCTTTGTTATTTTCTCTCCCCGTGGAAGCAGGGGTGAAATTCAGCAGGTTCTGACAGGTTCTGGAGAACCGGTAGCGGAAATTTTGAGTAGTTTGGAGAACCGGCAGATACCACCTCTGGCTGGCCCCAGAGTGAGGTGGTAATGGAGATTTTGCAATATCCTTCTCCCAGGACTGGGGAGGGAATGGAGATTTTGCAGTATCCTTCCCCTGCCATGCTCTTCAAGCCACGCCCACCAAGCCACGCCCATACAACCATAGAACCAGCATGGAAGGAGTAATAAATACAAAGGTAATAAAAATAGAAACCCATGGAGAATAACCCCATGACCATATCAGAACAGTTCTTTTTTTTTTTATTGAAAAAGTTTTAAAACAAACACAATTTCCCCACAACCCCCCCTCCCAACCCCCCCTCCCCCTCCCCGACTTCCCAGAGCAGAACACAAGGTATTTCTATTGACCTTTAACAATAAACTAAATTGCATAACCAATCATTAAACTAACACCCCTAAAAAAAAATTTCTTAACCCCCCATATATAAAATCCTATTTCTTAAACATAATACTTCTAATATCACTTATATAACGCTTATACAAATAAAAGAAATCATTCATAAGCTATTTGATATTTTTTGGACTGATACTTATTTTGTATATAATCAATCCATCTTCTCCAGTCCTGTATGTACCTTTCTTGTGTGTGATCCTTCAGATATGCTGAAATTTTAGCCATTTCAGCTAAATTAGTTACTTTCAATATCCAGTCATCAATAGTAGGCAAAAAGTCCTTCTTCCAGTGTTGTGCTACCAACAATCTTGCTGCTGTTATCAAGTTCAAAATCAATTTAGTCTCTGCAACTGTACAGTCCGTAGTTATACCCAGTAAGAACAACTGTGGAGTAAATTTCGGTCTCTTTTTAAGAATATTCTGCATCACCCACCAAATCTTTATCCAAAATGCTTTGATTTTTCTACAAGTCCACCATATATGATAATAAGTTGCATCATCACAGTCACATCTCCAACATTTAGCTTGCACATTAGAATACATACATGATAATTTTTTAGGATCTAAATGCCATCTATAAAACATTTTATAAAAATTTTCTCTTAAATTTTGTGCTTGTGTAAATTTCACATTTCTAATCCAAATCTTTTCCCAAGTCTCCATCATTACTGGCTCTTGAAAATTTTGTGCCCATTTAATCATACAGTCTTTAACCAATTCCGTCTCAGAATCTATTTCCAATAAAACATTATACAACCTTTTAATATGCATTTGTTTTTGATCTCTAATTTGTTTTACCAAATTCTCCTCATTTTGCACAAAGCCAGTTTTTTGATCTTCCTTCCATCTAGCTTGAAGTTGACCGTACTGAAACCATGTATAAATTATACCTTCTTCTCTCAGTATATCTAAAGATTTCAAATACATTACCCCCCTTTCCATAATAAGAAGCTCTTTATAGGTAATCACCTCCTGTTTTTGTTCTATACTTATATTTGCTATTGCATGTCTAGGATTTGCCCATAAAGGTATCTTATAATTTAACTTATATTGATATTTTTTCCAAACCCTTAACAAAGCATTTCTTAATATATGAACCTTAAATACTTTATCCACTTTTTTGTCATACAACAAATAGGCATGCCATCCATATAACAAATCATAACCTTCTAAATTCAAAATTCTCCCCTCAGTTAAATTAAACCAATCACTAATTTGTGATAAAACCGCTGCTTCATAATATAATCTTAAATTAGGCATTTTAAGACCCCCTCTTTCATGTGTATCTTGTATAATTTTCATTTTTATTCTGGGTTTTTTCCCAGCCCAAATAAAAGTATTAACACCTTTCTGCCATTCTCTCAGATTTTCATCTTTCTTAAGCACAGGTATCATTTGGAACAAAAATAAAAATCTAGGTAAAACATTCATTTTAATTGCTGCAATTCTTCCCAATAAAGACAACTGTAATTTTTTCCAATTTTCCATATCCTTCTGTACCTTCTGCCAAAGTACCTCATAATTGTTTTTGTATAATTTTGTATTTGAAGCTGCTATGTATACCCCTAGATATTTAACCTTTTTAACTATTTCAAAATCTGTTAATCTTGCTAGTTTATCTCTTTCTAGTCATATTTTTAACTATCATCTTTGTCTTATGTGAATTAACTTTAAATCCTGATACTTTCCCGTATTGATAAATTATATCCAATATATATGGGGCCGACTCTATAGGTTGGGATAAAGTAATAACCAAGTCATCTGCAAATGCTCTTAATCTGTAATCTTGTTGTCTAATTACAATACCCTTCAATTTTTCTGAATCACGTATCTTGTTCAATAGTACCTCCAAAGTCAAAATAAATAGTAGTGGGGACAGAGGACACCCCTGCCTTGTTCCTTTCTCAATTTTAAAAGCCTCTGTTAAACCTCCATTAGCTATAATTTGTGCTGTTTGCTGCTGGTATATCGCTCTAATTGATTGTGTAAAATATTCCCCAAAGTGCATTTTCTCTATTATTTTGAACAAAAATTGCCAGTTCAAACGATCAAATGCCTTCTCTGCATCCAAAAATATAAACGCTGCAGGGACTTGATTATTTTTTTCCAAATATTCCAGTAAATTTACAATTTGTCTAACAGTATATCTCATTTGTCTCCCTTTTATAAACCCTGATTGATCATTGTGAATTTTTTCCTCCACCACACTTGTAAGTTTCTTTAGCTCCTCTGAAAATTCTTTCATAATTTCTGTCTGATTGTTCAGGGCACCCATTATAAATTCTTTAAGGTCTTGTGACTGTGTATCAGCCAGAAGTTGTTGTTTTTGAGTCACTACAGGGGAACCTCCTCCCCCTTTAGAAGTTGGTGGCTTTAGTTGTTTAGCAGCCATTTTATTTTAAAAAAAGTTTTTTCCTTTTACAGCCACAGAATCTTATAAACAGTCTTACAAAGTATATTTCAAAGTTTTTCCAAAATAAACAATCCTCTCTTCAAGCTATACTCAATCCCCAGCAGTTTACTCTTCAGGCAGAGGGCTCTTAACAAGCAGTTTCCCTTTAACTTTCACTTTCCCTTCCATCCATAACAAAGGCTTCCTCTCCAGCCTCCAGCTCAAGAGAGCTCCGTTTGCAACAATGTATTCACGGAGTTAAGTTCTGTTTCTTTTAGAAAGCTTGCACTCTTGCTTCCGCTCTGTCTGCCTTGTTAGAAATCATTAAAACTCACTGTTTGCCGGCAGAATTGGACGCAGACGTCTTGCTCTGATTAACAGAGGCACCAGCGATCTGGAGCAATGGGAGGGGTAAACTGGGGAGCTCTCACCCTCCGAGTCCCTGGAATTAATCCAGTGACTTTCGGGGAGCTCTACCCACCCCCTCCGACTCTCCTCTCCTTCTTTGCCCGAAGGAGAGTTTTTTCAAACCGCCGGACAGCTGTTTAGCGCTGTCAGGGCGGTTTTTACAGATCGGGTGGCTGGCGGTCTATGGAGACCGTCCTCGTCGTCCGCGGAGCCACCGGAAGTCCCCATATCAGAACAGTTCTTGAAGGGAGGGGCCCTTGGTGGTCTCTGAGCTTGGTTGCTTTCTTGCAGACATTTCATTACCAAACTAGGCAACTAGTTCGACAGTGCACTGATGGTGTTACCTAGTTTGGTAATGAAACGTCTGCAAAAGAAAGCAACCAAGCTCAAAGAGCACCAAGGACCCTTCAGTTCAATCCAAAACTACAACTATTATCCAAGGGTGAATTCCAATTTTTTTCCCTACCAGTTCTGTAGGCATGGCTTGGCGGATGTGGCAGGGGAAGGATATTGCAAAATCTCCATTCCTTCCCCACTCTGGGGCCAGCCAAAGGCAGTATTTGCTGGTTCTCCGAACTACTCAAAATTTCCGCTACCGGTTCTCCAGAACCTATTAGAACCTGCTGGATTTCACCCCTGCTATTATCCTTTATTGGTAGTTTTGAAGAGGTTTCATTTCTCATGCAAGAAACTTCTTCAGTTCTTCCGTCAGAACTGAAAAAGCTTCTTGCACGAGAAGCGAAGCATTTTTTTAAGTCAATAAACTGCTTTTAATTCATTAAAACTGTCAATCTCTAGTTACTAATCCTGGTGGCTCTATATGTTGATTCCAAGCTCTGAATAAGTTTTTTAAACTGGCAATTGGCAGGGAGCAAAAGAGGAGAGAGACCCATTGCCCTCATGTCTGGCTTGTCTGGCTTGGTTGTTTTTTTTTTAAAAAAAATTGATTTTCTATTAAATACTTTTAATATTTTTCGGACTATAAGACACACCTAAATTTACAGGGGGAAAGAATAGAATAGAATAGAATAGAATAGTTTTTGGCCACCACACATTGTATTTTCGCCCTCCCAGATATAAGCACTCTGCAGCATGCCCCATTTTTGCCAAAAAAGCACCCATTTTTGGCCTGCAGAGTGCTTCTGGGGGCCGGGGAGGGCGAAAACGTGACACTCAGAGGGCTTGGGACAGTGGTGGGTTCCTCCCGGTTCCGCCGAGCCAGTAGCGGTGACGATATGATGTCACCTAACCAGTTCTGCCCCCCTGCCCCCCGCCCCCCCACCCCCCACATTATTCTTACCTTTTATTTGGCCCCACCCCCAATCTATTGCTGCCTCCTGAGTCCCAGCTGATGGCTAGAGGGAAAAAAAACTGTTTAAACTCTTGCCCAGGGCTTCAAAGGGCCGCCCTACAGCTGATATGTGTTAAAAGAAAACAAATGAGCAGACCGGTGCCTGCAAAAATAAATGGGTAGATGGTGCCTGCAAAAATAAATGGGTAGATCGGTACAGCTCTGGAAGCAGTTAAAAGCCTGGTAGACCAGTACTCTTGCTAAATCCTAAATAATTGTCACATGACCATCAAGCCACACCCACAAAATAAGCCACACCCACAGAACCAGTAGTAAAACATTTTAGAACCCACCCCTGGCGTGGTAGCTCAAAAATGGGCCGGTTTTTGTGAAAAACAGGCCGTGCAGAGCACTGCAGAGTTTTTCTGTGGGGATGGGAGGGCAAAAACGCGATGCGTGGAAGGTTCAGGAGGCCCCAAACCCCCGTATTTAGTCTATAAGACGCACCTAAATTTTCACCCTCTTGGGGGGGGGGAAGGTGTGTCTTATACGCCAAAAAATACAGTACATTTCTTAGTGCTTTATAAGCATCGTGTTGTCTGGGTATTTAATTTGCTTAACAATGCAAATTGCAAATTAATCTCCGCCCCTTTTTTCCCCCAACCGCTGGTAAAATAAATTCCATGTTTGATAATATGACTAAAAATCTCCATAGACAGTTCCTTTTCCACAACTCATTTCAGGAGCTTCAAAAGGCTCCACTTTTACATGTCCAAGAAAAGTTTTGCAAAAGTTTTGCAGGAAGCAACCAAGAATGCATTAATAAACCCACTTTGCTGCCTGCGGCGTATCTTCATTTGTTTTCATATTTGGCATTTGGGGATTATCGGAGCTGATAATGGCCTGTATAACAGCTGCTTCCGTTCTGTTCTTGGAAACAGAATGTTGTTCTTCAATGCAAGCATTTTTCTGTAAGAGTGACTTTAGAGATAGCAGGACTAGGTGTGGCTGGTGTTGGAAGAAATATCCTTCTGGGTTCAGTTCCAAGTGGAGAAAAAGACACTGGATTCATGGAAGGTGCTTGGAAAGAAGGTTTATTGATGAACAGGATCACGTGCCTTGGAGATCTTGGGCGAAAAAAGGGCAGAGATGCTGAGAGTGCCTGGGTTTTATACCCTCTCTGGCTTTGAACTTCCTGGGGTACAGGAAGAGTATCCTGATTGGTTGCTGTCAGAGGTCATGGCTAGCTTTGTAGGTTTTCTGTGTGTTAAGTTTGGTTGAATCTTGTTGGGTGATGCAATGAAGAGCAATTAAATGACTCTGCCTGAAGGAGGTAGATCTTTGATATTTTATTTATTTATTTTGTTGAGTACATATTAGACACTATATATATATATATATATATATATATATATATATATATATATATGCATGAAATGAATACATAAAATGAGTACAATTAAAGGGAACATTAGGACAGGGACGGTAGGTATGCTGGTGCTCTTATGCACGCCCCTTACAGACCTCTTAGGAATGGGGTAAGGTCAACAGTAGCCAGTCTAAGGTTAAAATTTTGGGGGTTTTGGGATGAGACCACAGACTCAGGTAGTGCATTCCAGACATTAACTCTGTTACTGAAGTCATATTTTCTGCAATTGAATTTGGAGCAGTTCACTTTAAGTTTGTATCTATTGTTTGCTCGTGTATTGTTGTGGTTGAAGCTGAAGTAGTCATTGACAGGTAGGAAATTGTAGCAGATGATTTTATGTACCACACTTAGGTCATACTGAAGGCGGCAGAGTTATAAATTTTTTAAACCCAGAATGGACTGGCTCAAGCCTTAATGGCCCATTAACAAAGGGGGGGACTGAGTTTTTGCCTCCCTTTTAGGGGAAATATTCTGCCCTTTTAATATTTCCCAAAATATTTCATTTTTCTAGGAGAGGGGTGCGTTTTAACTTCCTACACTGGAATTGTCTACTCTGAAAAGATTAGTTTGGGGTCACTTCTCCCATTCATTTCTGATCGTCTTCTAAGAGCCATTGTATTCGTTTGTTTGTTTTGTGGTGCTGCTGAATTCAGTTGGACTGTCAACCGTTAACAACCCAGTACAATATAGAACAACCACAGAAAGCATTATATAAAAATAGCAATGAACGACTTAACAAATCAATACAGTAGGAAATCATAAACAGCTTACCAACTTAGGTGGCCTCCATTCCTCCAACAAAAGCTCTTTTAAGGGGCTTGGTTTTAAGCATCTTTCATAAAAACATCAAGGTGGAGGGGAATCTTAATAGGGAAATTGTAACAAACTTGGAACAAATCCTTCAACAGAAAAGGAATGCATCTTAACCTCTGTCCCCAATCCTTCTTTGAAGTAGGGTACTATCAACAGAGTCTCCAGGATGAATGAGATAATGGGATTATTTAAGAAAATGAAATTCAATGGTGAAAAAAGTAACATTCTACATTTAGGCACGAAAAAGCAAATGCACAGGTACAGTATAGCTGGTACCTCGCTCAATAGTAGCAACTGTGAGAGGGATCTTGGAGTCCTAGTAGACAATCACTTAAATATGAGCCAGGAGTATGCTGCAGCTGCCAAAAAAGCCAACACAGTTTTAGGCTGTATAAACAGAGAGATAGAATCAAGATTACGTGAAGTGTTAATGCCACTTTATAATGCCTTGGTAAGGCCGTACTTGGAATACTGCATCCAGTTTTGGTCACCGCGATGTAAAAAAGATGTTGAGATTCTAGAAAGAGTGCAGAGAAGAGCAACAAAGATGATTAGAGGACTGGAAGCTAAAACATATAAAGAACGGTTGTTGGAATTTGGTATGTCTAGTTTGATGAAAAGAAGGACTAGGGGTGATATGATAGCAGTGTTCCAATATCTCAGAGGTTGCTACAAAGAAGAGGGGGTCAACCTATTCTCCAAAGCACCTGAAGGTAGGACAAGAAGCAATGGATGGAAACTAATCAAGGAGAGAAGCAACCTTGAGCTAAGAAGAAATTTCCTGACAGTTAGAACAATTAACCAGTGGAACAACTGCCTCCAGAAGTTGTGAATTCTCCAACACTGGAAGTTTTTAAAGAAGAGATTGGACAACCATTTGTCTGAAATAGTGTAGGGTTTTCTACCTGAGCAGGAGTTGGATTAGAAGACCTCCAAGGTCCCTTCCAACTCTCTTATTTTATTGTATTCATTACAGTTGGAAAATACAGCTTTAAAGTATTTAGGATCCAAGCCATACAAATTTTTATGGGTTAAGATTAGTATTTCACCTGGCTAAAAGGTAAAGGTAGAGGATTTTACTCCACTAGTTATTGTCGACTATAGGGGGTGGTGCTCCTCTCTTGTTTCAAGGCCATTGAAGCAGCACTGTCCAAAGACATTTCCGCAGTCATGTGGCCAGCATGACATCACGGAGCCTGTTCCCGTCCACCGAAGTGGTACCTATTTATCTACTCGCATTTGCATGCTTTTGAACTGCTAGGTTAGCAGGAGTGGAGGACGCTCGTAAAATGGAGCAAAATTCACTTAACAAATGTTTCACTTAGCAACAGAAACTTTGAGCTCAGTTGTGGTCATAAATCGAGGACTATCAGTATTGGTAACCAGACCCTGAACAAGCATGCCTTCCAGCAGCCAGCCTGCTATGTACTAGAAGAATTTCAGGCAGCACTTGCCCTCTTAATATATTTACCCAAAGTTATAACTCAGCAAGAGCATCTTGAAAGCTGTTCAGAAAATAAGTAGCCAGTGCAAATCATAGAAAGCATGTGCAATTTGTCCTTCCCCACTGCTTTAAACATTTGTACTGTGCACTGCAGTAAACCTCCATGTCATTTTCAAGCCAATCGATCATGTATTTCTTCTGTGACTCACACAAATACATATTCTCCATCTGATGATTTGGGCCATTATGGCCTGAATGAGTAATACTGAACATCTATTCATCTTTTGCAACAGAGGGAGAGAATTTACATCACCGAAAGCATCACTTCAAAGGAAGCTATGCAGAAGAGAGTCAAAAACGATGACTCCATGTTCAAGACTTGAAATGCTGGATTCAAGCTATAAGAAGAGAGATTCCAGTTCAACGTAAGGACAAATTTCCTAATGGTGGGAGCAAAAACAATTTTTCAGAGAGGATGGATTCACTGGATGTCTTCAAGAGGTGGTCATCTGCCTGGGATAATTTAATTTGGATCTTGTCACCCGTCCCAACTCGGTCATCTAGCAAAGGAAGACTTTGGCCCATTGTTTAGCAAAAGAGTACTTTATTAAAGCCAAAGTGATTATAGGCATAGCAAAGATGGATCTGGTGTTTTCGCACGCAAATGATGCAATTAATTTTCTCTTTTCTCCCCAGTCATCCCTTTGTTATCAGGTAATGTCCAATTAGGACCTTGGATTTTGTTTGGGTAATGGACCCTTGGTTCGCAGGCTTTCCAGTTCTGCATTCCGATGGTTGACCTTGGGCTGGCTCGTGCTTCTCACGCCTTGGGTCAACACGCCTTGGTTTCCATCCCCCCCCATGATGATTCGGGGTGTGGCACGGAAGCGACACAGCCAGAGAACAAGTCTAATTGCTCCAACTTTGCTCCCAAACGTCCCCATGTTTACTACAAGTCCAGGAGCAAAGCTCTCACACACACCTTCAATAGCGAGTAGTTTATAGGTTACTGCTTTGCAAACCAGTAGCCAGGGCCAGCAGCCCAGTAAGCAAGGTTAGTAAACCAGTAACCAGGGCCAGCAGTCCAATAAGCAAGGTTTGCAAAGCAGTAACCAAGGCAAGAAGTCCAGTTAGCAAGGTTAGCAAAAGAGTAACCAGAGCAAGAAGTTTAGCGAAGCAGGCAAACTGGGCAAGCTCCACAAGACAGAGCACAGTAATCTCCAGATTTCGGCAAGTGCACACAAGGCTCCACAGATTCAACACGTGTTCCTGACAAATGCCCCTCCCACCGGCATCTCCTTAACATCTCAGTCCCCAGATGTGCTTTATGAAGAGGGGTGGGGCACTCTCCTCCCTCATAGCCAGCTCAGTCTGCGTTGTTCCTGCCTTCTCTCTTCTCTTCTTGCTCTAGGATCAGGAGGGGGTGGTCCTTGCTCATCACCTTAGCTCTGTCTGTCCTGCTCCTCCCTGTGTAAAAGGCTTTCTGGTCCTGAAAAACCCTGCCCTTCCCCAGTTTCCTCCAAAGCCAACAGAGCTGCCCCCTCAATCTCTGTCGGCTCCTGTTCCAGCTCATCTTCCCCCACAGATTCAGTCTCCGATGGGGGCATAACAACACCCCCCCTCCCCCAGCTTCCTCCCTACATTCCAATCCTCTTTTCCCTTCTGCTGTTACTAATGTCAGGTTTTCTGCTTGCAATGCTTGGCTAGCAGAATGGCAGCCACGACAGATTCCTTCCCTGAGCAAGGGCTTTAACTTGATGGCCTAACTCTGTGATGGCGAACCTATGGCACGCATGCCACAGGTGGCACACAGAGCCCTTTCTGCAGGCACGCCAGCCATCATCCCAGCCAAGTTCCATTGTGCATGCATGCACGCCTCCCACCGGCCAGCTTGTCTTTGGGTCTCTGCCGTATATGTGCATGTGGGATGCATGTGCTGGGGACGCTCGCATTGCATTTGGAGGGTTCGTGCATCCCCCATGGCCCATTTTGGGCCTGAAAGACATCCTGCACCAATCTGGAAGCCAAAACGAGGCACGGAGGATGCATATACATTTGCGGGGTGGGGCGCATGTGTGTGGGGGCGCACCCATTGCATTTTGGGGGTTTGGGCACATGCGAGTGCATTCGTGCGCACATGCACGCGCTTTGGGCACTTGGCACCAAAAAGGTTAACCATCACTGGTCTAACTCATTACAATCATTCATTTAACGACCCTTCAACATTCCAACAGCATTGAAGAAAAGGAACATATGACTGGTCCTCCCGCTTATGATTTTCACAGCATCCTCACAGTCAAAATCTGATCAAAATTTGGGAATTTGGCAACTGGCATGTATTTATGATGGTTGCAGCATTCCAGGATTATAAGTAGTCCTCAATTTATAATAGTTCATTTAGGGACCGTTCAAAGTTACAACAAAAAAATGACTTATGACCAGGGGTGAAATCCAGCAGGTTCTGACAGGCTCTGGAGAATCGGTAGAGGAAATTTTGAGTAGTTTGGAGAACCAGCAAAAACCACCTCTGGCTGGCCCCAGAGTGGGGTGGGAATGGAGATTTTGCAGTATCCTTCCCCTGGAGTGGGCAGGGAATGGGGATTTTGCAGTATCCTTCTCCTGGAGTGGTGTGGGAATGGAGATTTTGCAGTATCCTTCCCCTGCCACGCCCACCAAGCCACACCACACCCACCAAGCCACGCCCACAGAACCGGTAGTAAAAAAATTTGGATTTCACCACTGCTTATGACCGTTTTTCACATGACGACCATTGTAGCATCGCCTTGGTCACATGATCAGAATGTGGACACTTGCCAACTGGCTTGTATTTGTAACAGTTGCATTGCCCCTTGGTCATATGATCACCATTGCTAAGTTTCCTAGCCGGCTTCTGGCAAGCAAAGTCAATTGGGGAAGCCAGATTTGCTTAACAACTGTAGTGATTCACTTAACAACCATGACAAAAAAAAGTCTTACTATGGGGCAGAACTCACTTAACAGCTGTCTTGCTTAGCAATGGAAATATTGAGTTCAATTGTGGTCATAAGGACTACCTGCATTGTTGCCATCATTATTAGGAACGCTCCTGCCTTTTAAGAAATGATCAGATAAGTTCTCTATCACCTAAAGAAATTTGGAGATATCCCTATCCCCAAATTCATTGGCAACTGATTCATACTTACGACAGTTGCAGTTTCCCAGGTTCATGTGATCAGCTTTTGCAAACTTCTGACCAGCAAAGTCAATGGGGAAACCAGATTCATTTAATGACCATGTTTACTAACTGAACAACTGCAATGATTCACTTAACAACTGTGGCAAGAAAGATCATAAACTCACAGCAAATGTTTCGCTTCACAATATAAATTTTGGGCTCAAATTTGGGTCGTAATTCGAGAACTACCTGCACATGATTGCCATCTTGGCCTTCCCAACTGGTTTCCAACAAGCAAAGTCAATGTGGGAAGCCATATTCGCTTAAATGCCGTGTGATTCAGGGGTGAAATGCTCCCGGTTCGGACCAGATCGCCCGATCCGGTAGCAATGGAGGCGGGTAGTTCGGAGAACCGGTAGCAAAAATCCCTGCCCCCCACCCCGATTACCCAGCTGAGCCGTGCAATCATCAGAGGCTTTTTAAAATTATTTTTAAAAGCATTTTTTCTACAACCTCTTTGGCTGAAAAAAATGCTTTTAAAAGTAAAAAAAAAAAAAGCCTCTGATGATCACGTGGCTCAGCTGGGATCATCAGAGGTTTTTAAAAGCATTTTTTCTACAACCTCTTCGTCCGAAGAGGTTATAGAAAAAAATGTTTTTAAAAGGAAAAAGAGCCTCTGCTGATCAGGAAAGTCAGCTGGGATCGTCAGAAGCTTTAAAAGCATTTTTTTACAACCTCTTCAGCCGAAGAGGTTATAGAAAAAATGGTTTTAAAAGTTAAAAAAAAAAAAAAAGTTGGCCATGCCAATTCAGTCATATTACCACCCACCCACCAAGCCACGCCCACAGAACTGGTAGTAACAAATTTTACATTTCACCACTGATGTGATTCAGTTGACAACTACAATGATTCACTTAACAACCATGACCCCCCCACCCCAAAAAAAGTTAACTTTCACATGTAAGCCAAACAATTTTTTTTCTCCTACTCCTGGCAATTCTTCTCCAGTTTGTAAAAGTCCAGATTTTCAAGTCAATTATTCCTTCCGATAAAAATAGAAAACGATGCTTCTCCATTTTTCCTCTCCCAAATATATTTTCAGCATCCTGCTAAATAAAGATTTATTTATTTATTTATTTTTGTCTGAAGGCAGATGAAGCCAGGAAATCTGTTTCTTAACTGTCAAAGGCAGAAGCTATTTGCATACTTCAATGGGGAAGCTCGTTTTACTACTGGCACCTGATAGCATAACAGATGATCTCCCTGGATATATTTGATCTGCACTTATTAATGTCAATCTGTTAGGCTGTATAATAAAATTAGTACCAACAAGACCCAGTGCATTTGTGCCCCATAGCAATCTATTGAAAATTCACAAAAAGTATTTTTCTGATGGAATGGGGAACTTATAGCTGCCTTCATATGTCACATTCTTGCAAACAGTCTCATAGGGTAGCCTTCAAGCCATTTTCATTTCAATACCAAGTGGAGCTAAAATTTCTGATAATTCTGGGACTCTGTCTCTGTCTCTCCCCCTCCCTCTCCCTCTCTCTCTATTCCTCTCCCTCCCTCTTCCTCTCCCCTTCCCTCTCTCTCCCTCTCTTCCTTGCTCTTCTTCCTTCTCTCTCTTCCTTGTCCTTCCTCTTCTGCTCCTCCCACTCCCTCTCCCTGTCTTCCTCTCTCCCTTGCTGTTCCTCTCCCATTCCTCTCTCTCCCTCCCTCCCTCCTTCTCTCTCTCTCTCCCTCCCTTGCTCTCCCTCTTCTGCTCCCCCTCTTCTCTCTCCTTTCCCCCCACCATTGTTCTCCCTTTCCTCTCTCTCTCCTTCTCCTAGTCCCACTCCTGCTCTCTCCCTCCCTCCCTCTCTCTCTCTCTCTCTCTCTCTCTCTCTCTCACACACACACACACACACACACACACACACACACACACACACACATATCCAGAGAAGACACAGCACTTTTCAACTCTATCTAGAAATTTTTATTTCAATATTCTCTAACTTTCATTTTAGTCTCTGGTTGTATTTTGTTAGCACTAGATAGCTTGTAAAACGGTAGACTAGATATCAGTTACATTAACATGGTGTAGGAAGTTAGCACCCACCCCTCTCCTAGGAAAATGAAATATTTTGGAAATATTAAACAGGCAGAATATTATATTTTCCCTAAAAGAGAAATATGTTTCTAAAGACAAACTCAGAACCTCAGCTCCCTGTGCCACCCCCCCTCCGCAGATATTTTGGTGCCAACCTATCTACAAGACAAAGGCTGGGCCAGTTTAACTACAACACAAAAGACATGGCCCTCAGGACATTATAGGATTAGCCCTCATTCAAGATCCAAACCATTGAGCCATTGAGCCATAATAGGAATTGCCCAAAGCCCCTTGATTACATCATCACCCAGCAAGATTCAACCAGGCCTGGGATTCAAGTTATCCCATGGGAGTCTGACAACCAACCAGAGTACATTCCTTACACAGGAACAGGAAGTTCCAAGGCGGGGCCTAAGAGAGGATATAAATCTCTCTCCCTCTCTCACTTATGTGCTCTTTTTTGCCTAGGACCTCAAACCATTTATTTATTTATTTATTTTATTTTATTTTGAATTTGTATACCGCCCTTCTCCCTGAGGACTCAGGGCGGTGAACAGCCAAGTAAAAACATCAAGTACAAATATTAAAATACAGTTAAAATATACATATATAAATTTGGCCCCATTAATTAAAAACAATAAACAAAACACTTAAAAACACTTAAAAAATTAGGCCAGCCCGGCTTGCTGGAAAAGGAAGGTTTTAAGGGCACGGCGGAAGGCACCGAGGTCTTGGATTCTCCTTATCTCTGGAGGCAATTGATTCCAGAGGGTAGGTGCCCCCACAGAGAAGGCCCTCCCCCTGGGGGTCACCAGCCTGCACTGTTTGGCTGATGGCACCCCGAGGAGGCCCTCTCTGTGGGAGCGCACAGGTCGATGGGAGATTGTTGGTGGCAGCAGGCGGTCTCGAAGATAGCTAGGCCCTATGCCATGGAGCACTTTAAAGGTGATAACCAACACCTTGAAGCGCACCCGGAAGACCACTGGGAGCCAGTGCAGCTCGCGCAGGAGCGGTGTTACATGGGAGCGCCAGGCTGCTCCTGTCACTACCCGCGCTGCTGCATTCTGGACCAGTTGGAGCCTCCGAGTGCTCCTCAAGGGGAGCCCCATGTAGAGAGCGTTGCAGTAGTCAAGGCGAGAGGTGACGAGGGCATGAGTGACTGTGCACAGGGAATCCCGATCAAGAAAGGGCCGCAACTGGCGGATCAGGCGAACCTGACAAAAGGTCCCCCTGATTACAGCCGTCAGATGTTCCTCCAAGGACAGCTGCCTATCCAGGAGGACTCCCAGATTGCGAGCCCTCTCTGTGGGGGCCAACGACTCGCCCCCAATAGTCAGTGATGGAGTCAACTGACTATATCGGAATGCCGGGAGCCACAGCCATTCAGTCTTGGAAGGGTTGAGCCTGAGCCTGTTCCTCCCCATCCAGATCCGCACAGCCTCCAGGCACTGGGACATCACTTCAAGGGCATCGTTGGGGTGGCCTGGGGTGGAGATGTACAGCTGGGTGTCATCAGCGTACTGGTGGTATCTCACCCCAAAGCCATGGATGATCTCGCCCAGCGGCTTCACATAAATGTTGAACAGGAGGGGTGAGAGGACCGACCCCTGAGGCACTCCACATATAAGAGGCCTTGAGGTCGACCTCTGCCCCCCTGCCAACACGAACTGCGACCGGTCGGAGAGAAAGGAGGAGAACCACCGTAATACGGTGCCCCCCATCCCCAACTCTTCCAACCGGTGCAGCATGATACCATGGTCGATGGTATCAAAAGCCGCTGAGAGGTCTAACAGGACCAGAACAGAGGAACAACCCCTGTCCCGAGCCCTCCAGAGATCATCAACCAACGCGACCAATGCTGTTTCCGTGCTGTGTCCAGGCCTGAAACCCGACTGGAACGGATCTAGATAGGATGTTTCCTCCAAGAATTGTGGAAACTGTCGCGCGACCACACTCTCAACAACCTTCGCCAGGAAGCGAAGGTTGGAGACAGGACGATAGTTGGCCAATATTGCCGGATCCAGGGACGGCTTCTTGAGGAGAGGCCTCACCACCGCTTCTTTCAAGGCGGCGGGGAAGTGACCCTCACTCAACGAAGCGTTGATAACACCCTGGAGCCAGCCTTGTGTAACCTCCCGGGAGGCCAGTACCAACCAGGAGGGACACGGGTCCAGTAAACATGTGGCCACACTAAGTCTCCCCAAAATCCTCCCAAAATCCATGTGGTCCTGTCACTATTAAACCATTTTTCAAAGCACTCTCCATGTTTCCAGTGTCTTTCTTCCCACTTGGAAGTGTCTTTCTTCCCACTCGCACCATTTCGGGTGAACAAGTAGCGGCGGTGGTGGGTGGTTTGGAGAACCGGTAGCAGCGGCAGCGCAAGGCTCCACCCACCCACCCGGACACTGTTATTTCCTGGTTTTAACCAGGAAGTAACCTGTTTTTTACCCTCTGCACATGCGCAGAAGGGTTTGTGCATGCGCAGAGGGTCCAAGTGTGCATTTGATGCATGCGCATGCAGCGCATGCACTTCTGAACCGGTAGGGAAGGTAAGTAGATTTCACCCAGAACTGAACCCAGATGTACATTTCTTCCAACAATGGATTTCATCCAGTGGTGGATTCAAATAATTTAACAACCGGTTCTCTGCCCTAATGACCATCTGGGTAGGCATGGTTCGGTGGTCATGTGACCATGTTGGTGTGGCTATGCCAATGTCACTCACTGTTACAATGTAATAAGGGTTAACCAGAGAGGCAGTTTCTGTAAGCAGGGCAATAAAGATTAGGCTAGAAACAACACCAGAATGTTTCCTTCCTGCCTTCCTTACAGGATTAGTCCTGTAAAGTGGAATAAAACAAAATAAGATTTCTTCCAACAACCAGTTCTCTGAACTGATTAGAAAGTTAACAACCAGTTCTCCCAAATAGGTGTGAACTGGCTGAATCCCACCACTGATTTCATCCATGTTCAGCAAGGCTGGCTGGGGAATACTGGGAGTTGAAGTCCACCCATCCTCAATCTACCAAGGTTGATCAATACTGACCCAGACTATCTGCAACCTTCATAATCAGAAGTTCACTCCATGGGGAAGCAACAAATGATCTTCAGCACATCCCAGCAGTGGCCTTCTCCAAAATGATCCCTTTTTCCCTGGAGAACAGGGTGAAAAACCTGCCCTTTCTTCTTCTCCTTCATCCCAATTCTTCCTTTCCCACCAAAGAATTTAAAGCAAGGATACTCAAGGAAATCTGCCAGGAAAGCAGATTGGCTCGCCACCAACCAAGCTAACATGTCTCAAAGAAATAGAAATGTTTGCCAAATCTTTCACTGAAAATCTAATTTCCCCCATAGTGAGTAATGAGGGGGGGAAAAATGGTTTTGCTTTAATGGAATGAATGTTTGCTGCTAGATTTATGGGAAGACAAGATATTTAGGATGACGTTGATCAATCTGGTCATTTACAGTATCAATTTAGATAAGACAGCAGCCATTTGTTTATTAAAATCGTCATGCATGAGCAATGCAAAAAAAGAAAAAGAAAAAGAAGGCGTAGATTAATGACTTTCAGTGATCATAAGAGGATTTTTCAGTCATAGCAAAATACTCCAGGGGAAGAATAAATGCTGGTATAGAATTACGTGCAAAGCAATGTCACTTTTGCTTCCTTTCTACTAGAGTTCTTTAAAACCGAAAGCAAACTAAGCTAAGCTAAGGTAGAGGAGGGAGGAAACAGCAGGGTGCTAATAAAAGGTCCATGAATTTCATCGCAGGACAAAATAAAAAGCCAGGATCAAACCATGTTCTTGCTTTCAGATATGAAAGGGTCCCGAGATAAAGGAACTCAGAAAATGAAATAAGGATGCTAAGGGACTTACTTATCTCTGATGATCTCTCTGTCTCTATCTCCACTATTTCCACTTCCATCTTTACCTACCTCTGTCTTGTTGTACTTGACACTATGAAATCCTAAGTAATAACCTTGACTCTCAGTGACTTCATGGGCACAACAATGCAGATTTTATCAGCTGAGTCTGGAAGTAGGTTGTTATTGCTTTGTTCTGTGATGGTTTGGTTTGGTTTGGTTTGGCTGGAACTTCGCAATTTGATTACACTTCACAAGGTTTCTAAGGTTCAGGCAAGGTCATCCAGATAGTGTCACTGGCCACATGAGATACAGGGTAGAAGGTAGAATAATGGGGTTGGAAGGTACCTTGAGATTGTTCTATTCCAACTCCTGCTCAAGACAGCAGACTTTTTACCACACTCAACTACCAAGTGTAGTAGGCAAGAAAAACCAAATGCATAGGTAGAGTACAGGTGGTACCTGGCTCAATAGTAATAACGATGAGAGGGATCTTGGAGTCCTTAAAGCCTTGGTGGTGCAGCAGACTAAAGCACTGTTAAGTAACACCAGCTGCCTGCAATTACTGCAAATTCAAATCTCACCAGGCTCAAGGTTGACTCAGCCTTCCATCCTTTCGAGGTAGGTAAAATGAGGACCTGGTTTGTGGGGGCAATAAGCTGACTTTCTATATATAAAAAAGGAACACCGCTTAGGGGGCCCCCAAAAGCCCTACTAAGCAGGTATATACAAAAGTACGAAGGCTATTGCTTAACGCAGTGTAAGCCGCCCTGAGTCTCCGGAAAAGGGCAGCATATAAATCAAACCAATAAATAAATAAATAAATCACTTAAATATGAGCCAGCAGTGTGCTGCAGCTGCCAAAAAAGCCAACACAGTTCCAGGCTGCATTAACAGAGGGATTGAATCAACATCCCATGAAGTCTTAATACCATTTTATAATACCATGGTAAGACCACACTCAAAATACTGCATCCAGTTTTGGTAATCACATTCTAGAAAGAGTGCAGAGAAGCGCAACAAAGATGATTAGGGGACATATGAAGAACGGTTGCAGGAACTGGGTATGTCTAGTTTGATGAAAAGAAGGACTAGGGGAGACATGATAGCAGTGTTCCAATATCTCAGGGGCTGCCACAAAGAAAAGGGAATCAAGCTGTTCTCCAAAGCACCTGAGGATAGCACAAGAAGCAATGGGTGGAAACTAATCAAGGAGAGAAACAACCGAGAACTAAGGAGAAATTTCCTGACAGTTAGAACAATTAATCAATGGAACAACTAGTCTCTAGAAATTGTGAATGCTCCAACACTGGAAGTTTTTAAGAAGAGATTGGACAACTATTTGTCTGAAATGATATCGAGCAGGGGGTAGACTAGAAGACCTCCAAGGTCCCTTCCAACACTGTTATTCTGTTTTGTTTTGTTCTGTTCTGTTCTGTTCTGTTCTGTTCTGTTCAGTTCTCGGCTGTCCAGCCTATTTTTGGAAACCTCTAGTGATGGACAGTAGTGGGTTTCACTTACCTTCGCTACCAGTTTGGAACTGTGAGCGCGCACACGTGCACTCGCTTAACTCGCGTGCGGCGCTTCTGTGCATGCACAGAACGTCCGTGATGATGTCTGGGTGGGTGGATGGATCCTCCCGCTGTCACCATTACCGGTTCTCCTGAACCGGGGTGAATCGGTAGAAACCCACCACAGGTGATGGAGCACCCACAATTCCAGGAGGTAAGCTATTCCATTGTTCTCACTGTCAGAAAATTCCTCCTTAGTTCCAGTTTGGATCTCTCTTTGACAAGTTTCCCCCCATTGCTTCTTGCCCTGCTCTTTGGTGCTTTAGAGAATAAATCAACATCCATTTCTCTGTGATAGCCCCTCAAAAACTGGAAGACTGCTATCATATTAATTAATTAATTAATTAATTAATTAATTAATTAATTAATTTATTTATTTATTTATTTATTTATTTATTTATTTATTTATTTATTTGTTATATTTCTATACCGCCTTTCTCCTGCAGGACTCAAGGCGGTGTACAGTCAAGAAAAATATAGATACACAAACATCATAAAATTGCTAATTAAAATTATTATTATAACATAGTTTGGCCCAATTAAATAGAACCTAAAATTAGATAACATTTTAAAATCATTCACATGTTCATATGTTTACCCCGCCTGTTGGAACATCAGGGTTTTGAAGGCACGGCGGAAAGCACGGAGATCAGGGATATTTCGTATCTCAGGGGGCAGTTCATTCCAAAGGGTTGGAGCCCTCACAGAGAAGGCCCTCCCCCCGGGAGTCGCCAGTCGACATAATTTGACTGACGGTACCCTGTATAGTCCCTATATATCATCCCTATTCCTTACCTTTGTTGGACTAGTCATACCTAGTTCCCCCAAAAGTTCATCTTATGGTTCAGCCTCCAGACCTCTTATCATCTGTTTGTTTGTTTGTTTCTTTTGCAATTGTTGACTAAGATTATTTTTCAAGTTTTAGGAGTTGCTAAGGTAAAGAAAAGGGATGCTGTGGCTCAGTGGCTAAGACGCTGAGCTTGTCAATCGAAAGGTCGGCAGTTCACAGGTTCGAATCCTTA
The DNA here is from genome assembly GCF_029215685.1 of Pituophis catenifer annectens. Taxonomy (NCBI): domain Eukaryota; kingdom Metazoa; phylum Chordata; class Lepidosauria; order Squamata; family Colubridae; genus Pituophis; species Pituophis catenifer. The sequence goes on along the minus strand of NW_027256881.1, from coordinate 9,979,483 downwards.
GCGCCGTGTAATGGGGTGAGCTCCCGTTACTTGTCCCAGCTTCTGCCAACCTAGCAGTTCAAAAGCATGTAAAAATGCAAATAGAAAAATAGGGACCACCTTTGGTGGGAAGATAACAGCATTCCGTGCGCCTTTGGCATTTAGTCATGCCGGCCACATGCCAACCACGGAGACGTCTTTGGACAGCACTGGCTCTTTGGCTTTGAAACGGAGATGAGCACCGCCCCCTAGAGTCAGGAACAATTAGCACATATGTGCGAGGGGAACCTTTACTTTTACCTTTAAGGAAAAGAAGAGATGAATCATAACTTCCTTCTTGCTGGCAGGAGAAAGAATGCTGTATGCACAAAAATGGAAAGATATTTTAATTCCCATAAAGGATGACTGGCTGGAAAAACTGATGAAATTAGCAGACATAGCTAAATTGACTGCCCTAATCAAAGAAAAGAATACAGCTTTTTTTCCCACCTGGAAACTGCTTCTGGACTTCGTGCTTCATTTGGGGGAAAAAATGAAACTCTGACTTTGGGTTTTGCTGATTAGATAGGTTTGTTGTTATAGAAATGGCTATTACTGTATTTTTCGGAGTATAAGACACACTTTTTCCCCGCTAAAAGAGGCTGAAAATTTGGGTGCGTCTTATACTCAGAATGTAGCTTTTTTGAAGCTTTTTTTCAGCCCTAACAAGTTGCGAGCGAGTGAAGCAATCTTCCGCGCTTCACCTGCTTTCCTCATTGCTGCTCTCTCCGACGATCAGCTGTTCTTTAAAAGCTTTTTTTCAGACCTAATGATGCGCTAGCGAGTGAAGCGATCTTCCACGCGTCGTCTGCTTTCCTCATTGCTGCTCTCTCCGACGATCAGCTGTTCTTTAAAAGCTTTTTTTCAGCCCTAGCGAGTGAAGCGATCTTCCATGCGTCGTCTGCTTTTCTCATTGCTGCTCTCTCCAATGATCAGCTGTGCTTTAGAAGCTGTTTTTTATCCCCACCTAGGGGATAAAGAGCATGTGCATGTGCTCAAAACCAGAGAACTAATGTGCTGAAGCTGACCAGACTAGGACATTAGCCAGGTGAATACCTAGTAGGCAGATTTTTTTCCCCTATTTTCCTCCCCAAAAACTAAGATGCGTCTTATATTCTGGTGCGTCTTATACTCCAAAAAATATGGTATATATTATTAAATAAAAGTAAAAAATTGAGTCTGTATGTTATTTTCTCGTTCTACTCAACTAAAAAAGAGACGTCAATTCTTTCTTTTTTCCCTTTTATCCTATACTTTTTCCTCTTGCCTTTTTCCTCCTCTATTTTCCCCACTATTTAAATTTTTCCTTGTATTTTATATTTTGATTTACTAATAAAATTTGGAAATCAAAATAACTTCTTCCCATAAGTCTCCTAAATCTAGAAATGAAGACAAAAGAAAAAAAAAACCAACATAAGAAAATTCAATAGAAACGCCATACTTAGAAGTCTATTGGGAAATATTTTATTTTATACAGATTTATTACACATTTTATTTTCCTAACTTTCTTGAAAACCATCCAGAGAGACTCACCACTCAAGTGGGTATTTTAGAAGCATATAGAGCAAGGGAAAATCCAGCAGGTTCTGACTGGTTCTGGAGAACCGGTAGCAGAAATTTTGAGTAGTTCGGAGAACCGGCAAATACCACCTCTGGCTGACCCCAGAGTGGGGTGGGAATGGAGATTTTGCAATATCCTTCTCCCAGGAGTGGGGAGGGAATGGGGATTTTGAAGTATCCTTCCCCCGCTACACCCACCAAGCCACACCCACCAAGCCACACCACGCCCACCAAGCCACACCCACAGAACCGGTAGTTAAAAACAATTGGATTTCACCACTGATATAGAGGTGTGTTTTTAAAAAAAAACAGAGAAAGCAATTCTCATCTTTTGACACATTTATCAGTTACCCATAGTTTACCAGGTCTCCTGTGGACCTTGATTAAAATTTGATTAGGAACAAAGGGGAAATTTGCTTGATTCACTTTGTCATTTGAATTTAGCTATTTTTTTTCCCCATTAGCAACAGCAATAATGAGAATTTAGCTAAAGACTGATACTGACATTCTTCCAAAATGTGTGTGTCCCTAAAACAGGGCATGGTGTACCTCTGTCCTACCAGCTGCTTTGGGTACTGATTTACTTCTGGGTTCAATTCAAAGAGCTACTTTTGATCTTTTAAGCTCTATGTGGCTTGAGATCTGGCTAGTTGAGGGACCACCTCTCCTCCATCACATCTAACCAGGGTGGGATTCAGCTGATTCGGACCAGTTCGGGTGAACCAGATGCTAATTTTACATCTGGTTCACCAAACTGGTAGTTGCAAGCACTGGCTGACCCCGCCCGCCCTGCCCCTCCCCTCTCAGGAGTCTCCATGTGGCCCGTTTTGGATGCCAGGTAAGTGCAGGGCCTGCGTGGAAGGTCTGGGAGGGCGAAAAACAGGCCTCCTGGAAGTTCCGGAAGTCTGAAAACAGACCCGTTTCCAGCCTCTGGAGGGCCTCCAGAGCCCAGGAGAGGCCCTTTTCACCCTCCTGGAGGCTCGAGAAAAGCCTCCAGAGCTTGGAGAGGATGAAAACGCCTCTCCCCGCCATGGTGCAGGTGGCCAAGTAGGCCAAGCCCACCATCGCCCCACCCACCCAGCAACTGGGCAGAGAACCAGTTCCTAAAATTTTTGAATCCCACTCCTTCATCTATCCATCCCATCATTTTAACTGCTGTTTTAATTGTTTTAACTGGCTGTTTATTGCATACTTCCCAAAATCATATTCATCAGATTAGCAGCTAAATACTCTCTTTATACAACCCTGTAATCCCTTAATTGGAGATAGAGTTGGGGCAACTGGATGGAGCTGAGCATTTACTGGCCGGATGCTCTTCCTGACGCCACGTGGAGTTCACAGCAGATATTTTTTTCTTTGCGCCCTAGGAGAGAGAAACATCGGCAGTTATCTAGGATTGAACTCTCAACCTTCCGAGTGGGAGGCAAGTGTCTTTACCACTAGCCCACTGTGCCTCTAAGATGAGCAGTTAAATAAACCTGATACATACATAAATAAAACTAAACTGTAGTCTAAAGAAGCTTGCGTGGGCTTCTCACCAGGATATTTTATGCCTCCTTCTGAATAATTGAATGTCCGATTTGATTCAACAAAATATATCTCCAGATGGGTTTACCTCAGGTGATGTGAAGAAGAGAATGGTAACTGCATCCAGTGGCCCATTTAATAATAAGTGTTGCATTCGTCTTTTTATTGATCTGCCTGTTGAATAAAAAGACCGAGAAGCAGTGTCCTGTATTTGTAAAATGTTATGAAATTATTATTTGATTGCCAAATACCGCTTGGTGAATGGTGTCAAATTTTCTCCTCACGTTTTTTTCTTCTTCTTCTTTCTTTTTTTTTAATTTCTGCATTACCTTTCTGACAAGCTCTCAAGGCAATAATAATGGCTTATCAGCTTAAGGAAAATGATACGAAGGGGGATTGGGAAATAAACATTGGCAAAGAAATGGGGGTGAAAATCAAATTAAGGTACCAACTCTTATTAAATAATAATTAGATAGCTCAAGAATGGGATTTAATGGGACTTTTGGAGTCCATTCTTGGTTTGATGCCCAAGATTACCCATAATGCAGTTTATCCTGTGGGCTTCAATTGTAACCGTTTCAAAAAGCGATGAAGTTAACAGATGAACAGCATGCTGCGTGCAACGGGCGAAGAACTTGTGGATGAATTTTATGGTAACTGAAACTGCAGAAATATTTAGACCTTGATCTATGTTTGCCTTTTAATGGCTATGTTCCCATCTTTCCAAGGATCCAGTTGACGACAGAAAATGGGGAAGTGGATCAGAGGCATTTATGCTTAAGTTCAAGGGATAAAATTAAATAATAACGGGAGAAGTGTACATATCATGAGATCATCTGGACTGAGGATTTCTTGATTTATTTTTATTTGTTTTTTTTTTTAAAGTTATCTTTGGCATTTTATTATTTTAATTTATTTAATTGTATGTGTTATTTATGCTATGCTATGCTATGCTATGCTATGCTATGCTATGCTATGCTATGCTATGCTATGCTATGATTTTTTCTTCTCTCCATACACTCCAACCTAAAGGAAATCAACCCTGACTGTTCTTTGGAAGGACAGATACTGAAGCTGAAGCTCAAATACTATGGCCACCTAATGCAGGGGTCCCCTATCCTCAGTCCTTGGACCGGCATCATCTGCGGTATGTCAGCAACCATGCAAAGCCCCATCTGTGGGATGCAAGCAGAACAGGAAACCATACACTTGTTGTGGCCCCGCCCTCTGAGCCTATCCCATCGGAGGAAAAAAGCTCCGAGCATGAGGAAGAGGAGTCAGCCAGGCCTCCCTCTCCAGGCCCCTCCCCTCTGGCACTGTCTCAGGAGCCGGCCGAGGGAGAGGAGATTAGCCGGGAGACAGGTGTCTCGGATGAGAGTGAAGGAGAGACGTCATTCCTGGACGCACACCTACGAAGGCGTGATAAACGATTGCAGCAGCTCAGGAGGCGTGCTAGGGATTAGAACTGAGTCACTGGACCACACCCCAGAGACTATATAATAGAGGGTGGTGGCCAGTGATCCCTGTGACGAACAAAAACAAACCCTGGATAGTCACTAGAGCCTCGTCCGAAGCTACCGAGAGGAATATTGTTTCTGTTGGACTCTTGTACGCTGAGTATATTATCTTTCTGTTTCTGTGGCAATAAAAGCACTTGGCAGATGGTGTGTATATCACTGCCAAGTTGGAGATAAAGACCTGGGTGTGTGCCAAGTGCTTCCTTAACCCTCGGCTGGCTGTGTTTGTGTGTGTGTGTGGACGGGGACAGATCAACACTGTCCAGTCTGTGGAAAAATCTCTCTTTACAGAACCGGTCCCTGGTGTCCAAAAGGTTGGAGGTTGCTGACCTAATGAGAAGAGAGGACTCATTGGAGAAGACCCTGGTGTTGGGAAAGCTGGAAGGCAAAAGGAGAAGGGGAAAGCAGAGGGTTAGATAGTGAGGGTAAAGGTTTGTTCTCTGAGCTTGTGGGTTGGTTTCCGAACATTTTGTTACCAAACTAGGTAACATCACATACACACCAGTAATTCACCTCCCAACAGCCCTGACCTGAGGTAATCTCTGTCCGCCTCTCAAGCTGTACTTCGTTCAGGGCTGACATAGAGAAGAAGGGGGAGCATCTGGCAAGAGACCGTTTGACACTTCACCCAGTTAATTCCCTGGAGAGATTATTCCCTAGGAGATGAGATGGGAGGGGGAAATTCCTGTGAGCTTAGTTAGTAGATAGGAGTAGAATGACTTGGAAGATGGCCAATCAGAACAGGAGAGCAAGCCAGGAAGGGAAGGGTTTTGGAGCAGGAACTCATTGCTAGCTACAATGAGTTTTGGAACAGAATGTCGTGCTAATAAATGAATGGGTTTTCATAAAGAACTTGGCTGAAATGCGATTTATTTTGAGACGACTTCAAACCTTGACAATCTCCTTATCACAAGACCCATCACCAGACTCACAGCTGACTCAACTGACAAGACTCTCACTTGACACACCCACACCTGAAGCCCTTATAAACAGAAGATTGACACTGACATTCCCTAAACTCCACTGAAAATGTTACCTTGCCTGGTAACAAAATGTTCGGAAACCAACCCACAAGCTTGGAGACTAAACCTTCATCCTCATCCTACAGCTGAGCTACAGATATTTGCCGCTATTGCAATGGTTAGATAGTGTCATCAATGAACATGAATTTGGGCAGAATCCCAAAGATAGTGGAGGACAGGAGGCCTGGCATGATGTGGTCCATGGGGAGTCACAGGAAGTTGAATGCAATTTAGTGACTGAAGAACAACCACACATTCTCTCTTTTGGACATGCCCACATGTTCTGCTTACATCCTCATCTGAAGAATGTCCTTGGCATATCACACTTGATTGAATGTGTTCCTGGGTGCAAATAGGATTGTCCAAGGGAGGGAAAGAAAATAAATCTGGGGAGAAAGGAACAAAATAGCAGCTAATCTCAACTAAACTAACAGAAAGAGCCCCACTGACTCACCTCTTCCTCAGAAGCACAGAAGGGGAAAAACAGACCTCATATGTAGATATTCTAGTTTACATGGAGAAGGACCGTTAGTAGAATGACAGTCTGATGAACCTCCAAGTGGACAAGCCCTCAGTTTATCCCATTTTCATCTGATGAAGGGTAGTTTGACCAAATAGGAATAGATTAAAATGGACCAATTCAAGCAATTCAGACACTGTTTCTGGAATAGAATATTCCAGAGAACTCTAGAATATTCCATTCTTCCTCTAGATGATGCCCAACTGAATGTTCCAGGGTTTGTTTGTTTTTCAGAAGTCAATCCTCTGAAACAAAAGTAGTTTTGGAGTTTTAGATGGAGAGTGGGTTTTACACGTACTTGCAAATACCTCACACCTTTACTTCTTGCTGGGTCTTCCATCGTTCTGCATTTGTTTCTCCTGTTGCCGTCTGTCCAGTAATCACTAATCAGGAGCTTGTGGGGGGCACCTGACATACTGAAATAACTCTTGAAATTTCATTTTCACTGATGACTTTTCTTGCCTTGGATGGAAAATATTGATCCATCCAATCAATTCAAATCCTGAATTACACATTAGAGCTCCCGTCCACCCCCATTTGTGAAACCCTTGGGGCAATTGCCTCCCCTCTTAAAAAAAAAAAAAGATATTGTACATCATGTCAGAATGGAATTATTTCCTGACCTTGCAGAAGAAGCATTATGTGAAAAAGGATCATTAACCAATTTTGTTGTATATATGATGTACAATGACCATAAAGGCTATACTACACATTAAATTCTAAGCTATGAAGAAGTCTGAGTTGGAGGAAAAGAGAGATAGAATTTTAAATTCAAAGGGGGGGCACAAATCCAAGAAGGCAAGAAAAAGAGAATTAAACCATTTTTCTTAAGGTGGGCTTGAGATTTGTTCCTCCAACTGTTGGAAGCTGGAGGAGGAAAGATGGCAACATTATTAAAAGAGACAGGCCTGGTTTGCCAGAAGATTTTTATGAGTTTAGGGGGTTTTTTTTAGTTCTTAGTTGCAAAGTAGTGTCCGATCCATTGCGACCCCATGGACAATGTTCCTCCAGGCCTTCCTGTCTTCTACCATCCTCTGGAGTCCATTTAAGCTCACGCTGACTGCTTCAGTGACTCCATCCAGCCACCTCGTTCTCTGTCTTCTTTTGCCCTCAATCTTTCCCAGCATTAGGCTCTTCTTCAGTGAGTCCTTCCTTCTCATTAGGTGGACAAAGTATTTATTTTATTTATTTATTTATTTTATTTTATTTATTGAATTTCTATACCGCCCTTCTCCCGAAGGACTCAGGGCGGTGAACAGATTAAGATTTCATATACATATAATATTATTATTATTTCTTTTATAAACAGTAAATAATAAATTGAGTCAATTTGGTGTATCTGCTAAGATCTTGGCATAGAATTTAGATGTTTATGCTAGCCCTGCTTGTTGAAACAGAAAGGTCTTCAGGGCACGTCGGAAAGTGCAAAGATCTGGGATTATTCGTATTCCAGGGGGTATTTTGTTCCAAAGAGTAGGTGCCCCCACAGAGAGGGCTCTCTCCCTTGGAACTACTAGACGACATTGTTTTAATGATGGTACTATGAGTAGGCCTACTCTGTGAGAGCGTATTGGTTGGTGGGAGGTTATCGGTTGCAGCAGGTGGTCTCGTAAGTACTCAGATCCTAAACCAGTGATGGCTAACCTTTTTGCCGTCGTGTGCCAAAAGTGGGGGTCTCATGGGGGGCTCACATGTGCGCGTGCCCACACCCATGATGCAATGCCCTCTGCGTGCCCCACCCCCTACACATGCGCACACGACCCCCCATGTCCCCCCTGACCCCCACACATGCAAACATGACCCCCCCTGCTCCCCCTACCCCCCCTGCGCATGCGTGCATGACCCCCCGTAGCCCGTTTTGGGCCTGGCAAGCCTCCCTAAAGCCTCCTGGGACCAAAAACGGGCTGTGGGGGGGCATGCCATACCCCCCCCATCCAGGTTTGGGCCTAACTGGCCTCCCTGAATCCTCCTGGGACCTAAAATGTACGTGCGTGATCCCACCCACCCCTGTGCATGCGCGCGCAACCCTCTGCACATGCGTGCGCATCTCCCGCATGCACTCCACTCCCGCACCAGAGACCCAAAAGTCAGATGGCCAGCGGGAGGCACACACACATGTAAGATGGAGGTGAGCTGGGTGACAGCTTGTGTGCCAGCAGAGAGGCCTTCGCGTGCCACCTGTGGCACCCGTGCCATAGGTTCACCATCACGGTCCTAAAACATTGGCCTTGCGGAGCCTTGAATACAACTTGAATTGCTTTTCCTTTTCAATCAAAACCAAACCAAACCAAATTGTTTCAGGAAAGCAAGAACTGGGTGGGCTGGCTCACGAGAGCAGTCTTCATAAGAAGCCATGCTTAAGCTCTGCAAAAGCAATTTTCAAATTTTTTTGGGCCTTCATTTTGGCCAAGTTTATTCCATCTGTTTATATAACCAAATTATTCCAGTGTGAGCTCAGACAGAATGATACATGTAATTGATTCAGGGGCATATTAATTATGAATGAATTGCCTTAAAAAATTAATTTTGATTTAGGAATGTATGCGTGTGGTTGTTTGGAAGTGTGTCTATATGTATATGTATATGTATATGTATATGTATATGTATATGTATATGTATATGTATATGTATACGTATACATATATATATTTATATATATATATATACAGTGATAGAAAGAAAGAAAGAAAGAAAGAAAGAAAGAAAGAAAGAAAGAAAGAAAGAAAGAAAGAAAGAAAGAAAGAAAGAAGGAAAGGTGCTCATCAGAGGAATAGAGGAATGAATATATGTGGATTCATCCTCTCTCCTTCTGCAGAATGGATTAAAAAATGAACCAATAAGCTATCCATTAACGATCCACATCAATTTATGCTTTCCTTAATGAGTCCTACATCCATCGCATCTACTTGAGCTGAGCTGCTTTCTAAATGAACAAGAAGGCATGATTTCTTCAAAACTCCATATGAGGTTGGATATTCAATCTGCAGGGACGTGGTGGCTCAGTGGCTAAGATGCTGAGTTTGTCGATCAAAAAGTCGGCAGTTCAGCGGTTCGAATCCCTAGTGCCGCATCACGGGGTGAGCTCCCATTACTTGTCCCAGCTTCTGCCAACCTAGCAGTTCGAAAGCAAGTAAAACATGCAAGTAGAAAAATAGGGACCACTTTTGGTGGGAAGGGAACAGTGTTCCGTGTGCCTTTGGTGTTTAGTCATGCCAGCCACATGACCACGGAGACGTCTTCAGACAGCGCTGGCTCTTCGGCTTTGAAACAGAGATGAGCCCCTCCCCTTAGAGTCAGGAACAACTAGTACATATGTGTGAGGGGAACCTTTACCATTACCTTATAATCACTTACATATTTGGGGTGGGAGTGGGGTTCCAAGTCAGTGCTGACTCCTGGCAATATTTTCTTGACAATATTTTTAGAAGGGGTTGTCCTTGGCTCTCCTACACCAGACTAGCACTCCATTGGATTGGAATGGAAGAGGGAGAGGGAGAGGGAGAGGGAGAGGGAGAGGAGAGAAGAGAAGAGAAGAGAAGAGAAGAGAAGAGAAGAGAAGAGAAGAGAAGAGAAGAGAAGAGAAGAGAAGAGAAGAGAAGAGAAGAGAAGAGAAGAGAAGAGAAGAGAAGAATCTGAGGCAGTTTGGTGCAGTGATTAAGGCAATAAGTCATGCCGGCCACATGACCACAGAGACTTCTTCGGACAGCACTGACTCTTCGGCTTTGAAATGGAGATGAGCCCCGCCCTCTAGAGTCAGGAATGACTAGCACATATGTGCAAGAGGAACTTTACCTTTACCTTTACTTAATGAGTCCTACAAAGCAATAGCAATAGCACTTAGACTTCTATACTGCTTCACAGTACTTTTACAGCCCTCTCTAAGTGGTTTACAGAGTCAGCATATGGCCCCCAACAATCTGTGTCCACATTTTACCCACCTTGGAAGGATGGAAGGCTGAGTCAACCTTGAGCAGGTGAGATTTGAACTGCCGAACTGCAGGTAGCAGTCAGTTGAAGTAGCCTGCAGTGCTGCACTCTAACCACTGCACCACCTCGGCTCTTCGACATACATCACATCTACTTGAGCTGAGCTGCTTTCTTCAATGAACAAGAAGGCATGATTTCTTCAAAACTCCATATGAGATTGGATATTCAATCTGCATATTTGAAAGCTTATCAGTAGCTAAAATATATATGTATATGGGTGAGCGACTGAATCATTTCCTCTTCATAATTTGCTTTATGTTAGAACAGGTTAATTTTCTAGCTGTCCTGCACTGACAGATAGTATGATGGCTCTACAGAGTTTCAGGCAATTATCTTTTCTGATCTTGCTTGGAGATGCCAAAAATTGAACCTGGAAACTTCTGCATGGAAATTAGTTTCAACACCTTTGACTCTTCATTGGGGAGATGGCATGACGTGCAATGCAGAATAGGGGGAGGAAGACCTTTAAAGAATGATAGAGACTGAAAGGATGATTCCAGCCATTAAGCCCAGCCTTCTGCTCAATGCAGGAATCCAAATTAAAGCTTCTCTACAAATGGTTGTCCAGGTATCATGTGAATCAAGGAGAGAACCAACCTAGAACTAAGGAGAAATTTCCTGACACTTGGAACAATTAATCAGTGGAATAACTTGCCTCCAGATGTTGTGGGCGTTCCAACACTGGAGGTTTTTAAGAAGAGATTGGATAACCCTTTGCCTGAAATGGTATAGGGTTTCCTGCTAGAGCAGGGGGTTGGACTAGAAGACCTCCAAGGTCCCTTCCAACTCTATCATTCGGTTATTCTGAAATCATTGGCTGAATTGGTAAACTTACATCTTGATGGATGATCAGTTCCACTTTCAAACTGCCCTTCCAATTAGGATTCTTTTTCCTTCCAAACATTCAATTAGAAGCTGCCTTCCTGAAATTTAAACCCATTCTTCCTTGTCCTGAACTGCGAGGATGAAGAATTGAGCATTTTTCTACATACGATCTTTCTGGAAATATAAAATGTCAGTCTGCTTTGGTCTTCTTTTGGGGGGGCTTCGCAATATTTGAAGAGTGCTGCCATATCACCTGCTTCCTTCTTCTTTCTTCCAAAATATCCAAGAACATTCTGGAAGAAGTTCTTGGAACATTCCTCCAAGAATGATCAATCTTTCATTGATTTCTAATTGAGGTTCTAGTTGCCTCTAATCTTCCAGAAAGTAGAATGAAGATCTATCAATCTTCCCAGTCTGGATCACTCCAAACACTTCAGAGCACAATACTCACTTACTCCATACCCTATGACTGGTCAAGGTCAGGATCATGATTGTCACCCTCAAGGATAATAAGATTTCTAGTATAAGATATCTGAAGGAAAGGGAGCATGGTGGTCTAGCAGTTAAGACACTTGGCTTGTTGACCAACAAGTTGGCAGTTTGAGACCCAAGCACTGCATGATAGTGTGAGCTCCTGTTCCTGGATGAGCTCCTGCCAACTTAGCAGTTTGAAAGCATTCAAACGCAAGTAGATAAATAGGTACTACTTCAATGGGAAGATAATAGTGTTCCATGCTCCTTGACATATAGTCATGACGGCCACATGACCACAGAAGCGTCTTTGGACAAGATGGGGTCCCTCCGCTAGGAAACAGAGACGGGCCCTGCCCCCTAGACCCGGGCACAACTGGTCAGGGGAAATATTTACCTTTACCCAGGGGTGAAATGCTACCAGTTTGGACAGGTTTGGCCGAATCGGTAGCAATTGGGGTGGGTGGTTCGGAGAACCAGTAGCGATGGCAGCTCAAGGCTCGGCCCACCCACCTGGTTGCCATTACTTCCTGGTTTTAACCAGAAAGTAACCTGTTTTTTACCCTCTGTGCATGCACAGAAGGGTTTGTGCATGCGCAGAGGGTCCGTGCACACATGTGATGAGTGCATGCGTGCAAGCAGAGCTTGCACTTCTGAACTGGTAGGGAAGGTAAGTAGATTTCACCCTTGCCTTTACCTTTAAGGAATGAGTAGGTTATAATAATTTGAAGTTTTACAAAACTATCACAGTCAGACTTTAGTATTACTGGTGTACTTTCCTTGATGGTACAATTTTATGCAGAATTTCTATGTTTGGCCCACTTTTTGGGATTTTTGAAAGCCAATCTCCTTGGTTATCGAATCACAACCTCACTTGTAGCTGCAGCAAAGTTTCCTTCAAATTCTATCTCTATTTTTTCCTCATATTTTTTTGCAAACTCCAGGAAAGGATTCAAAGACATTAAAGCCTCTTTTTAAAAGGAGGATTTTGAAAATGTCTTTTAAAAATGGTAGTTGGCCTTTTCACTTTTCTTTGTGAGGCAAATGGATACAAACCGGGCAAAACCCATTACTGAATAGCTCTCGCGTTCTCTTGCAAAGATTGCTTCAGAGCAACTGTTTAACCCCTGGGAGGTAAATGGATATTTTTAAAAGGCTATGTTCAAAGAAATCTTTTGTGATTGTGAGTCCTGTGTAAGAAATATGACATTTTATAAATTCTGAGAGAAAAATGGCTCTTATTACTAGCATCTTGAAGAATATGAATTCTAGTTCCTTCACTTGGAAATTCTAATTCTAGCTCCTTCAATTGGAAAGGTTATTTTGAAATCAAGTATTCAAGTTTCTGGAAATTACAGTCAGGTCCAGAAATATTGGGACATCGACACAATTCTAACATCTTTGGCTCTATACACCACCACAATGGAGTTGGAATGAAACAAACACAATGTGCGTTAACTGCAGACTGTCAGCTTTCATTTGAGGGTATGTACATCCAACTCAGGTGAACAGTGTAGGACTTACAGCAGTTTGCATATGTGCCTCCCACTTGTTAAGGGACCAAAAGTAATGGGACAGAATAAAAATCATAAATCAAACTTTCCCTTCTTAATACTTGGTTGCAAATCCTTTGCAGTCAATCACAGCCTGAAGTCTGGAACGCATAGACATCACCAGATGCTGGATTTCATCCCTGGTGATGCTCTGCCAGGTCTCTACTGCAATTGTCTTCAGTTCCTGCTTGTTCTTGGGGCATTTTCCCTTCAGTTTTGTCTTCAGCAAGTGAAATGCATGCTCAATGGGATTCAGGTCAGGTGACTGACTTGGCCATTGCGTAACATTCCACTTCTGTCCCTTCAAAAACTCTTTGGTTGCTTTTGCAATATGCTTTGGGTCATTGTCCATCTGCACTATGAAGTGCCGTCCAATGAGTTCTGCAGCATTTGGCTGAATGTGAGCAGATAATATTGTCCAAAACACTTCAGAATTCATCCTGCTGCTTTTGTCAGCAGTCACATCATCAATAAATACAAGAGAACCAGTTCCATTGGCAGTCACACATGCCCACGCCATGACACTACCACCACCATGCTTCACTGATGAGGTGGTATGCTTAGGATCATGAGCAATTCCTTTCCTTCTCCATACTCTTCTCTTCCCATCACTCTGGTACAAGTTGATCTTGGTCTCATCTGTCCATAGGATCTTGTTCCAGAACTGTGAAGGGTTTGTTAGATGTTGTTTGGCAAACTCTAATCTGGCCTTCCTGTTTTTGAAGCTCACCAATGGTTTACATCTTGTGGTGAACCCTCTGTATTCACTCTGGTGAAGTCATCTCTTGATTGTTGACTTTGACACACATACACCTACCTCCTGGAGAGTGTTCTTGATCTGGCCAACTGTTGTGAAGGGTGTTTTCTTCACCAGGGAAAGAATTCTTCGGTCATCCACCACACTTGTTTTCAATGGTCTCCCAGGTCTTTTGGTGTTGCTGAGCTCACCGGTGCATTCCTTCTTTTTGAGAATGTTTCAAACAGTTGTTTTGGCCATGCCTAATGTTCTTGCTATCTCTCTGATGGGTTTGTTTTGTTTCTTCAGCCTAATGATGGCTTGCTTCACTGATAGTGACAGCTCTTTGGATCTCATCTTGAGAGTTGACAGCAACAGATTCCAAATGCAAATAGCACACTTGAAATGAACTCTGGGCCTTTTATCTGCACATTGTAATTGGGGTAATGAGGGAATATCACACACCTGGCCATGGAACAGCTGAGAAGCCAATTGTCCCATTACTTTTGGTCCCTTAACAAGTGGGAGGCACATATACAAACTGCTGTAAGTCCTACACCGTTCACCTGAGTTGGATGTACATACCCTCAAATGAAAGCTGACAGTCTGCAGTTAACGCACATTGTGTTTGTTTCATTCCAACTCCATTGTGGTGGTGTATAGAGCCAAAGATGTTAAGATTGTGTCAATGTCCCAATATTTCTGGACCTGACTGTATTATATTATTCTAATTATTATATTTACATTTGACATAAACATGTACCTAATTTCCTTTCCACAATTTTTATTTCTTCCTATTTCTTCCTATATTTCTCCACATAATTTAACCATTATTTAGTCTTTCCTTGTCCTGTTTCCCCGCCCTACCTTTTCCTCCAACCATTTATACCATCTCTCCCAGACTAGGTAGTATTCTGTTTCGTCTTTTTCTTGTATCTCCTTCGTAAGCTTATCCATTTCTGCACACTCCATAATTTTTCTAATCACATTGTCTTCTAATGGTATATTGTTATTTTTCCAGTTCTAGGCAAAAGATAATCGTGCTGCTGTAATTATGTGAATGATTAAGTATTTTGGATACAATATTGAATTAGATAAATGAGAGAAATTATGGAATATAAACTACAAATTAACAATGTCTGTACTCTATAAAGAAAATATGTATAAAATGTTCTATAGGTGGCATCTCCCATTTGCCAGATTGGCAAAGATGTTTCCAAATACCTCTCCACTATGTTGGAAATGTAAACATCAAAAGGGAACTTATTATCACATGTGGTGGTCTTGTCATAAGGCAAAACAATTCTGGCAAATAATTAAAACACAAATAGAAGAAATTATAAATCAACAAATAGAAATGAGGCCAGAAACTTTTCTACTGGGAATAATTTCAGGGTCATATGAAAAAGAAATGGTATACCATTTCTGAAAATCCGTGCCAAGAAAACTTCAGGGACTTGTCCAGCAGTGGTGGGATTCAAATTTTTTTACTACTGGTTCTGTGGGTGTGGCTTGGTGGGCGTGGCATGGCTTGGTGGGTGTGATTTGTTGGGTGTGGCAGGGGAAGGTTACTGCATTCCCATTCCCTCTCAATCAACTGGGACTTGGGAGACAGAGAATAGATGGGGGTGGAACCAGTCAGAATTTTTACCACCGGTTCTCTGAACTACTCAAAATTTCTGCTCCCGGTTCTCCAGAACTGGTCAGAACCTGCTGAAACCCACCTCTTTTGTCCAGACAGTCTCTGAGAATTGGGCAAGATTCAGCAGAAAAAAATAGCCAAAATGTACAGATAAAAATATCCCAACTAGGCCTAGAATGAGGCATGTTTGTTCACATATTAAACAATTAATAAAGAAATTCCTTGAAGTAGAAAATTAGCATGCCAGGGGAAAGTTAGATTTGGTTTGTTTTCTCCAATATAACAGTTATTTTATGCAGGTGCAGGAGGGCTGTTTTTGAAAGAATGTATTTATATAAGCCAGTTTAGAGATTTACAACTTTTCAGAATTGATTGACTGATTATGTGCCATCATTTTGTACTAGAGCCATGGTGGCGCATGTTCTGACATAGGCTTCCTGAGACAGTAAAAAGCACATGATTAGTCCCAAAAACTCTCTTTTTATTTCAACGATGGTGAATTCTGTTCATTCACAGCCCATGATAAGTCACAAATAGTTTGTAAAGAGTCTGACAGAAGTCTGCCACAATCCTTCAGGATAAGGCTTATAAGCACCCACCTTTATCTCCCTTGACACGCTGCCAAAGATCTAATGGCAATTAGCTTTGCAAGGCCACACCGAGCACAGAGTCAAAATGGAGCTTCAGAATTTAAACCGACCAGAACAAACAAAGTTGCTTCCTGCAAAGGCTCATGTCCCTTTGCTCCATCTTTATGTCTTATTGGAGGGGCCAATCATCTCCAAGCCTTACTCCTGAGTCGCCCCTTTTGTCTTAACTGTTCTTCTTCCACTTACATTTACAACCGGTTCACAACAGGAGCACACACACATGCATGTGCATGCGCAGATCGTCAGTGATGATGTCAGGACAGGTGGGTGGAGCCTCCTACCGCCATTACTACCAGTTCACAAGAACTAGCACGAACTGGGAGCAACCCACCACTGACTGCCATTTGTCAGAAATGGTGTAGGGTCTCCTGCTTGAGTGGGGGTTAAACTAGATGGTCCCTTCCAAATCTGTTAACCTGTTAATCTGTGACATTTAATATCTTTCCTGCCTTGGAGGGTGCATTAGGAAAAATGGGTATGTATAAAGATGCACGTTCCTGAAAATGATACACATAAATTGTATTAGAGAAAGGGTAGTTTTTTTGCAAATGAATATACATTAAACAAAATTTCCAGAGGACAAGGCAGATAGGAGAAAAGATTAAAGTTACCAAAAGACAGATTTCAACTCAATATTGGGAAGAGTTTTCTAACTATGAAAGTTTGGCAGTGCTGCACTCAAAATGTTGCTGAAACCCCTGTGAAACATTACATAGCCCTTGTGTTTACATTTAGGCTGATAGCTGGCTGAAAAAAAATTATAAAAAGCTGAAAGGGAATAAAAGATTCACCCTTATGAGCCAGAAGGCTTTTTAATGTTGCTCATGAAAGATCAGAGAAGGGAAGATGTTTATGAGACATCCGACCAAAATATCATTTTATTTTTATATTAATGATTGATTGCATTTTTTATTTGCAAACATGCTGGGGCTCCCAGGCTTTAAAACATGCATTTACATACTTTAAAAGATGTTTAATGAAGCTCTGAATATTTTCACAGTTTGCAAACGTTGGCAGAGTTTTGAATCAAAAGCAGCAGCATATTGTGAGTCCTAAGAGGCACAGAAAGAACATTTGCCTTGCTCGCAGCTCAGGGTTTGAATATTATTCTTGACAAGGAAGGCGAAAGGAGAAATAGATTGGAGCCTAGAGCAGGGGTCTGCAACCTTAAGCACTCAAAGAGCCATTTGGACCTGTTTCCCACAGAAAAGAAAACACCGGGAGCCACAAAACCTGTGTGGGCATGGCCAACTCGATTCACTCACTTCCCCCAGTCACATGACCCCCCCCCCCCAGCCACCCCTACCTAGCCAGTCATTAGGGCAGAGAACCAGTTATTAAAAAACACCGGGAACTACAAAACCCTTTTGACATATACTGTATCTCTCTCCCCTCCCTCCCTCCCTCCCCATTCTCCCTCTCTCCCTCTCCCTCTCCCCCCCCCTCTCTCTCTCCCCCCTCTCTGTATCTCTCTGTCTCTGCCCTGGCCACTTCTCCATCCCCCGTCGCCCTTACCTTCTCAGGCCAGGCGAGGAGTGACTGAGGGGAGGGTGAGGGGCGGGGCCTGCCAGTGGTGGGATCACCCAACAGGGAGACACAGCAGAGGGCCCAAAGAGCCACATGTGACTCCAGAGCCACAGGTTGCTGACCCCTGGCCTAGAGAAAGAGAGGGGAAGAAATTTTCTGACTAAACTGACAAATTTATTCATCCCTACAAGTCAAGGGTAAAATGCTACCAGTTCGGACCGGTTCAGGTGAACCGGTAGTAATAAATGCTATTGGTTCAGCCAAACTGGTATTTCCGACGATCAGCTGGGCAACGATCAGCTGTGACGCGCGATTTATATTAGCTAGAATCGTCAGATTTCCTGCTTTCTAGCTAATCTAAATCATGTGGCACAGCGGATTTTCCCCCTCCCCCTGCTGTTCTACTTACCTTTGCAGACTTGGAAGGCTTCAAAATCTTCCTTTTTAGCACTGCGCGGGCGTGCCCCAGGTGCACATGCACACACAAAGTGCACACTTGGTAGCAGACTCACAGAACCGGTAGCAGACTTCAGAGGATTTCACCACTGCTACAGGTAGCCCTCAACTTATAGCAATTCATTTAGTGATGGTTCAAAGTTACAACGGTGCTGACAAAAGTGATTTATGACCATTTTTTACATTTATGACCAATTGCCGCATCCCCATCATCACAAGATCAAAATTCAACTGACTGGTATTTATGACGGTTCCCCGGGGTCATTTGATTGCCTTTTTGTGACTTTCTGACAAGCAAAGTCACTGGGGAAGCCAGATTCACTTAACAACTGGGTTACTGAGTTAACCACTGCAGGGATTCACTTAACAACCGTGGCAAGAAAAGTCTTAAAACAGGGCAAAACTCACTTAACAAATGTTTCACTTAGCAACAGAAATTTTAGGCTCAATTGTGGTTGTGAGTTGAGGATTACCTATTCTTACAAACTGGATTAATCTAAAGAAACGGGTTGTTTTTTTTCCCCAGATCAGATTAAAATGCGGAGTCCTTAATACTCTTTGAGTTTGGTTGTTTTCTTGCAGACATTTCATTTCTCAACTAGGTAACGTCATCCGTGCTCAGACCCCACCGTTCAATCCTGAGCTACAAATAATCTCTTCTATTAGTACATAAACTCTCTTTTACAACCCTTAATTATGGGTGTCAAATGCTTCAAAAGCTTGCAAATGGGGTAAATTTGCATGTAGGCAAAGAACAATTATTTTTTCTGTATGAATCAGAGGTGGGTTTCAGCAGGTTCTGACCAGTTCTGGAGAACCGGTAGCGGAAATTTTGAGTAATTTGGAGAACTGGTAGTAAAAATTCTGACTGGCCCCGCCCCCATCTATTATCTGCCTCCCAAGTCCCAGCTGATCGGGAGGAAATGGAGATTTTGCAATAACCTTCTCCTGGAGTGGTTAAGGAATGGAGATTTTACAGTATCCTTCCCTGCCACGCCAACCAAGCCACACCCACCAAACCATGCCATGCCCACCAAGCTACGCCCACAGAACCAGTAGTAAAAAAATCTGAAACCCACCACTGGTATGAATGAGTATGAAAACATGCCCTCCCTACCAATGTCAGATGCAAGCTAGTACTGAGGATATTACCTTTGGTAATGAAATGTCTTCAAATAAATAACCAAGGCCAGAGAACATCAAGAGCCCCACAGTTCAACAAATATTCTCTTTTATTGGTATTGTATTAAAATCCAGTATAGTGAGAACAAAGTCATTTCAGCCCTTCCTTTTATTTCAAGTCACTGGCATGCTCTGATGAAGATATAAACCAACGTTGTCAAGATCCTTTTGTTGAAAGGAAAATATATCTGGTTCAGTTCAGTGGTGGTTTCAAATTTTTTTACTACCGGTTCTGTGGGTGTGGCTTGGTGGCCGTGGCATGGCATCAAAGGTGGGTTTCAGCAGGTTCTGAACAGTTCTGGAGAACCAGTAGCGGAGATTTTGAGTAGTTTGGAGAACCGGTAGTAAAAATTCTGACTGGCCCCATCCTCTGCCTCCCAAGTCGCAGCTGATCGGGCGGAAATGAGGATTTTGCAGTAACCTTCCCCTGGAGTGGGGTGGGAATGGAGATTTTACAGTATTCTTCTCCTGCCATGCCCACCAAGCCACGCCCACCAAGCCATGCCACTTCCACCAAGCCACACCCACAGAACCGGTAGTAAAAAATTTTGAAACCCACCACTGCATGGCATGGCTTGGTGGGTGTGGCTTGGTGGACGTGGCAGGGGAAGGTTACTGCAAAATCCCCATTTCCTCCCGATCAGCTGGGACTCGGGAGCCAGAGAATAGATGGGGGCAGGGCCAGTCAGAATTTTTACTACTGGTTCTCCGAACTACTCAAAATTTCTGCTACCAGTTATCCAGAACTGATCAGAACCTGCTGAAATCCACCTCTGTTTCAGTTCCAAGCTGGGAGAAAGACACTGGAAACAACATGGAGGCTGTTTGTAAAGAAAGTTTATTGATGAAGAGAACCACACACAAAGACAGCATGCAGTTCTGGGTCAGCTGAAGAACTACTGTAGCTGCATGAGAGGAAGGGTTCTTGTTGGTTTTTGTTTTTTGAAGTTTGAGATTTGTGCAATATGGCTTTGGATTTCTAAAGACGGTGTTGGGTAATCCCATTGTGGCTGATTGTTTATGTCCTGTGTTGGATTTTTGATGAGGGGCTGCTTGTCATAATCCCATTACTTGGCCTTTGCTGTAAGGGGTTTTGAAATATCCTGTCTTGAATGGACATCTGTATTTGTTTTGCTTATGAATTGAGTCATCTAGATAGTTGGCTTCCTCTTTCAATGAGCTCCTTATTCTCCTTAAGTGCCGACATCGGCCATGGGCTATTCAGAAAGACTGGGGGCTGCTTTCTGCCTCTAAGAACAGGGGTTTCTCCTTTTCTCCTTTGGGGAAATATATTCTGCCTCTTTTAATATTCCCCCAAATATTTCATTCTTCTTGGGGCGAGGGGGGGGCTTTTTTTTTTTTTTAATTTGATTTATATGCCGCCCTTCTCCGGAGACTCAGGGCGGCTTACAGTGCGTTAAGCAATAGCCTTCATACTTTTGTATATTTATACAAAGTCAGCTTATTGCCCCCACAAACTGGGTCCTCAATTTACCTACCTTAGAAAGGATGGAAGGCTGAGTCAATCTTGATCCTGGGGAGATTTGAACCAGCAGTAATTGCAGGCAGCTGAATGATAATAACAGGCTATTAGTCTGCTGCACCACCAGGCTTCCCACACTTTCAATCTTATATACAATCCCTATTCAGCTTCATAGAAGGTGAATGTAAACATGGATCTATCAGATGTTCAAGAAATTTGAAAGCTATGAATTACTTCGATGGCCTTCAATTCTGGGGATAGAAGCTAACAATTTTCATCTGTCTCTAGTAACAATTAGTGGGTCTTCCAAAGATAGCCTTGCTGGAAGAAATATCCATCTGGTTCAGTTCCAAGCGGGGAGAAAGGCACTGGAGACAAAATGGAGGCTGGAGGCTGATTAGAAAGAGGCTCCATTTATTGATGAACAGAACCACATGAGTGGTTCTGGTGCAGCTGACCACATGGAGTTGAGAGTGAAGGGTTTTTATACCTTTTCTTGGGCTTTGCATTTGAGCTTCCTGTTCCTGTGCAATAACATGTATTCTATTGACTGTTGTCAGACTCCCATGATGTCATGTAGGGGTTATGTAGGGGTCATATAGCTGGCTCTATAGGTTGTCTGAGCTAAGTTTGGTTGAAGTTTGGAGTGTGATGCAATGTCCTTAGGAGATTGTGCACACGGGTGGGCTTCTCGGGGTTTGGCAGGGTTCGGGCGATCCTCTAGCCACGGATTGCTGGGGTTCAGCGAACCCCCAAATACCAGCCCTGGAGGGTCTGGGAGGCCAAGAACAGACCTACCTGGGGTTCTGGAAGTCTGGAAACGGGCCTGTTTTCAGCCTCCGGAGAGCCTCCGGACCCCGGGTGAAGCAGCTTTTGCCCTCCCGGAGGCTCAAGGAAAGGCTCCGGAGCCTGGGGAGGGCGAAAAACATTCCCCTCCATCATGGTGCAGGCGGCCGACTAGGCCACACCCACCATGGTCACGCCCACCCAGCAACGGGGCAGCAAGCCCGTTGCTAAAGGATCTGAAGCCCACCCCTGATTGTACAATGTAGTGGGCTTTGCTGCTAGATGGTCGTGGGTTAATCCTATTATGTCCTGATGAGTCATGTCTTAATCCCATCATCCTGGAGCTGAAAGTCTTTTGTCTTGTAGATAGTCTGGCACAATCTGTCTCAATGGGCACAAAGTACCGTATTTTTCGGAGTATAAAACACACCTTTCTCCCCCAAAAAAGAGGGTGAAAATCTGGGTGCGTCTTATACTCCAAATGTAGCCCTGCCCAGCTTCTCAAACAGAGTTTCAGAGGTTGAAAAAAACATCAGAAAAGAAGCTTCAGAAAAGAAGCTCCCAAACAGCTTCAGAGGCTTTTTTTTTTTTTGAAGCTCTGTTTCGGAGGCTTTCAAAGTTTTTTCTGAAATGGAGTTTCAGAAGTTTCAGAGACAGGAAAAAAAAAAAAAGCAAGGCACAGAGCTCACAACCAAGGAACCTGTTGCAAAAATTCACCACTGGAAACAGCTGATTCGGGGTATTCCGGGAGGCCAATCCACCTGCCAATCAGCTTTTTTCTTATTTTCCTCCCCAAAAACTAAGGTGCGTCTTATATTCTGAAAAATATGGTATCTGCTGGGGCCAGGGAGCTGGGGCTCTGAGTTTCTGTCTCCCTTAAGATTTTTATTTCTCTTTTAGGGGAAATATTTTATCCTGCCTTTTTAAAATATTTAATCCTTCTACGAGGCGGGGGCGGGTGGCTTCCCACAGCCTTTTTCACTTTTTAATTCGGTCCACCTTCCCCTTCTTTTATCCCGTTGCCAAGTAGTCTCACCTTTTCTAAGCTTCTGCTTGATGATCAGTGTTGCAGAAAAGAAGGCAACCTTTATTTACGCCAAGACAGATTATTGTTCTCCTTACAATCCATCTCAGGATCTATAATTCAAAGATGTCTCCTTTCCTTCTGTTGTAATTAAGGAATGTAAAAAAAAAAAAATAGCTGCTGGAAAAAAATGCCAATAACATGAAAAGTTATTGTCTTGGAGTAATTAATCAAGGCTCATGGCCAATTATGTAGTTTTTGCTTTCTGCAGGTTGCATTGTTCTAAGTTTGTGTGTATGTCTGACAGAATCTGGGAATCCATTCATTATTCCACTCATTATCGCATATTGGGTATAAAGTATCCTCTTGTAAGTTTGGCTGTCAGCCTTCTCTGCGTCCATTAGTAGATTTGGGCCTGCATCTGATAAAAAAAAGAGAGAGATTATGGGGAAGAAAATGACAGGGAGTCATTCATCAAAAGAAAGAATGCTTGTTCCACTACCACTTTTTTTTTCCTAAGAAAAGAAAATGAAAGGAGCTTCCATTGAATCAAAACTAGGGCAGGTTACTTAGCTTGGATATGCTTCCTATTGTACAGCGTTAAATATATGGCATGCCCCTCAGACTCAGTGAGAGAATAAAGAGGTGTGTGGGTGTATGTGTGTATATGTATGAAGGGATGCGACAGCTCAGTGGCTAAGATGCTGAGCTTGTCGATCGAAAGGTCGGCAGTTCAACGGTTTGAATCCCTAGTGCCGCGTAACGGGGTGAGCTCCCATTACTTGTCCCAGCTTCTGCCAACCTAGCAGTTCGAAAGCACGTAAAAAATGCAAGTAGAAAAATAGGGACCACCTTTGGTGGGAAGGTAACAGCGTTCTCTGCACTCTTTCTAGAGTCTCAACATCTTTTTTTACATTGTGGCGACCAGAACTGGCTGCCATATTCCAAGTGTGGCCTTACCAAGTATTATAAGGTGGTATTAACACTTCACGTGATCTTGATTCTATCCCTCTGTTTATGCAGCCTAGAACTGTGTTGGCTTTCTGGCAGCTGCTGCACACTGCTGGCTCACATTTAAGTGATTGTCCACTAGGACTCCAAGATCCCTCTCACAGTTACTACTGTCGAGCAAGGTGTCACATATACTGTATCTGTGCATTTTGTTTTTCTTGCCTCAATGTAGAACCTTCCTTTTTTCATCATTGAATTTCATTTTGCTAGATAGCACCCAATGTTCAAGTCTGTCAAGGTCCTTCTGTATCTTAAGCCTATCTTCTGGAGTGTTGGCTATTCCTGCCAGCTTGGTGTCATCTGCAAATTTGATGAGTTCCCCATCTATCCCCTCATCCAAATCCTAGTCCTTCTTTTCATTAAACTAGACATACCCAATTCCAGCAACCGTTCTTTTTATGTTTTAGTCTCCAGTCCCCTAACCATCTTTGTTGCTCTTCTCTGCAGTCTTTCTAGAGTCTCAACATCATTTTTTTACATTGTGGCAAGCAAAACTGGATGCAGTATTCCAAGTGTGGACTTACCAAGGCATTATAAAGTGGCATTAACACTTCTATCCCACTATTAATGTAGTCTAGAACTGTGTTGGGTTTTTTTGGCAGCTGCAGCACACCACTGGCTCATATTTAAATGATTGCCCACTTATTATACTTTATTGTAAGCTTACATTAACAGAAACCTTCAAGTCTGAAAGTACAATTCTCCTATCTCCTTTACCCCTAAGAAATTAAGGAAGGTCCCTTCTGAGCTTTTTGACCCACCCACTAACCAGCTGCAGGCTGTCTCTTATCTGACAGTTCCCTAAGCAGTGTCTTTGGGCTCAGTCCCTCAAGGTTGTTTTCACATACCATTACATCAGCAGAGGAAACAACAGCAAATTAGAAATGCAAGTCTATCGGAAAGCAACCCACACAAACCAAATGTTCCATTACCAAAGTAACAGCCCAACCTCCCACAAGAGGAGCTGCATTAAAAATGTTGTTTAGACAAGTACAAATGCATTGCAGCAACCCAGAATACCAGAAAAAAGAAAAGAAAGAAAAGAGGCTGCCTTAATAACTTAACAAAATAAGAATAACAGAATGACAGAGTTGGAAGGGACCTTGTAGGTCATCTAGTCCAACCCCCCTTCCCCGCCCAAGCAGGAGACTTCTTCCAACAAAATGGATATCCGTACAGCTTTATCAAAAGCTGCCTGACCACTCAATCCACTGCAGCACCACCAACACAAGCTATGAAAAGAATTACCCTGCCATACATCGCAACATCTCAGAAATAGCCCACACGACTATTACAATCACATGGCATCACTGTGGCACAGAAACCAAGCCCTCCAGAACATCCTAAGTAGAGATACAGTAGCTCCAGAAGAAAAAGCAGGACTCACCCACAACACAACAGGATAAGGATGGGACAACTACTTAAACATGAGCCAGTGGTTTGCTGCAGCTGCCAAAAAAAGTCAATTCAGTCCTGGGGTGCATCAAAAGAGGAACAGTATCAAGATCAGATATGAGTAACGTTCTATACTACTTTGGTAAGACCACATTTGGAATGCTGCATCCAATTTCAAAAAGAAAACATAATAGGATAGGATAGGATTGGATAGGAGAGGATTGGATAGGAGAGGAGAGGAGAAGAGGGGAGGGAAGGGGAGGGGAGGGAAGGGAAGGGAAGGGAAGGGAAGGGAAGGGAAGGGAAGGGAAGGGAAGGGAGGAGAATAGAATAGAATAGAATAGAATAGAATAGAATAGAATAGAATAGAATAGAATAGAATAGAATAGAATAGAATAGAATAGAATAACAGAGTTGGAAGAAACCTTGGAGGTCTTCTAATCCAACCCTCTGCTTAGGCAGGAAAAAAGTCAGGGGGATTTTAACTACCTTGACATCAACTAGGAGACAAACTCTGCACCAAATGGACGATCAAGCAGGTCTCTGACAAATCTAGCAGACAACTTTGTTTCCCAAAAAGTAGAGAAGGGAACAAGGGGATCAGCCATATTGGACTTAATCCTCACTAACAGAGATGAAATGATAGAAGGTGTTGAAGCTACAGGAACCTTGGGGGTTACCACAAAACAAAACAAAAAGATACTGAGACTCTAGAAAGAATGCAGAGAAGAACAGTAAAGATCATTAGAGGGCTGAAGGGTAAAACATATGATGAACGATTGCAGGAATTGGGTATGACTAGATTTGACATGATAGCAGTCTTCCAATATCTGAGGGGCAGTCATAAAGAAGAGAAGTCAGCTTATTCACCAAAGTACCTGAGGGTAAGTCAAGAAATAACAGATGGAATTTTGTCAAGGTGAGATCCAACCTAGAACTAAGGAGAAATTTCCTGACAATGAGAATAATTAATCAGTGGAATCACTTGCCTCAGAAGTTGTGGGTGCTCCATCATTGGAGGTTTTTAAGAAGAGACTGGATAGACATTTGTTCGGGATGGTATAGGGTCTCTGGATTGAGCATAGGGACTCCTGCTTGACTAGAAGACCTCCAAGCTCCCTTCCAACTCTGTTATTCTGTATTCTGATTATTAAACCACATCCAACTGCACTGGCAGGACAAGCTCCTGTGTATAAGCAGGGAGCAAGCCCCACACTCTCTCGCACTGATGGTGTTACCCAGTTGGGTAATGAAATGTCTGCAAGCAAACAATGAAGCTCAGAGAACGCCAAGGGCTCCACATTTGCAAGAATCTGTCAGTCTGCTGTAATTTTACGGTCAAAGTGGCAGTAGTGACCTGCGTGACATTGGATTCTTAATCTGATCTATCTTGAAGGGCCAACAGTTTAAGTCTTCCTAAATTTTACCAGATTATGAGAAAAAATAAATTTCCTCCCTTCCCCCATTGAGTACTTTCAACAATAGAAATACTCCGAGTGAAACTGAGAATAAATTTACTAATACCAATCTGTCAGTGATGATATTAAGATTCTTAACTGCTCCGGGGAGGCTGATGGATTTCAGCATGCTTCTCCCATATGTTTTAACACTCCTGCAATTCTTTCCCATCTGTTTGTGGGAAGCGGGAAAGAATGTAATGCTCTTTCCTTGGGTTATTAAGTCAACAGCTGTTGTCATTAATAGAGGACATTCTTTATGACAGCAAGTGAACCCTGGTGATAAATCTTGTCACTCTGGGCCATCTTTCCTTTTAATGGCTCCAATATTTGTATAGAAATGGAGGTCATGAATACAATATGACCATGGTGTCCTCATGGTGTCCCTATCAAACAAATTCTCTCGGAGGAAAGCACCGACTTGCTGAGCAAACTTTGGAAAGGATTGGATGTGGTACAGTCAGTGTGGTATATTCAGCTGGATGTACCTGTTCTGACGAACTGGTAGCACCCACCCCGGCTCTATGATGTCCTATTTAGGCACATTTTCAAGGCCAGACGCAGGCGCAGAAGGCACGCTCGCGCTCAAAGCAAGCATGCGTGCGTGGGGCAAACTGGTGGTAAGAATATTGGAAACCCACCGCTGGGTACAGTAATACAAGAACCCTTCCCCATAAATTAGAAATCCGTACTGTTCTTTTCATGTTTATTCATTCTCTCTCTCTCTCTCTCTCTCTCTCTCTCTCTCTCTCTCTCTCTCTCTCTCCCTCCCTCCCTCCCTCCCTCCCTCCCTCCCCCCCCTCTCTCTCTCTCCCTCCCTCCCTCCCTCCCCCCCCCTCTCTCTCTCTCTCTCTGAAAATTCAAATGCAGGGTGTACTCAGTTTATGAATACAATTGAGCCCAAAATTTCTGTTGACACATTGGTTAAGTGAACTTTGCTCCATTCTACAAACTTTCCTGCTGCTGTGATTAAGTGAATCACTGTTGTTATTAAGTTAATAACAGGATTATCAAGTGAATCTGGTTTCCCCCCATTGATTTTGCTTGTCAGAAGGTCGCAAAAAGGGATCACATGACCCTGGGGACACTGCAACCATCATAAATATGAATCAGTTGCGAAGCGACTGTATTTTGATCATGGGACTGTGGGGATTCTGCAACGGTCATAAGAGTGAAAAACAGTCCTAAGTCAGTTTTTTGCAGTGCCATTGTAACTTCAAATGGTCACTAAATGAACTGTTGTAAATCAAGGATTACCTGTACCCCTTGAACTGTACCGCTCCTAGGCATGACTGGCTATTTGGACCCTCATTTAATGTTTATCTAGACCCAATTCTCTTCTTATATCCTTTGGTATGTGGAGCTCTTTTGCCTAAGAGTTGATATATTCTGTTTCTGCTTTACTCTATTATTGCTAGATGATTTGTCCAAACTGAGATAGTCGACTCACCAACCCAATCTGAGATTGACTGTGATTTCTGTCACCTGTCCCTTCATCAGCTTCTAGTTATCTCCATTCATCCCTTGTTGTGACCAATGGTACAGATATTTATTTATTTATTTGTTCAACTTGTATGCCGCCTTTCTCCGAAGACTCAAGGTAGTCCTCAACTTATATCCATTCATTGATTGACCATTCAAAATTACAACAGCACTGGAAAAAAAAGTGATTTAGGACCATTTTTCACACTTTTGACCATGATTGCAGTATCCCCATGGTTCAGAGATGGGCTTCACATAATTTAACAACCAGTTCACCCAGAATCGAAAATGTGAGCATGCACGCCTTGCGCACATGTGTACTGTGTCAAAAACACATTGATTGTATAGGATGGGATAGCTTCACTCTCTCGCACGCCTTGCACACATGTGCGCTGCGTCAAAAACATGGCAATTGTATAGGATGGGATAGCTTCGCTTCTGTGCCTTGCACACATGCATACTGTGTCAAAAACATGTTGATTGTATAAGACGGGAAAGCGCTGGGGTGGGTGGTCGGGCCCAGCTGCTGGCCATAACTACCGGTTCTCCCAAATCGGTCTGAACCAGCTGAATCCCTCCCCTGCCATGGTTGCATGATCAAACCTTGGATGCTGGACAACTGTCTCATATTTATGACAGTTGTGGTATCCTGAAGTCACGTGATCACTTTTTGCGATGGTCTGACAAGCAAAATCGATGGGGAAGCCGGATTCACTCAACAAAGCATGTATCTAACTGAATAGCTGCAGGAAGAGGAACTGCCTTCTGCACCTGATCCGAGAACATGTAGGATAGGGAAAAGGTAGAAGCAGCAAAGGAAGATTAGCCCAGTTACTCGCAAAGAGGCAGCCTTGTCCTTCTTGACGGGCTGCACCAGAAGCTGACTATTTAGCACAGCAGACAGATGGAGACAATGCTGGGAACAACACGTTCGTTTCCTTGCTGTGTGTTCTTGCCTTGAACTTCAGATTGTATCTCTTCTGTTGTTGCCTTTGCCCTTGGATTTCTTTTGTCTTGTGGACTTGCCTTTGTCTTGGGAACTTGCTTTTGCCTAGTGGATTGGACTTGCCTTTACCTTGAGTATGAGTGTTGGCTTCATTTCAGTAGCCTATGGAACTCATTGGGATTGAGCTGGTGCCAGCACAGGGAATTATTGGGGAATACTGATTCAGGCTTGGAAGCCTTACTAAAGACTCCTTACACCCTTGGTGTGCGTGAGCAGCAGAGGTGGTATTCAGCCGGTTCGGACTGGTCATGGAAATCGCGGGTGGGCCCGCCCACCTGCCCTGGTTCTATGCCATCCTATTTAGGCACGTTATTGAGGCTGGGCGTATGCACGGAAGGCGCGCACACCAGCAAAGCACATGCACAGAAGGCCGGGTGCATGCATGGACGGGGGCTCTCACACATTCACATTTGCAAACCGGTAGGGAAAGTAAGTGAATGCCACCCCTGGTGAGGAGGATAGCACAAATGCTGCAACGATTGTAAGTGTGAAAAATAGTGATGTCACTTTTTTTTAGTTGTTAAGAATATTGTTGTTGTGTTACCAACCAGCAGAGTAAATGCACAAGGAAACGTTGCTGAGAGCAATGAATAAGAGTTATGCAAACTGGTTTATCAAAAGCTTACTTTATAGTAGAAAAACAGTCTCATGGTCTTTAAACAAATTCCAAGTCTTTGCCAGTAAATCAGTCCAGTAGTTACACAATCTTCTTACCCAACAAACAGTAGTGGGTTAGAATAACAAACTCACTCTGGTTCACAAACCACGATGGTTGCAGATCCATCAAACGATGATTAGCAGATAACAACTCCTCTCAATGGTAGCTTATCATAGCAGCTTCATCATCAATGGCAGCATATCATAGCAGCAACTGAACATGTTACAGTACCTTGCTTAAATACTCTCACAACCAGTAATTATGTAATTACAGCATGACTCAGCATTAAAGTCACGTAATACATTTACAGATTAAAGTTACAGTACACTTATATTGCCTGGACAACTTAGTTAGGCTCAAACCATATCCTAACATTAGTGTGGTTATAACTTTAGAGGTAGGGCCTTAAAAGTAAAAGAGCTTTTTGAAGGGTCCCCGGTGCTCTCTGAACTTGCTTGTTTTCTTGCAGGTGTTTCATTGCCTTAACTAAGTAACGTCACCAGTGCTAGTAAGGATGTTTGCAAGAAAAGCTCAGAGAGCACCAAGGACCCAAGAGCTTTTTCTATGATGGTATGCCACTTAGAGAATTCCTTTCCCAGACAGATTCAATGGAGCCCATGCTAGCATTATTTTAGTATCAGGTTGAGATTGTTCTATGCCTCACATTTTTTTAAAGCTGGCTTTTAATTGCATTTTTATTCATGCCCTTGTAAGTTTTGAATGACTTACAGCAGCCTCCTTTATGTGGTTGTTTTTATTTTGTGTTCCTATATATTTGATTTGTTTTGTTTTTTTAGTGTGTCTCGCTGCAAACTACCCAGAAAACTTTAGCTATTGGGAAGTTTAAACATTTTGATAGATAGATCAATAAATAACTGGCAATTAGTGGAATTGATGCCCAACAAATGTGCAAAGAAAGAAATTACTGGCGGTATTTATAATTCAAACTCCCTATTATTATGCATTCCCCAGAACCGTGGGTGACATTGATTGGATTTACTAAAGTAATCTTCCAAGGTACCTAAGAATTTGGGGAACTGAATTCTAAGCTATCTGCAAAACAGGCAATTAGGGAACTCATTGGTTTGCCCAGGGAGGGGAAGGGGATGACACAAGATGTCAATTTAAAATAACTTGTGTATGTGCTTTTTCCTCCTCTAATTTGTATTCATTAAACTCTGCTATTCTAAAAAGCAGGCAAATTCCATGTCCCCACACCCTTGATTTAATATGATAATATTAAACTCATCTAATTCCTACTCATGCTTCGAAAAGAAAACCTAGCAAAAATGCATTTAATACGTTTGGCATGTCAGCTCTGAAGAATTTGCTGAACCTGATAATGTCATTAGGGGTTTAAGCATGACATTCCCTCCTGCCAGAATTTGCCTTGCCTTTTTCGGGTTAGGTGGGCTAAGGATGGGTCCAGGCAACAATTAAAAATGGGGCTTCAATCCACTTAATAGAGACGTGCGGATGAAAATATGCCTAATGCAGATGGTAAAGGCGACATCCCACTTATGATAATTCTGCAAGCGGAATTAGTTGTTATAATTACTGTCAACAGCAAAAGAGGTTGATAATTGGCTCCCATCACGGAAGCTATAGCAGCGGGATAGTAAACGCAAAAATATTTAGGGGTTAGTGTATCATTGCATAAACCCAGCCAATCTGTCCAAAACTCTCATTAAACCGAGAGAACGCCTTTCTAGCTATGAACTGCCGATGATTCAAATTCAGTAGGAAAGGCTGTTTTTTATATTTAGAATCATCGGGTTGGAAAGGACTTTGGAGGTCTTTTATTCCAACCTCCTGTCCAAGGCAGGAGTTGTTATAACATCTTGGAACAAATGTTTGTCTAATCTTTTCTTAAAAACCGCCAGTGATGAAGGACCCACAATGCTGGGAGGCAGGCTGTTCCTTTGTTTAATTGTTCTCACTGTCAGGAAATTCCTCCTTAGTTCCAGGCTGGATCTCCCGCTGACCAACTTCCACCCATTGTTTCCTGCCCTGCCTTCAGGTGCTATGGAGAATAAGTCAACCCCTTCTTTTCCTGTGACAGCCCTTCAAGTATTGGAAGACTGCTATTATGTCTCCTCTGAGTCTTCTCTGCATTAAGCTAAATATATCTAGTTCCCTTAGCCATCCATCATACGATTTAGCCTCCAGACCCCTAATCATCTTTGTTGGTCTTCTCTGCACTCTTTCTAGGGCCGTGATGGCAAACCTATGGCATACGTGCCACAGGTGGCATGCAGAGCCCTCTCTGTGTCAGGTTTCGCTGCTATCTTAAATAAACTTCATTCTCAAACGCAAGGTCTCTGATGAATCTTTTTGTTATTTAAGAATAGGAGAACGACATCCCTGAACTCTGGGTGCAGCCAAGACTGGCACCCCCCTTCCAAACCCCTCCCTTTCCGTTCCTCAACCCCAATGTCTCATTGGCCATCGTGCAGATTCATCTCTTCATCCCAAGCACTTTCTTTTCACAGGAATTTCCCCCCTCCCTCTGTCACCCAGGTTACATTATCTACTGAAGAGCAGGGAACTAGGTAAAAGTTCATCTCAGCATTAAAGCAAAGCTTCTCCCTCTTTCATTCATTCATGTCAGCGCTGAAGGAGATCATAATTTGGAGCGCTGACACTCTGCAGGTACGCAAGTCATCGCCCCAGCTCAGCTCCACTGCACCTGCGCATGCATGTCTCCTGCTGGCCAGCTGGTTTTTGGATCTCTGCTGCACATGCGCAGGGGGTGGGGTGCATGCAGGAGATGCATGTGAATGCGTGAGGGTGGGGGCATATGTGGTAGGGTCACACCAGTGGTGGGTTGCTCCCGGTTCGCCCTGATTCGGGCAAACTGGTAGTGGCAGCGGCAGAAGGCTCCATCCACCTACCCAGACGTCATCAAAAATGATCTGCGCATGCGCAGAAGCTTCTGCACATGCACGGAAGCTCCACGTGCTTGCAAAGTGAGCGTGCACGCCGGGGCGCTACCAATAGCGAACTGGTAGCACCGGGTTTTGAAACCCACTACTGGGTCACACATGCATGCGTGGGGGTGGGGGGAGTCACGCACGCATGCACGGTGGGCGGAGAGCATGCAGGGGGATCATGTTCACATCCACAGGGGGTTGGGGCGTGGGGGGGTCATGCACGCATTGCATTATGGGTGTGCATGCGCACTTTTGGCATGCAACGACAAAAAGGTTAGCCATCACTGTTCTAGGGCCTCAATATCTGTTTTGCACTTGTTCCTAGAAACTTGGCAATCTGGTTTGTAGGAAAGCCTCTTCCTGTGTGATATCCAAAGGGGTATCTGTGGAGTGTCAAGACAATGTCGGCTGGCGACCCCCAGGGGGAGAGCCTTCTCTGTGGTGGCATCTGCCCTCTGGAACGACCTACCCCCAGAGATACACATGATACCAGACCTCCGGACTTTTCGTTGGGCCCTGAAAACTCATTTATTTCATCTAGCCGGGCTGGCTTGATCCCATCCTTTCGGTTTTAATTTGAAATTGGTTTTAACTGGGTTGTTTTAAATTGAGGGCTGAAATTATTTAATGTCTTTTAAACTGCTTTTAAATTTTATATGTTATATTTTATCTCGGCTGTTCACCGCCCTGAGTCCTATTGGAGAAGGGCGGTATAAAAATCAAATAAATAAATAAATAAATAAATAAGTCAAGATGACAGTAATCGAAGCCCTGCCCATTTAATATGTGCAATATCATCATATAGAGTAAAAATGGGTGGGACTTCAGTTGCATAGTTGCAAAGTCCATCTTGAATGTTTCAACTTTTTTTTTTTTTGGTAAATATCACTGTCTCTCTCACACTATGGGACATTCTTTTTTTAAGGAGGTGTGTTTTTCCCCCCCCTCCCCATTCTCCCAGAATTTAGGAAACTGGCAAAGACATCCTACACCAGAGCTACAGCTATTCACCTTTACTGCACAGTTGTTGTCACTTAATGTTGAAGTACAATTGCTTTTTAAGGTTTTAAGGCAGCGGTGTCAAACTCAATTTCATTGAGGGCTGCATCAGGGCTGTGTCTGACCTCATGGAGCCAGGGTGGGCATGGCCAGTTCAACATCACTTGTGTTGGGGGTGCCTGTGGTGGCCTGAGAGTTTTGCCAGAGAAAATGATCTCCTGAGCTCCGTTTTCAGCTGTGATGGCTTCCTGCAACCCTCTGCCAGTGAAACCAGAGTTTGGGGGTACCACCTGCAGCCCACCCAAGCTCCATTTTCACTGGCAGAGGCACAGAGGGCCAGTCCTTTGCTGTTTCCAGGGCGGCTCCGTGGGCCAGATCTTATCACCCCGCAGGCCAGAATTGGCCCCCGAGCCTTGAGTTTGACACCCCTGTTTTAAGGGGCAAACTTCATAATTTTTGCAACATTCCAAGCTGCTTTAATAATATATATAAACCAAATAACAACAAAACACGAATCCCAAAAACAGATGAGGAATTGTATCTCACCTACACTGAAAATCTCCTTTTTTCTTCTGGGCTGATTTTAGGGATCTTGTACTCAGAAATCAATTGACTTCTCATAATCTGCTAAAGCTGTCCCAGAACAGCTTTATCTACAGGACCGCATTCTGCCATCGATTGCCTCCCACCGACCAATATGCTCCCACAGAGAGGGCCTCCTCAGGGTGCCGTCAGCCAAACAATGTAGGCTGGTGACCCCCAGGGGGAGACCCTTCTCTGTGGGGGCCCCGGCCCTATGGAATGAACTGCCCCCGAACATACGAAGGATCCCCGACCTCCGTGCCTTCCGTCGCGCTCTGAAGACCCTATTATTCCAGCAAGCTGGACTGACAGGATAAAGGCTTTTTAAATTGGGTTTTGATAGGGGTTTTAAAATGACCTTAGTTGGATGTTTTAAATTTGGCTGAATGATTGAATTATTTTAATAAGCTTTTAATTTTGTTGTACATTGTTTTTACCATGGCTGTTCACCGCCCTGAATCCCTCGGGAGAAGGGCGGTATACAAATATAATAAACTAAACTAAACTAAACTAACAGAGTTTAAAAGCAATTAAACGTGAGCTGCACCTTTACTGGATTTGACAGAGATTTTTTTTTTTTCGAATGTATGGAAAATAATGCAGGTGAGCTCTGAATTCTATGCAATCTTTATGAATAAAACACCGTTCTGACATTCACTGAAGTTCATGAAGTCTTGCAAGTAGCGCCTTCCACATCTGTTTAACCAACTTGCCTCCAGAAGTTGTGAATGCTCTAACACTGGAAGTTTTTAAGAAGAGATTGGACAACCATAGACATAGAAGACATAGAATTCTTTATTGGCCAAGTGTGACTGGACAATCAAGGAATTTGTCTTTGGTGCATACGCTCTCAGTGTACATAAAAGGATGAGATACATTTATCAAGAATCATAAGGTACAACACTTAATGATAAGTCATAGGGTACAAATAAGCAATCAGGAAACAATCAATATCAATATAAATCATAAGGATATAAGCATGGTGATCATTTGTCTGAAATAGTATAGTGTTTCCTGTCTGAGCAGGGGGTTGGACTAGAAGACCTCCAAGGTCCCTTCCAACTCTTCCATCCCATCCCCCTCCCCCCTCCCCCTCTCCCTCCCTCTCTCCCTCCCCCTTCCCATCCCCTTCCCTCCCCTCCCCATCCTATCCCCATCCCCATCCCCATCCCCATCCCCATCCCCATCCCCATCCCCATCCCCATCCCCATCCCCATCCCCATCCCCATCCCCATCCCCATCCCCATCCCCATCCCTATCCCTATCCCTATCCCTATCCCTATCCCTATCCCCATCCCATTCCAATGAAGGAGAATATTTGTAGTTCAGGGTTGAAATGAAGGGTCCTTGGTGCTCTCTGAGCTCGGTTATTTTCTTGCAGATGTTTCACTACCCAAAGTAGGTAACATCATCAGTGTTAAACTAGTTTGGATAATGAAACATCTGCAAAAAAGCAACCAAGGTCAGAGAGCACCAAGAACCTCTCTTTAACCTTCACATGGTCAGCTGTCAATGTTGCAGGGGAAGTCTACTCATGTTTAGGTGAAGAATTGTCCTTAGGTTCAAAATCTGAGACCTAGACCACATAAGAATTTAGGATGACACAACTTGTTGGCCCATTTGTGTTTAGTTAGCACATTATATTAAGCAACAACCCCCCCCCCCCCGTATTATCAGTTAAGGTGATACCCAAAGGTGCTTTTTCAAGAGACAACTGGACTTCCTTGTTTTTTCTTTGAAGACATTTCATCCAAGAAGACTGGGAATGGAATGATTGATATTCCTTGCAGACAGCTGGTCATTTGCATCTTTTTTAGAGAGTCGTTGAGGCCACTTGGAGGTTTATCTGTGTCCTCAGGGTCACCTGAGCAGTGCAAATGGTTCCTATAGTCTGCAGTTGTTCTGGAAATCCATTCATACACCCACACCATTTGAAAGTCCATCTCAAAGTGCATGGCTCATCTCAAAGTGCACGGCTAAAAGTCTATGGAGAGTCTCAGTCATCCAGGTCATGGTTGTCCCAAAGGTGCTTTTAACCTGTTTAATGACAATTTAATGACTTATGGCTGTAATAGGCATGCTATATTACTGTTGTAGGTTGAGGACTAGCTGTATGCTGTTTCTAATTATTTAAAAAGGCTCCTTTCTTAAGAAAACTAACGATACCCATGTGACGAAAAAGCATCCCCATCAAAAAGCACCCTACAGAAGAGGAAAAAGTAAGCCAGCCAACTTTTCCTCTAGTTACTTTTAAGAGATGCTCCGCTGTGTAGAATTTATTGATGACTTTTATTACAGCTGGAATGCATTTCCATCTCCTGCGACTTGTTATCCCGCATTGTAATAAACATAGTAAATACATGCTTGGCTACACTTTATGTCTAATTATACTTTATCCCCATTTTTCAATCCTAGCTTTTTATATCCCATCATAATGGCTTATATCATTCTGACTCTCTTTGTAGCTTTTCCTCCCTATATTTAGAGCTATGAAAAATGGAGGGGTAAAAAAAAAAAAGAGAGATTATAATTATAATCTCAAGTCCAGTGAAGTATATGATGTAAGATAATTACACTGTGTTTATTTGCAGACTAGCAAAATAGTGCATCGTTCAACTAACCTGCTTTGCTATCCAATTAAACAGCAACAAAGCAATGGAATTCAGAAACTCTGCTCAGGTTTAGGGCTCGGTGCATCATTCTGTACAGGTAGTCCTTGACTTACAACAGTTTGTTTAATGACCGTTCAGAGTTACAACAGCACAACAACATATTGATTTGAAGCACAAAATATTTTTGTTGGGGATTTTACCAGAAACTTATAGCAAAGAGAATGTATATTAGATTATCCATGTAATAACTGCAGCTAGGATTGTATTTGCACAAAATTGGAAAAGTGAAGAGATTCCTACGGATGAGAATGTGATTAGGAAAATATTAGAATGTGCAGAAATGAATAGGTTAACACTTGCAATTAAAGAGAAGGAACAAACTGAATATTGTAATGAATCGGAACTATTTTACCGATGGCTAGAGAATAAATACGAAAATTAGAAATAAAAGTAGATTAGTGAAATACAGAAAATATATTAATAGAATTAAATAAGCTAAGAAGAGAATTGTTACAGTATTAGACATGCTATGTATATCTGTATTAAGTGAAGAATAGATAATATTGTTGTGACCCGGGCCCGAGTAAGTAATAGGAAAATCAGTCAGTGAAAAAACAAACTTTATTTGAACAGCTGAGAATTACTTCATTCCCAGCATTGTTCAACTAAATTAAAGCAAATTCCTCCCAACACAAATTCCTCAGTCCTATCACAAACCTTGTCCAATTAGGCAAACTGCCAAAGGCCTTTCTTGGCAAACTTTCAGAAGTCACAGATAAAAAATAAATACAAGACGTAGATGAAGGAGAAGACGAAGCTACCAATGTTGTTTTCCGGCAGAGCCCAAACGCCATTGTTGGTCTGTTTTAAGCCTTATGGGAGGGGCCAATCATCTCTTGGCCCTACTCCCGAGTTGTCCTTTTTGCTTGAGCTGCTCTTGCCTTCTGGCAGATCTTCTCATGCTTGCATTAGGAACAGGCTCCTCCTGTTCCTCTGCCTCACTCTTATCAGTCTCTGGAGGCTCTGGAGTCCGCACCTCACTCCCCAATGGCCCTAGCCCCATCTCTGCCTCTGAGGCTGAGCCCTCATCCAGGTCTAACTCAGCCTCCAGGACTGGCCCATGTTCTTCCTTAGCCTCATTGCTGTCTGACTCCGCTGCCATCTCCGCAGGCTGCTGGCGGACCACAACAAATATAATGAATATGGCTGTAAATTTTAATTGTTATAGCACAACACATTTGTACCCAGACGACACACACTGTTTAATGGAAGATGGACTGTTTGTATTAAAATAAAATAAAAAATTAAAAAAATACGGAGTTACAACATCACTGAAAAAGTGACTTATGACCATTTTTCACACTTACAAACATTGTAGCATTCTTGCGGTCACATAATCAAAATTCGGATGCTTGATAACTGGTTCATATTTATGACGGTTGCAGTGTCCCAGGGTTCTGTGATCCCCTTTTGCAACTTACTGACAAGCAAAGTCAATGGGGCAGCCAGATTCACTTATCAGCCATGTTATTAATTTAATAACTGCAGGGATTCACTTAACAACTGTGGCAAGAAAGGTCATAAAATGGGGCAAAACTCACTTAACAAATGTTTCCACTTAGCTCATTTTGGACTCAGTTGTCGTACTACCTGTACTATGGTTGAGATTGTTTCAAAGTTGTCCTCTGTTTTATGCACAAATCACCAAGCTCCTACTGCAGGAAGCAACTTCCTGTTTTCCTTTGGGGATGAATGAATGATATTTTTTTAATGAGAGAACATCTGAGATTTTGTTTAAAAAAAGATGCTCTTTCTAACAGTAGCACCCAGTACAGCTCGTCATCTTGATGCTGTCATTTAGGATTAAAAATTCATCTGGAAGTCAGTTTAAATCCTAAAATTGAGAGGGAGAAAATAGCTGCTAAATTTTAGAATGATTGGAGGTAGGCTGATCAAATAACTCTGGCACATACAATGAATGGTTTTCATAAACCTTTGTTGGAAGAAATTTCCCTGGTTCATTCCCAGCTGGGAAGCAGTCACCATGCTGAGAAGAAATAGACATGGAAGCAGCTGCCAGAAAAGGAATCCTTTAATTCAGGAAGGCAAGAAGAGTAGTAACACAACTCAAGCATTCCTGGGTTGCAAGCAAACTTGAAAGTGTGACTCTGAGCCTGTTATTCTTATTTCTCCTTTGAAGCTCCTGCAGCTTGATGGGTTTATTTGTGTGCCTCTACTTAAAGTGATTCTGGGGAGGAAAGCAATGGCAAATCTAGACAGCGTACTAAAAAGCAGAGACATCACCCTGCCAACAAAAGTGTGTATAGTCAAGGCTATGGTGTTTCCAGTTGCAATGTATGGCTGTGAAAGTTGGACCATAAGAAAGGCTGAGCGCCAAAAAATTGAAGCCTTTGAACTCTGGTGCTGGAGAAGACTCCTGCGAGTCCCTTGGACTGCAAGGCGATCAAACCGGTCAGTCCTAGAGGAGATCAACCCTGACTGCTCTTTAGAAGGCCAGATCCTGAAGATGAAACTCAAATACTTTGGCCACCAAATGAGAAGGAAGGACTCCCTGGAGAAGAGCCTAATGCTGGGAAAGATTGAGGGCCAAAGAAGAATGGGACGACAGAGAATGAGGTGGCTGGATGGAGTCACTGAAGCAGTAGGCTTGAGCTTAAATGGACTCAAGAAGATGGTAGAGGAGAGGAAAGCCTGGAGGAACATTGTCCATGGCGTTGCGATGGGTCGGACACGACTTTGCAACTAACAACAAAAAGTTAAAATGATTGCCCTGGATCGTGTCTTCCTGCCTCAATAGGTTAATCCAGTGGTGAAATCCTCCGCGGATTGCCACCGGTTCGCTGCCTGCGCATGTGCAGTGCGCCATTTGCAGTGTGCACCAAACACTCACTTCGCGCAGAAAAAGAGGGTTTAACAAGGTAAGTAGAACAGCGAGGGGAGGAACAGCTGTGCCGCACCATTTAGATTCGCTAGAAAGCAGGATTTCCTGCTTTCTAGCGAATATAAATCACGTGGCACAGTTGATTGTCGGAAATACCGGTTTGCACGAATCGGTAGCTTTTTTTTTTTACTACCGGTTCGCCTGAACTGATAGCTTTTATCACTACCAGTTTGTCAGAACCGGTAGCATTTCACCCCTGGGTTAATCCTGTTCCTGGGTCTTTGTCTTTCCTATCCTGGGGGTTAATTCTGTCAGGAAAGAGGAAAAGGAGAATTCCAGGTGAGTTATTTTTAGCCTGATTCCCCTTATCTTAATGGCTCTACTTAAGTATTTCTATTGTCAGCTCTGTTAGCAGGGCTGCTCTGTGTTTTTCTTTCAGCTGGTGCTTCTTGGTTTTCTTAAAGGGGGAAGGGCTGGCTTGAGTCTCTTGGCACTGTTTTTTGAGGTTTCTGGCACTATGAGATCTCTGGCACTGTCCCCCTGGGGTACACTTCCCACACCTTATTAGTATACAAGGAGTCCTTGACTTACAAACACAATTGAGCCCAAAATTACAGTTGCTAAATGAGACATTTGAGCTTTGCCCCATTTTATGTCCTTCCTAGTCACAGTTGTTAAGTGAATCAGTGCAGTTGTTAAGTTAGTAACACGGTTGTTAAGCGAATCTGGCTTCCCCATTGACTTTGCTTGTCTGAAGGTCGCAAAAGGTGATTGCATGACCCCAGGACACTGCAACCATCATAAATATGAATCAGTTGTCAAGCATCTGAATGTAAATCACATGACCATGGGGATGCTGCAATGGTCGTAAGTGTGAAAAATGGTCATAAGTCACTGTTTTCAGTGCCGTTGTAACTTCGGTCTCTAAACGAATGGTTGTAAGTCAAGGAGTACCTGTATTGTAAATATTGTATATTATATATAGTGTTTGTAATAAGGAAGTATTCCCCGGCCAACATTGTGGGAGTTGAAATCCACACATCTTAAAGTTGGCAACTTTGAAAAACAGCCATTTAAGTAATTGCAATACACTGAAAATGCACACATTAAAATGGGCAAGGTTCTTGTAGCATGGAGGCCCACCTTTCTTGATGCACCAATTGGACAACTGGAAGGGAAGGGAATCAAAACCATAGATCTCTTAAACAAAATAAATAGTAAATAGGGTTGTAGAAGTTTAATTATTGTAAATCTATTTTGCAAGGGGAGAAAACTACTAATGTTGTAATATACTTATCAGTATTCAACTAGGGTGTACAATATATGTGTATTTTCTTTTTTTGTTGTCGTTCTGTTCTTGGTTGTTCTTTTGCAAGTTTGTATTTTAACTCTTGAATAAAAACAATACAAAACTGAATAATAAAGAAAGCACGGATCTCTTTTAGTATTCTGAATTCTTAGAAAGATGCTGCTAAGCAGAATGTTATAGGACAAATAAAATATATGCTTTTTAAAAAATTGAACATTCAAAAATTGATGATTAAAAAAGTTGATGAACGTATCTTTTCTTTTATGTACACCGAGAGCGTATGCACCAAGATAAATTCCTTGTGTGTCCAATCACACTTGGTCAATAAAAATTCTATTCTATTCTATTCTATTCTATTCTATTCTATTCTATTCTATTCTATTCTATTCTATTCTATTCTATTCTATTCTGAAGTTCATTTATATCAGCATCATTTGGGGAAAGATGCATCAGGAATAATGTTCCCTGAACATCAGGAAGATTTTTTAATTATTCTTTTAGAAATAGGTTTTTTTAAAAAAAAATCTAGGCTAATCCTCATAGTAAAGGTATTTGGCAATTTCCCCTTGTTTCACCTTCACAATCAAAGAAATATTGACATCTCTGGTTGCAAACAGTAGAATACTGCATCATTACTTTTTTTTTAATACTATAGAAAGTTAGCACCCACCCCTCTCCTAGAAGAATGAAATATTCTAGGAAATATTAAAAAGGCAGAATATTATGTTCCTTGGATGAGAAAAGGAGAAACATGTTTTTAAAGACAAAGAACAGCTCCCTGCAGCTCCCTGGCCCCAGCAGATATTTGGTGCACATTAAGATTGGGCCAGCCTATCTACAAAACAAAAAACCTCAACTCCAGAGTGATGGGATTAAGACATGACTCTCCAGGACATAATAGGATTATCTATCAGCAGAGTTCACCACATGGCACAACCAAGCCCCTTCATTACATCCCCCAGCAAGGTTCAACCAAACTTGATTCAGACAAACATGACTCCACATGGGAGTCTGACTGCAACCAATAGAATACATGCCCTTGCCACAGGAACAGGAAGCTCAAGTTCAAAGCCCAAGAGAAGGTAGAAATACCTCTCACTCTCCACTCCATGTGGTCAGCTCCCCAGAATCACATGTGCTTGGTGGTTCTGCTTCACCATTAAACTATCTTTCCAATCAGCCTCCGTGTTTCCAGTGTCTTTCTCCCCACTTGGAACTGAACCCAGATGGACATCTCTTCCAACAATATGATGGAGAAAGATAAATTCAAGAAAAGGTTGTATTGATATTGTCTTCAACCTGTATGCTCCCTGCTGCAGGTTTTGCTGCAAATTCTAACATATTCATATGGGAGGTGTAAGACCCAGGCTACCCAATCTATTTTGAGAGAGAGGAAACATGGGAAGATTTGCAAATGTTTTTTCTAACACGCTTCTTGTTCAGGCTGGCAGATGGCACAAAATGATTTAGCTCTGGCTCCATCGGTGATGAGTTTTTCAGGGTTTTCCCAGATAAACATAAGCATTGATGAGAAATCATCTGCCACCATAAAAAAAAGATTTGAAACTCCCAGGCAAGAGTCTGGCATTTCTATCCTAACATATCTTACTATTAATTTACTTGCTGCGAGAATCTTCCCTGATATTTCTCTGAACTTTAGATCAACCCATCTACAGGCATATATAGATGGCTAGTCAGATTTATGCAATGCTTTCAGATATAAGAGGGAAACCAGGGTCTGTAATTAACTAACAGTTTGTCATCTTCCATTCCCCTCCCCCCCAAAAATTTAAATAAATGGGTCCAAGGAGAGTTTCCATTTCATTGAATGGATATACAAAATAAATCCCATAATCATCTTCTTTCCAAGATCTTTGCTTTAACTATTTGTGACATGTATCTTGTCAGCACTTCAAGCTACATTTACTCTAGTGCTGACATAAGAAGGAGAAGCGGAGGCATCTGGAGAGGGATGTTAGACTTTTCACCTACTTATTTTCCCTGGAGATAATTTCCCCTAGGAGATGGGATGGGAGGGGGGAAATTCCTTTGAGCTGGAGCGGTAGATTAGGGATAGAATGACTTGGAAGATGGCCAATGAGTGCAGGGGAGTGGGGAATGGAAAGGGAGGGTTTTGGGTCTGGAAGTCAGTGTTGGCTTCGATGAAGTCGGATTTTAGAATGTCGTGTTTAATAAATAGGAGTTTTCCTTCAAAGACTTTGTTTGAAATGCAATATATTTGAGACGACCTCGAAACCTGACATATCTACTATATATATATAATATAATAACAGAATTGGAAGGGATCTTGGAGGTCTTCTAGTCCAACCCCCTGCTTAGGCAGGAAACCCTACACCACTTCAGAATCAGACAAATGGTTATCCAACATCTTCTTAAAAACTTCCAGTGTTGGAGCATTCACAACTTCTGGAGGGAAGTTGTTCCACTGATTAATTGTTCTAACTGTCAGGAAATTTATCCTTAGTTCTAAATTGCTTCTCTCCTTGATTAGTTTCCACCCATTGCTTCTTGTCCTGCCCTCAGGTGCTTTGAAGAATAGCTTCGCTCCCTCTTGTTTTTGGCAGCCCCCGAGATATTGGAACAGTGCTATCATGTCTTCCCTAGTCCTTCTTTTCATTAAACTAGAGGTACCCAGTTCCTGCAACCGTTCTTCATATGTTTTAGCCTCCAGTCCCCTAATAATCTTTGTTGCTCTTCTCTGCACTCTTTCCAGAGTCTCCACATCCTTTTTACATCGTGGCGACCAAAACTGGATGCCATGTTCCAAGTGTGGCCTTACCAGGGGGAGGGCCTACTCTGTGGGGGCACCCACTATCTGGAACGAGCTCCCCCCGGAGATATGGAGGATCCCGGATCTGCGCACCTTCCGCCGTGCTCTTAAGACCCTCTTATTGCAGCAAGCCGGCCTGGCCTAATTTTTCTCCCCTTTCTTTTAAATTTTAAATCGAAATTTTAATTTGTTTTAAATTTATTGGGATTTTAATTGTCGTGGGCCAATATTATTTAATTTGGTTTTAAATTGTTTTTAACTTTTGTATTTCTGTATTTTATCTTGTGCCTGTTCACCGCCCTGAGTCCTTCGGGAGTAGGGCAGTATACAAATTTAATAAAACTAAAACTAAACTAAACTAAACCAAGGCCTTATAAAGTGGTATTAACACTTTACGTGATCTTGATTCTATTCCTCTGTTTATGCAGCCCAGAACTATGTTGGCTTTTTTGGCAGCTGCTGCACACTGCTGGCTCATATCTAAATGGTTGTCCACTAGGACTCCAAGATCCTTCTCACAGTCACCACTATTGAGCAAGGCACCACATATACGGTACCTGTGCATTTTGTTTTTCTTGCCTCAATGTAGAACTTTCCTTTTTTCACCATTGAATTTCATTTTGTTAGATAGTGCCCAATGTTCAAGTCTGTCAAGATCCTTCTGTATCTTGAGCCTATCTTCTGGACTGTTGGCTATTCCTGCCAGGTTGGTGTCATCTGTCTATGGAGATTCTTGGTCATCCAGGTCATGGTTGTCTCAAAGCTGCTTTTTCAAAAGGCAACTGGACTTTCTTTTTTCTTGAAGACATTTCACTTCTCATCCAA
Source organism: Pituophis catenifer annectens (assembly GCF_029215685.1). Lineage (NCBI taxonomy): Eukaryota > Metazoa > Chordata > Lepidosauria > Squamata > Colubridae > Pituophis > Pituophis catenifer. Next base: position 9,935,035 of record NW_027256881.1, on the reverse strand, counting down.
GAAGCTTCTTCAGTTCTGCCTAAATGATGGAGAATGGAAGGATTTATATTCCTTGCAGTCATCTTGTTGTTAGCACTCTTTCTGAGAGTTGTTGAGGTCACTTAGGGGTTTATCTGTGCCCTCAGGGTCATTGAAATAATGCAAATGGGTATGGAACCTTCTTGGAACTTACTGAAAGGACTGTGTTGTGAACAACAGACAGGGGGTCTCATATCCCCCCCCTTTGTTGAGAGAGGGCTGTTCAATCTTTATGTAGATGGCCTCTTTGAAATCAGCAGTCCTCTCTGTCCAGAATGTGGACTTTTCTGTCTTCAAAAGAGTGACCTTTGTCTTTTAAATGCAGATGGACTGCTGAATCTTGCCCTGATAGGTCTGTTCTCTTATGTTGTGCCATGCATTTGTGAAGCGATTGTTTTGTGCTAACAACCACCTGACTGCAAGGAATGTAAATCCTTCCATTCTCCACCATTCAACCAGAACTGAAGAAGCTTCTTGGATGAGAAGCGAAACATCTTCAAGAAAAAACAAAACAAAGAAAGTCCAGTTGCCTTTTCAAAAAGCACCTTTGAGACATATTTGTGACATAGCAAAGAAGGCACTTTGGCTTCAAGCAAAAGATGTGAAGGCAACAGTGTTGAGATGTGTTCATGTATATCACCTACCTTCCTGCCCAACAGCTGTTGACTTTTGTCAGCTTTGACAGTATCAGAATGTGTGAGACTTGAATCATTGACCCTAATCCCTTAACAAGCATTTTGCTTGTTGAAGTGACAGCATGGAAACTGTAAACAGAATAAATGTCATTATTGTGTCTTCAGCTCTGAAAGTTGTTTCAAAAGAACCATGGAAAGGAGACACTCCATCCAAAATTTCTCAGTTTTACCTCTTACCTATGATTTTATGTTCAGAAACCCATTACTTTTTCCTTCCCTCTGATTAATTACCATTCTTTTCTTCATGGCTATATAATAATAATGTCAGAACTTGGGTTCACAAAAAACATGTGCATGCCCCTAAATTAGTACACATATTTCATCAATTGTAGCCTGGCAAACTCGTTGATTTTATGTTTCCTTTGTCTCCCCTTCCCTCTTTTGTTTTCTTTCAGGTGGACTTCTTGTTTTTTTATTTTTTTATTTATTTATTTATTGGTTCGATTTATATGCCGCCCTTTTCTGGAGACTCTGGGCAGCTTACAATGCATTAAGCAATAGCCTTCATACTTTTGTATATACCTGCTTAGTAGGGCTTTGCCCCTCCCCCCCAAAGTGGTGTTCTTTTTTATACAAAGTCAGCTTATTGCCCCCACAAACTGGGTCCTCGTTTTACCTACCTCAAAAGGATGGAAGGCTGAGTCAACCTTGAGCCTGATGAGATTTGAACTTGCAGTAATTGCAGGCAGCTGGTGTTACTTAACAGTGCTTTAGTCTGCTGCGCCACCAAGGCTCTTACTAGGGGGGCAGCATGTCAGATCCCAGATATTTCTACAGGGATGCTGACATTTTGGTGGTAGGAAGTGGGGGAGGAATGGAGTGGCCTGTATATGAAGTTTCTGTTTCTGTTTCCTGCATTACTGTGCTAATCTCTATATGAAGTTGCTGTTTCTATTTTCCTGCAATAATGTAGTGTGGGAGGGGTTTGGTTAGCATTGCTTTAAATAGCTGGTTGTAAGTGAGAAGCTTCAGTTCTTGCCTAGATCTCTTGTTATCACAAACCTTCCAATAAAAGCTCCTTTTGCGGGGGGCGACTTCCGGCAGTGATGACATCGTGAGCGGGTGTGGAAACAGCAGCTGCCGTCTCTGGAACCCAAAGATTCTTTAATAGAAGCTCTTTACGAGCTTTTCCGATCCCATAGAGATTGGGAAACAAGAGGGGAAGCCTTAAAGCCTCTGGACACAGCGCTAGCGTCGAAGGGTAAACAAGACAAACCCCCCAAATCTATTGGAGAAGGAGCCCGCCCCTTGGGTGGACAGGAGCGATGGCGGCCGTCTAGTGTGAAGCCAAAAGGAGAAAGTGGTTTCGAGTGGCAGAGTGGAGCTGAAAATCCCTAGAAGTGGCAAGACGAAGAGAAAAACGAAGGAGAAGGGGTGCAAGCTGACGAATCAACCGGTGATGGCAATTTAAGAGAGGAGCGCACAAGCCAGGTCAGAGCAGTTGCGAGAAGGACTATAACCTCGTGGAGTGACTAAGCTGGACTGAATGAGGGACTCTAAGACTCTGATAAGCAGCTGAGTGGTGGTGGAACAAGCACGAAAGAAGAAGATAAATTAAAAAGTAACAGAACTCTGAGTTTTAAGGCGAGCTGAAGAACGCTAAGCTGCCTATTGGTGCCATTGAGGATTCCAGTGATAAGACGCAAGGGAAGAAAAGTTGTTTTGAACCAAAAGCAAGAGTAGCCATATCTAAGTCATTGAAGGGATTGGACTAATAACGCTAAGTATGATAAAAAAAAGGGGGGGTAATTTCTTTTTATCCTTTATCTGCCAAACATTTGGATACATTGTATACATTGTATATATTGTATAGATAACAAGTTATTAGACATTTTAAAGTGATAAAGAAGTACTCATTACAACTTAAAATTTGCAGAATTTACAATTTATATTTTAAAACTCGTCTACTTACTAAACTATTTAAATTATAAGCCGTAAATATAGACTGTGTTAAGATTTTATAGAATCAGGAAAAAGAGGAAGGGGATTGAATGAAATTTAACTAAGACTTTTTGATGGTTAATGTGATAATTGAATGATTTGAATATTGATTGAATACTAATTAACTATTGATTCAGTATAGCAAAAAAATCATTGTGGGATTAAAGTCTGATTAAAGAGTGAGAGTAGAGAAAAATAGAAGTAAATCCAGCTAAAGAAGTTATAGAAATAGAGGACAGAAAATCAGTGTTTAAGAATTATATGTTAGCCTGGGAAAGTTTCTCCCGAGCACTAAAGATGTCAACAATATCTACCAGAACGAAAACAGGGAAAAAACCAGCTGTAAATACTACAACGGTGGTAGCATCACCAATGCAACAAAAAACATTAGACAGTATGGTAGGGAAAGAAAAGGAGAAAGAAAAAACTGAAATGACTTTAAATACTATGCAAAGCATGTTCTCGATGATACAGGAAACATTACTAAAAACACAAGAAAAAATAGCAGAGAACCAGGAAGAAATGAGATTACTTCACACAGAAATCAAAAATGAAATTGGAGAAGCTAGGGGGGATATTAAAAATATGAATGACAGAACTGGAGACATACAACAATCAATAACCGAAAATGAACAAAGAATTAGGATAGCAGAAGCCAAAATAGATTCAGTAGAGATGAAAGTAGAGGAAATGGAACAGAAAACGGCCCAAATTAATAAAGAACTGTCCGACTCCTTAGCAACCCTCGAGATGGAAAGAGCTTAATACTTTCTGAGGTTCCAAAATATTGCAGAAGAGAAAAATGAGGATCTTGGCGGAAAAATGGTAGAGATAATAGCAAAAATAACAGAAAAAGACAAGTTGGATATACAGGGACAAATAGATGAAACCTATCGTGTCCATACAAACTACATAAGAAGGCATCGTCTGGCAAGAGAAGTGCACGTCAGATTCTCCAAAAGATCAATTAGGGACGAGGTATATGGGAAATCCAGAGGAGGGACGTTAATATACAAAGGCAAAGAAATTCTAGTCCTAAAACAAATACCCCGAAGAATCAGGAATCAGAGACTACAATACCAGTTCCTAACAAAACAGCTGAACAGACACAACATAGCCTTTAGATGGCTAATACCGGAAGGGATTCTAGCCACGTTGGACGATAAAAAATACAAAATGGATACAATAGAGAAAGCAAGAGAATTTTACGATTCACATTTTAATCAGGAAGAAGACTAAGACAGCAAAGAGGAAATAGAAAGTAGAAGCCAAGAAGAAGCTGAACTAGAGGTAATAAAAGAGAAGGAAGTAAGAACAAGACAAGGAAAAGAAAGAGAGGAGAGCGAAGGGGCAAGGATGAAGATACGGATGGAGACAAGGCAGACAAAAAAACAGTAACATCAGATAATGGAAGAGTCCCTGAAACTTTTTTCTGTAAATATTAATGGCTTGAATGCACCAAAAAAAAAGACCCCAAACTTTTGCAAAACTACGAAAAATAGGAGCGGATGTGACGTGTCTTCAGGAAGTACATATAAAAAAAAGACACCAAAAATTTTTAGAAAATTCCAAACTAGGGAAATTATATACATCTTTGACCTCAAAAAAGAATAGGGGAGTGGCGGTATATGTTAAAGATTGGATCCTTTCAAAATTAATATATGCGGACGAAGAGGGCAGAATAGTTATGACTGAACTAATATTGGAAAACAAGAAAATACTGCTAGTAGTGATATACGCACCGAATCAAAACCAACTTGAATTCTTTAAGGGCATACACAATAAAATAGTCGAGCTGGATTACGAAGATATCTGTCTAATTGGTGATTATAACGCGATAGTAGATTTGAAAAAAGATTATAAAACGAGTAAAAAGAACAAGAAAAAAAAAGAGACTCTCCCTAAAGAATTCTTTGACATGAATAGGGAATTAAATTTGAGAGACGTCTGGAGGGAAACCCATGAAGATCAGAACCAATTTACTTTCTATTCCCACCCCCACCAATCCTGGTCCAGGATTGACATGGCGTGGATGACCGCAAATATCAGAAATGGGGTGGATAAAATAGAAATAGAAGCGAATCAATGGGCAGACCACAACCCAATACTTGTGAATTGGAAAGGAGTTAAAAGATTCAGAAGATGGACAATGAATCAAAGACTTTGCAAACAAATAGAATTTAAAGGAATGTTAGAAAAAGAATTAGATTGGTTTTTTAAAATAAACAAGAAAGAGGATACCTCTATTCAGAATACATGGGACACTGCAAAAGCGTTTATAAGGGGCTTGATTATAGCGTACACTGGGAAAAAGAATAAAGAAAGAAAACAACAGTTAAACAAACTTCAGGAAGATTTAAAAAATATAGAATATAAACTCCAACAACATCCCCAAAATAAAAAGATAAAGGAAGAGTGGAAGGCAATAAAATGTAATTTAAATTTGATGGATCAAAAAGAACTGGCACAGAAAATAAAAATGGCCAAGCAGAACTATTTTGAATTTGCGAACAAAACAGGAAGATGGCTGGCCTACAAATTGAAAAAAAAATAGAGATAAAAGAATGATATACCAACTTAGAGATTCAAATGGGAAAATTCATTACAGTAGGAAAGAGAAAAAAGAAATTATTCAGACATTTTATACCAATTTATACAAACAAGAAGAAGTAGAAATAGAAAAGATAAAACAATACATACAAAGATCAGATATGCCTCCCATCACAGACGAATAAAGAGAAATATTAAATAGACCGATAACTAAGTTGGAATTGGATACAGCACTGAAAAAATTAAAAAACAACAAAACTCCGGAACCTGATGGACTTCTGGGGGAATTATATAAATCAGTGCAAGAAACAATAGGTGAAATCATGTTGGAGGTATATAATGAGGCCCTAGAGAAGGCAAAAATCCCACGGACCTGGACGGAGGCAATAATTACTATCATACCTAAAGAAGATACTGACCCTCAACTAATCCAGAACTACAGACCGATATCTTTACTAAACAAAGACTACAAAGTATTTGCCATAATTATAGCAGAAAGACTGGATCAAAATGGATTTCTACCTGGTCGCCAAATTAGGAATAACATGAGAGTGATATTAAATGCACTTGAATACTATGGAGCCCACCCGGAGAAACAATCTGCGCTGGTTTTCCTTGATGTCCAAAAAGCATTCAATAATTTAAATTGGAAATTCCTAAAAGAACAGTTAAAGAACATGCAATTTGGATCAAATTTGGAAAATATTATAGGGAAAATATACACAAAACAAACAGCGAAGGTAATTGTGAATGATGACATGACAGACCAATTTGACATAACAAAAGGGGTCAGACAAGGCTGTCCACTTTCCCCTCTATTGTATATCGTATCTTTGGAGATCTTGTTAAAAAAAATTAGGGAGGATCAAGAAATTAAAGGATTAAAAGTTAGACGAGAAGAATACAAGACTCAGGCTTTTGCCGATGATCTTGTACTTATAGCTGAAGAACCACTAGAAGTAATACCAAAACTCCTCAAGAAAATAGAGGACTATGGAGAAGTGGCAGGCTTAAAGATAAATAGAAACAAATCAAAATTACTAGTAAAAAATCTGACGAAAACCCAGGAGATAGATCTGGAAAAAAGTATACAAATTCAAGTGACTAATAAAATTAAATATCTAGGTATTTGGCTGTCACCAAAAACCTCCTCTATAAAAGAAAACAATTATGACAAACTAATAACACAGATAAAAAAAGATCTGGATCATTGGAAGAATTTACAAATCTCATTTATGGGAAGAATCTCCACTATCAAAATGACCATATTACCAAAACTGCTGTATTTGTTCCAGGTTGTTCCAATTAAATGAGAATTTTTTTTTGTCAATTTAAATAAGACTATTTCTAAATTTATATGGCAGGGGAAGCGTCCACGGATAAAATTAAAATTACTCCAAGACTCCAAGGAAAGAAGAGCAACAGCACTCCCGGAATGGGAACTTTACTACCAAGCTGCAGGACTAATGTGGGTTAAAGACTGGATGGAGTTGGTTAACAGTAGAATACTAACCATTGAAGACCACGATTTACAAACAGGATGGCATTCCTGTTTATGGGATGAAAAATATAAGTCACATACTTATTTTACAAGACATACACTTAGAAATGCTGTATTATTAATTTGGTTAAAAATTAAAAAACAACAATATGCAAAAATCCCAATTTGGTTTTCACCTTCAGAAGCCCTAAAACACCCAAACCTCATAGAACCCAAGAATATAATTAGATACAAAGACTTAATTGACCATCAAGGGAAACTGAAACCCAAACAACAATTGGAGATAGAGTTAAACAGAGAAATTGACTGGTGGACCTTCTCCCAGACATAATCCAAACACAAGGAATATATAAAAACGTATGAAATATGTAAAGAAAAACAGGAACTAGATAAAATCATATTAGATTCAGGAGAGAAATTAATCAGTAAAATCTACAGATTTCTGTTAAGATATAAGATGGAGGAGGAAATAGTCAAACATACGATGATTAAATGGATGCAAAATTTTAAATATTCAATAGAATTGGAGAGATGGGAAGAACTCTGGCAAACGAATACAAAAACAACACTGGCGGTGACATACAAGGAGAACCAGCTAAAGATGTTTTATAGGTGGCATATGTCACCTACAAAACTGGCCAAAATAAACCCAAAAAATAGTTCGGTGTGTTGGAAATGTAAGAACCCACAAGGCACCTTTTACCACCTATGGTGGACATGCCCAGAGGCAAAGAAATTTTGGTCCACTATTAAGAAATGGCTAGATCAAATCACTAAATTACAAATAGATAAGAAACCTGAAATCTTTCTGTTAGGAATCTTCACAAAATCTTACCCCAAAGAAATAAAATACTTGTTAATACATATTTTAATGGCAGCAAGGATAATATATGCTAAAAATTGGAAGTTGGAAAAAATCCCAACGGAAGAAGAAATAATAGATAAAATTACACAATGTGCGGAAATGGACAGACTGACAAAAGAGTTAAAGGAAAAAGAAGACAGCAAATTTTATAAAGCCTGGAATAAATGGTATCAATGGCATAGGGCTGTTACGAATGAAATATAACTAGAAATTAGATAGAACAGAAGTACAAATGTGTATATAATTACTGCCTTATGGGCGAACAAACCTTCAGAAAGAAACTCAGAAAGCGAAGGTACAATCCAAATATATAATATATAGATCACGAAACCAGAAGTCTCAGAGAGTAGAAGAGAGGAGAGGATAAAGAAGTAATAAGAAAATATTATGTTAGGATTTAAGGGAATAAGAAAACTGTATTACTGGAAAGACCATTACGAATCAGACGCTTCAAATGATTGACTATTTATAACTGTTTATTGTATAACGTATATTTTTGTTTTTTGTTTTGTTTTTGTCATTTGTGTTTAATGTGTTTTTTCTTTATCTGTTTTAATAAAGTTTATAATTTTTTTTTAAAAAAGCTCCTTTTGGAACCACTGCAGTTTCAAGAGTCCTGCTTTCCTGGGAAGATTGGAGAGGCACGACCTTACAAATAATTGGTTTCAATAGAAGAGAATATCTGTAGCTCAAGGTTAAACTATGGAATTCTTGATGTTCTCTGAGCTTGGTTGTTTCCTTACTGATGTTTCATTTGTAATTTAGTGATTTGATCTAGCCATTTCTTAATAGTGGACCAAAATTTCTTTGCCTCTGGGCATGTCCACCATAGGTGGTAAAAGGTGCCTTGTGGGTTCTTACATTTCCAACACACCGAACTATTTTTTGGGTTTATTTTGGCCAGTTTTGTAGGTGACATATGCCACCTATAAAACATCTTTAGCTGGTTCTCCTTGTATGTCACCGCCAGTGTTGTTTTTGTATTCGTTTGCCAGAGTTCTTCCCATCTCTCCAATTCTATTGAATATTTAAAATTTTGCATCCATTTAATCATCGTATGTTTGACTATTTCCTCCTCCATCTTATATCTTAACAGAAATCTGTAGATTTTACTGATTAATTTCTCTCCTGAATCTAATATGATTTTATCTAGTTCCTGTTTTTCTTTACATATTTCATACGTTTTTATATATTCCTTGTGTTTGGATTATGTCTGGGAGAAGGTCCACCAGTCAATTTCTCTGTTTAACTCTATCTCCAATTGTTGTTTGGGTTTCAGTTTCCCTTGATGGTCAATTAAGTCTTTGTATCTAATTATATTCTTGGGTTCTATGAGGTTTGGGTGTTTTAGGGCTTCTGAAGGTGAAAACCAAATTGGGATTTTTGCATATTGTTGTTTTTTAATTTTTAACCAAATTAATAATACAGCATTTCTAAGTGTATGTCTTGTAAAATAAGTATGTGACTTATATTTTTCATCCCATAAACAGGTATGGAGCTTTGGACCGCGTCGTGCCTTTGCGGCCTCTGACCCGATGCCGATCTCAACTGGCTCCTTGGTTTTCTGAGGAGCTGAGAGAGATGAAGCGTCGGAAAAGACGCCTAGAGAGCATTTGGAGGACTAGCCAATCCGATTCCGACCGGACACAGGTGAGGTCTTATATCAAGACCTACCTAGTGGCGATAAAAGCGGCAAAGTCTAACCACTTTTCCGCTCTTATCGCATCTGCAGAGAACCGCCCAGCCGCCTTGTTTAGGGTGACCCACTCCCTCCTCCGGGGGGGAGTGCGGGAAGATCCCTTGCAGGGTCGCGCTGAGGATTTTGTGCAATTCCTGCACGATAAAGTCGCTCGGATTCGGGATGGCTTGGACTCCGACTGGATGAGTCCACGGGAGGAGACGAGGGCAGGTCTTGAGAATGTTATCTGGGAGGAGTTTGATCCTGTGACTCCCGAGGATGTGGACAGGGTTCTGGGTAAGATTAGTGCCGCCACGTGTTTATTGGACCCGTGTCCCTCCTGGTTGGTGCTGGCCTCCCGGGAGGTTACACGAGGCTGGCTCCAGGGGATTATAAGTGCTTCTCTGAGTGAGGGTGCCTTTCCTGCCGCCTTGAAAGAGGCGGTAGTGAGGCCCCTCCTCAAGAAGCCTTCCCTGGACCCGGCTGAATTAGCCAACTATCGTCCAGTCTCCAACCTTCGTTTTGTGGCGAAGGTTGTTGAGAGCGTGGTGGCACGACAACTTCCCCGGCACCTGGATGAAGCTATCTATCTAGACCCGTACCAGTCGGGCTTCAGGCAGGGGTACAGCACTGAAACGGCATTGGTCGCGTTGGTGGATGATCTCTGGAGGGCTCGGGACAGGGGCTGCTCCTCTGTCCTAGTCCTATTAGACCTCTCGGCGGCTTTTGATACCATCGACCATGGTATCATGCTGCAGCGGTTGAGGGGGTTAGGAATAGGGGGCACCGTTTTGCGGTGGTTCTCCTCCTTCCTCTCCGACCGCTCGCAGTTTGTGTTGGCAGGGGGACAGAGGTCGACCTCGAGGCATCTCGCATGGGGAGTGCCACAAGGGTCGGTCCTCTCGCCTCTCCTGTTCAACATTTATGTGAAGCCGCTGGGTGAGATCATCCGTGGTTTCGGGGTGAAGTGTCATCTGTACGCTGACGATACTCAGCTGTACATCTCCACCCCAGACCACCCCAACGATGCCCTTGATGTGATGTCCCGCTGCCTGGAGGCCGTGCGGGCCTGGATGGGGAGGAACAGGCTCAGACTCAACCCCTCCAAGACCGAGTGGCTGTGGCTTCCGGCGCCCCGATATGGTCAGCAGGTGCCATCGCTGACTATTGGGGGTGAATCTTTGCCCCCCACAGAGAGGGCTCGCAATCTGGGTGTCCTCCTGGATGCACGGCTGTCTTTAGAAGAGCATATGACGGCCGTGGCCAGGGGGGCCTTTTATCAGGTTCGCCTGATTCGCCAGTTGCAGCCCTTTCTGGATCGGGACGCCTTGCGCACGGTCACTCACGCCCTTGTCACCTCCCGGTTGGACTATTGTAATGCTCTCTACATGGGGCTCCCCTTGAAGAGCACTTGGAGGCTCCAACTGGTCCAGAATGCGGCCGTGCGGGTGGTTATGGGTGCAACCCGTTGTGCCCATGTGACACCCCTCCTGCGCGAGCTGCACTGGCTCCCAGTGGTCTTCCGGGTGCGATTCAAGGTGTTGGTTACCACCTTTAAAGCGCTCCATGGCATAGGACCCGGGTACCTTCGAGACCGACTTCTGCCACCAATAGCCTCCCACCGACCAGTTCGCTCCCACAGAGAGGGTCTCCTCCGGGTGCCATCAGCCAAGTTATGTCGGCTGGCGACACCCAGGGGGAGGGCCTTCTCTGTGGGAGCTCCAGCCCTGTGGAATGAATTGCCCCCCGAAATACGAAAGATTTCCGACCTCCGGGTGTTTCGCTGCGCTCTGAAGACCCTGTTGTTCCGCCAGGCAGGGCTATTAACATAATGTTTTAAATTGGGGTATTTTAAATTTCTGGGATTTTAATTGGAGCCTAATTATTTAATGATTTTAAATTTTAATTGTTGTCGTGTTTTTTGTGTTTTTAAATAGGCTGTACACCGCCCTGAGTCCTTCGGGAGAAGGGCGGTATAGAAATAAAATTATTATTATTATTATTATTATTACCCAAGTATAGATCGTCTTCAACTTACAATGATTTGTTTAGTGACCATTCAAAGTTACAACTAAAAAAAGTGACTTATGACCAGTCCTCACACTTATGGCTGTGGCAGCATTCACACAGTCACGTAATCCAAATTTGGGCACTTGGCAACCATTTAGAAAGGTTGCAACTTCTCAGGGTTATGTGATCATCATTTGCAACCTTCTCAGATGGCTTCCAAAAAGTAGTAGGGAAAGCTGGATTGGCTTAACGACTGCATGGTTCACTTACCAATTGAAGGAATTCATTAATGACCATGGAAAAAAGGATTGTCAAATCAGGCATGGCTGATTAACAACCATCCCATGGTTAACCCATGTAACACCTCTCCTGCACGAGCTGCATTGGCTCCCAGTGGTCTTCCGAGTGCAATTCAAGGTGTTGGTCACCACCTTTAAAGCGCTCCATGGCATAGGACCAGGATATCTACAGGACCACCTTCTGCCACCAACAGCCTCCCACCGACCAGTTCGTCCCACAGAGAGGGACTCCTCAGGGTGCCGTCAGCCAAATTATGTCGGCTGGCGACACCCCCTGGAGGAGAGCCTTCTCTGTGGGAGCTCCTGCCCTCTGGAATGAATTGCCCCCAGATATTCGTTAACATCTCTGACCTCCGGGTTTTTCGCTGTGCCCTCAAGACCCTACTGTTCCGACAGGCGGGGCTGTCAAATTGAATGATTTTAAATTGGGTTTTAATTTTGGGTTTTAAAATTCGGCCAAAACTATTTAATGATTTTAATTAATTTTAACTATGATATTGTATATTTGTATATTTGTATTTTAATTCTGGCTGTACACCGCCCTGAGTCCTTCAGGAGAATGGGCGGTATATAAAATTATTATTATTATTATTATTATTATTATTATTATTATTATTATTATTATTATTATTATTATTATTTATATTGTATATTTGTATATTTAACTATTGTATATTTGTTAATGTTACGTGGCTTTTTAAAATTTTTGTTCGTTTGTTGGTATTGTATGCCATCCAAAGTCAAATAACGGAGTTGGAAGGGACCTTGGAGGTCTTCCAGCCCAACCCCATGCACAAGCAGGAGATCAGACAAAGGTCAGACAAATGGCTGTCCAGTCTCTTCTTAAAAACTTCCAGTGTTGGAGCACCCACAACTTCTGGAGGCAAGTCATTCCACTGGTTAATTGTTCTCATTGTCAGGAAATTCCCTCCTTAGTTCTAGGTTGCTACTTTCCATCCATTGCTTCTTGTTCTGCCTTCAAATGCTCTGGAGAATAGATCATACCCCACCTCCTTCTTTGTGGCAGCCCCTTCTATCATATCTCAAGATCTAAAATGGACAGCTAACATCAAAAACATCATTAAAAAAAGCACAACAAAGAATATTCTTTCTGCGCCAATTCATAAAGCTCAAACTGCCCAAGGAGTGCTGATCCAGTTCTACAGAGGAATTATTGAGTCTGTCATCTGCACCTCTATAACTGTCTGGTTTGGCTCTGCAACCCAACAAGACAGACACAGACGTCAATGGATAATTAGAACTGCAGAAAAAACAATTGCTATGAACCTGCCTTCCATTGAGGACCTGTATACTGCACTAGTCAAAAAGAGGGCTGTGAAAATATTTACAGACCCCTCACATCCTGGACATAAATTGTTTCAACTTCTACCCTCAAAATGAACCTATAGGGCTCTGCACACCAGAAGAACTAGACACAAGAACAGTTTTTTCCCAAATGCCATCACTCTGCTTAGCAACTAATTCCCACAATACTGTCAAATAATTTACTAAGACTGTATTACTATTATTCTTCTCTTCCTTACTAGTATCTATCTCTTCCCACTTATTACTATAATCATGTTGCCTGCATCTTTCAATTTATAGTGTTTTTATTTGTTTCCTAGTATGATTTGATAGCTTATTAGTAACCTTGACTATCACTAAGTGTTGTATCTTTTTATTCTTGATGAATGTATTTTATTCTCCTTATGTACACTGAGAGCATATACACCAAAGACAAATTCCTTGTGTGTCCAATCACACCTGGCCAATAAAGAATTCTATATTCTATATTCCTTAGATATTTGAAGACTGCTGTCATGTCACCCCTAGTCCTTCTCTTCATTAGCTAGACATACCCAGTTTGAGTTGGGGGGCTTCATCAATCTAGGAAATAAATAAATAAATTGGGAAAATGCCTTGGGAGTGGGGAAAGCACTATATATACCACCACAAGCAGGATATAAATCTAATAATACGTACATATTGCAGCCATTACCTTTTGGACTGCTAGTCTTCCCTGGTAATATTTCTGTCATTGTTAGGTAGGAGTTTTGTCCTTGAGAAATTAGAACATTTCATCTTCCTTGGCTAGGTTGGGAGATGTCACCCATCTCATAGCTCAGACATTGAAAAAGTCCATTTATGGTTCGCTCTAATTCAAGGTGGACTTCATTTCCTGTCAGCAGTCAAGGAACTTGTAATCTAAAGGTTTGGTGGCAAGTGCTATTGAGTTTTCCAGGACCTGACCAAGAACTGGTGTGCTTGTTAAATTGCAAAGAACGATGACAAGTTGACATTTAATATTGTGTCTGCATGGCTTCTCTATCTTAAAACTTTCACTGCTGACATGCTTTCTCATGACAAAAGCCAACTCTGGGGCATTTTAAGAACATGTGCACAAACAGTCAGGTAGATATTTTTTCCCCATGGCGGCTTGAAATAACCAGCTCACAAAAAATGTTTCATCAGTTGGTGATTGTGAAAGGCAATTACTTGTTAGAAAAGTTAATTTCACTCTCTTTCTGTCCCCCGCTCCCTTCAGAATCACAAGATGCCTTCTAAATGTCCATGGAGATTCTTATTTATTTATTTATTTATTTATTTATTTATTTATTTATTTATTTATTTATTTATTTATTTATTTATTTATTTATTTATTTATTTATTTATTTATTTATTTATTTATTTATTTATTTATTTATTTATTTATTTATTTATTTATTTATTTATTTATTTATTTATTGGTTCGATTTATATGCTGCCCTTCTCCGGAGACTCAGGGTGGCTTACAATGCGTTAAGCAATAGCCTTCATACTTTTGTATATACCTGCTTAGTAGGGCTTTCGGGCCCCCCTAAGCGGTGTTCTTTTTCATACAAAGTCAGCTTATTGCCCCCACAATCTGGGTCCTCATTTTACTTACCTCGGAAGGATGGAAGGCTGAGTCAACCTTGAGCCTGGTGAGATTTGAACTTGCAGTAATTGCAGGCAGCTGGTGCTACTTAACAGCACTTTAGTCTGCTGTGCCACCAAGGCTCTTAAGTTATCCAGGCCATAGTTGTTCCAAAGGTGCTTTTTCAGAAGACAACTGGATTCTTTGTTTTTCCTTGAAGATGTTTTGCTTCTCTTCCAAGAAGCTTCTTTAGTTCTGTGAATGGTGGAGAATGGAAGGATTTATATTCCTTGCATTCCTCTGATCATTGGCCCTCTTTCTGAAAATCGGTGAGGCCACTTGAAATTTATCTGTGCCCTCAAGGTCATCTGAATAGTGTAAATGGATATGGAACGTTCTTGGAACTGTTCTTCTATGTTGTGCCATGAGTTTGTGAAGTGTTGTTTTGTTTCTCCAGTGTACAGATCTGCATATGTCTCACTGCATTGTACTGCATATTGCAAAACATGTGCAGATCTGTACATTGGAAAAACAAAGCAACCACCTGCCTTTTGAAAAAGCACATTTGAGACAAGATGCCTTCTACTGATCACATTTTTCTTCAGGAAACCATCTCTGAAGGAGATGGGCAGTTTCTAAATTTGACAGATATATAAATAAATAGATAAACAAACAAACAGATTTTAATGATGAGGGAACAATATTTCCCTTCTAGAAATGCAGGCCTGGAACAGTGATCTACCCATTTAATTAAATATATGGCTGTAAAATGGGATGCGGTGGCTCAGTGGCTAAGACGCTGAGCTTGTCAATTGAAAGGTCGGCAGTTTAGCGGTTCGAATCCCTAGTGCCATATAACGGGGTGAGCTCCCGTTACTTGTCCCAGTTTCTGCCAACCTAGCAGTTCAAAAGCACGTAAAAAATGCAAGTAGAAAAATAGGGACCACCTTTGGTGGGAAGGTAACAGTATTCCGTGCACCTTTGGCATTTAGTCATGCTGGCCACATGATCATGGAGACGTCTTCGGACAGCACTGGTTCTTCGGCTTTGAAACAGAGATGAGCACTGCCCTCTAGAGTCAGGAACGACTAGCACATATGTGCGAGAGGAACCTTTACCTTTATCTTTTATGGCTGTAAAAGGCAGAATTCCTGGTCATCTGTATCAAAGAATGTATACTTAGAAGTATTATGCAGTGACACCTGAGTAGGAGGCAAAATAGTCAAGATGGCAGCTGTGAGGGCATTGTTCAAATCTTACCCCTTTGTACATCTGTGCAACATTGACATGGATACAAAAGAGGGGAATCTTCAATCACATAATCACAACTACCATCTTGACTCTTCACATTTCAGTGCAAATACTTTCAGGGTTGAAATGTTGAGTTTCCCAAATCAACACCTCCTGATTAGGTCATTTTATGCAATCCTCATTCTATCACGGTTTCAGCACTGCCCATTAGAAATGCTGCTGAAATTGTCTGCACCATTTCTCTTGAGCATCCTGGATTTTCAGATTTGCTTGTTAAGAGAGGAAGAGTGCCGTTTTAGCATCTTAAATATTGATTTACCTCAGTCGGTGGTCAAATAGATAATTTTAATTCCCAGTTCAGAGCTCTAATTTATATTAACTCCAGGCCACTGTCTGCTTCAATAAATGACCGTACCTTGCAATTCGGGAATTATTTTTGGAAATTATCTTTGATTACTTCACAGGCAGTAGAATATAAGGCTGAGGGAATAGTAAATGATGAAGAAGGAGTAAAATTCTCTTCAGTTTTCTCTTCTGTGTTAGGCAATGGGTAACTTGTATTCCATGCTGAATCATAACAGATAGTCCTTGAGTTACAACAGTTCATTTAGTGACTGCTCGAAGTTACAACATCACTGAAAAAAGTGACTTATGACCATTTTCACACTTTAACTGTTGCAGTATGCCTGTGGTCACGTGATCAAAATTTGAATGCTTGGCAAGTGGTTTGTATTTATGATGGATACCATGTCCTGGGATCACGTGATCCCCTTTTACGACCCCCTGACAAGCAAAATCAACAGGGAAGCCAAATTCACTTAACAACCGTGTTACTAACGTAACAAATGCAGTGATTCACTTAACAGTGACCTGCTGACCTGCTTGCGCTGCGAGACTCCTCCCTCTCGCAGGTTTGGCCCTCCTCACTATCGAGGGCCTACCTTGATGACGGATTTTGGAATCCCGAGAGGTGGCATGCAGCGAGGAGGGGGTTGTGGGGCTTTTTGGGGAAATTTTTAGATAAGGTTTTAAAGGTTTCTGGGAGGGGGTGGGTTCGGTGGGTTTGGGGGAGAACCTGTTGGGGAGGAGGCCAGAGCCGGCTGAAGAGCACGGCACTAGAGATGCGGGAACCGGGGTCAAGGTGGGGGTTAGAGCTTGTGTTATGGATGGTCATTACATCAGTACTGTGGGTGGGAGGGGCAGATATGGCGGGAGCAGGGGGCCACATCAGGTTGTGGGAGCACGCGCCCGCTGGCTCCAAGCGGTGGCGCGCTCCGGCCTCCAATGCTCCTCTCGTTCCCCAGGTTGCACAGACCCTCAGGCCCTGGGCCTTCGGCTGATGCTGTGCAAGGCCCGGTCCGTGGTAAATAAAGCCCCCCTCATTTGTGATCTTGTTCAGGAGGGGGGAGCGGACCTGGCGGGTATTACGGAGACCTGGTTGGGCCGGGAGGGGGGGGTTCCCCTCGTTGAGATGTGCCCACCCGGTTTCCGCGCATTCCATCAGCCGAGGACACAGGGGAGGGGCGGGGGGGTGGCGGTTGTCATTAGAGAAGGTCTTGGTCCGAGGGAGGTCACTGTTCCTCAGACGGCTGGTTGTGAGTCCCTCCTTGTGAAGTGGGGTCATGGGGTGCAGATGGGTGTGCTGGTTACGTACCTGGCTCCCTGCCACGTGATGGCAGCCCTGCCCGAGCTGCTCAACGTTATAGCCGCGGTGGCGGTTGACACCCCCAGGCTTATGGTCATGGGGGATTTTAACCTGCCATCCGTCGGTGAGGCATCTGAGGTGGCTCGGGAGTTCATGGCTTCCATGACGGCCATGGACCTGACCCAGTTAGTTCATGGCCCTACTCACACGGGGGGAAACACGCTAGACCTGGTTTTTGTCTCTGGTCAGTGGTTGAGTGATCTTGAGTTAGGGGATATAGTGATCGAGCCCTTGTCATGATCAGATCACTCCCTCCTTCGCTTTGACCTTCGAACCGCCGCACCCCGCTGCAGGGAGGCGGAACCATTGAGGTGGTACCCCCCCAGGCGCCTGATGGATCCTGATAGGTTCCAGATGGAGCTTGGGCCATTTCCTGAGGCTCTGGCACATGGCTCGACTGAGGAGCTGGTGGCTGCCTGGGATAGGGCGGCCGCTGGAGCTTTGGATCGGGTCGTGCCTTTGCGGCCTCTGACCCGGCGTTGATCTCGCCTGGCTCCTTGGTTCACCGAGGAGCTGAGGGAGATGAAGCGCCGGAAAAGACGCCTGGAGAGTGGTTGGAGGGCCAGCCATTCTGAATCTGACCGAACACTGGTAAGGTCTCATATTAGGACCTACCTGGTCGCGATAAAAGTGGCGAAGTATAACTATTTTGCCACTCTTATTGCGTCATCAGATAATTACCCGGCTGCCCTGTTTAGGGTGACCCGCTCCCTGCTCCACCAGGAAGCGCGGGAGGACCCCTTGGAGGGTAGAGCCGAGGATTTTGTACAGTATCTGTATGACAAAATCGCTCAGATTCGGGAACATCTGGACTCTGACTGGGTAGATTCAGCGGGGAGGACAGAGGCAGGTCTTGTGAGTATTATCTGGGAAGAGTTTGATTCTGTGACGCCCGAAGACGTGGACAGGATACTGGGCAGACTGAGCGCAGCCACATGTTTACTGGACCCGTGTCCCTCCTGGTTGGTGCTGGCCTCTCGGGAGATTACACGAGGCTGGCTCCAGGGGATTATAAATGCTTCCTTGAGTGAGGGTGTCTTCCCTGCCGCCTTGAAAGAGGCGGTGGTGAGGCCTCTCCTCAAGAAACCTTCCCTGGACCCGGCAGTGTTGGCAAATTATCGTCCAGTCTCCAACCTTCGCTTCATTGCGAAGGTTGTTGAGAGTGTGGTAGCGCGACAGCTCCCCCAGTACCTGGATGAATCGTCGTATCTGGATCCGTTCCAGTCGGGCTTCAGGCCTGGGTACAGCACGGAAACGGCATTGGTCGCGTTGGTTGATGATCTCTGGAGGGCTCGGGACAGGGGTTATTCCTCTGTCCTGGTCCTATTAGACCTCTCAGCGGCTTTTGATACCATCGACCATGGTATCATGCTGCACCGGCTAGAGGAGTTAGGGGTGGGGGGCACCGTCCTACGGTGGTTCTCCTCCTTTCTCTCTGACCGGTCGCAGTCTGTGTTGACAGGGGGGCAGAGGTCGACCCCGAGGCCCCTTGTATGTGGGGTGCCACAAGGGTCGGTCCTCTCGCCCCTTCTGTTCAACATTTATGTGAAGCCGCTGGGTGAGATCATCCGTGGTTTCGGGGTGAAGTACCACCAGTACGCTGACGATACTCAGCTGTACATCTCCACCCCGGACCACCCCAATGATGCCCTTGAAGTGATGTCCCGGTGCCTGGAGGCCGTGCGGATCTGGATGGGGAGAAACAGACTCAGGCTCAACCCATCCAAGACCGAGTGGCTGTGGTTTCCGACATCCCGATATAGTCAGTTGGCGCCATCACTGACTATTGGGGGCGAGTCATTGGCCCCCACGGAGAGGGTTCGCAACTTGGGTGTCCTCCTGGACTCACGGCTGTCTTTAGAAGAGCACATGACGGCCGTGGCCAGGAGGACTTTTTATCAGGTCCGCCTGATTCGCCAGTTGCGTCCCTTTCTGGATCGGGACTCGTTAAATACGGTCACTCATGCTCTTGTTACTTCCCGCTTGGACTACTGCAATGCTCTCTACATGGGGCTCCCCTTGAGGAGCATCCGGAGGCTCCAGCTGGTCCAGAATGCGGCCGCGCGGGTGGTTATGGGAGCGACGTGGCGCTCCCATGTGACCCCCCTCCTGCGTGAGCTGCACTGGCTCCCGGTGGTCTTCCGGGTGCGCTTCAAGGTTTTGGTTACCACCTTTAGAGCGCTCCATGGCATCGGACCGGGGTATCTACGAGACCGCCTTCTGCTACCAATAGTCTCTCACCGACCAGTACGCTCCCATAGAGAGGGGCTCCTCAGGGTGCCGTCGGCCAAACAGTGTCGACTGGTGGCCCCCAGGGGGAGACCCTTCTCTGTGGGGGCACCTACCATCTGGAACGAGCTCCCCCCAGAGATACGGAAGATCCCGAACCTGCGCACATTTCGCCGTGCTCTCAAAACTTTTCTATTTCAGCAAGCTGGCCTGGCCTAACTCCCCACTTTTAAATTCTTAAATTTTAAATTTTTTAATTCGTGATTTATAAATTGGGTGTTTTAATCTGTGTTTTGGCCGAAATATTTAATAATTTTAAGGGATTTTTAATATTTGTATTGTCTGTATTTTATCTTGGCTGTTCACCGCCCTGAGTCCTTCGGGAGTAGGGCGGTATAGAAATTTGATTAATAAATAAATAAATAAATAAATAAACAACTGTGGCAAGAAAGATCATAAAATGGGACAAAACTCACTTAACACCTGTCTCAGTTAGCAACCGAAATTTTGGGCTCAATTCTGGTTGTAAGTTGAGGACTTCCTGCATTTAAAAATCATTTAAAGAAGAGAGAAAAACCTCTCGGATTCTCATCCTACCTATTTGCGTCATATAACCCTCTAACCACTGCTCAGTGCGTCCCGCCTGAAATGTTAATTTTGCTTCACAGCATTAAATGTCCACACAAATGTGGTTCTTAATGAAAAAGATGATTCTACACACCTCTTCTGCGAGCTGGTGGGAAAAGCCTACCGTCCCGCAGAGTGGAAAGTTGATCAATCCTTATGAACTAAAAAACGACTCTATATCCTGTGGTTCAGACAGCTGCAAGAAAATAACCGTTGTTATAATTAGACCCTGACACGTCAGGCCCTATGACAAATGTCTTCATTAATGGCTGGAAAGAGAATTGATCTTACAAATGAGTTCTTGCAAAGAAATGCAATTGGAAGATCCCTTAAGGCAATGGCTGATATATATTCATGTATAAACACTCATGCATGCATGCACACAACAGGGTGAATGAGCTAACGGAGAATAAATAGGAATTTCTCAAGAGACTTTGCGAGAAGGACGGGGCAGGGGGAGAAATGTGAAATTCTGAGGGACTGTGTGTTCAATAGATTTGCAAGGGATGTCTCCTGAGAGTTATTGATTGCTGTCTGTAGATGATTGAGTGACAGTTTACTGCTGAGGAAAGCAGAGATTGTTGAAGGAATTTAAGATAGCCAGGCCAGTGAGATCTCTGAATAGGAATAGAAAAGAGGTGTTGGCTGTAGGAATGGTAAGGAAAGTCCCTTATAATTTCATATTCTAAGACAGAGGTCTCCAAACATGGCAACTTTAAGATATGTGGACTTCAACTCCCAGAATTCTGGCTGGGGAATTCTGGGAATTGAAGTCCACAAGTTTTGTTACCAAGTTTGGAGACCCCCGTTCTAAGGCAAGAGGTTCCTTTTTTAGATGTTAAATAGAGAGAGACTGAACATTATAAAATATAGTCTCTCTTTATTTTGCTCTGGACAGTGTCCCATCAGAAACTTCCATAAAATCAGGATCCAATCTGGGTCGGTCACTGGGACCAGAGGTTTAGTCCTTTGAGGTTTTGGACTCATGCTGGAGCCCATCCTCAGGGAACTTCTCTCTCACCAGAACATCTATGTCACACATTCTGTCTGGTGACATAGATGTTCCTTGAGGATGGGCTCTAACATGAGTCCAAAACCTCAAAAGACTAAACCTCTGGTCCCGGTGACCGACCCACATTGGATCCTTCAACATTATCCTCGGACATGTATATTTGTCTTCATTCCATAAGATCAATTGTCCATGAGAATTTGTCCTATATATATAGATAGCTGCCAGGAAGGCAAGCAGACATTGTGACATCATAATGCAAACTCCACCTGTTACTCCTTTGATGGGCAGTGGAAAGAGAGAACAACATGATTTGCATTGTGATTCACAATGTACATTTATTTTATTTTATTTCATTTTGACGTCATCAAAGTTATGAATTGGTGTCTATGGCTCTGTCACAATATAAAAATGATGTGGAGACTCTAGAAAGAGTGCAGAGAAGAGCAACAAGGATGATGAGGGGACTGGAGGCTAAAACGTATGAAGAACGGTTGCTGGATTTAATGAAAAGAAGGATTAGGGGTGACGTGATAGCAGTATTTCAAAGGGGCTGTCACAAAAAAGAGGGGAACAACATATTCTCCAAAGCATTGAAGGCAGGACAAGAAGCAATGGAGGGAAACTAACCAAAGAGAGAAGCAACCTAGAACTAAGGACAAATTTCCTAACAGTGAGAACAATTAACCAGTGGAGTGTCTTGCCTCCAGAAATTGTGGGTAATCCATCACTGGAGGTTTTTAAGAAGGGGTTGGACAACAATTTGTCTGAAATGGTATAGGATTTCCTGCTTGAGCAGAGGGTTGGACTAGAAGACCTCCAAGGTCCCATCCTTGAGAAGCACCCAGAGGCTCCAACTGGTCCAGAATGCGGCCGCGCGAGTGATAATGGGGGCGACCCATCACTCCCATGTAACACCTCTGTTGCGCGAGCTGCACTGGCTCCCGGTGGTCTTCCTGGTGCATTTCAAGGTGTCGGTTACTACCTTTAAAGAGCTCCATGGCTTAGGGAAGTGATGGCTAACCTTTTTGCCATCGCGTGCCAAATGCGTGGGGAGCGTGGTGGGGGTCGTGCGCACGCGTGCCCGCTCCCATAATTCAATGCCCCCCCATGCATGTCTGCATGACCCCCTCAGACTCCCCCCGCTTTTGGCATGTGATGGCATGGTAGGCCTGTTTTTTTGCCCTCCCCAGCCTCCAAAGCCTTTTTTGGAGCCTGGAGAGGGCAAAAACGGCCTTCTCCATCACCCCCTGGAGGCCCTCCAGAGGCTGCAAATGGCCCGTTTGCCAACTTCCGGTGGGCCTGGAAGGCCCGAAAATCAGCTCATGGAGCTGAGCTCGCGTGCCCACTGATACGGCTCCACATGCCACCTGTGGCACCTGTGCCATAGGTTCACCATCATGGGCTTAGGACCTGAATATTTACAGGACCGCCTGCTGCCACTGACTGCCTCCCACCGACCGATACGCTCCCACAGAGAGGGCCTCCTCAGGGTGCCGTCGACCAAACAATGTCGACTGGCGACTCCCAGGGGGAGAGCTTTCTCTGTGGGGGCTCCTGCCCTATGGAACGAATTGCCCCCGGATATACGAAGGATCCCCGACCTCTGTGCCTTCTGTCATGTGCTGAAGGCCCTGTTATTCCAGCAAGGTGGTCTGATGGGACAATAATTATAATCGGGTTTTAAATATGGGTTTTTAACATGGTTTTATAAGGATTGTAGAATGGGAATTTTAAATTCGGGCAAAAATTGAATTATTTTAACATGGTTTTTAAATTTGTCTTGTATATTGTTTTATTATGGCTGTTCACCGCCCTGAGTCCTTCGGGAGAAGGGCGGTATAAAAATATAATCAAATCAAATCAAATCAATCCAACTGTTATTCTGTCCTTGTACCCTTCCTTCTGAATTTGGTGGCATATTGGCTTCCAGCATACAAGAATTAGTCTATGAAAACGTTAGCTTGGTTGGCCCGCAGTGTTTTAAGCGAGGACATTCTACACAACAATAATTTGTATATGTGCTCCTCATGGTGGCTTTGATCAGTGAGAATGTGGTAATGCTGTTTAGAATGATTGGGTGGCTTGGGAGCACTCTATATATAGCTGTCAGTCATGGTGACAGTGTGTTCTCCTTGCCACATTTCTGCTTGATTAACTGACTTGATGTTACATGTTTTATCCCTATCAGATGACCTTTTCCCTGACCACTTCCAGGAGATACTATTTTCCCACAATCATCCTCATTATTAATGACACTGATATATTCTTTTACAAACAGCCGGGCTCAAAGAAAAGGGCAGCATCAGCTCCAGAAGCATTTCCAAGCAATTCAGCATGAATTTAAGCAGAGGCCATATAAGAAGAAATGGATGCTGTTTCAAATAATGTATTTATGCATAAATATTTAAAAAAAAAACACTTGATGTCATTTTAAAGCATATGTGTCTGTTCCTTTTTTAAAAAAAAAACTAGAATCACATTTATTATGTAGGGACTCGCTATTTTGGCTGTTCTTCTGTTAATCTACTTTTAAGTGGGTGTTAGAGTTTAGCAGGGTCAAAAAGAAGCCGCTAAATACAAAATATGACACAGTAAATCCCAAATATAGCAAATGAAACTCAGAAAGTCAGGAAACATAATCCATAATCAGCTGGTGTTTGGATTCTGAAACAGGCAAATACTACACAGAGAAAGAGAAACCGAAGCAACTCAAAATAGTTGTCAACTCTCAAAGCATCCCTGGCCTGCTCTCGAGTTGCCATAGGCCATCCCTCCTGATGGGAAACCAGCAAAATGGCACAGCAGCCAAAGACAGATGCACATCCCATGCTTATCTCTCTCAAGGCTGTATCCCAGGGTTACCTATAGCAGTTGGAGGGGAGTGACCTCTACAACCTGTGAAATTGCTCCATTGGCAAAAGTGATTGATGACACACCCGGGGGGGAGGGGGTAAACAGGGTCATAATTGACATGTAAATTATGTAGGGTCAGAGGTGGCTTCACTTGGGAATGTGCTGACATGAAGCTCTTAATAAATAACTGGATTTTTTTGAAGTTTAGCTCAAGACTCATGATTTAATTAGGCATCCGTCAGAACCCTGACAATAGTCTTGGAAGGCAGTGGTGGAGGCAAGGTGGAGGAGGTCATACAGCTACTCTATCAAAGTGAAGGCCAAATCAAGGAGGCTCCTACTTGTTTTCTCCTAGTATACCTAGGAGTAGCAGGTGAAGCTACGCAAAATCAAATCAGATACCTGTACAATTAGCACACACACACACACACACACCGGGCTGTATGGTCTCGTCAGTTCTCTCTATATACCAATGACTGCATCTCAAAAGATCCCTCTGTTAAAGTACTGAAGTTTGCAAATGATACAACAGTCAGTGTTTGTGTCAAGTTTTGAGGTCATCTCAAATAAATTGCATTTCAAACAAAGTCTTTGAAGAAAAACTCCTATTTATTAAGCACGACATTCTAAACCTGACTCCATCGAAGCTAACACTGACTTCCAGCCCCCAAACCCTCCCTTTCCGTTCTCCACTCCCCTGCACTCATTGGCCATCTTCCAAGTCATTCTACCCCTAATCTACTCCAGCTCAAAGGAATTTCCCCCCTCCCATCCCATCTCCTAGGGGATATTATCTCCAGGGAAAATAAATAAGTGAAAAGTCAAACGTCCCTTTCCAGACGCCTTCACTTCTCCTTCTTATGTCAGCACTAGAGTAAATGCAGCTTGAAGTGCTGATAGTTTGGTCTCATTCGAGACAATGACGAATCTGCATACAGATGGGAGGTTGAACAACTAGCCTTATGGTGCGACTGGAACAATCTTGAACTAAACACACTCAAAACTGTAAAAAGGGTGGTAGATTTTAGGAGAAACCCTCCTATACTACACCCTCTTACAGTACGAGACAACACAGAATCCTTCAGGTTTCTAGGTTCTATCATATCTCAAGACTTAAAATGGACACCTAACATAAAAAACGTCATCTAAAAAGTTCAACAAAGAATGTTCTTTCTGTGCCAACTCAGAAAGCTCAAACTGCCCAAGGAGCTGCTGATCCAGTTCTACAGAGGAATTATTGAATCTGTCATCTGCACCTCTATAGCTGTCTGGTTAGGTTCTGCAACCCACAAGACAGAAACAGACTTCAGAGGATAATTAGATCTGCAGAAAAAACAACTACTACCAACCTGCCTTCCATTGAGGACCTGTATACTGCACTAGTCAAAAAGAGGGCTGTGAAAATATCTACAGACCCCTCACATCCTGGACATAAATTGTTTCAACTTCTACCCTCAAAACGACGCTATAGGGCTCTGCACACCAGAAGAACTAGACACAAGGACAGTTTTTTCCTGAACGCCATCACTCTGCTAAACAACTAATTCCCACAACACTGTCAAACTATTTAATAAGACTGTATTACTATTATTCTTCTCATCCTTCCTATTACCTATCTCCTCCCATTTATGACTATAATTCTTGTTGCTTGTATCTTTATGATTTATATTGTTTTATTTAGTTTCCCAGTATGATTTGATTGCTTATTTAGTATCCTATGGCTATCACTGTGTTGTATCTTATGATTCTTGATGAATGTATTTTTTTTTCATGTACACTGAGAACATATGTAACAAAGACAAATTCCTTGTGTGTCCAATCACACTTGGCCAGTAAAGAATTCTATTGCATTACCTGATTCTTCTAGGTTGATCAGCTATAATTTTCCTTCCTGACCCAAAGGTGCTTTTTCAGGAGGCAACTGGACTTTTTTGTTTTTTCATTGAAGACATTTTGCTTCTCATCCAAGAAGCTTCTTCAGTTCTGACAGGATAGTGGGGAATGAAAGGATTTATATTCCTTGAAGACAGCTTGTCATTTGCATCCTTTTAGAGGGTCGTTGAAGCACTTGGAGGTTTATCTGTGTCCTCAGGGTCACCTGAGTGGTGCTCCTGGTTCCTGTAGTCTGCAATTTTTCCTCTGGAAATCCATTCCTACTCCCACATCATTCAAAGGGTGTTCATCCCAAATTGTAATAGCTAAAACTCTGTAGAGATTCTCAGTCATCCTGGAAGAATGAGAAGTGAAATGTCTTCAAAGAAAAAAAAAATAAGGAAGTCTGATTCTTTTGATGCCGAACTAGAAAAGCAAAGAGATGGAGGAAATTTATCAGTCTCTAAATAAGAGAATCGGGCCAGTCTTGAGAAAATAAAAAGGCATCGAATCCATTCCTTGCTTGGAAAATAAGAGTTTCTCTGGAAGAAAAATGCATCTAGCATCAGAGTCATTATCAAGATCCAGTGCTTTTGTCAAAATGCCAGAAACAGTGCTGTATTTCTGTGACACCTTCCCACAGGAGACGTGACAATGCATTTACAAAAGAGTCAGAGCTTACATTATGTTGGGCCAGTTGATATTGTCATTTCTCCCTTAAACCCTATTTAGAAAAGTCTTCCTTGTACATGGCAATGTAGAGAAAAGGGTTTCGGTATCTAAATATTTAAAGCATTTGATAATTCCAAAAGAGTCTGTAGAGATTCTCAGTCATGGTTGTCCCAAAGGTGCTTTTTCAGGAGACAACTGGACTTTCTTGTTTGTTTGTTTTTTTCTCATCCAAGAAGCTTCTTCAGCTCTGACAGGATTCCCATTCCCCACTATCCTGTCAGAGTTGAAGAAGCTTCTTGGATGAGAAGCGAAACGTCTTCAAAAGAAAAAAACAACAACAAGGAAGTCCAGTTGCCTCCTGAAAAAACACCTTTGGGAATTCCAAAATGGAAGAAAAAATGTGTTCTTGATTATAGGGTGGGAATGTTCAGAAGCCAAAAATTAAACTAGAGACAATGCCATCAGTAGCTCCGACTGGAATGTGAGGCTACGCCAGTGGTGGAATTCAAATTTTTTTACTACCGGTTTTGTGGGCTCGGCGTGGCAGGTGTGGCATGGCTTAATGGGTGTGGCTTGGTGGGCGTGGCAGGGGAAGGATACTGCAAAATCTCCATTCCCTCCCCACTCCAGGGGGAAGGATACTGCAAAATCTCCATTCCCACCCCACTCCAGGGGGAAGGAAACTGCAAAATATCCATTCCCACCCCACTCTGGGGCCAGCCAGAGGTGGTATTTGCCAGTTCTCCAAACTACTCAAGATTTCCACTACCGGTTCTCCAGAACCTGTCAGAGCCTGCTTAATGGCACCCCTGGGATACATGTGGATAACATAGGTATAGGCACAAGCCTTATTTTATTAAAATTGCATTTGTAGTTGCAATGCAGAAGACCATTGTTGTTTTGATGAGTTTAATGTCATATTTTGATTTCTCCTTCATATTAAGAAAAGTCTAGACAGTTAGAGCTTATTCTGAGCTTACCTGGTTGGGTTTTTTCTTTTAACTGAATAAAGGCGATGGGAGGGGGGGGGATCTTCATGTAGCTTCAAAGCTGTGAAAATCTCAGACTTTCAACACCCATCTCAAAGCCATGGGCCACCCAGGCAAGCTCAGGTCTGGTATATACATCTAAGTGCTACTGCTATTGCTAGTTCTATTAGCTCAACAAACCTCATTTTACTGACCTCAGAAGGATGGAAGGCTGAGTCAACTTTGAGCCCCATCAGGATTGGACTCCTGGCTTTGAACAGAGTTTGCCTGCAATGCTGCATTCTAACCACTGTGCCATCAGGACTTGATAATAATGAAGTTATATATTGTTGCAATATTTTCAGGATCAGACTCAATAAAGATAATAAGAATTAGAGATTTAAATATATTTCTCTTTAATCATAATAGGCATTCTATATTCGCTGAATATTCAAGATAGAAGCAAAGAAAATGGTGAGGGTGGCTCCTTATATATACAAGGGGTGGAGCCAGGAATGGGAGTGGTAAATTATGAATACATTAAAATCCAAAGAATAAGTTAACCCCTGATGTCCCATATATACATTATTTACACAATAGAGAATAAGGCATTTACATCTGACAAATCCCCCTCTAAATGCCGGTTCGCTATACAACACCAATTACATTCAGATTCAGGACAATATAATACATACAATTTAGAAGTTAAATATTTGTGCTGTTTAGAAGGTAAAGGCTTCGTTAATATGTCAGCTAATTGTTCAGAAGTATCACAATGTATTGCTTTGATGAATCCATCTTGAGATAATTGTCTCACGTGCTTAAATTTTATATCAATATGTCTGGACCTTTGTCCAATGGCATCGGATCTGGATATTTCAATGGCTGCTTTATTATCTTCATGCACAACAAAAGGTAATGCAGGTTTTTTCCAAACATCTGAGATCAAGTCATTGAACCATACAAGGTTATTTGCAGCTTTGGATAAACAAACATATTCCGCTTCTGTGGTTGAAGTGGCTACCAGTTCTTGTTTACCAGTGTACCAGTAAACTGGACAATCATTCAATAGAAAAATATAACCAGAAGTACTCTTTCTGCATGATGTATCACCAGCCCAATCTGCATCCGCATAACAGGTAATTTTTGGTTCTTTGTCATTATTAGGTTCTAATACTAAACAAAAATCTAATGTACTTTTCAAATATCTTAGAATTCTTTTGACAGCTTCCCAATGATACATGGTTGGTTTGCTAACATATCTTGACAATAAATTGAGAGGTAATGCAATATCTGGTCTGGTCCAATTAGATATATAAAGGAGTGAGCCTATAACTGATCTGTAAAATGTATTATCTTTAAATTCAGGGGAAGACTCATCAGTGTTTCTAAGGAAATCAGTTTGCATAGGAGTGTCACAGGTTTTGGCATTGTTTAAATTACATTTGTTTAGAAGTTCAATGATCTTATCTTTCTGAGTAAGTTTGAATCCCCTTCTAGTTTTGTTAATTTGTACACCAAGGTATTTATTCACTTTACCTAGAGATTTCAACGAGAAATGTTCGTTTAACTTATTTACAAAGATTTCTCTGCTCTCTTTGTGTTTTCCTATATATAAAATATCATCCACATAAATTAATACAAATTCAACGTGATCATCACTCTTTTTTACAAAGAAACAGTTATCAGCAGTGGTAGCGTTGAAATCCATGGTCTTTAGTACTTTTACCAAGCAATCGTACCATCTCTTGCCAGATTGCTTTAATCCGTATAGACTCTTGTTTAATAACCAAATTTCATTCTTATTAGTGTATTGACTATGTGGTGCTCTTACATATATTTCCTTATCTAGTTTTGCGTGTAAATACGCAGTCTGTATGTCATATTGAAATACGTCCAGATTGAGTGCAGATGCTACTACTAGAGCTGTTTTAACACTCTCTGTCCTCACCGTGGGGGAGTATGTGTCAGTATAATCTTCTGGATATTTTTGTGCATAACCTTGTGCAACTAGTCTAGCCTTGTATAAAGTATTGCCTCCTTCTAGGTTCTTAATTTTATAAATCCACCTGGTACCTATAATTGTTTTATCCTTAGGTGCGATCGTAGGAGTGAATACATTTAATCCTTGCAAACTTTCCATCTCTTTTTTCATAGCTAGTTCCCATTTTTCTCTTTCTTCACGAGGGAGTTTTAATACTTCCTCATATGTATTAGGTGTTATTTGTTCTCCATTCATATGCATTATGTAATCTTTGTATTTACTTGGTATTTGATTTCTATTGTTTCTAATAGCTCTTTCAGGTTTGCTATGGTTGTCGTGCAAATATCTAGCTTCCTTTTTTGTTAATGTGTCTGTCTTTATCTTATGCTGACTATTTGTCCAAGTTTTGGTTTTGTTCTTATTTTTGTTAATGTTTTGATTTTCTATTGTCCCTTCCTCGCAAGATATCGCATCTTTGCATTTATTTGGAAATATTTCATTAAGGTGCAGTTTAGACCAATTGGCCTGCTCATGAAACACAGCTGTTCTGGAGACTATAAATTTGTTATTATTATCAATGAATCTGTACCCTTTGGTTCCAGTTTCATATCCCATAAATCTTAATCTTCTGGATACGTTTTCTCCCTTTCTCCTCAACTGCTTAGGTATGTGCACATCTGCAGTGACTCCAAATATGTGCATGTGTGCTAATTTAGGTTTCCTATTGTACATCACCTCATACGGTGTCTTATTCACAATACTGGACCAGGTTCTATTTTGAGTGTAATTTGAATAATGTAGGGCTTCTGACCAGAATTGTTTGCCTAAACCAGCATCCTCTAATGTGCATCTAATCATGGTTTGTAGTGTGGAATTCTTTCTCTCTGCAATCCCGTTTTGAAATGCAGAAAATGGATTGGACGTGAAATGTAGCATTCCCCTATCCTTTAACCATTGGGAGAATTCTTTAGACATGAATTCACATCCCCTGTCTGTCATAATTTGTTTTATTCTGATATTATGTTGTGTTTCTATGCGTTTGTAGAATTCCTTAAATTTCTGAAAGGTTTCATCCTTGTGCTTTAATGTGTAAACAAAACCATAGCGACTATAATCATCCACTATTGTTAGAAAGTAACGTTTTCTATAGGTAATTGATGGAGTTAATGGACCAACTAAATCCATATGTACTAAGTCAAAAATATTGTTAGTTGATCTGTTAGATTTTTTTGGTCTGGGACTGGTTTTTAGTTTGGTGGATTTACATACTGAGCATTCCAAATAGTTTTCACAATTTTTTATTTTGACACCTTCTGCGTGTTCAGTCATTTTTTGAACTACAGGAAAGCTTGCATGTCCTAACTTCCTATGTAAGATGTGAGCACACTCATCATGAATTGGTTTACCTATTTTTGGTTTCTTCTCATTGTGTGTATTTTTGTGATCATGAGGTATTTTACATTCATCATTGTCACTGTTACTAACATTTTCATCATCTGCTTCAATACAATCTTCCATATTTGAATCAATGTTATGTAACCATCTTTCTTTCGTTATCAGATAGGGTAGACCTCCTTTTATCATCACAGTGCCTATATTTGTTTTGTCCTTCTCTAAAGTTGCTTTCCCCTTAGAGAAAACTATATTGATGTCAGAATCTCTGCTTAGTTTTATAGCACTTAGTATGTTATGAGGTATTTCTGGGATTAATAATACCCCCTCTATTTTACCTAAACCAGGCAAGGTCACATTTCCTCTGCCTAATACTTGAACTTTTTCTTGATTAGCTACCTTTATCACAAACTTATCTTCTGTAAATGAAGATAATATACTTTTGTTGTTAGTGGTGTGATTGGTTGCACCAGAATCAATAAGCCAATTATTGTTCTCATTTTGTTGTGTTTTGGTGCTTTCTTGTTTGTTTAGTCCATTTAGTGACCCAGATTTTCTCTCTTTTGAATTTTCTCTACCCCCTCTACTTTCTCTGTAATTTGGTGGGCTTCTATATTTGTGTCTATCTGTGGAAGACTGTCTATAATTGTATTTGCTCCTATATTCTGGCCTATGTCTCTCCCTTGAGACTTTGGGACAGTCTCTTCTACTGTGTTCCCTGGACCCACAATTGTGGCATCTAAAGGCTTCATTATATTTTTCTTGGAAAGCTACTTTCCTAAAAGATTTGTGTTCAGTTTGATTACTGGAACGATTTTTTCTTGAATTGTCTTCTGCTATCAATTTGTTAGATAGACTTTCTATGGTTAAATATCCTAAATTAATAGTATCTAAGTGTGACATAAAGCTATCCCATGATGGATCAAGTGAATTGATAATAACACTTTTCATTGTTTGATCTGAAATCACTTCCCCCCTCAATTGCAGCTCAGCTCTTATTTTGTTTAGAGATATCAAATGCTCACTTATAGAAACCCCTGGTTTCACTCTAGAAGAAAAGAAATCCTTAGACATTCTTGTAGTTGTAGCTACGCTATCGCTGTGAAATAGATTAAACATGCATTGAATTATTTCTGACACAGTTAGGTTTGATTTGATGCTATGATACATTGCAGGAGACACGCTAGATATTATTATGAAAAACGCTCTATGATGTAAACAATCTATTTTTAAAGTCCAAGGTCTTCTTGGAGGATTAGTTATAAAGAATAATAAATTTTCTTTCATAAAGACAACCTGAAGCTGTTGATACCACTCTTGTAAATTAATGCCATCAACTCTAAGTTTTGGGAAGTCACTGGGTAAGTTCCCCACATTATTTTGTCCATTACTTACAACCTGAGGCAGTCCGTGGTCTCGCAAGTGCAGGAAATTACAGAACGGCATGGGGATGCTCGCAACGAGTCTGCGCGGTTCTCTGGCCAGTTCAAGTCTTTCGGGGCCGTCTACGTAGCTTTGCACATGCGCGTTGCTCATTTCTTCCTTGGCGTCGTCGTGGAAGGTTCTCTCCATTTCAGCTCTCTCGTTCCGCTCCTCTTCAGATGAGTCGGTCTCTGGTTCGGTTTTAGGGGTTCTGGTGGTGGCGACAGCTCTTCTCTTTCTTTCGTGTGCGTTGGCACTTGATCCGGTCTGCGGTGTAGGACGGAATCGGCATGGCTCTCTGGGCTCAGGTGTCGTCGCCTTCGAAGTCAGGATGGGAGCGTGCAGGTCTCGAGTTGTCGGTTTGATCTCTTGCTTCTTCGTTGGTGCTTTGGAAATTTTCAATCTTGGCCCAAAAGCAGCAAAAAGCGTTTTCATTGCTGACTTTACTTGAGACTTTGTTAAATCGTCTTCACTTTCTGATTCTGGTTCTTCTGAAGAGTTTGAGTCTTCTTTTTCACTTTCGTCGTCTGATAGCGTTTTTCGCGCCAGAAATTTTGAACTGAGCGTTTTGATTGGCTCTGCTTCACTCTCTTTTGAAGTTTGTTGAAACCAAGATGGCTGCCATTCAAAATTTCGCGCGGGATCACATCTTTTCTTTTTCACAACGACTTTCTCAGTAGTTATTTCACTCACAGTTTTTTGATCTTTGGGTTTTTCTTTAACGACGTTTTTCTCTCTCGCTGCTCCGTTGTTCTTCAGCATTTCTTGGAGGTTCGCGATGAGGCTTTCATCGTTCTTTTGGCTTTTTAGTATCTTCAATATCTCTGACCTGAGTTCGTTATTTTCTATTTCGATTTCTTCCTGGTCATTATTTTCATTTATCAGTTCTTCTTCTTCAGTGGTGTATTCTTCGGATTCTCTCGAAATCGCGTTAGTGGATTCGTTGATCATCTCTTGTTCAGTTTCTGTTTCCTTGCTGTAGGCCCTGGTGTTGGGCCTATCTTTCTTAGACATTTTTAATTATTTATTGAGTCAATCAACCATCCTCTGCTACCAGCTTGTGGCAATATTTTCAGGATCAGACTCAATAAAGATAATAAGAATTAGAGATTTAAATATATTTCTCTTTAATCATAATAGGCATTCTATATTCGCTGAATATTCAAGATAGAAGCAAAGAAAATGGTGAGGGTGGCTCCTTATATATACAAGGGGTGGAGCCAGGAATGGGAGTGGTAAATTATGAATACATTAAAATCCAAAGAATAAGTTAACCCCTGATGTCCCATATATACATTATTTACACAATAGAGAATAAGGCATTTACATCTGACATATATAATAGCAATAGACTTATATACCGCTTCACTATGCTTTTACAGCCCTCTCTAAGCAGTTTACAGAGTCAGCATATCTCCCAAAACATTCTGGGTTCTCATTTTACTGACTTCAGAAGGATGGAAGGCTGAGTCAACTTTGAGCCCCATCAGAATCGAAGTCCTGGCTATGGAAAGAGTTTGCCTACAATACTGCATTTTAACTATTGTGCCACCTTGGCTCTGGTGTCATGGTCCCAGGTTTTGATTAAAAAAATCTTGGGGTTGTGGTTTGTGGGAAACTTCTGCATGAAACCCAGCACTGGCTACTGTACAAATTAGCGGCCCTTGGACTACCTCTGCTGTCGTTATTAAGGAGCTCCTGGCAGCTGGTAAGAGATTTGGGTATCATCTTGCTTGGTATGCACACTTTTTAAATTACTTTATTTACTGGAGCGTTCCTTATCTCTGGATCCAAAAGAACCAATTGCCTGGGCATCCGATCACTGTGCAGACACTTGGCAAAACAGTATTGTAATTAAAAAAAATTGAAATGATATTATAGATTAATCTAACCAGCTCTTCTTTCATATGTAACTCATCCCTTCTTTAAAAAAATATTTATCTGTTAAATTTAGTTACAACTTACAATTCCTATGAGGTCACAATAAATGTCCATCTGTTCCAGAATTCAGCTTCCCATTGTTGCTATCAGAAGTATATTGAGAGATGGGGAAAATCCAATGATGTTTTCTCTTATAACCAGGCCTGTCAAACTGGTGGCCCGTGGGCCAGATGTGTCATGCACAGGCCACGCCCACCCCGGCTCCACAAAGGCAAAAAACATCACGATACGTCACGATACATCCCATGACGCAATTGAGTTTGACACCTGGGTCTATCAGTAATGAAAGAAAATACTCTCTGCAATTATTTGTTTGTTTGTTTGTTTGTTTGTTTGTTTATTTATTTATTTATTTATTTATCAACAAGTTCAAGGAAACAAGTAACAGTATAGACATAGACATGGGCATGAAAAAAAATAAAAGGATATAAATAAGCAAAACATAGCCATAAACACATAAAATGAGTACCGTACTCATTCACCCCAAAAAAGAGAGTGAAAATCTGGATGCGTCTTATACTCCAAATGTAGCCCCATCCAGCTTCTCAAACGGAGGTTTCAGAGGCTGAAAAAAGCATCAGAAAAAAAGCTTCAGAAAAAAAGCCCCCAAACAGAGCTTCAGAAAAGAAGCTCTGTTTCGGAGGCTTTCAGAGGCAGGAAAAAAAGTTTTTTCTGAAACAGAGTTTCAGAAGTTTCAGAGGCAAAAAAAAAGCAAAAAAAAAGCAAGGCACAGAGCTCAAAACCAAGGTACCTGTTGCTAAAATTCACCTCTGGGAACAGCTGATTGGGGGTATTCCGGGAGGCCGATCCACCTGCCAATCAGCTTTTTTCTTATTTTCCTCCCCAAAAACTAAGGTGCGTCTTATACTCTGAAAAATACAGTATATATAAATGGGAACAGTAGGACAGGGACAGTAGGCACACTGGTGCACTTATGCACGCCCCCTCTTTTGCTCAGTCTATTTTAACATCATCTCAATCACTGAATATTCTGAATATAGATTACAGTATCGTCAAAACCTGCGGGATTGGTGGGCAGCCAAGGAGTGGCAGAGGATACTTCCCCAAATGATACCTTGCAGTCGCTGAATAAAAGTTTTAAAATACTTTTTAAATTTTATTCTATTTTTAAATGCACAGGATCGATAACCAGCGGTGGGTTTCACTTATTTCTACCACCGATTTGCAGCGCGTGTGCACGCTCGCTTTGCGTGCATGTGCACCTTTTGTGCATGCGCCCGGCCTTCCATGCATGCGCTTTGCTCATGCGCGTGCCTTCCACGCATGAGCCCGGCCTCAAAAACATGGCTAAATAGGAGGGCATAGCGCCGGCTACCAGTTCACCTGAACTGGTACGAACCGGCTGAATACCACCTCGGTTGATAACCCACCTAAATGTACTGATAAATTAAACAAGGGAATTCTTGCAATCTCTAAATATACTGGAACACAGTCAACACACCTATGTCCACCCACAGTTCAACCCTGAGCTACAAATATCCACCTTAGTCTGCATTTTGTCATTGTCTTTATTCTACAGAAAGCCCTGCATTTATAAGTGTGTCGTATTGGGAAATGCATGGAGAGAGAAAAAATGCATACTTATATTGAATTATCCAATAAACTGTATATTATGGGAAATGAGCTGGAAGACAACTTTAAAATAATGAGGAAATTAGCAAAACTAAATTTAATAGCTTTATTCATCCCACTAGTCTTCCTGATGAATCACAGAATGCCAATTTTTGTAGAAAGAGAGCTATTTTAGTCTAGAGCAATGGTTCCCAACCTTTTTATGGCCATGCCCCACCTAAGCATCTCTAAAATCCTGATGCCCCTCCCCGTGATATATAATTCTTACTATTCAAAAAATCAACTCCTACTCACACAGAGGAAGCCTAAAAGGCCGTTAACTTGGTTTAAACAAGGTTCCAATTGCCCCCATTAAAAATCAAGTTGTCCACCTGTGGGGCGTGGGCCCCACGATGGGATCCACTGGTCTAGAGCAACATTTTTCAAATTTGGCCGCATTAAGACATGTGGACTGCAATTCCCAGAATTCAGCTGAACCTTGCTTGAAGGACACGGTGTTTCAACCACTGTTGTACTGATATGTCTTAGTTATTTTTCAGTCTACACTGAAAACAACCCAGAGGTGAAATGCTCCCGGTTTGGACCGGATCACCCGATCCGGTAGCGATGGCGGCAGGTGGTTTAGAGAACCAGTAGCAAAAATCCTTGCGCCCCCCCCCATGCTCAGCTGAGCCGCGTGATCATCAGAGGCTTTTTCTTTTTTACTTTTAAAAGCATTTTTTCTACAACCTCTTCAGCCGAAAAAATGCTTTTAAATTTTTTTAAAAAGCCTCTGATGATCGTGCTACTCAGCTGGGATCATCAGAGGCTTTTAAAAGCATTTTTTTCTGCAACCTCTTTGGCCGAAGAGATTGTAGAAAAAAAATGCTTTTAAAAGCCTCTGATGATCCCAGCTGAGTTGCCTGATGGTCAGAGGTTTTTAAAAGCATTTTTTTTCTGCAACCTCTTCGGCCGAAGAGGTTGTAGAAAAAAATGCTTTTAAAAGTAAAAAGAAAAAAGTTGGCCACGCCCACCCAGTCACATTACCCCACCACCAAGCCATGCCCACAGAAGCAGTAGTAACAAATTTTTACATTTCACCACTGAAATAACCCCATCCTTCAGTCCTGCCACCTAATTGATCCCATACTTATAGTTCCCCAATTTTGTCCATGACCCATAATTTAGGATAATTTAATTGATTGGAGAAATCTTTATTTTCATTGTGGCTATTAGAATGCTGTGGCCGTGCAGTGGTTAGAATGCAGTATTGCAGGCTAATTCAGCTCACTGCCAGGAGTTCGATCCTGACCGGCTCAAAGTTGACTCAGCTGTCAGGCCTGGAAGCCATCTTTTGCAATGGGACTTCAGTCCTGCCACATTTACTGCTGTGGGAAACTGGGAGGGGGGGATTGTATGGAGCGGGGGTGATATATAGTCATGGTAGCATTCCTTTCTCAGAGAGTCAAGGGCATCTTGCCCTGCACCTGGAGGGCTGTGACTGGGAGGCATCTCCAGTTGGGACAGTGCATTGATTGGACCATGTGAAGGACATGTGGGTGCTGGGACAGGGACTTGGACTTTCCTTTGGGTGGGGAAAACCTGGAAGCTTTCAGATTCGAGTTTTCCCAGATGTGCCAATATGACATTGCTAATAAAATGGAACTTCAAGGAATTTCAAGCCTCGGAGTCTTCTTTCGTTGGGGGTGTTACTGGGAACCCTGACATTAGCCTTCCATCATTCCAAGGTCGATAAAATGAGGACCATGTTGGGGGCAATAGGCTGACTCTGTAAACCACTTAGTGGGCTGTAAAGCACTATGGAGTGGTATATAATACCAATAGCAATAGCACTTATATACCACTTTACAGTGTTCTACAGACTTCTCTAAACAGAGTCAGCCTATTGCCCCCAACAATCTGGGTTTTCATTTTACCCACCTTGGAAGGATGGAAGGCTGAGTCAACCTTGAACCTAGTGGGATTTGAACTGCCAAATTGCAGGCAGCCATCAGGCAACAGAAGTAGCCTGCAGTACTGCACTCTAACCACTGCGCCACCAAGGCACCATATAAGTCTAAGTCAGTGGTGAAATCTAAAATTTGTTGCTACTGGTTCTGTGGGCATGGCTTGGTGGGTGGGGGTAATGTGACTGGGTGGGTATAGCCAATTTTTTTTTTTTACTTTTAAAACATTTTTTCTACAACCTCTTCGCCGAAGAGATTGTAAAAAAATGCTTTCAAAAGGCTCTGACGATCCCAGCTGAGTTGCCTGATCGGCAGAGGCTTTTTTTCTTTTAAATGCCTCTGACGATCAGGCAAATGCCTCTGACGATCCAAGCTGATTTGCCTGATCGGCAGAGGCATTTAAAAGAAAAATGCCTCTGACGATCCAAGCTGAGTTGCCTGATCAGCAGAGGCTTTTTTCCTTTTAAATGCCTCTGACGATCCAAGCTGAGTTGCCTGATCAGCAGAGGCTTTTTTTCTTTTAAATGCCTCTGACGATCAGGCAACTCAGCTTGGATCGTCAGAGGCATTTTTCTTTTAAATGCCTCTGACGATCAGGCAAATGCCTCTGACGATCCAAGCTGATTTGCCTGATCAGCAGAGGCTTTTTTCCTTTTAAATGCCTCTGACGATCCAAGCTGAGTTGCCTGATCAGCAGAGGCTTTTTTTCTTTTAAATGCCTCTGACGATCAGGCAACTCAGCTTGGATTGTCAGAGGCATTTTTCTTTTAAATGCCTCTGACGATCAGGCAAATGCCTCTGACGATCCAAGCTGAGTTGCCTGATCAGCAGAGGCTTTTTTTCCTTTTAAATGCCTCTGACGATCCAAGCTGAGTTGCCTGATTGGCAGAGGCTTTTTTTCTTTTAAATGCCTCTGACGATCAGGCAAATGCCTCTGACGATCCAAGCTGATTTGCCTGATCGGCAGAGGCATTTAAAAGAAAAATGCCTCTGACGATCCAAGCTGAGTTGCCTGATCAGCAGAGGCTTTTTTCCTTTTAAATGCCTCTGACGATCCAAGCTGAGTTGCCTGATCAGCAGAGGCTTTTTTTCTTTTAAATGCCTCTGACGATCAGGCAACTCAGCTTGGATCGTCAGAGGCATTTTTCTTTTAAATGCCTCTGACGATCAGGCAAATGCCTCTGACGATCCAAGCTGAGTTGCCTGATCAGCAGAGGCTTTTTTCCTTTTAAATGCCTCTGACGATCCAAGCTGAGTTGCCTGATCGGCAGAGGCTTTTTTTCTTTTAAATGCCTCTGACGATCAGGCAAATGCCTCTGACGATCCAAGCTGATTTGCCTGATCGGCAGAGGCATTTAAAAGAAAAATGCCTCTGACGATCCAAGCTGAGTTGCCTGATCAGCAGAGGCTTTTTTCCTTTTAAATGCCTCTGACGATCCAAGCTGAGTTGCCTGATCAGCAGAGGCTTTTTTCCTTTTAAATGCCTCTGACGATCAGGCAACTCAGCTTGGATCGTCAGAGGCATTTTTCTTTTAAATGCCTCTGACGATCAGGCAAATGCCTCTGACGATCCAAGCTGAGTTGCCTGATCAGCAGAGGCTTTTTTCCTTTTAAATGCCTCTGACGATCCAAGCTGAGTTGCCTGATCGGCAGAGGCTTTTTTTCTTTTAAATGCCTCTGACGATCAGGCAAATGCCTCTGACGATCCAAGCTGATTTGCCTGATCGGCAGAGGCATTTAAAAGAAAAATGCCTCTGACGATCCAAGCTGAGTTGCCTGATCAGCAGAGGCTTTTTTCCTTTTAAATGCCTCTGACGATCCAAGCTGAGTTGCCTGATCAGCAGAGGCTTTTTTCCTTTTAAATGCCTCTGACGATCCAAGCTGAGTTGCCTGATCAGCAGAGGCTTTTAAAAGAAAAAAAGCCTCTGGTGATTGCGCAGCTCAGCTGGGCATGGGGGGGTGGGCAGGGATTTTTGCTACCGGTTCTCCGAACCACCCGCCTCCATCGCTACCAGATCGGGCAATCCGGTCCGAACCGGGAGCATTTCACCCCTGGTCTAAGTACTACTGCTATTGCTAGTACTATTAGCTCTTACGTTCATTGGGTGATGTCGTGTACCAGTATCGTAGGGAAACAGGAAAAAAGAAGTTTTTTTTTCTTTTCATTTTATCTACACTGAACATAATTCTCTACAGTTCCATTGTTTGCCCTGCCCTATCTTTTTTTCCTGTTTTCATTTTCGCTTAAGGAAAAAAAAAAAGAATCCAGTTCTTCTACCATTTCCCCTTGTGAAGCTGGTGAAGCACGCAATAATTCACAGCCAAGAAATATAATTATCTTCCTCTGAGCTATTCCCCGGTGGACTCTTCAATTAATTGGAAAAATATTAACCTTCAAAGGTCAAGCTTTCATTGCATCTAATCATAACATACTTTTATTTTTCATATGACATTTTTTATCTCTCTCTTTTTTAAAAAAAAAATGGGGATAAGAATAATTTATTGGAAAAATAAATTTAAAGTGGTCAGGGTTTTCTTGATAAAGTATGAAGCAGCAATGCCTGTGGAGTTGTGTTTTTTTTTTGTTTTTACTATTAGTGCAAATATTTAATATGCTGTCAATCATTCTTAAGTCAAGTTATTAGAGAAGGAAGACTCAAGGATATATTAATGTGTCAACATTTCGCGTTGTAGACATAATTTCTTAATACTACAAATAAACAACTCTTATAACTCTCTTCTTCCCCTCAAGGACTCTTATGTGAATTGCAGACTTACAATTGTTTGGTAACCACCTATTTCAACAATTCCAGAATGTTCTTATACAGCAAAACAACAACAAGAACAATATATTAAAACAGATTTTAAAAGGTAGATGTTAGGATACAGCTTTCAAGTATCCATTTTGAGAGAATTCTTAAAAATATTTTTTTTTAACTATTAAAAATAAAACCAAGCTTTTAACATTCACTAATAGATACCATATTTAGGCACGTTTTTGCCTAAATTTAGGCACATGCTCGGCGCATGTGTGGAAGGCCGGCACATGTGTGAAATGGGCATGCGCGCACACGGTGAACCAGTAGTAACAAAATGTGAAACCCACAACTGGTTAAGTGGAATAGTGTTATGTACTGCTTTTAGGTGTTTGCTTTGTTCTGGGAACAGGTGAAAGGAAAGAAGAAGACAAAAATCACCAGTAGAGTGGATGGCAAAGGTGCATTATTGGAAGATCTAAAGAACTCACCTAGAAACAGATCATCCTGGAGAAAGAATAAGAATAAGAATAAGAATAATTTTATTTCTATACCGCCCTTCTCCCGAAGGACTCAGGGCTGTGTACAGCCTATTAAAAGCACAAGACAAACATCAGTTAAAATAATTTAAAATTATTAAATAATTCGGCTCAATTTAAAACCTCAGAAATTTAAAACACCCAGTTTAAAATTATTATGTTGATAGCCCAGCCTGGCGGAACAACAGGGTCTTGAGTGCACAGTGAAATACCCGGAGGTTGGAGATCTTACGCACTTCCGGGGGGAGTTCATTCCACAGGGCTGAAAACCCATATCTGCATGGTCACTAAGAATCAACAACGACTTGATAGCATGTAATCAATAAAAAATAACTTATTGTATGCCACCCAGAGTCCACAGATTAGGGTGGGTTACAAACAGAGGTGGGTTTCAGCAGGTTCTGACCAGTTCTGGAGAACCGGTAGCAGAAATTTTGAGTAGTTCGGTGAACCGGTAGTAAGAATACTGACTGGCCCCGCCCCCCATCTATTCTCTGCCTCCCAAGTCCCAGTTTATCAGGAGGAAATGGGGATTTTGCAGTATCCTTCCCCTGGAGTGGGATGGGAATGGAGATTTTACAGTATCTTTCCCCTGCCACGCCCACCAAGCCATGCCCACTGGGCCATGCCACGCCCACCAAGCCACACCCACAGAACCGGTAGTAAAAAATTTTGAAACACACCACTGGTTACAAAAAATTGTAAATCAATAAAATTGAACACATTTAGCAAAATATCAGAAAAACACCCAAGGATGTGCCTGTCGAGTGGATGAGAAACCTTTCATCCCTGACTTGAGAGGGAATTCCATCAAGACTGGGAAAGAATTCCCAATGTTTGGCTAAGGGAGAGCTTTATGGACCAATTTACTTCACTGTAAAATGGCTGAGTAAGGGACGTGGTGGCTAAGACGCTGAGCTTGTCGATCAGAAAGGTCGGCAGTTTGATGGTTCGAATCCCTAGCACTGTGTAACAGAGTGAGCTCCCATTACTTGCCTCAGCTTCTGCCAACCTAGGAGTTTGAAAGCATGTAAAAATGCAAGTAGAAAAATAGGGACCACCTTTGGTGGGAAGGTAAGAGCGTTTCGTACGCCTTCGGCGTTTAGTCATGCCAGTCACATAACCACGGAGACGTCTTTGGACAGTGCTGGCTCTTTGGCTTTGAAACGGAGATGAGCACCACCCCCTAGAGTCAGGAACAACTAGCACATATTTGCAAGGGGAACCTTTACCTTTACTTTAAAGTGACTAAGTTGTTTTAGCATTCTCTAATGTGGCTTTATTATGATCCTGAACAAAGCAAGCTACTACATTCCACTGTAGGCTTGTTTAAAAATCACATTCTAAGGTATCAAAATTGTTGCTTTGTTATGGGGTAGCCAGCAAACAGTACAGATAATCTTTGACTTACAACCACAGTTGAGCCCAAAATTTCTGTTGCTAAGAAAGACAGTTGTTAAGTTGCCTCATTTTACAACCGTTCTTGCCACAATTGTAAAGTGAATCACTGCAGTTGTTAAGTTAGTAAGTTAGTAAGTTAGTAACTTACTGAATTTCCCTGTAACTTACTGAATCTGGCTTCCCCATTGATTTGTCTTGGTTAACACTGGAGATTTTGAACTCAATTGTGGTTGTAAATCAAGGATTACCTTCATAGACTTTGAACCAGAGGCAGATGTGTCTGCTTTCATGAGTCTTAATTTGGCAAGACTCTTCTCTCTGTATAACAATCCAACTGGTTCTGGTAAGGAGAAGAATAGAATAGAAAACAGAATAGAATAAAATAGAATGGGATGGGATGGGATGGGATGGGATGGGATGGGATGGGATGGGATGGGATGGGATGGGATGGGATGGGATGGGATGGGATGGGATGGAGAGGAGAGAAGAGGAGAGGAATGGAATGGAATGGAAAGGAGAGGAATAGAATAGAATAGAATAGAATAGAATAGAATAGAATAGAATAGAATAGAATAGAATAGAATAGAATAGAATAGAATAGAATCACTTTATTGTCACTTTGAATGTAAACTAATTGGCATACATTAAAATGAAATTTTGTTGCATACAGCTCTCAAATGGTCACCACCTCCAATATATAGTACGTAAACATGACTAAATTAAATAAATAAATAAATAAATAAATAAATAAATAAATAAATAAATATGCATATACATACATATATGATATGACACAGATAAATAACACAGTCTAGTTTGGATGTATACATGTACATGGCGAGTTAAACGAATCTTGTGAGTTTACCAGACAGATGGCATAGAGAACAAAACTGTTACAGAATCTCGTAGTCCTGCTAGAAATACTTTGAAACTTCCTCCCAGAAGGGAGCAACAGAAACAGATGGTAAAATGAGTGTGTCGGGTCTCTGACAATGCTTCGTATTCTAAGCACATAGCGCTTATAAGCAGTATCCTGAATAAGAGGAAGGGAGCTTCCTATAATCTTCTTGGCTGTCCTTACCGCTCTCTGTATGGACTTTCTATCTGAGGCACTGCTGCCACCAGACCAAACAGTGATGCAGTCTGTTAAAACGCTCTCAATCGTGCCTCTGTAAAAAGTGGCCAGGACAGAAGGAGAAAGATGTGCTCTCCTCATCCGATGCAGGAAATGCAGATGCTGGTTTGCATGCTTCACTAAGGATGACATGTGGAGAGACCAGTTCAGATTGTTAGTTATCTGCAACCCCAGATACTTAATACTGTTGACCAGTATGGGGAAGGAGAAGGAGAAGGAGAAGGAGAAGGAGAAGGAGAAGGAGAAGGAGAAGGAGAAGAGGAGACAGAGATGGAGGAGGAGGAGGTGGGGAAGGGGGAAGGGGAGGAGGAGGAAAAGGAGAAAGCTTTTCTGGGACCATTTGTAGCACTGTTGTCCATCAAGTCATTTCTGCCACAAGAACAAAAAAGTAGAAGGAGAATAGAATAATATAAAGTGATACATCATGAAGATTACGAGGAGAGCGGGAGATTTTTCTTCTTCTTCCACAATGTTAGAATTTGAAGTCATCCATTGAAACAAAATGCAGGGCGATTCAAGGCTGTCAAGAGAGTGTAGTGTTTTGTTTTGTTTTTATACAGCTCGTAGTTAATCTAGCTACAGAATGGAATTGCTTCCTAAGGCCAAGATGACATTGGCCTTAATGAATATGGCTGGTTATCAGCCACTCAAACTCCAAGAGAAACTTGACTCCCTTCTAATTTTTTTTCTTCTTCGGTTCAGATCCTTTATAGCTTTCACTAATAGAAGCTGTGACCCCTTCACCCCAGCTTGGCTAATGCTGCTGTCCTGGAACATGGGGAAATGT
Source organism: Pituophis catenifer annectens (assembly GCF_029215685.1). Taxonomy (NCBI): domain Eukaryota; kingdom Metazoa; phylum Chordata; class Lepidosauria; order Squamata; family Colubridae; genus Pituophis; species Pituophis catenifer. Next base: position 9,890,497 of record NW_027256881.1, on the reverse strand, counting down.
GGTGGATACCCCCTTGCTGTAGGTTTAGACGTCATCCTTCCGGAATAAAATTGGATCCAGCTCCCATGATGAATATTCATTAAGGTTTCACTACATTTGGAGAGGAACGCACCACCAAGGCTGAATCTCAAGTGGCTCATTAATACATTGCAGATATTCAAAAGCGAGCAGATGACATTTTAACATTTGATTGCCCCGTCCCCTAAACTCACCAATTCCTAATTTTCCAAAAGAAGAACCGCCATTCTACATTTGGTCTTTCTGTTTCAATCTCTAATCAGCCAGCATGTTTTAGATGTCCAGCAATCGAAGGTTTTGCCTGTTTTAATGTGCGCAGATGTCCAATGTCATTTCATACTGCATTACCAAAACAGGTGCTCAATTGCTCCGGGCTGCCGTCGCAGACGGAAGGAGTTTCTGTGACTCTCCCTAATGTAATTAAACATTTACAGTCCATTGAAAATGGTAGAGCGAGCTCACGATACACAGTTCTCTCACTTCCATTAAAAAAAACCACACTTCTTTGCCCTCTCTTTTAATGTTATCGGTCACGGAGGTGGTTCAAAAAGACAAGTTTCCTTCCTATTTGGGCACCGTGATGGCAAGGACAAACTATTGAAGTATTATTTTCAATGTAAAGAAGGAAGAGGGGGAAGTAGGTTATCATTTCACAAGCTTTCACTTTGAAGGCGATCAAAACAGCAGAGTGACTGTCATCTAAATTGGCTTGCAGGATTTGTCAGATACTGTATAAATTGATAAGATATAAATTTCCAGCCTGTTTGTAATTGCATTTGTGTAATTTGGGAGCAGATGAACAAAGCGACCAACCTAAGGCTGTATCCAAAATTTCACAAGATGTTGAAGCTTTTATTTTATTTATTTATTTATTTATTTATTTATTTATTTATTTATTTATTTATTCATTCATTCATTCATTCATTCATTCATTCATTCATTTATTTATTTATTTATTATTTATTTATTTTATTTATTAATCAAATTTCTATACCGCCCTACTCCCGGAGGACTCAGGGCGGTGAACAGCCAAGATAAAATACAGATAATACAAACATTAAAAGTCCCTTAAAATTATTAAATATTTTGGCCGAAACACAGATTAAAACACCCAATTTATAAAATCAAACAAATTAAAAATTTTAAAAAGGAGAGTTAGGCCAGGCCAGCCTGCTGAAATAAAAAAGTTTTGAGAGCACGACAAAATGTGCGCAGATCTGGGATTGTGTCAAACATGTACAAGATAGCAGGTATAGGTATAAACATGAACATAAACAAAGGAAGTAAGTACAGATAAATGGGGACAGTAAGACAGGGACAATAGGCACCCTGGTGTGCTTATGTACACCCCCTTTATGGACCTCTTAGGAATGGGGTGAGGTCCATTGATTTAGGAATGGGGTGTGGTTGAAGCTGTGAGGGTTTGAGGATGTAACAACGGAGTCGGGTAGAGCATTCCAGGGGTTGACCACTCTGTTGCTGAAGTCGTATTTTCTGCAATCGAGTTTGGAGTGGTTTACCTTGAGTTTGTATTGATAATTTGCCCATGTATTTATTATGGTTGAAGCTGAAGAAGTCGTTGACAGGTAAGATGTTGTAGCAGACAATTTTGTGTACTATGCTTAGATTGGACCGCAGGCGGCACAGTTCCAGATTGTCATCTTAATATTCATCTTGATCACTGAGACGTCTCCAAGTTCTTGTTGTTGACTCATCTGTGGCTCAAATTCTGACATGTGGCTTCCCCCTTAAAGAATAATACAAGTCATGACCCAGTTAGAAAAAGTCACATTTGGTAGGAAGATGTGGAAGGAGTCAGGAAAATTTAGAATATTCCCCCCTTTTGCCTTGTTAACTCTGAAAATCTTAATTCTTTTTGGGACAGGACTGAGATCCAAATCCATTACATGCCTTTCTGTGAAAACAGAACCAGAACAAAGGTTTGTGTAACTTTCCCTCAAGTTGTCCCAGACAGAAATAAATTTGTCACTGGCAGCCGGAGAAAAAAATAATTCTAGGGCACAAATGAAATGAATATTTATAAAGTAAGAATGACTGTTAATATTCTTGCACTGATATAATTAGCTAAACATAAGTCTCGCTGTCTGACCTAGAAACAGTATTTATTAACAGGACATTTGAAGAAGGCAGCTTATTTCTGCCATCTAAAAAAGAACACGCATTCCAAATAGATTTGCAGCCTTCGAGCAGCCATAGCAATCAGTTGATCGGCTGATCCAGTTAATCAAGCATTGCAACCAATGATTGCAAGTCCTTAAGTACATTAAATTGGTTGCCGTCATCAGCCATTCAGTGATGTCTGAACCTCAGCCACTCTATGGATCGTTACCCTCCATGCCCCTCTCGCTTGCACCTTCAGATCAGTGGTGAAATCCAATTTTTTTTTTACTACTGGTTCTGTGGCCGTGGTGTGGCTTGGTGGATGTGGCTTGGTGGGAGTGGCAGGGGAAGGATACTGCAAAATCCCCATTCCCCCTCACTCCAAGGGAAGGATACTGCAAAATCTCCATTCCCTCCCCACTCCTGGGGAAAGGATATTGCAAAATCTCCAATCCCACCCCACTCCAGGGGAAGGATATTTCAAAATCTCCAATCCCACCACACTCCTGAGGGAAGGATATTGCAAAATCCCGATTCCCACCCCACTCCTGAGGGAAGGATATTGCAAAATCTCCATTCCCACTCCCCTTTGGGGCCAGCCAGAGGTTGTATTTGCTGATTCTCCAAACTACTCAAAATTTACGCTACCGTCAGCTTCTTTGGCAGCTGCCTAAAACTGAAAATGTTTCTTTTCCCCAATCGAGATTCACAAGAGTTCTCTTTAGCAAGATTTATTGAGAAAATCCCAGCAAATGCATTGTTTCCTACATGGGATCAATATATCCCTATATAAATTAGTGCAGAGATTCCCCAACCCCTGGGCTGTGGACCAGTACCAGGCCAGGGCCTGCTGGGAACCAGGCTGCACAAGTAGTAGGCGAGTGCAAGAAGCTTCTGTTGGAATAAATATCCATCTGGTTCAGTTCTGAGCTGGGAGAAAGGCGCTAGAAATAAAATGGAGGCTGGAGGCTGATTGGAAAGGAAGGTCCATTTATTCATGAAGCAGAACCACCAGGGTTTGTGGTTCTGGTGCAGCTGACAAAATGGAGTTGAGAGTGGGGGTGGGGTTATATCTTCTTTGGGCTTTGTATTTGAGCTTCCTGTTCCTGTGCAAGAACATGTCCTTTAATATTCCACTTGTCAGATTCCTATGGGGTCATGTAGGGGTCATAGATGGCTCTATAGGCAAAAGAGGAAATGCAAATCCTAAATTCTTATTTGAGCTTATCTGGTCAATTTCTGGTTTAGTGTTTATCTGAGCTCCCAGTTGAAGTTTGGACTGCTCTGGGGCAGTGATGAAATCCTCCACAGTTTGCCACAGTTCGCTGCCTGTGCATGTGTGGTGCGCACCAAACACATGCTGTGTGCACATGTGCACAAGTGATTCACATGTGCAGTGTGAATCAAATGCACGTTTCACGCAGAAAAAGGACACTTAACAAGGTAAGTAGAACAGTGAGGGGGGATCAGCTGTGCTGCACTATTTAGATTCGCTAGAAAGCAGGATTTCCTGCTTTCTAGCAAATATAAATCACGTGGCACAGCTGATCATCGGAAATACCAGTTCAGACCAACCGGTAGCTTTTTTTTACTACTGGTTCGCTGAACCGGTAGCTTTTATCACTACCGGTTCTCCAGAACCAGTGCAAACCGGTAGGGTTTCACCACTGCTCTGGGGGTCATGCAATGAAGGGGCTTGTGTTCTGAAAGGGTGTTGGCCAATTCCTAATGGCTTTTGCCCTGTATTGGATCTTGGGTGAGGGGCTGCTTCTAATCCTATCACTCTGCCTTTGTTAGCTTTGCTGCAAGGAGTTTCAAAATATCCTCTCTCGAATGGATTACCCAATCTGCATTTCTAAAAGCTGGCCTCCTCAGTTTCTGATTGGGGTTATTAAGAAAGAGTGGGGGCTGCTTTCTGCCTCTAAAAAAACATGTTTCTCCATTTCTCATTTAGGGAAATATAATATTCTACCTTTTTAATATTCCTCGAAATATTTCATTCTTTGGAGAGGGAGAGCATCCCACACTTCATTGGTACATGTGCTGGTTGCATGCACAAAACCATCCCACCCATGCTCCTGTCACCAGTCCAGGGAGTCAGAAAAGTTGGGGACCACTGCATTAGGACAAAGACTTTGTGATTTTCTTTCTAATAGTCTTTCCAGGGTTAGGCTTCAAAAGTTTTAGCAAGGGGTTCTCTGCCTGGTTGCTGGGTGGGCATGGCCATGGTGGGCATGGCCTAGTTGGCCTCCTGAACCATGGCAGGGGGGGCGTTTTTTCTCTCCCCGGGCTCTGGAAGCTTTCCTTGAGCCTCCGGGAGGGCAAAAATTGCCTCCCCAGGCACTGGAGGCCCTCTGGAGGCCAGAAACAGGCCCATTTCCAGCCTTCCCAAAGTTCCAGTAGGCCCATTTTTTGCCCTCCTCAATCCTCTGCGCACGCCCTGCACTTACCTGCATCCAAAATGGGCCGCGTGGGGACTCTTGGGAGGGGCAGGGTGGGATGGGTGGGGCCAGCCAGGAGTGGGATTTGGGGGTTCTCCAAACTGCACAGAATCTTAGCTAGAGGTTCTCCCGAACCCCTGCGAACCCCCAGCAGTCCACCCCTGAGTCTTTCTATCACCTGGCAATAATGAGGAAGCTTGCAGCCAGTTGTTTTCACAATGGTCTCCACATCATTGTTACTCTAAGAAAAGAGACATCCACTTAAGTCTTCCACCAGGCTTACTGAGGGCTGATTCTGGCCTGGTTTATGGATTGGGGCTTGGTCAGTGTTTACTTCTTGATTGTTGATCTAGTGTTAATCTTGGTGTTAATCTCTGGTCAACTGGGTGTTGATTGCTGGTGAGGGAGTGTTTTGGATTTTCTTTTTCGCTTTTTATTGTCTCTTTTGGTATGTATGTAGATGTTGTTTAGATCTAGTTGTCTATTAGAATACTTCCCACAAAACAGCTTCCCACCAGCAATCAATATTCAATTAAGAGAAGGGCAGATTGTTGTTGAAGTTAACAACAATCAATACAATTTCAATATACTTAAAAAGATGCAATCAGAAAAGCTACAAAATTGAAAACTATCAAACAAATTGTCTTTCTTTCTTTCTTTCTTCTTTCTTTCTTTCCTTCTTTCTCTTTCTTTCTTTCTTTCTTTCTTTCTTTCTCTTTCTTATTAAAGTATTTTTAATACTTTATTGCATTTGAAAATTCTAGTAAAAAATAAATAATGAAAAAGATAAAAGAAAGAAAGTAACCATTGGAATGGATTTCAATTTTGTTGGTTTTCTGTTGGTACCTTTTATTATATTTATATTGGTTTGAGTGTTGTTAGTTGCCCAGAGTTACACTACTTAAGATGGACAGCCATATAAATAGTTTAAGTTATAAGATAAAATAAAAATTCCTTACAACCAAAAAGCAAGCTGAGAAACAAAGAAGTAGCAAGGCCTGTTGAGGCTGAGGGAGTAAAAGAGAAGCTAATTTTTAATAAGGAAAGAAGGCTTTCAGAAAGACGAATGCTGTAGCATTCACTAGACAGGTCATGATTTGCAAAATGGTGGCTGTGATGTCATATCTAAAAGAGAAAGGAATTTTCTTGTTAATGCCATGTGCCACATTGCTGTCCTAGAAAGCTCTGGTCCTTTACCTAGCATACTTGCCAATAGAATAGAATAGAGTAGAGTAGAGTAGAGTAGAGTAGAGTAGAGTAGAGTAGAGTAGAGTAGAGTAGAGTAGAGTAGAATAAAATAGAATAGAATAGAATAGAATAGAATAGAATAGAATAGAATAGAATAGAATAGAATAGAATAGAACAGAACAGAACAGAACAGAACAGAACAGAACAGAATAGTATTCTTTATTGGCCAAGTGTGATTGGACACACAAGGAATTTGTCTTGGAGCATACACTCTCGCTGTACATAAAAGAAAAGATACATTCATCAAGAATCATAAGGTAAAACACTTAATGATAGTCATAGGGAACAAATAAGCAATCAAATCATATTAGGAAACAGTCAATATAAACCTTAAGGATACCAGAAACAAGGTTACAGTCATACAGTCATAAGTGGGAGGAGATGGGTGATAGGAATGATCAGGGGTGAAATGCTCCCAGTTCGGACCGGCTCGGGTGAGTAGGTAGCGATGATGGCCAGTGGTTCGGAGAACCGGTAGCAATGGTAGCTGGAGGCTCTGCTCACCCGCCCACCCGCCCCATTACCTGGAGTTGGGGAATGCACCATTCCCCGACTCCATCCTTGCCACGGAGCCGTTGCCTGCTCACCCTTCACCACGCGGTGTATCCTACTGCTCACCTTTCTCCCACGGCTGGCTGTCAGGGAAGGCAAGCGGCCGAAAGTTACCGGAGTCGCTCACTCTCCTTCTTGAATGAGCCGCTCTGATCCACGCGCCGGCTGCACAAGCGCACACCATTTATTTAATTCACTCATCAGCGGCAAGTTGGGTGTGCACTTGCGCAGCCGGCGCGTGGACCAGAGCGGCTCATTCAAGAAGGAGAGTGAGCGACTCCGGTAACTTTCGGCCGCTTGCCTTCCCTGACAGCCAGCCACGGGAGAAAGGTGAGCAGTAGGATACACCGTGTGGCGAAGGGCGAGCAGGCAGCGGCTCCATGGCAAGGATGGAGTCAGGGAATGGTGCATTCCCCAACTCCAGGTAATGGGGCGGGTGGGCGGAGCCGCAGGAGAAAGGTAAGGACACACAGGCAGAATATAAATTTAAAAAGTTTTCCTACCGGGTTCCGTGGGCGTGGCTTGGTGGGAGGGGGGGGTCTTGTGACTGAGTGGGCATGGCTGTGAGTGACATTGAGTTGGCCATGCCCACTCAGTCACAGGACAGCCCCCCACCAAGCCATGCGCACAGAACCGGTAGGGAAAAAATTTAGATTTCACCCCTGGGAATGATGAGAAGATTAATACTGTAGTAGTGCAGACTTAGTAAATAGTTTGACAGTGTTGAGGGAATTATTTCTTTAGCAGAGTGATGGCGTTCGGGAAAAAATTGTTCTTGTGTCTAGTTGTTCTGGTGTGCAATGCTCTACAGCGTCATTTTGAGGGTAGGAGTTGAAACAGTTTATGTCCAGGATGCGAGGGGTCTGTAAATATTTTCACAGCCCTCTTTTGACTCGTGCAGTATACAGGTCCTCAATGGAAGGCAGGTTGGTAGCAATTGTTTTTTCCACAGTTCTAATTATCCTCTCAAGTCTGTATCTGTCTTGTTGGATTGCAGAACCAAACCAGACAGTTATGGAGGTGCAGATGACAGACTCAATAATTCCTCTGTAGAACTGTATCAGCAGCTCCTTGAGCAGTTTGAGCTTTCTGAGTTGGCACAGAAAGAACATTCTTTGTGCTTTTTTGATGATGTTTTTGATGTTAGGTGTCTTGAGATATGGTAGAACCTAGAAATTTGAAGGTCTCTACTATTGATACTGTGCTGTCTAGTATTGTAAGAGGTGATAGTATGGGAGGGTTTCTCCTAAAGTCCACCACCATTTCTACGGTTTTGAGTGTGTTCAGTTTCAGATTGTTCTGGTCGCACCACGAGGCTAGTTGTTCAACCTCCCGTATGTATGTGGATTCATCATTGTCTCGAATGAGACCAATCACTGTTGTGTCATCTGCGAACTTCAGTAGTTTAACAGATGGATCATGAATCCCACAATAGATGGAGAGGGAAAATAACCTTTATTTGCAAATAAAAGCGATACCGGGAAGCAAGTTTTATACAATTTTTAAAAGCATAATGTCATGGTTCCGAGTAATGATCCCAATCAGTTCAGGACTGAGACTGTAGCTTTTCTCAAAGATCTCATTTATTGGGTGTATCATATCAGCACGTTCAAATGTGAAACCAACTCTGAATAATTCCCCCACTCTACTATAATTAAAAGAATACTACCCAACCCCCCTAATGCCACAGGTCACGCTAACCCAGCCAGGCAGGTGACAAGCTTCTCGGCACTCCCTCCGACCATTGGGAGGGCATGTTGAGCTGACCTTGGTTCTCACGAGCCTTATTGGTGTTTTGTCTGGCACTTTAGAGGAAAACATTCTACATCCCATAGGTTTCCCTCCCCCCGCACACCCATGTGCATGGCAACTAAGAAATGAGGCAAGAAAATTATGGCTTCAGCTAAAGTTGCTTCAAGAGTTGATACATTCTTTAACATGAACTAATCATTGGAGCTTGTTATCGTTATAAACCAATCATTAAGAACAACATCATGCATGCATCTCCAGCCATCATAATAACCCAGTTGATCTAAAGGCTAGAAGGCAGGCTAAGACATGTCTTATTACTTAATACTCAAATCCCTAAGCAACGTGGTACCAGATTCTTACCCATCACTTTAGTAGTCAGGCATTCCTGAGCAAGAGGCAGATGGTTGGGATCATCTCTGCTTAACAAAGCATTTCAGCTCCATACCAGTAGATACAAGGCACTATAGATCAGGGGTGGGTTCTAAATTTTTTTACTACTGGTTCTGTGGGCGTGGCTTATTTTGTCGGTGTGGCTTGGAGGTCATGTGACTAGATGGGCGTGGCTAGCTGGTCAGAGTCATTTCTGGAAGGTCCTCGCACTTACAACCAGTCCTTGCACTTACGACCTGACTCATTTGTTTGCTTTTAACACTGATCAGCTGTAGGACGGCCCTTTGAAGCCCCGCGGCAAGAGTTTAAACAGTTTTTTTCCCTCTAGTCATCAGCTGGGACTCAGGAGGCAGCGATAGATTGGGGGTGGGGCCAAATAAAAGGTAAGAATAATGTGGGTGGGGGGGATGGGAGGGCAGGGGGGGAGAACTGGTTCGGTGACATCGTATCATCACCGCTACCAGCTCGGCCGAACCGGACCGAACCGGGAGGAACCCACCACTGCTATAGATAGTCCTTGACTTACAACCACAATGGAGCCTAAAATTTCCATTGCTTAACAGTCCAACCTCCTGATCAAGCAGGAGACCGTACACCAATGGTGAAATCCAAATTTTTTTACTATCGGTTCTGTGGGCCTGGCTTGGTGGGAATGGTGTGGCTTGGTGGGCATGGCAGGGGAAGGATACTGCAAAAACTCCATTCCCATCCCTTGAGTAGTTCTCCGAACTACTCAAAATTTCCACTACCGGTTCTCCAGAACCTGTCAGAACCTGCTGGATTTCACCCCTGCCTTACACCAAATAGACAAATGGACACCTAATCTCTTCTTAAAAACTTCCAGTGTTGGAGCACCCACAACTTCTGGAGGCAAATCATTCCACTGATTAAGTGTTCTCACTGTCAGGAAATTCCTCCTTAGTTCTAGGGTGGTTTTCCTCTTGACTAGTTTCCATCCATTGCTTCTTGTCCTATGTTCAGGTTGCTAAGTGGGACAGTTGGAAAGTGAGTTTTGCCCCATTTTACGATCTTTCTTTCCATAGTTGTTAAGTGAATCATTGCAGTTGATAAGTTAGTAACACGGTTGTTAAGTGGATCTGATTTCCCAATTGGCTTTGCTTGTCAGATGGTCAAAAAAGGTGATCACATGACCCCAGGACACTGCAACCGTCATAAATATGAGTCAGTTGCCAAGCATCTGAATTTTGATCAAGTGACCATGGGGATGTTGCAACAGTCATAAGTGTGAAAAACGATCATAAGTCACTGTTTAGTGCCGTTGTAACTTGAATGATCATTAAACAAATGGTTGTAAGTTGAGGACTACCTGTTCTGACCCAGCTCCCCAAACATGACAAACCCTCTGACGTGAACTCAAAAAATTCCTTTATTAGGGATGTCGGCAGTCCCGGCAAAAAGTTTCTCTCGCAAGCTAACAAGTCCATCCATCTGGAAGATGTATAGTTGCCTGCCACACCTATTCATCTCCATCCCCTGCCTTTTATCCTCTGGGCTAGGGTAGAGCCTCATTAGCAGTAGTGGCTCTTCCTTCCCAAGGATTGGCCCACGAATTTCCACTGCTCTTCTCTCCTCTGCCTTCTGCACATCCGCACATCAGGCACTGGACCCAACTATTCCTCCTCTTCCTCATCAGCCACCTCCAGACCTGGGGGCTGTTGACTCTCCATCTGAGGACTGACGGACGGCCCAGGTTCCACCTCTGTCTCTCTCTCTGCCAGCTCCATTCCCTCTTCTCCCTTGGAGCTCCCAGGTTGCCCTGATGCTGACCCTGACTCCCATGCCTCCTCCTCCTCCTCCTCCTCCTCCTCCTCCTCCTCCTCCTCCTCCTCCTCCTCCTCCTCCTCCTCCTCCTCCTCTTCCTCCTCCTCCTCCTCCTCCTCCTCCTCCTCCTCCTCCTCCTCCTCCTCCTCTAATTCAGCTGTTGGAGGGGCCGGCAGCCAATAGGCCACAACACTACCTGTATAGCTTCACTATAGCTTTTTCTGTGTGCTAAATAATTAATAATAAATTAAAATGCAGTAAAATGGGCCATCGCTCCCAATACTATCTTGTAGATGTTGACAACTTTCCTTTAGACACCCCTGACCGGATGACAGTTTTTAGCACAGTGTTAGTATGAGATCATTGCTGACACATTTATAATTTGTTGCTGCTGAGCAGAATGTGCGCCTGAAAGGATTTTGCTACGTAGATACCACCCAGTTGCTCACCTGAACAGGCAGTCCCAGTGAATTGCAATGTCAACGTTATTTTTGGAAAGTTCTGTGACAGGTTAATTTTGGGCAACTTGTTCAAGTCACAGTTGCTTTTGGTTATAACATGGACTTTATCTCCTATGCGCTCCAATGATATGCTCTACCAAACTGATTTGCTGACCTGGAAATTGCAAAGAACATTTTTTTTCCCCTCCTGGATGGAAGCCATTATACGCTGGTCATTAATTACTAGTCTAAAAATATCTGGAAGAGAAACGGTTGAACTTGAAAATGGAAAGATTTAATATTCCAATGGCATAATCAAAAAAACTAACTTGATACCACAAATCCAGTAAAGCTAGGACAGTCACCTTCTTGGTTCTGGCAAATGTTCTTGGAAAGTCTACATCTCCCAAGGCCCCCACCCCACCCCCACCCCCAATGACTGCATTTACATTTGGCATTCAGTTGAGCATGCTTAATGAGCTAGATTATATAAGTAGCTAAGACGCTGACCTTGTCAATCAAAGGGTCGGCAGTTCAGCGGTTCGAATCCCTAGTGCCGCGTAATGGGGTGAGCTCCCATTACTTGTCCCAGCTTCTGCCAACCTAGCAGTTCGAAAGCACGTAAAAAATGCAAGTAGAAAAACAGGGACCACCTTTGTTGGGAAGGTAACAGTGCTCTATGCGCCTTTGGCATTTAGTCATGCCGGCCACCTGACCACAGAGACGTCTTCGGACAGCGCTGGCTCTTCGGCTTTGAAATGGAGATGACCACCGCCCCCTAGAGTCGGGGACGACTAGCACATATGTGCAAGGGGAACCTAATGAGCTAAATTATTTTTTTTCCCCTAACTCAAAAATGCAACCTTAGTTCTGCTTTAGTGATGACAGCATCCAGCCACTATCAGTTGATTTTGAAAGCTAAGCCCTGGTTAGACTTGGACTGGGGACAACTGATAAATTCTTGTATTATAAGGTTGACTGGAAAGCAAAAAACAAAAAAAGTACTATTGTGCTTGAAGAAGTCAATTGCAAACTGTTGTCAGAGTTGCTTAAGGTGGGGGAGAGTCCCAGAGGTTCTGTTGGAAGAAATATCCTTCTGGGGATCAGTTCCAAGTGGGGAGAAAGACACTGGAAACACGGTGGCCGATTGGAAAGATGGTTTTTAATGGTGGACAGGACCACATGGTTTGAGATCCCGGGCAAAAAGGCACATGTGTGTGTGTGTGTGTGTGTGTGTGTGTGTGTGTGTGTGAGAGAGAGAGAGAGAGAGAGAGAGAGAGAGAGAGAGAGAGAGAGAGAGAGAGAGAGAGAGAGAGAGAGAGAGAGAGAGGGAGGGAGATTTATACCCTCTGTTGGGTCATGAATTTGAGCTTGTTGGCAGTTTAGAAGCAAAAAGAAAACCTCAGGCCTCAGAGCTTTATTTTGTTGGGGGTGTTCCTTGGAACCCTGACACTTGTATTCTGATTGGTTGTCAGACTCCCATGGGGCCATGCAGGGGTAACTTTTTAGGTTGTCTGTGTCCCAGGCTTGGTTGGGCCTTGCTGGGTAATGATAATAAGGCAATTCTTATTATGGTTCTGCTTGAAGGAGGTAGATCTTTGTTATATAGAATAGACTGGCCCAGGCCTTAATGCCCATTGACAAAGGTGGGGTATGTGGCTGAGTTTCTGCCTCCCTTTTAGGGGAAATATTCTGCCTTTTTAATATTTCCTAAAATATCTCATTTTCCTAGGAGTGGGGTGGGTGCTAACTTCATACAGTGCTTTTTCAAGAAGCAACTGGATTTTCTTTATTCTTCATTGCAGACATTTTGCTTCTCATTCAAGAAGCTCCTTCAGTTCTGACTGAAGAATCTTCTTGGATGAGAAGCAAAACGTCCTGAAGGAAAAACGAAGTCCAGTTGCCTTCTGGAAAAGCACCTTTGGGACAACCATAACTTGGATGACTGAGAATCTCCAGTTAGATGAGGTTGTTTTTTTTTTTTTTTTCCAAATTGCTTCTCCCTTTGCCCCAAAAGAAAAATTGCCTTTCAGTTTTAAATCAAGAGTGAGAAACAGGGGAGATGGAAAATTGTCGGATGCTGGAAAAACAGGTCTTTCTCGCCCATCCTTGGCTATGTCAGAATTAAACAAATTATGCCCATTTCATAAGTAAATAGGTTCATGAATATTGCATTTTGCCAATGAAAATTTCATGGAAATGCTCCTTTTCTTTCTCTGAGAAATTTCAAAGAGCAAATACTGTTTTGTCAAACTGAATGGCACCTGGTAGGGGCTGAAATCCTCTTTCAGATCAGCCTCAATCCTGTGAGATAAATTTGTTCTTTTTTCATAACATCATTTAAACACCGTCTTTCTATAGAAGCAGAAACTCTTAAAATTAACTTCTGGGTGCCTTGTTCAAAAATATCCTTCACTATGTCCAATGTTAAAATATTTTGCTTTATTCGGTATTAGTAGGTCAGATTTAAGGTTTCTCCTTTAATCGTAATCTTTATGTTCAAGTTTTCTCTAGTAATCAGCCTTCAAAGTCTGATTGTATCAGTTTTTTTCTAAATGAAAAGATTTTCCCCATGAGGGGAATTTTTATTTTATTTTATTAAGTCCAAAATCCTAGTTCAAATCCATCTGGACCTTTAGTGTGTTTGTAACTTTCCTAAATCAAAATTCTAATCACCCTTTTGCTGCTTCTTAATTTTTTTTATAGTTTTTAAAGGTAAAGGTAAAGGTTCCCTTCGAACATAGGTGCTAGTCATTTCCGACTCTAGGGGGCGGTGCTCATCTCCGTTTCAAAGCCAAAGAGCCAGCACTGTCCAAAGATGTCTCCGTGGTCATGTGGCCGGCATGACTAAACGCCCAGAAGGCTCACGGAACGCTGTTACTTTCCCACCAAAGGTGATCCCTATTTTTCTACTTGCATTTTTTACGTGCTTTCGAACTGCTAGGTTGGCAGAAGCTGGGACAAGTAACGGGAGCTCACCCCATTACCCGGCACTAGGGATTCAAACCGCTGAACTGCCGACCTTTCGATCGACAAGCTCAACGTCTTAGCCACTGAGCCACCGTGTCCCACCAAAGTCCTTAATACTTGTATTTAAAACCTTTTTTTGCCAAGGAAGCTCACCTGGTGTTTTCCTCACCAGACTGGTTGATCCAAAGGGTTCCTACTAGCTGAAAAGCAGTTAATAAACAATTTCTGAAAGTGATTAGAAATAGAAGTATGCTAACCTTTTAAAAGCACTGGTCATGTTTTAAAGAAGAAGGCTATTCCTTGTTTCCCAAATCTGTAAAGCAGTCTGACAGCACTGTATTGTTGTCTCATTGTGAGGAGCAACCGTCCGGAATATTGGAGGTTGATCTTCAATTCTCTCCTTGTCTGGAAGGGAATTATGAAGAACTGTTCTACTTGCCAGCTTTTCCTTTCACTGCAGTCACCGGCTCTGCTTTTAAGAGACCAGTCTTTATTTTGTCCTTTCTTCTCCAGAAGTCCTGACTTTTTCTACAGGAGTCCTCACTTAATGACATAATCATTTAGCAACTGTTTGAATTTATGAAAAAAAGATTCTTATAGCCTGATTTTGATGTTCTGATTGCTGTACAAAACCCTCCTGCAGTCAGTCTGTAGAGATTCTCAATCATCCAGGTCATGGTTGTCCCAAAGGTGCTTTTTCAGGAGGCAACTGGACTTTCTTGTTTTTTCTTTTGAAGACATTTCGCTTCTCATCCAAGAAGCTTCTTCAGCTCTGACTGGATGGTGGGGAATGGAAGGATTTATATTCCTTGCAGACAGTTGGTCATTTGCATTCTTTTAGAGAATCCTTGAGGCCCCTTGGAGGTTTATCTGTCTTCAAAAGAAAAAACAAGAAAGTCCAGTTGCCTCCTGAAAAAGCACCTTTGGGATCTCCTGCAGTCACTTGATTGAATTTTAGGTGTTTGGCAACCAGTTCACATTTACGGACATTTTCAATGTCCCATAACTGTGCTTTTTTTTTACTTTTTTGTTTCCAAGGCTGATTTCCAGTTTCTGGCAAAAAGGATCCATTATATATAATGGATTCATTTAATGACCACAACAACTTAACAATCATAATTCTGGGCTCAATTACAGGTAATCCTCGACTTACAACCATTCATTTAGTAACCACTCAAGGTTACAACAGCACTGAAAAATGTGATTTATGACCGTTTTTCACAGTTACGACCTTTGCAGCATTCCCCTGACCCGTGATCAAAATTCAGATGGCTGGCAACGGATTCATACTTATGACCGTCATTGTGTCCCAAGGTCATGTGATCCCCTTTTGTGACCTTCTGACGAGCAAAGCCAATGGGGAAGCCAGATTCACTTAACAACCAGGTTGCTAACTTATCAAGTGCAGTGATTCACTTAACAACTGTGGCAAGAAAAGTTGCAAAATGGGGCAAAACTCACTGAATTAATCTCTGATGTAACAACAGAAATTTTGGACTTAATTGTGGTGATAAGTCAAGGACTAACTGCAAAGGGTCCATTCCAATGGAAAACTAGGAATCAGTTCCAGCTACATCTTTTGCATAATTTGTGGCTTTATTTTAGAGAGGTCTTCCGATATAAAAACCAAAAGTTCACATATAAACTGGGTGAAACCAGGCTTAATAGCAGTAACTGTGGGAGGGATCTTGGGGTCTTAGTGGACAATCAGTTAAATATGAGTCAACAGAGCCGAGGTGGCACAGTGGTTAGAGTGCAGTACTGCAGCTACTTCAGCTGACTGCTAGTTCAGCAGATCAGAGGATCAAATCTCACCGGCTCAAGGTTGACTCAGCCCTCCATCCTTCCGAGGTGGGTAAAATGAGGACCCAGATTGTTAGGGGGCAATATGCTACTTAGTATACTGTCTTTGGTGTAAGCCGCCCAGAGTCCTCGGAGAGTGGGCAGCATAGAAATATGACTAATAAATAAAATAAATAAATAAATAAATAAACAAACAAACAAACAAACAGTGTGTGGCAGCAGCCAAAAAAGCCAATGCAATCCTAAATTGCATTAACAGAGGGATACAATCAAGATCAAGTGAGGTACTAATACCACTCTATAAAGCTTAATAAGACCACACCTAGAATACTGCATCCAGTCTTGGTCACCACTATAAAAAAGAGGTTGAGACTCTAGAAAGAGTGCAGAGGAGAGCAACCAAGATGATTAGGGGACTGGAGACTAAAACATACAATGAATGGTTGCAGGAACTGGCCATGGGTAGTCTAGTGAAGAGAAGGAGAGAAGGACCAAGGGAGACATGATAGCAGTGTTCCAATATTTGTGGGGCTGCCACAGAGAGGAGGGGGTCAAGCTGTTTTCCAAAGTACCTGAAGGCCAGACAAAGAATAATGGAAGGAAACTGATCAAGGAGAGATTCAACCTGGAAATAAGGAGAAATTTTCTGACAGAGCAATCAACTGACGGGACAGCTTGCCTTTAGGCATTGTGGGAGCTTCATCACGGGAAGCTTTCAAGAAGAGACAGGACTGCCAGAAATGGTGTAGGGTCTCCTGCTTGGGTGGAGGGTTGGACTAGATGACCTACAAAGTCCCTTTCAACTCTGTTAATCTATTATTGGTTACCTAGTACTACCACCAATAATCATGATATTAATAGAACACCATCTGCAGCCGAGATTTATTTATTTATTTTTCCTTAAGAAAACTTCGTTTGGAAGCAACAGCATTGCAGCTGCTTTTTTAGTTCCATTTTGAACCTAACATGTTTTGATATTGTATTGGTTTTCTTCCAGTAATCCATTTCCAGGTGGAGGCCCAGGCAGAGACTCAGCAGAGGAGAAAGAATTAGTTAACAGCTTGAATTGAAGTACAAATCAGAGAATGGCGTCACAGTCGCTGCTTTTAGATAAACAACTCTGCTCTTCTCTTCTTCGGCCTTTAATTCTCGCACTGAATTTTACAAACGATATTTCAGGTGGTTGGTGTCACCCAACCAAGCATATCTGAGAAGTTTTAATTAATGATTCATGGGATGTAATTCTCCAGACAATGATGGCTCACATCTGGATAACAGCTGGGCTAAGGTACTAATTCATCTCCTAAATAGAAGTGGGAAGAGGGGAAAAAAAAAAAAAAACCAATCCACACACCTCCTGATTGGGAATACATCACTCTTTCACCTCTTGAAAAATTGGACCTGGTTGGAAGACAGCTGGAGATTCATAATTAAGGACACCCGAGCCTCAAAGCACTATCCTGTCTCACAGAGCAGAAGTGGTGTTAATAACACTTATGTTTGCTTAACTTGTTAAAAAAAAAAAGAATAAGTTTTCACCCGTTGTGCTAGGGGGAGAGAGCAAATACATTTCCTTCCTCCTGCCATCGCAAACAGGATGCTGAATCAAACCTGAAGATGAAGAAGATCATTAAAACTCCTAATGCAAACTCAACAGCATGGAACTAAATAAAACTCAGAAGAAGAACCATCTACCACCGTTCATTTGGAAAACCACCTTTGGCAGATTTTAATTAGCACCGGGCACAAATAGCCTTTAAAGATTCTCTACCGCCTTGATGACCAGGGAAATTGGGTAGATAATTTCTCCGAACTCCTCAAGGATAGGAGAAAGGCTGCAACCACCATCACTGACTAACCGCAAGAAGAACTAATTCCACTCAGGAAAATTTAATCACCTGTGTATTCACGGACAACTTTCATGGTTTTCATAGGGACTTGGTGATGAAGATAACTTTGGATGAAGTTAATGTTACATTTCTGCTTTTTGATGCAAGATGAGCAAGACATGTTGGGTTTCTGCCCTAATGGGCATTCTCTATCAACACTCAAAGAGGTTTGCAGTTGAAGCAAAATATATCTTATAGTGCAGTGCAGGAGTGAAATCCAGAAGGGTCTGACAGGTTCTGGAGAACCGGTAGCGGAAAGTTTGAGTAGTTCAGAAAACTGGCAACTACCACCTCTGGCTGATCCCAGAGAGGGGAGGAATGGAGATATTGCAATATCCTTCCCCCAGGAGTGGGGAGGGAATGGGGATTTTGCAGTATCCTTCCCCTGGAGTGGGGTGGGAATGGGGATTTTGCAGTATCCTTCCCCAGGAGTGAGATGAGAATGGAGATTTTGCAGTATCCTTCCCCTGCCACACCCACCAAGCCACGCCCACCAAGCCACACCATGCCCACCAAGCCATACGCACTGAACCGGTAGTAAAAAAATTTGAATTTCACCACCGGTGCAGTGGTTCTTAAACTGTGGTCCACAGAGTTTGGGAGCGGGGGTGCAATGTCATCACAGGGGGTCTGCAAAATCTTGAAAAAAATATTATGATTTAAATTATAGGAGCTCTGGTGGCTCAGCAGACTAATTAACATCCACTTACATCTGCTGCCTGCAATTACTGCAAGTTCAAATCTCACTAGGCTCAAGGTTGACTCAGCCTTCCATCCTTTCTAAGGTAGGTAAAATGAGGACCCAGATTATGGGGGCAATAAAATGACTTTGTATAAATATACAAAAGTAAGAAGGCTATTGCTTAACGCATTGTAAGACGCCCTGAGTCTCCGGAGAAGAGCGGCATATAAATCAATTTTTTTAAAAAAATCATGAATTAAGTCTTGGGAGAGGGTCTGTGGTCATGGTCCGTGGCCACAAAAAGTATTTAAAAGAGGTCCATGGTGAAGACATGTTGAGAACATGTCTCCTGAAATTAGACATATGGAAAACTGATGGCAGGAAAAAGACTGATGGACATGTGTTTATCCCAAGCATCCTTAATTTAGTTATTGAAGGTTGTCTTTAGAAAAATCTAGTTACTCAGTTACTCAGATTGTCTCTAGAACTGGACATGATAGTCCAAATGGGGTTTGATTAAAGCCCTACAATGACTCTGCAGTTAAAAAGGCTTAGCTTGTCAGCTGGGAAGCTGACAGCCCAGGTTGGAGACCCGAGTGCCATGTGATGGAATGAGCTCCAGTTCCTTGCCTCAGCTCCTGTCCACCTAGCAGTTCGAAAGCATGCAAATGTGAGTAGATAAATAGGTACCACTTTGGTGGGAAGGGAACTATCAGATCCCTATCATGATGCTGACATTCTTCAGGGGAAGGGGAACTCTGGATATATTATTTAGTTTATTACTTTCTTCCTTATATCCTTCACAGCCTGTACCAGTGGTGGATTGAAATTTTTTTTACTATCGGTTCTGTGGGCATGGCTTGGTGGGCATGGCATGGCTTGGTGGGTGTGGCTTGGCTTGGTGGGCATGGCAGGGGAAGGTTACTGTAAAATCTCCATTCCCACCCCACTTCAGGGAAAGGTTACTACAAAATCCCCATTTCCTCCCGATCAGCTGGGACTGGGGAGGCAGAGAATAGATGGGGGTGGGGCCAGTCAGAATTTTTACTACCGGTTCTCCGAACTACTCAAAATATCTGATACCAGTTCTCCAGAACTGATCAGAACCTGCTGAAACCTACCTCTGGCCTGTACCCTATCGATTTATAACCTTTATCCTGGTCCCTAGGTACCATGAGATTTTCTCACCTTTTGGGGAATGTAAGGGGAGGGAGGGCCATGTGGGTTGTATTACTTCGAAAGCCAGCAGAAGATGACCCTGAGAAAGTTCCCTTATCAAGTTCTCAGGATGGCCATTACAATAAAATCTCCACACCTGCGGATTGGCTGAATCCACATTGGACTGAAGGGAGGAGTTTCTAATTCCTTTATCCTAACTGTATTGCCCGAGGGAATTCAGAGTCTGCTTTTCTTTCGTCTTGCTATCACTCCAGTTCAATAAAAGGTTCCTTTTGAAATGCCAAAATTTCAAGAGTCTTTCCTTTCTTGAACATGGAGGAGAGGCCGGACCTTACAAGAACAGTGTTCTTGTCAACTCTTGAAATGATTCTAGTTGAAGTCGTATTTCTCTTGCTTCGTTTCTTAGTTGCCATACTTGGGGTGGGGGGAACATGACAGTTCTATGCACTTCAACATAGAGACATGCTGGCCACATGACCATGGAAGCGTTTTCGGAAAAACACTGATTCCCTTGGCTAAGAAACAGAGATGAGCAGCGTTCCTAGAGTGACTAGGACCGTGATGGCGAACCTATGGCACGCGTGCCACAGGTGGCACACGTTGTTGTGGCCCCCGCCCTCTGAGCCTGTCCCATCGGAGGAAGAAAGCTCCGAGCATGAGGAAGAGGAGTCAGCCAGGCCTCCCTCTCCAGGCCCCTCCCCTCTGGCATTGTCTCAAGTGCCGGCCGAGGGAGAGGAGACAGCTGATTCGAGTCAAAGTGATAATGACACATCATTCCTGGACGCACGCCTCCGAAGGCGTGATAAACGTTTGCAGCAGCTTGGGAGGCGTGCTAGGGATTAGAACTGAGTCACTGGACCACACCCCAGAGACCACACCCCAGAGACTATATAATAGAGAGTGGTGGTCAAGGATCTTTTGTGACGAACAAAGCAAAACCTTGGACAGTCACTAAAGCCTCGTCCGGAACTGCTGGGAGGAATATTATTTCTGTTTGGACTTTCTTGAACGTTCGTATCTTATCTGTCTGTTTGTGAAAATAAAGTAACTTGGCAGACGGTGTGTCTATCGCTGCCAAGTCGGAGATAAGAACTGGGTGCGTTCCAAAGTGTTTCCTTAACCCTCGACTGGCTGTGTGTGTGTGTGTGGGGACGGGGACAGATCACACGTAGCCATATCAGTGGGCACGCAAGCTCATTTTCGGGGCTTCTGGGCCCACCAGAAGTAGGGAAACAGGCTGTTTCCTGCCTCTGTAGGGCCTCGGGGGGTGTGGGGAAGGCCTGTTTTTTTCCTGTCCCCAGCCTGCAGAGTGTCTCTAAGAGCTGGGGAGGGCAAAAACAGCCTTCCCCACCCCCCAGAGGGCTCCCCCCAGAGGCCAGAAATGGCCTGTTTGCCAACTTCTGGTGGGACCGGAAGGCCTGTTTTTTGCTGTCCCCAGCCTCCAGAGCCTCTCTAGGAGTCTGGGGAAAACGAAAACGGCCTTCCCCATCCCCCAGGAGGCCCTCCGGAGGCCAGAAATGGCCCATTTTTGCATAGAATTATGGGTATTGGCATGCACGTGCGTGACCCCCCCCTGCCCCCACTTCCTGGTACGCGATGGCAAAAAGGTTAGCCATCACTGGACTAGGACATGACTGCACAGGGGAATCCTTTACCTTTATAGCGGGATTAGAACTTCTTTTTCCTGCTGGCTTTAGGCGACATCCCACAATTTTGTTTTCTTTCACAACTGCTTGTCCATACTGCTTGCTCATTTTGCAATCATCTGCTGTGAGTATTTCTAAATCCTTTTCTTCTGTTGTTCCAACTAACACCGTACCCCCGATACTGCCGAAGGGTTCTTTGTCCCTGACTGCATGATTTAGAAACATTGAACTGTACTTTCCGCACTTTGGACTATTATTCCTACAATGCCAAATCATTTTCCCTGTTACGGATACCCCCCAGGAATGTCAACTCTATCACACACCTTTGTGTCCTCAGCAAATAGACCAACTTTGCCTAGCAATCCTCTTGCTATATCACTTATAAACACATTGAACAGAACAGGAGCCAGGGCTGAGCCTTGTGATGCGCTGTTTGTGACTGATGGGAAGATCAGGAAATATGTGCTGTTGTTAAATCCATAATAAACAAGGTCAGTATCATTTTTCCCCCGTTGCTGCCACTGTGATAGAGACAGGAGGTCAAGAATATCTAAATGCATCTGTTTTGGAAAAAAAAAAGAGGATGAAAAAAAATCTCTTAATCCTTCCTAGTTGAGTTTCCCAATCGCAGCATGGAATTTAGAGAGGCATTAAGAAAGCTTTCTACTTTCATGAATTTTACAGTTCTGATTCTTGATCTCGGAAGAATTTGGTGGACAGAAATCCTAAATCCAGTCTCAACATCTGGCTGAGTGTGAGACCAACTATAATAACAATATAGTCAAATAAAACCCATCAGATTTTAAGGCAGAATGCAAATATCTTGCAAGAATGCGACCTTTGTAAAAGATAGTTCTAACTTGGTAACCTACTAAGCAGTGGTGGGATTCAGACAGTTCGCACCATTTTGGGAGAACCGGTTGTTAATCTTCTGAGCAGTTTGGCAAACTGGATGTTGTATCATTACGGCAGAGAACCGGTTGTTAAATTACTTGAATCCCACCACTGCTGCTAAGGAATAGAATAGAATAGAATAGAATAGAATAGAATAGAATAGAATAGAATAGAATAGAATAGAATAGAATAGAATAGAATAGAATAGAATAGAATAGAATAACAGAGTTGGAAGGGACCTTGGAGGTCTTCTAGTCCAACCCCCTGCCTAGGCAGGAAACCCTACACCGCTTCAGACAAATGGTTGTCCAATCTTTTCTTAAAAACTTCCAGTGTTGGAGCATTTACAACTTCTGGAGGCAAGTTGTTCCACTGATTAATTGTTCTCACTGCCAGGAAATTTCTCCTTAGTTCTAAATTGCTTCTCTCTTTGATTAGTTTTTACCCATTGCTTCTTGTCCTACCTTCAGGTGCTTTGGAGAATAGGGATGATATGCAGTACCACTGCATATGGACCATTAGAGGTCTATAGGGTTTTTTTGTACTGGTCATTAAATGAACACAGTGGTTGCTGAGTGGACCCTGAGCAAACTTGGCAGTTCTTAAATGAAACTGTTTTATCCAATGGGCTTTTTTTTTTTTTTTGTCGGAAACTGGACATAAATACCAGAAACCAGCAAAAAAAATGTTTTTAAAAAATTGTTATGTGACTGCAATATGCTGCAAATGGCCCTAAAAATGAGCTGATTGCCAAACATTCAAAATGTGATCACATGACTCTGTGTGTGTGTGGGGGGTCCATTGTAACTTCAAGTGGCCACTAAGCAACCTCTTGTTAAGTGAGGACTACCTGTCTAAAAAGTTAGCCCAAAATGCATTTTAAGAGTAGAAAAATATATGTAGGATGGAAGTACATGTATTTTATATTTATAACGTACTTATAAATGGAGAAGCGCACATAAATATGAATATTGTCACTGCTCCCAGAATGGATAGGCAAATTAGAATTGGCTAGAGAAAGATTTTTTTTCCTTTCTGGCAAAAATATGGACCCCACCTCCCATTCATTCTGCCTGAGATCAATAGCACACTGGTGTGAGTTTGACTTTCCAGATTGCTATGAATAGATGACTGATGAGTGACCTGGATTTTAACAAAAGAATCTTAATGCTTCTATTACCATGTTCTGCTGAAAGCGAAAAATCTTTAAAATAGGGTATGTTTTAAAATCAGGGACTAGTCCGGAACACGGAGTGATGATGGCCATTTTAATTTGGAGCTCAAGAGGGATTTTTCTAGAATGGTATCAAGTTAAAGGGTATAACTTGGAGAGCATGTTATTATTTAGGATATATGATCAAACTAATGACATTAGGCAGAAGAACCAGCCTTAGAATGGATAATGAAAATATCAATGAGCCATGATGGCGCAGTGATTAGAATGCAGTACTGCAGGCTACTTCGGCTGCCTGCCGGCTGCCTGCAATTTGGCAGTTCAAATCTCACCAGGCTCAAGGTTGACTCAGCCTTCCATCCTTCTGAGGTGGGTAAAATGAGGACCCAAATTGTTGGGGGCAATATGCTGATTCTGTAAACCGCTTAGAGAGGGCTGTAAAGCACTGTAAAGTAGTATATAAGTCTAAGTGCTATTGCTATCAAAGTGATGGATAATTTGTAGCTTGTAGGATCAACCATCAATAATAAAGGGATGAGCGGTCCCAAAATATGCCACAGACTAGCACTTGGTGAAGCAGCCATGCAGGCCTCAGAAAAGGTATTCAAATCTCATGATGTATCTCTATACTTAAAAGAATCAGAATCATGCAAGCCCATGGTATTCCCTATGACCCCTGATGGGGCAAGAGTTGGACTTTGAAGAAAAAGGACAGGAAGAATATTGATGTTTTTAAAGTTTGATGATGGGGAGGACTCCTGAGAATACGATGGGAAGCCAAGAAAGCAAATTGATGCCTCATTGAACGTATCAACCCAGAATTCTCACTTGTGGCACAAATGACCAGGCTCAAATGATCCTATTTCAGATTTATGCAAAGACCTACGTCTCTACAAGAGGCTTTAATACTGGGACAGGTGGAAGAAAAGAGAAGAAAAGTAGTGATGAGTGACTCATTGGAAGACCTAATAAAACTAGGTTAGGGATAGAATATCTATCTAGGTGGTCAACAATGACTTGATGGAACAAAATCAATCAATCAATCACTCCAAATGGAAGCCTAAAAATAGGTACCCATATTTTTCGGAATATAAGACACACTTTATTTCCCTCTAAAATTTGGGTGTGTCTTATACACCGAATGTAGCCCCGCCCAGCCTCTGAAATGGAGGTTTCAGAGGCTGAAAAAACAGCCTCTCAAACGGAGGTTTCAGAGGCTGAAAAAGCAAGGCACAGAGCTCACAACCAACAAACCTGTTGCTAAAGTTCACTTCTGGGAACAGCTGATTGGGGATATTCTGGGAGGCCAATCCTCCCACCAATCAGCTGCTCCTGCTAAATCAGGCTAATATACCTGTTTCAGGCTGTTTGCTAAGGATGCTAGCCAGATGGATGCTGGTAGGCAGATTTTTTTTTTCTAAGGTGCGTCTTATATTCCAGTGCATCTTATAGTCCAAAAAATATGGTACTTTGGATTCCCCCCAATTTGAGAGATGAGTGAGAGTTTTCAGTGATGGCCCCATTTCTGTAGAATAACCTGCTTCCAGAAATCTATACATTCCTACTGTTTTGTATAATCTGTCTTTTTAACAAAGCATTTAGTACTTAAGATCTTTCTGCCTGGGACATTTCTAAACTTTTTAAAAAGATTCCTTTTAATAAAATTTGTAAGGCTGCCTTTCTTCCTTACTACCAGATTCTTCCTGATTATTTTTGGCTGCCATAGACTAGCATGGCTCTCTCTACAATAACCCCATCCCCCCGTCCTCCTCCTCTTTTACAACTTTGGGTGTTGAGGGAGTTACCTATTTATTTATTTATTTATTTATTTATTTATTTATTTATTTATTTATTTATTTATTTATCGTATTTCTATGCCGTCCACTCTCCGAGGACTCTGGGCGGCTTACACCAAAGACAGTATACTAAATAGCCTATTGCCCCCAACAATCTGGGTCCTCAATTTACCCACCTCGGAAGGATGGAAGGCTGAGTCAACCTTGAGCTGGTGAGATTTGATCTGCTGATCTGCTGAACTAGCAGTCAGTTGAAGTAGCTGCAGTACTGCACTCTAACCACTGCACCACCTCGGCCATTTATCCCATTTATTTGGGATAAATGTGGAAGCTTTCATAGAGAAACATGTCAGCCCTAGAGGTTAAGAGTTGGGATGCGAAAGCAGAGTACGAATGGAGCCACGGAACGTACAAATGCCATGGTAGAGCAGTACATAAGATGTTATGTGGATTACCAACAAGAAAACTGGGTGAACCTGCTACCTTTCACGGAAGTGGCTTACAACAACACCATGCACAGCAGTATTGGATTAACCCCCTTTCAGGTCACCAGCAACATGGTCTTCGTCCCCATGCCCGAACTGCCGAGAGAGCCACCCTCCTCCATGACTCTAGCCGAATAGATGGAGTCATTAAAAAAGGGGTGGGAAGACACCAAGAAGGCATTAGCAGAGGCCGCAGAAGTATACAAAAAACAAGCCGACAAGCACCAATCTCTCCAGCCCCCCTTCCATGTGGGAGATTGAGTTTACCTGTCAACAAAATACATCAAATTGAAATTGCCCAGCAAAAAGCTAGGACCTAAATTCTTAGGGCCGTTTCCGATAGTGAAAGTAATTAACCCAGTGACAGTTCAGCTTAGCCTCCCACACACATTAGGGAAAGTGCATCCAGTCTTTCACAGCAGCTTGCTAAAGCCCGCTGTTAGCTCAAAACTGAGACCACAGAAAGGACGTGCACCCAAGCCGATAGTGGTGCAAGGGGAAACCCATTATGAAGTAAAGAGGATTTTAGACTCTAGATTACATAGGGGTTGATTACAATATTTAGTACATTGGAATGTCTGAAGCTACCTGGGTTAAGAGTTGGGATGTGAAAGGAGATAGACTAGTAAAGCAATTCCGTGATAAATTCCCTGTTAAACCAAAGGGTCCCCCTGGGGGAGGGAGAGGTGGTTAGAGACTGACTGAATTAACCTCCTATGCTCCTCTCATTTCAGGATACACTTTTTGGTTGAAGGGGGGGCAGCCTGTCAGCCCTGGAGGCCATCCTTCTCTTTGGATCTTCAGGGCTGCTGCATTTAGTGCATGAGCCTGCTGTGGGAAACTGGGAGGGTGGTTGCATGGAGTGAGTAGAGATAGATAGCCAAAATAACATTCTTTTCTCTGGGAGTCAAGGACGTTCAGCCTGTAGTTGGAGACGCGTGACTGGGAGGCATCTCCTGTTGGGACGGTGGATTGATTGGACCATGTGATGGTCCTGTGGGTGCAGGGGAAAGGACTTTGACTTTCCTTTGGGTGGGGAAAACCCGGGGTGCTTTCAGATTTGGGTTTTCCCAGATGTGCCAATATGACATCACTAATAAAATTGAACTTTGAGGAGCTGCTGGCCTCGGAGTCTTTTTCAGTTGGGGATTACTTGGAACCCTGACAACACATCTACAGCCATCAGTTGTTGTAGCTGGAAACTTTGGGTGGCAAGTCTTATCTTATCATTACATCTGTATCCAGAATCTTATGTGGTGTGGATTTGCACTTTGATTTATGCTCCCAGCCAACACAACTCCATAAGAGGAAATTTGTGGTAGGAACAAGTGATATTGCACTGCAGAATCTACGTACGTCCGTGTTTTTCAGGCTTAGCGACGTGAAGATGTATGGATAGAATGTTGGCTGGGGAAATCTGGGCAGGGAAGACCACATATCTTCAAGTCACTGAGACTCACAAATACCTGACAATGTGTTCAACCTGAAGAAGAAGAAAAATTACATTAATTTTGCTCCTGCCTCGGACGGCCATCGGTTGTTCTAACTACTCGTTCTAGCTCTCATTTTTGACCTTCTGGTCTTTGGTTTCCTTGGTATCCAGTGTCTCTGACTATTTCTGTGGCTTATTATTCTGATTTATGTTCCTCACCGAACTTGTGAAATCTCCTGGTGTGACCCTTGGCTGTTTTACAGGCTATTATGTGCTGATTCTGCTACCGAATGCAATCTCCAAAGACAAGCAGGATGGACATCACTGAACTTACTTTATGATGTCCAGGGAAGCCTTCCTCATTTGATGAGGTGATCTTTTTTGGGGCGGGGTACTTTAGCAAAATTGTTCATTTTCACAGCTTACCAATATCTCCCCTTATATATGGATTGTGCCATGAGTGTTGTGGAAGGATACATCCTTAAAAACCACTTTGCTATTCCATTCTTTCACTGTAACAGGGATTGACAATCTGATAACAGTATTGGCTATGCTAATTAGGCTTGTGAGAATTCCTGTCAGAAAAACTGGGAAGGAACAGGTTACCTTTCCTTTTTTCTCCCCTTTTTAAAAAGTTTTTATTTTTTTTACAAACATATTGTGTGAACAGTGTGGTACCAGAGTGTCTTACGTTATAGAATTGAATCAAATAGAATCATGCTTGCCAATAGAATAGAATAGAATAGAATAGAATAGAATAGAATAGAATAGAATAGAATAGAATAGAATAGAATAGAATAGAATAGAATAGAATTTTTTATTGGCCAAGTGTGATTGGACACACAAGGAATTTGTCTTGGTGCATACAGTATGCTCTCAGTGTACATAAAAGAAAAGATACGTTCATCAAGAATCATAAGGTACAACACTTACTGATAGTCATAGGCTACAAATAAGCAATCAGGAAACAATATCAATATAAATCGTAAGGATACAAGCAACAAAATTACAGTCATACAGTCATAAGTGGGAGGAGATTGGTGGTGGGAACGATGAGAAGATTAATAGTAGCACAGACTTAGTAAATAGTTTGACAGTGTTGAGGGAATTATTTGTTTAGCAGAGTGATGGCATTTGGGGAAAAAACTGTCCTTGTGTCTAGTTGTTCTGGTGTGCAGTGCTCTATAGCGTCGTTTTGAAGGTAGGAGTTGAAACAGTTTACGTCCAGGATGCGAGGGGTCTGTAAATATTTTCACAGCCCTCTTTTTGACTCGTGCAGTATACAGGTCCTCAATGGAAGGCAGGTTGGTAGCAATTGTTTGTTCTGAAGTTCTATTATGACATTTTATGACAGTTCTATTTTAGTACAAATAGAACAATATTCTTCATATTTAACACAGTTGACAATCTCATAAAGTTTAAGTAATAGCACATATATTTTGTTGAATTATAATCTTTCATTCTTAGATTATTCGATATTTCAGTGTGTTATTTTTATGCCAA
This sequence comes from Pituophis catenifer annectens, assembly GCF_029215685.1. Lineage (NCBI taxonomy): Eukaryota > Metazoa > Chordata > Lepidosauria > Squamata > Colubridae > Pituophis > Pituophis catenifer. The sequence continues at coordinate 9,862,300 of NW_027256881.1, read as the reverse complement.
TCTACAAATTCTAAACGTCATTCCTTTTACTACAAATAAAATATCAATAATCATATTTGTTGTGTTTAACACATTTGTATAGTTCTAATAGTAATACACAGATTTATATTAAATTATAATCTTCCATTGTTTATCCCCTAATTTTTAGTTATGCCACTGTTATGCTTAAAACATATCTCCTTTCTAATCACATTTATTTATTTATTTATTTATTTGTTTGTTTGTTTGTTTGTTTGTTTGTTTGTTCGATTTATATGCCACCCTTTTCCGGAGACTCAGGGCGGCTTACAATGCATTAAGCAATAGCCTTCATACTTTTGTATATATACCTGCTTAGTAGGGCTTTTGGGGGCCCCCTAAGTGGTGTTTTTTTTTTATACACAGTCAGCTTATTGCCCCCACAAACCGGGCCCTCATTTTACCTACCTCGGAAGGATGGAAGGCTGAGTCAACCTTGAGTCTGGTGAGATTTGAACTTGCAGTAATTGCAGGCAGCTGATGTTACTTAACAGTGCTTTAGTCTGCTGCGCCACCAAGGCTCTGTTTTAATATTAAAATTTAATATTAAAATTTTAATACAAATAAAATAAGGTTGCCTTTCTTGAAGATCACCAAAGAAGATAAACTTCTCCAGAATCCCGTACAGGTAGTTCTCAATTTATAATCATTTGTTTAGCAACCATTTGATGGCACCAAAATAATAATAATAATAATAATAATAATAATAATAATAATAATAATAATAATAATAATGACTTACAACTCCTCATTGCACTTAGGACTGTCACAGCACTGACATTTCACAAGGCCAGGATTTGTGTATTGGCAACTGGCAACTGAATTCACAGTGGTTTCAGCATCCTAGGGTCGTGTGATTACCGTTTGTGACCTTCCCAATCAACCTCTGACAAACAATGACAATGGGAGGAGTCTGGTTCACTTAACAACCTCCTTATTCACTTAGCAACCACAGTGATTCACTTAACAGCCATGGCAAAAAAAAAAAGACTGTAAAATCGGGCTCACTGAACTATCCCCTTGCTTAGCAATGGAAATTCTGGTCCCAATTGGGGTCACTATGTTGAAAACCACCTATAATGCAGTTCTTGGCTCAGAACTGTCAGGTACAAATGGAGGGATTGGATGGAGAAGTTGAATCTAAAAATGCATGTGTTGATTGCAACGCAGAATAACAGAATAGAATAACAGAATAAATTCATATGAACATACATGGGAGTTTTTTTCTCCACCTGTAGATTGCTATGGGGAATAGAATAGAATAGCAATAGCACTTAGACTTAAACTTAAATACTGCTTCACAGTGCTTTACAGCCCTCTCTAAACGGTTTACAGAGTCAGCATATTGCTCCCAACAACAATCTGGGTCCTTGTTTTACCCACCTCGGAAGGATGGAAGGCTGAGTCAACCAGCCAATGATCAGCAGAAGTAGCCTGCAGTACTGCACTCTAACCACTGCACCACTATGGCAGAGAAGAGAAGAGAAGAGAAGAGAAGAGAAGAGAAGAGAAGAGAAGAGAAGAGAAGAAAAGAGAAGAGAGCTGGAAGGGATTTTGGAGGTTTTCTAGTCCAGCTCCCTGCTCAAGCAGGAGATCCTATGCCAGGGGTGAAATCCAGCAGGTTCTGACAGGTTCTGGAGGACCAGTAGCGGAAATTTTGAGTAGTTCAGAGAACCAGCAAATGTCATCTCTGGCTGGCCCCAGAGTGGGGTGAGAATGGAGATTTTGCAATATCCTTCCCCCAGGAGTGGGAAGGGAATGGGGATTTTGCAGTATCCTTCCCTCAGGAGTGGGGAGGGAATGGGGATTTTGCAGTATCCTTCCCCTGCCATGCCCACCAAGCCACACCACTCCCACCAAGCTACGCCCACATAACCGGTAGTAAAAAAAAATTGGATTTCATCACTGCCCTGTACCATTTGAGACAAGTGGCTACCCAGTTTGCTCTTAAAAGCCTCCAGTGATGAAGCACCCACAATTTCTGAAGGATGGAATAGATGAGATGGAAAAATGGAAAAATGTCAAAGTGCCATTGATTGACTGATCGATCGATCGATCGATCAGTCGATTGATTCAATTTGTGACCTTGGATAGTAGGTTTGGAGTAGAAGATGTTTTCCCTTCGCTGGTGACACAACAAATACAATCTCTCGAACAAAGATATAGTAAGCTGCAAGCACAGTAATGTTCATAGCGCTTCCCTCCTGCTAGTCCTCTAATTTATTGTCATCACAGTGGCAGTACATCAAGGAAATGGAGAAAACTGGCAGCATGGGCTGGCTAAATCTGTTCTCGTTACCTATGACTTTACACAAATTGGAGCCATCAAGGCTTTCTGAATCCCCCCAGAGACTAAATCCATCTTCTCTGTGTGTCCCAGAGAAACTGCTTTTCTTGCACGGTGTCAACGAAGCATTTAAGAAGAAGCATCGTGGCTTTCCCTGCTGCCACTCCCACCTACCATCAAACAGCCTTCATTTTTTTTCCCTCTCTCTTCGCCTTCTCTCTTTTGAATATGGATATGTTCCCAATTATGTTCTGCCAATGCTAACAGTCTCACACTTCCAAGTAATTGGGGCTGCGAAGTAAAGTGCATTTATTAGGGTTGTGCCAGGATCTGATTACAACAACATCTCAGGAACTTTCTTCCCTATGGGAAGAACATCATGTCTGTTCTATTATGTCCTTGGGTGGCTTGAGGAGCGAGCTGAAATTTCTCCTGGTGATGCTCTGAGTTGTTTTCATTGTGGCCTATACGTGCTACTTCAGGGTTATTTAACCATTAAAACCATTAAAACTGCCCAGAATATCATCGGACTCCAGCTACCAGCCCTGGACGACATCTTCGAATCTCGCTGTTTGAGAAAATTGCAGAACATTCTCAGAGACTCTTCCCATCCTGCTTACAATCTTTTTGGACTGTTGCCTTCTGGCAGAAGATACAGAACAATTAAAATTCAGACCACACGTTTTCTGAATAGTTTTTATCCCAGAGCTATAATTGCACTCAACAATGAACTAAAGGGCCACCATCAGTGAGCTGTTGGACAGCATTACTTGGTCTGTTGTGTGGATGTTTGGGTGGTTTAGGGGTGGAGAATTGTGGTGGATGGGAGTGTGTTTGGGGATTGTTATGTGTGTTGGACCTGGTCTTTGGGTGTTAAGTGAATTTCGTTGTATAGGTATATTGTGTATACATGTACAATGACAATAAAGTTATTAATTAATTAATTAATTAATTAATTAATTTCCAGGTGATGAAAAGTTTCTAGTTTCTAGTTCTCCCTTCCTAATTACAATGTAGAAAGGAAAACATTCTTCTCCTGTGTTTAAGGGAAGCACCCAGGAGTCCATAAAGTGTAGGAGGAGCCATTGTACATTGAAGGTTTTGGCTATCTCCCAAAGGTGCTTTTCCAAGAGGCAACTAGACCAGTGGAGAAATTGTCCACGGATTGCCACTTGTTTGCTGCCCGTACATGTGCAGTGAGCACCAAATGTATGCTGCACATGCTTGTGCAGTGGGTGCCAAACACATGCTTCACAGAGAAAAAGGAGGCTTGGGAAGGTAAGTAGAACAGTGAGGGGAGGGAACAGCTGTACTGCATGATTTAGCTTTGGTAGAAAGCAGGATTTCCTGTTTTCTAGCAACTATAAACCGCGTGGCACAGCTGATCATCGGAAATACCGGTTCAGATGAACTGGTAGCTTTTTTTAACTACCGGCTCACCCGAACCCGTAGCTTTTTAACTACCAGTTCACTAGAACTGGGAGCTTTTTTTTTTACTGCCAGTTCGGCCAAACTGGTAGTTTTTATCACTATCGGTTCGCCCGAACCAGTGAGAACCGGTAGCATTTCACCCCTGAACTGGACATTCTGATTTTTCTTTGACGAAATTTTGCTTCTCATCCAAGAAGCTTCTTTAGCTTTTGGATGAGAAATGAAACCTCTTCAAAGAAAAAAAAGAAAGTCCAGCTGCCTCTTGGAAAAGCACCTCTAGGACAACCGTGACCTGGATGACTGAGAATCTTCATAGACTGTTATGATGAGATATCTGTTATAAACCAGATATGCACTGTGACACCAGGATGCAAATTCCACCTCTTATGTAATTGTGTGTGAGGTTATGACACAAATAGTGTCTTGTGCAATACACCAAGAACTGGGATAGAGTTCAAAAGTGCTACGAGTTTATTTCATGCTACTATATACAAGAATCTGATCTAATAATAGGCAAACTGGTGCTAAATAAGAGTCCACAGAATTCATGGCGAGCTGGACTTACGTCTCTTGTGTAAACGTAATGATTCCAAACTGATGATGCATTTGACCCCACCTTCAGGCTCAACCTGGTCGTCTTCTACAAATATCAAATGGTCAGAGTTTGTTTCATGGCATTGAAATGCAAATTGTTTGCTTTCCTTGCACCTCCCCTCAGAATTCCCATGACCGAAAAATCAAGCCCTTCACCCTCACCCTTGGCCACTTGGAAACGAATTAAATTCAAGAATTGCATTTCCCAGGAATGTCATCAAATCCTCTTCCCCTTGTAGCAATTTTTGGAAGGAAATGTTCTCTCATCCAGTTGAATGAGATCCCACTGGGGGAAAACTGCAGGATAATATTCTTCTCTGTGCTGCTAATCACCCATGCCGTGAGATTCATTTCCCAGACTGATAAAGAGATTGGCAGTTGTCAAAACTATGAGCAGATGCAGTTTGTCCCGCCTTCGTTTACAGAAGCACTATAGCTCCACCACCACCCTCAACCTCTCTCAATTGTAAGCGCACAAGGAAATGAACAGCCTCTGTCACCAAAATAGAGAATGCAAAGAAGCTTCACTTCAAACTAAACTCCATGAGATAGATCTTTCTAACAAATATTACTAATTTAAGCCTTCAGGTCTGTCTCTTAATTAACTGTTATTTGCCCAAACTTTGAGGAACAATCTCCTGGTGTTGCATACAAATTCCTCTCTCTCTCTCTCTCTCCCTCTCTCTCTCTCCCTTTCCCTCCCTCTCTACCCCCTCTCCCTCTCCCCCCCTCTTTCCCTCCCTCCCACTCTCTCTCTCCCTCTCTTTCCCTCCTTCTCTCTCTCCGTCTCTCTCCCTCTCCCCTCCTCTCTCCCCCCTCTCTCCCCCTGTCTCTCTCCCTCTCTCTCACTCCCTCTCTCTCTCCCCCTCTCTCTCCCCATCTCTCCCTCTCTCTCTCCCCCTCTCCCTCTCTCTCTCTCCATTTCCCTCCCTCTCTACCCCCTCTCCCTCACTTTCCCTCCCTCCCACTCTCTCTCTCCCTCTTTCCCTCCTCTCTCCCTCCCTCTCTCCCTCCCTCCCTCTCTCTCTACCCCTGTCTCTCTCCCTCTCTCTCCCTCCCTCTCTCTCCCCCTCTCTCCCCCTCTCTCTCCCTCCCTCTCTCTCTTCCCCTCTCCCCCTGTCTCTCTCCCTCTCTCTCTCCCCCCTCTCCCTCTCTCTCCCCCTCTCTCCCTCCTCTCTCTCTCTCTCTCTCCCTCTCCCTTTCTCTCTCTCTCTCACACACACAGAGGGGTTAGTCAGACTCACCTCTTAATTAAGCATTTAATGTTGCCAATGGTTCCGTCTGGCTTCTGTAGCTGCTGTTTACTTCAAAATCCTCATATCAGCTAAGCTAACTTGGGGTCCAGTTTCTCAGTGCCATAGGTCTGTGTGAATTGGATCTGAACCAATTCATTTTATCAATTCAGTATGAACTGTTGAATTGATCTGGTCTGAATCATTGATTTTACTAGGAAAGATAATCTGGTTTGATTTAGCCGGATGAAACCATTCAAGTTATCCAATACAATTGGATTTGAAACAATCTGTGTACAAAAAATGTCCATGTTTCCATACAGAAAAAGTGCACATAGTCCTCAACTTACAACCACAATTGAGCCCAACACTTCTGTTGCTAAGCCAGACAGTTGTTAAGTGAGTGTTATCCCATTTTACGACCTTTCTTGCTACAGTTGTTAAGTGAATCACTGCAGCTGTTAAGTTAGTGTCACAGTTGCTAAGTGCATTTGGTTTCCCCAAAGGCTTTGCATGTCAGAAGGTCACAAAAGGTCTCAAAAGAAAACTGCAACCGTCATAAATATGTCATAAATATGAGTCACTTGCCAAGCGTCTGAATTTTGATCATGTAATCATGGGGATGCTGCCACGGTTGTAAGTGTGAAAACCGGTCATGCCACTTTTTTTTCAGTGCTGTTGTAACTTTGAATCAGGGGTGAAATTCAGCAGGTTCTGACAGGTTCTGGAGAACCGGTAGCGGAAATTTTGAGTAGTTCGTAGAACCGGCAAATACCACTTCTGGCTGGCCTCAGAGTGGGGTGTGAATGGAGATTTTGCAATATCCTTCCCCTGGAGTGGGGAGGGAATGGGGATTTTACAGTATCCTTCCCCTGGAATAGGGAGGGAATGGGGATTTTGCAGTATCCTTCCCCCAAGAGTGGGGTGGTAATGGAGATTTTGCAGTATCCTTCCCGTGGAGTGGGGAGGGAATGGGGATTTTGCTTTATCCTTCCCCCAGAAGTAGGGAGAGAATGGGGATTTTGCAGTATCCTTCCCCCAAGAGTGCGGTGGTAATGGAGATTTTGCAGTATCCTTGCCCTGGAGTGGGGAAGAAATGGGGATTTTGCTTTATCCTTCTCCTGGAGTGGGGAGGGAATGGGGATTTTCCAGTATCCTTCTCCTGGAATAGGGAGGGAATGGGGATTTTGCAGTATCCTTCCCCTGGAGTGGGGTGGGAATGGGGATTTTGCAGTATCCTTCCTGTGCCATGCCCACCAAGCCACGCCCACAGAACCGGTAGTAAAAAAAATTGAATTCCACCACTGCTTTGAATTGTCACTAAACGAATAGTTGTAAGTCAAGGACCACCTGAAATTCATATGGTATCATTTGAATATGTAGGGTTTGAGTCAGTTACTGTAAACAAAGTGATGTGGCTATTTGGAAACACCTATCTGAAACAAATATCTGAAACACCTCAAAGCTAAAAAGTGAATAATATAATGCTTGTAAATCTGTGGTATTACCTCTTTCTTTTGAATGGGGAGACAATTAGATATGGAGGCTCTTTTAATTCCTTGTAGAGCTGTGATAATGATCATGCTAATGCTGATCAAATGAGCATTTTATTTTTCATTAAACGCAATACACTATGCCTGGAAGAGATATAGTTGAAGAACCCTAGAAAAAGTTAATGCAACACTTTGCATTACAGCAACACATTTGCTGACATAGATATTTTTTTAAAAAAAAAATCTGCTTTAACTCTTCAATTGTTCCACAAATGAGCTCAGATTGAGCATACTTGCACATTGATGGAACATTCCTTTTGCACAATTTTCCAAAACGGGTGTAAAAACATGGCAGAAAGCAAAAGTGAAAAAGTTGATTTGGGCATTGCATTTTAACATATGTCTGGATCTGAATCCTTGCGGATTAAGTTAGGGGTGTCCATCAGATTTGCCTGAATTAAAAGGAACTAAGATGATTAAAGGCCTGGTGCAATGGTGGGATTCCAGTAATTTAACAACTGGTTCTCTGCCCTAATGATTTCTTCCAACAACCAGTTTGCCAAACTGCTCAGAAAGTTAACAACCGGTTCTCCTGAAGTGGTGCGAACTGGCTGAATCCCACCACTGGCCTGGTGACTAAAACATATTTATTTATTTATTTATTTATTTATTTATTTATTTATTTATTTATTTATTATTTATTTATTTAAATTTCTATACCGCCCTTCTCCTTTCGGACTCAGGGCGGTGAACAGCCAAAAATAAAACATTTGTACACAAAAGTTAAAATAGTTTTAAAATAATTAAATTAAGTTTGGCCCATAATTTAAAACATTTCAATTAAAATCAGTATCAATTTTAAAAACCAATATAAAATCAGGCCAGTCCAGCTAACTGAAAGAAATAGGTTTTAAGGGCCCGACGAAAAGTCCAGAGGTCTGGGATCACTTGTATCTCTGGGGGTAGATTGTTCCAGAGGGTAGGTGCCATCACAGAGAAGGCTCTCCCCCTGGGGGTCGCCAGCCGACATTGTCTGGCTGACGGCACCCTGAGGAGGCCCTCTCTGTGAGAGCGAACTGGCCGGTGGGAGGCAATTGGTGGCAGAAGGCGGTCCCGTAAGTACCCCGGCCCTAAGCCATGGAGCACTTTAAAGGTGATCACCAACACCTTGAAGCGCACCCGGAAGTCCACCGGAAGCCAATGCAGCTTGCGCAGGAGAGGAGTCACATGGGAGCGCCCCATCACTCCCATAATCCCCTGCGCAGCCGCATGAAGAACAGTTGTAGGAATTTGGTCTGGCTAGTCTAAAGAAAAGAAGGATGTGGGGTGACATGATAGCTGTATTCCAGTATTTGTGAGGTTGCCACAAAGAAGAGGGGGTTAACTTCATTTTCAAAGCTCCAGAAGTCAAGCAAGAAACAATGGATGGAAAGTAAATTAAGGAGAGAAGCAATCTGGAATTAAGGAGAAACTTCCTAACAGTGAGGACAATTAAACAGTGGAACAACTTTGCCTTCAGAAGTTGTGCTCCATCATTGGCAGTTTTTAAGAATAGACTGGACAGTCACTTGTCTGAAATGGTATAAGGCCATGATGGTGAACTTTTTAGACACCGACGGCACAAACTGCGTGCATGCACTTTTCAGACAAGCGCATGTGTGGACATGCACAGACATGCATGAATGTGCTCATGCATGGACATGCGCATGCACGGACATGGTCGGACATGCACACATGCGCAGTAGAGACCCAAAGACCAGCTGGCCGGTGGGAGGCGGGGCATCGCAACACCAGCAGCGTGGCAAGAGGTAAGATCTTTTTCTTTCATGAGCTTCTGTTTTATCGTTTACAGGGAAACAGAAGCTCACAAAAGAAACGCCACAGAGATCTGATCTGGGGTGATGGCGTGCGTGCCAGCAGAGAGGACTTCGCCATCACAGGTATAGGGTCTCCTGCTTCAGCAGGGGGTATTTGCCTGGGTACTTGCAGGACCGCCTACTACCACCAATAGTCTCCCACTGGCCGGTACGCTCTCATAGAGAGGGGCTCCTCCGGGTGCCGTCAGCCAAACAATGTTGACTGGCGGCCCCCAGGGAGAGAGCCTTCTCTGTGGGGGCACCTACTATCTGGAACGAGCTCCCCCCGGAGATACGGAGGATCCCGGATCTGCGCACCTTCCGCCGTGCTCTAAAGACCTTTTTATTTCACCAGGCGGGCCTGGCCTAACTTTCTCCCTCTTTTTAAACAGTTTTTAATATTTTTAATTTTTAATATTCAAAGTTTAAATTTGTTTTAAATTGATTGGGGTTTTAATCTGTCTGGGCCAAACTATTTAATTCGATTTTATTTCTGCTTTCTAAATTTTGTATGTATGTATTTTATTGTTGGCTGTTCACCACCCTGAGTCCTTCGGGAGTAGGGCGGTATATAAATCAAATAAAAGTAAAGTAAAGTAAAGGGGGAGTTGAACTAGAAGATTTCCAAAGTTCCTTCCAGCTCTGTTCATTGATAAAATGGCCCAGTTGGGTCAAATTTTAGCCATCAATGAGGTAAAACTGAAGCAGTGGTGGGTTGCCCCTGGTTCGGGCTGGTTCGCAAGAACCGGTAGTAAAACCAGGGGGAGGCCCCACCCGCTACCCCGGATGTCGTCATCGGCGATCTGCGTATGCGCAGAAGTTTCTCCGCATGCGCAGAAGCAAGGTGCGTGCGCAAATGAAGCAAGCACACACGGGCGATCCCATTGCGAACCGGTAGTAAAGATAAGTAGAACCCACCCCTGAACTGAACCACTCCAAAGCATTGAAGGATCTGGGTCTGCCCTCTGAATTAGGGAGGTCGCAGGCACTTTCTTCTTAAAATTTGTTTTAAAAAATAATTGAAAGAAGCTTTGGTTCCATGTTGTGCCCAGTTTTTTTTTGTGTGTGTGTGTGTGTGTAATATGGTACAAAACAATTTTTTTAACATTTTTTATTGTATATTGTTCACACTGTTCTTGTTGTAAGCCGCCCAGAGTCCTCAGAGAGTTGGGCAGCATAGAAATATGAATAATACATAAATAAATAAAATAAATAAATAGAGAGTGGTTTAACTGGAAATTTAGCATCATAAATATGTCAGCAACAATGAATTCTGCGTTTTCTTTCCGTTCTTTGCAGTAGAGATGGGAAAAGGCATTGGATGGAGAAAGGCATTCTCATAAATTCTGCTTATAAGAGCAGGATAGAAACAAGGAGCTGAGAGCTCTCAATCACTAATTGTTTCTCATCAAACTGAATTTAGTGTGGGTTGAGTGCTCTTTGTCTTTTTATCAGCCCAGATAGGGTACACTTTAAATCTACTGCAATGACTTTTAACAAATTGCAAGAGCAGCAGAAAATATCCATTGAGTTTGATTAACAAATTACCTGGATTATTTTTTTTAATGTACTCTCATTGTTATCCAATTGAGCTGTGAACTATGGAAAGAAAAAACACAGAGACACACAAACACACATATAGGAATAATAGCAGTAGCAATAATAGTTGCAGTAGCAATAACTGTAAATTAGCAAACAACAAACATTTCCCAATGCATTCGGAGAGACTCCAAAATCAGAGGAGTGTTTCAGGACATCTCTGACATGGATTCTAAATAAAGGAGTCCAAAGCAGGTCTATGATAACGAACCATAGCCAATTTGCCATAGCCAGTGAACCACGATCAACTCGCCATGGCCAATGAACAAGAGACAACTCGCCCTGACCAATTTACCATAACCAACTTGCCATAGCCAAGAAACCACAACCAACTCACTATGGCCAACGAACCATGGCCAACGAACCATAGCCAACTTGCTATGGCCAACTAATCAGGGCCAACTCACCATGGCCAACTCACCATGGCCAATGAACCACAGCCAACTTGCCATGGCCAATGAATCACAGCCACCTTGGCGTGGCCAACTTACCATGGCCAATGAACCATGGCCAACTCACCTTGGTCAACATTCCACGGTCAACCTGCTATGGTCAACTTTCCATGGCCAACTCACCATGGCCAACTTACTGTGGCCAACTCACCATGACCAACTTGCCATGGGACAGGAGTTGCACTAATATCAAAGAAATAGTGGAATAGAATCATTAAAGAAAAGATTCCAGAGGAGGATCAAACTGAAATGTGACTGACAATTTTTTTATTATTATTATTATTATTTTAAATAATGAAACTGAATTGTTGAATTGTCCAGCAAGTTGTCTCACAGTGAATCGGTAGTACAGTCATCTACCTTGGTAGTACAGTGGTCTAAAGCACCCTGTTATTAAGACCAGCTGCCTGCAATTACTGCAGGTTCGAATCTCGCCAGGTTCAAGGTTGACTCAGCCTTCCATCCTTTCTAAGGTAGGTAAATTGAGGACCCAGTTTGTGGGAGCAATAAGCTGACTTTGTATAAAAATATACAAAAGGATGAAGGCTGTTGCTTAACGCATTGTAAGCCGCTCTGAGTCTCCGGAGAAGGGCAGCATATAAATCAAATTAAAAAAAAAATGGCTGTGGTGAGTTGTCCAAATCCATCCTAAACAACATTGTCATTTAAAATCTGCTGTTTCTAGAAATTGTTTATATAGATAGTAGTAGATTATAGGTTAGGCTGGGGCACGGTGGCTCAGTGGCAAAGATGCTGAGCTTGTTGATCAAAAGGTCGGCAGTTCAGCGGTTTGAATCCCTAGTGCTGTGTAACAGGATGAGCTCCAGTTACTTGTCCCAGCTTCTGCCAACCTAGCAATTTGAAAGCACATAAAAAATGCAAGTAGAAAAAATAGGGACCACCTTTGGTGGGAAGGTAACGGCCTTTGGTGTTTAGTCATGCCGGCCATATGACCACGGAGAGGTTTTCGGACAGCGCTGGCTCTTTGGCTTTGAAATGGAGATGAAGACCGCCCCCTAGAGTCGGGAACAACTAGCACATATGTGCAAGGGGAACTTTTACCTTTTTAGATTATAGGTTAATAGCCTCAAACTGTTACTGCAGAAATGGTTGCTCCTTTTTATTTACTTTAGATATTTGATATATCCGGTTTGCAAAAAAACCTGAAATTACTGCCTAATATGTATGTTGTGCTGCATGTTTATTGTGAAATAGACACCTAGACTCATTTCCTTTTAAAAGTGTGCATAACAGTGCTGAACAGCAGTCACAACACTGCAAAATACAAAGTGCAAAATGCTTCTTTTGCAGTGGAAAAGATATTTCCTTCTTTTTTCTATTATGCTGTTTTCATTCACTGGGTAAAAGGAAGGAACAGTTTGTCTTCTTGCAGAGGGAAAACTCAGCAGGTAATCAAAAACTTCCCTTTTTTAAAAGAGTTCTTTTTCTTAAAGCTGTAAAAAAGAAATTCTGGCAACATATGTCGAACTATTTATTTATTTATTGGTTCGATTTATATGCCGCCCTTCTCCGGAGACTCAGGGCGGCTTACAATGCATTAAGCAATAGCCTTTGTACTTTTGTATATACCTGCTTAGTAGGGCTTTCGCCCCCCCCCCTAAGTGGTGTTCTTTTTTATACAAAGTCATCTTATTGCCCCCACAAGCCAGGTCCTCATTTTACCTGCCTCGAAAGGATGGAAGGCTGAGTCAACCTTGAGCCTGGTGAGATTTGAACTTGCAGTAATTGCAGGCACTTTAATCTGCTGCACCACCAAGGCTCTATATACTATAGGGAAGGGTTGAGGTAGCAGGTCGGAAGGACAGTTTAGAAATACATATTGGGACAAATATCTGCAGCAAGTGACTTCCTTTAATAGTATACCATTTCAAGGAATCCTCAGCTTACAACCATAACAGAATCTGCTATCATAAGTTCCAATGATCGTAAAGCAGGGGTGGGCTACTGGGGGTTCTCAGGGGTTCGGGAGAACCTCTAGCTAAGATTCTGTGCAGTTTGGAGAACCCCCAAATCCCACTTCTGCCTGGCCCTGCCTACTCTTCCCCTCCCAGGAGTCCCTACGTGGCCCATTTTGGATACAGGTAAGTGCATGGCACAGGCGGAGGCTTGGGGAGGGGGAAAAACGGGCCTACTGGAAGATTAGGAAGGAGCCTCCGGAGCCTGGGGAGGGCAAAAAACCCTCCCCTCACTGTGGTGTCGGAGGCCAACTAGGCCACGCCCACCCAGCAACCAGGCAGAGAACCCCTTGCTAAAACTTTTGAAGCCCACCCCTGTCATAAAGCATCCCATGACTGACTTGATTTTACAATTTGTTTTGTGGTGATCATTACATGAATCCACGGCCATTAGATGAACGCTGAGATTCGTTAAGCAAATCCATTGTTTGCTATGGACATTTTTGGGAAAACCTAGAACTGAAACTGGTTTCCAGCAAAAAAAAATGTTGTGAATTGCAATCATGTGATTGTGGGACATTGCAAAGAGTTGTAAATATGGGCCGGTTGCTAAGAGCCTGAAATGCAGTCATGTGACCACAAGGGAGGGGAGATGAGAATTTTGGGATTGGGTTTTAAATAACTTTTTTTGTGTGTGGGGGGGGGGTCCATTGTAACAAAACAATTGCTGAGCAATTGAGTAAAGGGGGCATGCATAAGCTCACCAGCATGCCTACCATCCCTGTCCTACTGTCCCCATTTATTTGTATTCATTTACTTTGTTCATGTCCATGTTCATATTCATACCTGCTATCTTGTACATGTTTGACAAACAAACAAACAAACAAACAAACAAACAAACTGGTCATAAGTCGAGAACTACCTATACCTAGAAGTATATATAATACGGTAGCAGTAATGTACACCTGTTTTATAAAAATTTTTGAAGAATGTTAAGCGTGTACCACTGGAAAAACGGAAAACCCCATCTTCCTTTTCATCTTTCCATGGTTAAAAGTTCAGAGATGGCTTATTATAATGAATAGCTACAAGTTAAAGTAGTACTTGTGAGTGGATCCGTACATCATCATCATCATCATCATCATCATCAACATCATCATTTAATTTCTATACCGCCCTGCACAAAGACAAACAACAATTAAAATAATTTAAAATTATTAAATAATTTCGGCTCAATATTAAAACCCCCCAAAATTTAAAACATCCAATTTAAAATCATTACATTGATAGCCTGGCCTGGTGAAACAGCAGGGTCTTAAGGGCACAGCGAAATACCCTGAGGTCGGAGATCTTACGCATTTCCGGGGGCAGTTCATTCCACAGGGCTGGGGCTCCCACAGAGAAGGCCCTCCCCCTAGATGTCGCCAGCTGACATAACTTGGCCGATGGCATCCTGAAGGGATCCTCTCTGTGGGAGCGAACTGGCTGGTGGGAGGCTACTGGTGGCAGAAGTCGGTCTCAAAGGTACCCGGGTCCTATGCCATGGAGCGCTTTAAATGTGGTAACCAACACCTTGAATCGCACCCGGAAGACCACTGGGAGCCAGTGCAGCTCGCGCAGGAGGGGTGTCACGTGGGCACAACGGGTTGCGCCCATAACCACTCGCGCGGCCGCATTCTGGACCAGTTGGAGCCTCCGAGTGCTCTTCAAGGGGAGCCCCATGTAGAGAGCATTACAAGTAGTCCAGCCGGGAGGTGACAAGGGCGTGAGTGACCGTGCGCAAGGCGTCCCGGTCCAGAAAGGGCTGCAACTGGCGAATCAGGCGAACCTGATAAAAAGCGCCCCTGGCCACGGCCATCATATGCTCTTCAAAAGACAGCCATGGAGTCCAGGAGGACACCCAGATTGCGAGCCCTCTCTGTGGGGGGCAGCGATTCACCCCCAATAGTCAGCGATGGCACCAGCTGACTATATCGGGACGCCGGAAGCCACAGCCACTTGCTGTGAAAAGTGAAAAAAAGGAGAGAACACGTTGTGCCTAAGAAATGGTTATTTGTGATATTCTTCAAAATGCTTGGCTCTTCCTATTTTCAAAGCTAATGATATTTTTTTTAATGCAATAATGGACTTCTTAATTGAACAGGTGTCGGGCTAAGTCGTTTTATCTGCTGCTGAAATTATTCATGCCGATTTATGCTAACTAACAGATAAACAAGCATACCTCAAAAACTAATTTCCACACGGCTCAGCTCATTGGGCACAGACCACCAGTCTCAAGTTTAACAATTACTCCAACTATTCATCTGGACAAATTAATCTTGAAATTGGGATTCAGCCTTCAGTATAATTTAAATATGCTGAGAGATAGGTATGCATACTGTGTTTTCTTTTTTCCTTAGTTGGCTTGCAGCATATTTTCATTGAAAGAACAGACCTGTCTACCCATCATGTTATTTTCTTTTGAAGGAAGCCACATTTTTTAGAAAATGCAGAAAAAGAGGAAGGAATAAGAAGCAAAGTATATTAAAAATGCAAAATAATGTCTTAAAAAAGAAAGAAAGAGAAATATCACGAGATGAACATCCTGACCTCCATGATGCATTGTGATTTTTGTTACCTGAAACTTTCACTTAATTTTAATAAGATCCAGAAGGTGTAGAACAGGGATGGCTAACCTTTTTGCCATCATGTTACATGAGTGGGGGGAGGGGGAATCGTGTTCATGCATGCCCACACCCATAATTCTATGCGCCCTGCCCCCCCTGCATGTGTGCATGACCTCCCCACTCCCCCCCCGCTCCTGGCATGTGATGGCCAAGTGGGCCCGGTGGGCCCATTTTTCTCTCTCCCCAGGCTCCAGAGCCTTTCTAGGAGCTTGGGGAGGGCGAAAACGGCCTTCCCTACCCCACTTGGAGGCCCTCTGGAGGCCAGAAATGTCCGTTTGCCGACTTCTGGTCCCACTGCTTCCCCTCCCAAATGCCCATTGCTCCCTGGCAGCAAGTTTGAAAGAGAAAGTTGACAGCCAGGCTGACACTGATATTCTTTCAAGCTAAGTCCAAGAATGCTATAGAACAATCCATCCAGAGTTGAGTTCTTTATTTGCTTACACACAATAGACAGAATCTTGCCAGAGTAAACCTTTACTACTCTCACACTAATGGAAATAGCCTGGGAGATTCTAGGGAGTGGCTGTTCCTGTGTCTCCTACCCTATTCAGTTCCAGACTATGCTGCCCCTTGTCTCACCTCCCTTTCTGGAATGTGTTCCCTTCTTCCTGCCACCACACTGTAGTTCATTACACCAGCTGCCCCCTCTATAGGCATCATCTCTCACATATTCAAATAGCAGTAGCACTTATTTATATCCTGCCCCATAGTGCTTTACAGAACTGTCTGAGCGATTTTACAATGTCAGCATATTGCCACCAACAATCTCATTTTACCGACCTTGGAAGGATGGAAGGCTGAGTTCCTGTCCCACCAGGAGTGGGACACTTCCTGTCCCACTCCTGGTGGGACAGGAAGTGACATTTTTTGCTGTCCCCAGCCTCCAGAACCTCTCTAGGAGTCTCTAGGAGCTTCTCTAGGAGTCTCTGGAGGCTGGGGACAGGAAAAAACGTCACTTCCTGTCCCACCGGGAGTCAGGAAATGGGCCCTTTCAGCCTCCGTAGGGCCTCCAAAGGAGTGGGAAAGGTTGTTTTCGTCCTTCCCAGATGCATAGAGAGGATCTGGAGCCAGGTAAGAAAGAAAAACAGACCTTTCCCCCCCCCCCCCAGGCCCTCCGGAAGCAGGAAACAGCCTGTTTCCCTACTTCTGGTGGGCCCAGAAGACCCGAAAATCAGCTGGCTGGCATGCACATGCACCCCAGAGCTGAGCTGGCATGCCCACTAATATAGCTCTGCGTGCCACTTGTGGCACGCGTGCCATAGGTTCGCCATCACGGGCTTATAACATTGTTTTTTTGTTTCATTCATTAATTCTGATTTTTTTTTTTACCATTTCCTTATCTCACTATATAAGTCACAGTCGTTTATTCACCAGGATTATAATTAGATAAAGATCTTGATCTTTGCCCTCAAATTTATCAAATTATCGAATTTAATCACACCTGTGTCACATTCAGCAGCATATGGTTATCAGTATCCCCCAATTAGGAAGAATATGTAGACTGAAATACCTGCTGGCTGAGAATTTAAAGACTTGGTGTGAAGGTAATTTAATCAACTTCCAAACGGAATCAAATCAAGTACTTGGAAATCAATTCAGGCTATGTTGATATTCCTTTACTTTCCAAATAAGATCTGATTGATTTAATGGATCAATTCACATAGTGAAATTGAATCCAATAATTTTTCCTGAATTAACCAATGACTCAAATTGGATTTTGTATGATTTGCACAGATCTTTCTTTGTTTACATTTTAATGCTATTTAAATTCTAGCCATTGTTTCTAGATTGATATTTATTTATACATATGTTTGCAACTGCAGATTTTCTGTAAATGCCAGTTGTGTTTCTTTCCCTTTCTTTCCTTTCCTTTCCCAATCTTGTCTGGCGGGTCTACTTATTTTCTAAACCTCTTCTCCAAAGCACCTGAGGGCAGGACAAGAAGCAATGGATGGAAATCAATCAAGGAGAGAAGCAACCTAGAACTAAGGAGAAATCTCCTGGCAGTTAGAACAATTAATCAGTGGAACAACTTGCCTCCAGAAGTTGTGGGTGCTCCAACACTGGAGGTTGTTAAGAAGAGATTGGACAACCATTTCTCTGAAATGGTATAGTGTAGTGTTGGTGAACCTTTTCGGCACTGAAAAGGTTGCTCTTCTGGTTTCCGGCATGCGCATGTGCACTGGGCACCTGGTTTTCCGGTTTGTGGTGCGCATGCATGTGCAAAGACCAACTAGCCGGTGTGCATGCATGCACCAGAAACTGGAAGAGTAGCCGCTTGGTGCACATGCATGTGCCAGGAAGACAATCTTCTGGTTTCTGGTGTACACATGCGCTGATCTCTGCATGTTAAATTTTAAATTGATTTTAAATTGGGTTGTTTTAATTTACGGCCAAAATATTTAATTATTTTAAACTGTTTTTAAATTTTGTATGTTCTGTTTTTTACTTTGGCTGTTCACCGCCCTGAGTCCTGTTTGGAGAAGGGCGGTATAGAAATGGAAACAAACAAACAAATAAATAAATAAATGTGCACGCACACCAGAAGCCAAAAGACCAGCTGGTGCAGTGCGCAGGTGCGTACCAGAAACTGGAAGAGCAGCTGCCCAGCATGCCCATGCGCACCTGGTTTCCAGCAGTCCCACATGTGTGAAAACTAGCTGGCCGGCATGCCGGAACCCGGAAGAGCAACGGGCAACAGTTTGCGTGCCCAGAGATATGGCTCTGCTTGCCACTTTCAGCACATGTGCCATAGGTTCACCATCACAAATATAGTGCTTCCTGCCTGAGCAGGGAGTTGGACTAAAAGACCTCCAAGGTCCTTCCCAACCCTGCCATTCTGTTATACACTTTGTGAATTACAAAATAAAATGAAAAAGTAAAGTATCTTTTTAAAAGGCTGCATCTCACAAAGATGTATTATTATTTTTTGTTAATGATGCCATTTATATGCTAGCTTTAACCTTGGTACGTAAGCCTCCAAGAGTTAATTTGATGGCCGAGGTTGCAATTAAATAAATAAATAAATAAGTATCCGTGTTTTAGTATGATTTTGCACAAAATCCTGCATGAAAACATTTTACAAGAACATATTAACATAATTAGGAACATCTTACAAGAACAGCCAAATGTCATTGGTTTTTAAGGGGAAATGCTGAAAACTGGTGAGACTTTAATGCTCTTATACATGATTTTGGAATGCTAAAAGCTCATAACATGTGGTGATCTCATAATCTTTTGGCGCATGCAAATAAATCCAAACTTCTGAAAAGGTTGGTGACCCTAGTCGTTTAAATTAAAATCAGGATTGAAGAATATATAGGTAGCATAGCACAGTTCAGGGGTGGGTTCTAACATTTTTTTACTACTGGTTCTGTGGGCGTGGCTTATTTTGTGGGCGTGGCTCGATGGTCATGTGACAATTATTTAGGATTTAGCAGAGGTACTGGTCTTTTCAACTGCTTGCAGAGCTGTACCGATCCACCCATTTATTTTTGCAGGCACTGGTCTACCCATTTATTTTTGCAGGCACTGGTCTACCCATTTATTTTTGCAGGCTCCGGTCTATCACCAAACTGCCTTTTACCACTGATCAGCTATAGGGTGGCCCTTTGAAGCCCTGCAGCAAGAGTTTAAACAGTTTTTTTCCTTATAGTCCATCAGCTGGGGCTCAGGAGGCAGCAATAGATTGGGGGTGGGGCCAAATAAAAGATAAGAATAACGCGGGGTGGGGGGGCGGAGAGGGGCCTGGGGGGGACAGAACCGGTTCGGTGACGTCATATCGTCACCGCTACCGACTCGGCGGAACTGGGAGGAACCCACCACTGGCACAGTTGATACATAAACATCTGTAATAGAACATCATTGGGAGCTTTAAGAATCTATGATGAATGAGATGATTGCAAAGAAACAAGTGCGATTTGTGATTTTCCAATTTCCCCACTTTTTAAAGTCATAAATAATGCAAACTTTCAAGAGTGGATGTGGAAGTGAAATGCCTCTTTATTTCTTTACAAAACTGATGATCTATTTATTTATTTAATTCCATTTTTATCTTGCTACAACCTTGTCATGTTCAGAGGTTACGCCCCAATAAAACAAATCAACAGAATGAAAACAACCCAAATTACAAAAACAAAAGTAAAGTAAGGGGAAAAAAAGAGAGGAACAAGAGATGGAGGTGATGTTATTGAAAAGGCTATTTGAAAAAAAAATCCTGGTTTTCATGACTTCCTAAAGGCAGTCTGATCAGAGGTGATATTCAGCAGGTTCTGACCAGTTCTGGAGAACCGGTAGCGGAAATTTTGAGTAGTTCAGAGAACCAAATTTTTTTTTAATACCAGTTCTGTGGGCATGGCTTGGTGGGCGTGGCAGGGGAAGGATACTGCAAAATCCCCATTCCTTCCCCACTCCTGGGGGAAGGATATTGCAAAACCTCCATTCCCACCCCACTCTGGGGCCAGCCAGAGGTGATCTTTGCCAGTTCTCTGAACTGCTCAAAATTTCCGCTACCAGTTCTCCAGAACCTGTCAGAACCGGCTGGATTTCACCCCTGAGTTGTTTCCTGTATCACACTGCTACTCTAGGATTCATCTATATTGTTGCTATGATGCATTTCCTGTTCCTGTTGTATTACTCACTCTCTCTAGTAAAATGGTTTCTGCATAATGATGGCCCATAGTGTGCATACTTACTCTACATGAAACAGGGGAGAAGAGGTTGTCTTGGTGCACAGATTTAATATCTTCCCATTTATTTAATATAGTATGATAGGGTTTTTTTAAAAAAGGGGTTTTATTATATGATGGATTTCTTAAAATTTTGTAAGTTGCATGGAGTCACCCATGTGTGACTTGGGCAGCTATATAAGTTTGTTTAATGAATAAATAAAATATCCGCAACCAGATGTTCAGTCCAGTATCCCTGCCATGCCCTATCCATCATTCTTAGAAGACTACGCTTCTAATCACCCTTCTAATTAAAAATTATTTGGAATGCTGCCCATACAATTGTATACTTCCTATTAAATGGCCATCAGATTTAACAGATTAACAGAGTTGGAAGGGACCTTATAGGCCATCTAATCCAACCTCCCACCCAAGCAGGAGATCCTACACCATTTCTGATAAATGGCAGTCCAATCTTTTCTTGAAAGTCTCAAGTGATGAAGCTCCCACAACTTCCAAAGGCAACTGTTCCATCGGTTGATTGTTCTCACGGTCAGAAAGTTCCTCCTCATTTCTAGGTTGAATCTCTCCTTGGTCAGTTTCCATCCATTATTCCTTCTCTGGCCTTCAGGTGCTTAGAAAATAGCTTGACCCCTTCCTCTCTGTGGAAGCCCCTCAAATATTGGAACACTGCTATCCTGTCTCCCCTGGTCCTTCTCTTCACTAGACTAGCCATGCCCAGTTCCTGTAACCGTTCTTCATATGTTTTAGTCTCCAGTCCCTAATCATCCTGGTTGCTCTCCTCTGCACTTTTTCTAGAGTCTCAACATCCTTTTTATAGTGCAGTGACCAAAACTGGATGCGGTACTCTAGGTGTGGTCTTACTAGAGTTTTATAGAGTGGTACTAGTACTTCACTTGATCTTGATTGTATCCCTCTCTTAATGCAATTTAGGATTGTATACTTCCTATTAAATGGCCATCCTAGGAAGCCATTGGATCTGGAAGTGATCTTGGTACCTTAGCTTCTGTTGTGAATTTATATGGGATGTTTAGCATTTTGTTCACTGGGGGGCATGGTTCATGACTGCACATGAAATAATCTTTATCTTCTAAAACAGAGTTTCCCCATTTTAGCAATTTCCAGATGTCGGTCCTAAAATTCTCACCAATGGCCAGTGCTGGTTAGGGAATTCTGGTAGGTGATGTCTATAAATCTGGAATTTATCAAGGTTCAGAAACAATGATTTAGAATGTTATGTGTATTAAAATTCAAATCTGAGACTACTTAATACAGGGGTGTCTAACTCAAGACCCAGAGGCCAGATGTTTAGAACTGGCCCATGGGGCCGCCCTGGAAACAAGAAAGGATTGGCCCATGGTGTCCCTGCCAGCGGAGGGGACGGAGCCCTCCTGAGCTCCATTTTTGCTGGCAGAGGGTTGCAGGAGGCCATCGCAGCTGAAAATGGAGCTCATAAGGCATTCCCAAGCTCCATCTTCACTGGCAGAGGGTTGCAGGGGGCCATCGCAGCCAGAAACGGAACTCAGGAGCCTGTTTCGCTGGCAGAGCGCTCGGGCCACCACAGGCGCCCCTGAAATGAATAACATCGAGCTGGCCACACCCACCCTGGTCCCCCAAGGTCAAACACAACCCTGATGCAGCCCTCAATGAAATCGAGTCTGACACCCCTGACTTAATACCTTTTTCTGGGAGCTTAAGTCTGAATAGGAAATAACTCATCTGCAAATCTTTGACTATATGTAAGTAAGTTGCAGGAACTCTTCCTTGTAAGTCACTCTTGAGTCTTTGGCAGAAAATAACGTCGTTGTTTTTTCCCTTTCCCTTTCTGTAACCATTAAAAAAAAAACAACCCGAGTTTATTCTTGCTATTTCCAGCTGTTAGAGTGAGAAGTGGGAGAAATCAAATCTGTAAACCTAAAAGTGAAAGTGACATTAAAAACCCGTTAAGGTGCTTCCTGCTGATTGGAAGTCCAGCCTTTCTGATCTTCGAGATGAAATACAAGCTCCCTCCATCTTTTATCTCTGCCTTCCCAGAAGTCCCAAGCCAATTTAGCAGCTGCCTAATGGGATCCCCTCTGCCCTTTCTGTGATGTTCCCTTTTTTTTAATCTTTCCTAAAAATAATAATAAAAAATAGTCATCAAATGATTTCCTTCCCCTGAAGACTGCTTGATGAGATAATGATGTGTAGGTACAAAGAGTTGGAGAAAAGAATATCCCTGCTTTATACTGTGATTATTAGAGTGGTAGCTTTATCTCATCAAGGTTGCCAATGTGTTTTTCAAAAAAAAAAAAAAAAGGAAAATTTTAAGACCATTAAAAATATTCAACCTTGATTCATAACTTTTTATAACATGGAGAAACTTTCCATAGTCTTCCCACACCCACATTACTGTCCAAGGGGGAAAGCTAGAGAATTTATGATGTTGGATTCGGAGGGGAAACCCAGATGTCAACTTTCAAAATGACTCCAGCTGAAGCAGTGGTAGGTTGCTACCAGTTCGGTCCAGATCTTGCAAACCGGTAGTAACAATGGCGGGAAGATCTGCCCACCTGCCCAGACATCATCATGGACAGAAGTGCCGTGCACGAGCGAAGCGAGCGCGCACCCACGCTCCTGTTGCAAACCAGTAGCGAAGGTAAGTGGACTCCACCCCTGAGCTAAAGCCATATTTTTGTCAACTCATAAAACATTCCAGGCCTGCTTTCTGGTTGCCATAAGCAGGAGGGGGGAGAATTGACTGAGCTGCTCTGCTGCCTCAACTGAAAGCACATTCCACACATGGCTTTCTCCAGATTGTATCCCAGGTTACTGGAGCCGGCAGGAGAGATATGGTTTCTACAGCCTGCAAACGTACTCCATAGGAGAATGTGATTTATGACACACCCAGGGAGGAGGGGAGAAAACAGGGTCATAGGGGAATGTAAATTACGCGGAGGCATAGCTGACTCCGCAGGGGAAATTGCCGAGATGTTGCTCCTAATAGATAACTGGATTTATTTTGAAACTTCGTTCGAGACTCATGAATTAATTAGGGCATCTTTTGGAAACTTCACAATTTTTCTTGCTTCGTTTCTCAGTTGTCATGCTTATGGGGAGGGAGGGGTACTTACGTAATGTAGGATGTTTTCCTGCAATATGCCAAACATAACGATAAGGTTCTTGAGAACCAAGGCCAGATCAGCGTGCCCTAAAAACCCCAGGAGGGAGTGCTGAGAAGTTCATCACCTGCTTGGTTGGCTAACATGACCGATGACACGAGAGGGGTGGCCAGTATTTATTCTTAAATTATACAAAAAACACGGGAATTATTCAGTGTTGGTTTCACCTTTGACTGTGCTAATATGATGTACCCAATAAACAGAATTTTTTGAGGAATCTTGAATTGGTTGGGAGCATTACTTGGAACCACGATGCTGGGTTTAAGCCCACCTTTATCCCATCGGCTGCCAAGGAATGTTGTTTTGAAAAAAATGAAAAGTGAAGTGCTTTTTAATGTCATCCTCAATTCCTGGAGAAAAGGTGGGATACTAGGACCATGCATCTTCCAATAATGTTTTAACTTAATGAAAGACAAAAACACAGCAACAGCTGGTTCTTTGGTGGCATCTATGTGACCTTGTGAAAAAGGATTTTTGCTGCTTCAAGAAACGTGTTAAACTTAAGGACCAGAACAATGAATTCCAAGCACCTGCATGTTTTCCCTCCCAATATTTACCACCTGAAATGAAGATCAATGATGGGGCACAGTCTCTTTTTAATCTCTTTGAATTTTGCTTTTGTGCATTTCATCATTGCAAAGGTTTTTTTAATATTAGCAGTGTTAATATTAAGTTACACATCTTGGGTTTTTTTTTTTTTTACTTTCTCATTACACCACCCAGAGTCACTTGATTATGAGTTGGGTGTCCATATAAATAAAAATAAATAAAGTTGTAAGTCTCCTCTAGGCTCGATGGCAGCATATGAGTTTAATAAATAAAATAAATAAAACGAATGTTGGGAAAGAAAGCCATGGAAATATCAAGTTTTCTCCCCTCAGATTTTCAAACTGGCTACTGGTGTAAGTTACACCCAGTTCTCAGCAGAGGGTGCTGTACAGCAATCCTCTTAGTTCATACTTACTTGAGACTTTGTGGAAAACACTTTTTTCCTAATCTACAGTGGCTCTTGTTTCCTTGAGTTTTTGACCAATGCCTGTTAACAGCACCAAGAAATCAAAGATGATCTGACGGATCAGCTTTGATCTTTGAGAAGATTTTGACTTACCGTGATCCTGATCTTGAAATTGACGGCCAGGTTGGTGTAGGTCAGGGTTGTCAAACTCTCCACATCAGGGTTGTGTTTGACCTTGGGGGTGGGGGGGGGCAGGATGGGTGTGGCCAGGGTGGGCATGGAGAGTTTGATGTCACTCGGGGCACCTGTGGTGGCCCGAGCATTCTGCCAGCAAAAACAGGCTCCTGAGCTCCATTTTCGGCTGCAACAGCTTCTTGCAATCATCTGCCAGCG
Source organism: Pituophis catenifer annectens (assembly GCF_029215685.1). NCBI lineage: Eukaryota > Metazoa > Chordata > Lepidosauria > Squamata > Colubridae > Pituophis > Pituophis catenifer. The sequence goes on along the minus strand of NW_027256881.1, from coordinate 9,837,559 downwards.
AAAATGGAGCTCCTGAACTCTGTTTTCACTGGCAGAGGCCCCACAGGCTGTTTCCAGGGCAGACCCACTGGCCAGATCTAAGCACCCCATGGGCCATATCCGGCCCCCGAGCCTTGAGTTTGACACCACTGGTGTAGGTGGTTAAGGCATAGAAACCGGAAGACTTCTAATCCCATCTTCATCACAGAGCCAGCTGCAGGACCTTGGGCCAGTCACATTCTCCCAGCCCTAAGATGGAGGCAAGGGCAAATCCTGAGCCGCGGTGGTGCAATAGTTAGAATGCAGTACTGCAGGCTACTTCTGCTGATTGTTAGCTGCCTGCAATTTGGCAGTTCGAATCTCACCAGGCTCAAGGTTGATTTAGCCTTTCATCCTTCAGAGGTCGGTAAAATGAGGACCCAAATTGTTGGGGGCCATATGCTGACTCTGTAAACTGCTTAGAGAGGGATTAAAAGCCAGTGGTGAAATCAGTTTCTATCGGTTCTGTGGGCGTGGCTTGGTGGGCATGGTGTGGCTTGGTGGGCATGGTAAGGGAAGGATACTGCAAAATCCCCATTCCCTCCCCACTCCTGGGGGAAGGATATTGCAAAATCTCCATTCCCGCTCCACTCTGGGGCCAACCAGAGATGATATTTGCCGGTTCTCCGAACTACTTAAAATTTCTGCTACTGGTTCTCCAGAACCTGTCAGAACTTGCTGGATTTCATCCCTGGTAAAAGCACAGTGAAGTGGTATATATAAGTCTAAGTGCTATTGCTATTTCTGAAATCTTGCCAAGAAAACTGCAGGGACTTGTTCAGGCAGTTATTATTATTATTCTCTATTAGTTTATGTTCTAAATTCTCTATTCTATTATTCTATGATCTAGTTGCCAGAAGTCAAGACTGACCTGAACGTATCAAACAAGTAATACAATGACATTACAAATGAGCAAATTGGTGAAAACGCTCTGTTCACTGTTCCAAAGTCTGCAAAACTGAACTACAGTAAATCAACGATGTTACGGTAAGTCACATGGACATAAAGAATCTTGTCTGCAATCCAACAAGCCTTAGTATTACCTAACAGAAGCCAAACTTAATTATGGGTTAATTTATCATTTTCATGTCTACCTGTTTTGTAATTTTGGCAAAGCCCTCCAGTATTGCAGATAGATATTTATTGGCTGATCTTAATTACTGCTGCATTTTCCCAAAAAAAAAAAAAAGCTTAAAAAGTCTCTTTTTTTCCCCTATAACCACATGCAAAATGATTTTATTACAATACAGTTGCTATTTTTTTTAGCAAAGAAACCGACTAATTTTAAAATAAAAACAAGCCATATTGTTCTTTCTTTCATGTCAGTCCAGGAAAACAAAGAATACAAGCGCGACCATGTTTAATATTCAATAGAAGCAGTTAACAATACTTGCCTCAGGACCAATAATAATAAAAAATAAATATTATTTGCCTCAGGACAAATAATATGTTGATGAACAGAGTGAATATTCCCACCACGTTATGAAAACCAGATTCCCAAAAATAAACGCAAGCATATATCCATGTATCTAATTTGCTGAATAACGGAACTTTATTGATGCTCATAAGGAACCCATCAAAGATCCTTAAATTTTTCTAAACGACAGAGATTTGCCAATTAAGGAGAAAATTACAAAGTCTGATGGGGCTCATTTTGACTGTACTTAGTCACAAGCTGGTGCACAGGTAGGTGTGAGAAGAATTTCACACTAGGTTGTGAATTTAAGATCAAGAAAAAAGGATTACCTATCAGGCACAAAAAAATCAGATCTTCACACAAAGGTCTAATTAAACTGATTTATTGCTACTCAGGCCTATGCACAGGAAACTTCTCAACTAACAGCACCTGCTTCGAGATAGATAACGTTCAATGGAATCCAAGGGGAGTTAGACTTAGTTTGCTTGTGGCTACATAGGGATTCTAGGTTGATTCCTCTTTTAATTCTGCCCCCAGGTTCTGCCGCTTCTTCTCCTACATCACCAAAAAGTAAGGTTCTACATTTTAGGCAAGAAAAACAAAATGCTCAGGTACAGTGCATGTGGTACCTCGCTCAATAGTAGTAACTGTGAGAGGGATCTTGGAGTCCTAGTGGACAACCATTTAAATAGGAGCCAGCAGTGTGAAAGCCAACACAGTTCTAGGCTGCATAAACAGAGGGATAGAATCAAGATCACATGAAGTGTTAATACCACTTTATAATGCCTTGGTAAGGCCACACTTGGAATACTGCATCCAGTTTTGGTCGCCACGGTGTGGTGAAGATTCAAAACTAAGCAGGATAGAATCTAGTTAACCTGGAACAAAGACTAGAAAAGAGCAACAAAGATGATGAGGGGACTGCAGGCTAAAACATATGAAGAATGGTTGCAGGAACTGAGTATGTCTAGTTTAATGAAAAGAAGGACTAGGGGAGACATGATGGCAATGTTCCAATATCTCAGGAGCTGCTACAAAGAAGAGGGAGTCAAGCTATTCTCCAAAGCACCTGAGGGCAGCACAAGAAGCAATGGGTGGAAACTAATCAAGGAGAGAAGCAACTTAGAACTAAGGAGAAATTTCCTGACAGTTAGAACAATTAATCAGTGGAACAACTTGCCTCCAGAAGTTTTGAACACTCCAACATTGGAAGTTTTTAAGAAGAGACTGGATAACCATTTGTCTGAAGTGGTGTAGGGCAGTGATGGCTAACCTTTTTGCCATCGTCTGCCAAAAGTGGGGGTCTCACGGGGGGGGTCGCATGTGCACATGCCCACATCCATGATGCATTGCCCCCTGCGTGCCCCACCCCCTACACATGTGCACATGACCCCCCCCATGTCCCCCTGACCCCCACACAGGCAAGCATGACCCCTCCTGCTCCCCTGACCCCCCTCCGCATGCACGCATGACCCCCCCCGTAGCCCGTTTTGGGCCTGGCAAGCCAGCCTAAAGCCTCCTGGGACCAAAAACGGGCTGTGGGGGGGCACGCCATACCCCCCCATCCAGATTTGGGCCTGACAGGCTCCCTGGATCCTCCTGGGACCTAAAATGTACATGTGTGATTCCACCCACCCCTGCGCATGCGCGCGCAACCCTCTGCACATGCGCACACATCTCCCGCATGCACCCCACTCCCGCACCAGAGACCCAAAAGTCAGATGGCCAGCGGGAGGCGCACACACATGTATGATAGAGGTGAGCTTGGTGACAGCTCGTGTGCCAGCAGAGAGGCCTTTGTGTGCCACCTGTGGCACCCGTGCCATAGGTTCGCCATCACGGGTGTAGGGTTTCCTGCCTAAGCAGGGGGTTGGACTAGAAGATCTCCAAGGTACCTTCCAAGTTGTTATCCTATTCTAAAATTTAAGTATTCCTGTTCTGTCCCCGTCCCACACGCGCACACACCAACAGACGTTCAAGAGTTAAAGACCAAACCAGCTGGCAAAATCCTTTTCCTTATGATAATGGAACTTGGCAACAACCTAGTGGCTGCCTGCCAAGAGTTTATTACTTACAAAGAGGAGAGATAACTTCTCCCCACTTCTGGTACATCAAAAGAAACAGCTCAATAATTACAGAGTCAATCAAGACCAGAGATAATCCAGCAAAGTCTATAGCAAAAGTCCGGCAATGCAGAATGGTGTGGAAGCTTTCAGCTTTGTTTGTCACAAAGTTTGACTGGCCACTACGCTCCCTTTTATACCTTGTGGGGTGTGGTCCAGTGACTCAGCCTAATCTCGGGCACGCATTTTCTTCTGTTGCGCGCGCTTATCTCTGCGACGCTGACATGGATCTAGCCAAGACTCATTACCCTGATCACTGTCCATCTGTGGCTGCGTGGAAGTGCTTGGCCCCGGCCCTATCTCTTGCCCTTCGGCGGACACCGAAGGCATTGCCAAAGAGGAGGGTCCTGGAGAGGGAGGCCTTGCCAACTCCTCTCCTTCACTCTCGGAGTCCTCTCCTGCCGATGACACAGGCTCAGGTAATGGAGCCACAACAATTCCCTTCTATAACCAGAAGAAGCATTTGCTGCCTCCCCCCCTTCCATAATGAAAATGCACTGGAAACAGAACACCCTAGTTGACATGCAATTCCATTCTGTGTTAAGGATGTTTCACCTGTCAAAAGATCCAGTGATGCTCCTGTCAAATTATTGTCACCGGAATTACATGTCACCCTTGAGGACATTAAGTTGATAGGGAGTCAATGACCCTAGGTGTGTGCACATGGGAACCTACGTTGCAATGCCATCCTGCTCTTGCCGTTCCTGTAACATTAAATTAAGGGGGCTGTCAATCAAAGCACTACCTGGGGGAGGGTATCTGAATGGTAAGACACTTAGAAATGAAACACTTTAAAAGCCTATTGGAGAAGGTGAAGAGTTGTAGAAGGAACCATTTGTTTAGCTGCTGAGCATTAACCAATCTTTGGAATCTGAGCTTCCAAGGGTCCATCAAATCAAAACTTGATCTTGAAGAGATGGAGAAATGAGTTGGTGGGGGGAACTTTCTGGTGAACGTTGCCCAGAACAGTAGGGCATTTTCTGCTTCAGAAAAGCAGGAAGTCTTGGCCACACACCTCTACAAGCTGCCCCTGAGTTATGACTATAATGGAGCCTGCCCATTATGGTCCTAAATCCTAATGGTCATAAAATGGGTTGGTCGTGTGAAACCTGCCAATGTTAAGTGAAGCCATATTTTACTATGCTGCGATTTCACTGCAAACCAGAAGTAAGTGCAAAGACCATGTAAAATGTCAGCAGATGGTTGCAAATGGTTGTAAATGTGGCCATGTTGCCAAGCATCCAGTGTGGTCACATGACTGTAGTGTGTGTGTGTGTGTGTGTGTGTGTGTGAGGAGAGAGAGAGAGGGAGGGAGGGAGGGAGGGAGGGAGGGAGATCATCACACCTTTGGAACAGGGATGAAATCTAAAATTTTTCCCTACTGGTTCTGTGGGCGTGGCTTGGGGGGGTGTCCTGTGACTGAGTGGGTGTGGCCAACTCAATGTCACTCACAGCCATGCCCACTCAGTCACAAGACCCCCTCCCACCAAGCCACGCCCACAGAACCCAGTAGGAAAACTTTTAAAATTTCTATTCTGCCAGCATGTCCTGACCTTTCTCCCGCGGCTCCACCCACCCACTCCATTCCCTGGAGTCGGAGAATGCACCATTCCCCAACTCTGGCCTTGCCGTGGAGCCGCTGCCTGCTCGCCACTCGCCACGCAGCTCCACCCACCCGCCTCATTCCCCGACTCCTACTGCTCACCTTTCTCCAGCGGCTGGCTGTCAGGGAAGGCAAGCGCCCGAAAGATACCGGAGTTGCTCACTCTCCTTCTTGAATGAGCCACTCTGGTCCATGCACCTGCTGTGCAAGTGCACACGCAACCTGCCGCTGAATTAAATAAACGGTATGTGCTTGCACAGCTGGCATGTGGACCAGAGCGGCTCATTCAAGAAGGAAGTGAACGACTCCAGTAACTTTCAGGCGCTTGCCTTCCCTGACAGCCAGCCGCGGGAGAAAGGTGAGCAGTAGGATACACCGCATGGCGAAGGGCGAGCAGGCAGCGGCTCCGCAGCAAGGCCAGAGTCGGGGAATGATGCATTCCCCGACTCCAGGGAATGGGGCGGGTGGGTGGAGCCTCCAGCTGCCATTGCTACCGGTTCTCCGAACCATCGGCCATCATCGCTACCTACTCGCCCGAGCTGGTCCGAACCGGGAGCATTTCACCCCTGCTTTGGATCCAAATCCTTTTCAGATAGGTCATAAGTGAAAATGCATGATGCATTTTCAATCTCTATGCATTACTTTAACAGATTAACAGAGTTGGAAGGGACCTAATAGGTCATCTAGTCCAACCCCCTGCTCAAGCAGGAGACCTTACAGCATTTCTGACAAATGGCAGTCCAATCTTTTCTTGAAAGTCTCACATGATGAAGCTCCCACCACTTCTGAAGGCAACTTCTGTTCCATGGGTTGATTGTTCTCACTGTCAGAAAGTTCTTCCTCATTTCTAGGTTGAATCTCTCCTTGGTCAGTTTCCATCCATTTTTCCTTGTCTGGCCCTCAGGTGCTTTGGAAAATAACTCTTCCTCTCTGTGGAAGCCCCTCAAATATTGGAAGGCTGCTATCATGTCTCCTCTGCTCCTTCTCTTCACTAGACTAGTCATGCCCAGTTCCTGTAACTGTTCTTCATATGTTTTAGTCTCCAGTCCCCTAATCATCCTGGTTGCTCTTCTCTGCACTCTTTCTAGAGTCTCATCATCTTTCATTCAACTTAATTGAATATGATTCTGACTCCTCCAAAAGTTGTTTCCCCACATCTCAAAATCAATAAACCTAACAGCATTACATTTGCTAGAAAGACTTGATATGTGAGCAGTGGGTGGAGGCTGTCACACTGATGAATGGTGTCATTTAAGGAGAGATGTAACTGCAGCTTTGTGATGGAGGTCTGTTTTTTTTTTTTACCCAAATAAAATTTTATTAGAATTGTAAATACAGAATAAAAACTAAGTGAAGGTGATAGAACTTGCAGAGATGGCCAAATCGATTGCTTATTTGTTCAAGATAGGAGATCATCTAAGTTTAAGGATAATCGGAAATCCCTTGTTGAGTTTTTGCGAGAAACGTAGAAGCCAGTTCTGATGAGGCCTTTCTACACAACATAGTTGTGGGAATGCAGTGGCCATAGTACATGTATAGACCAGTTTAACTGGTTGGACACTTGTATGGAGCTTAGCATCGAAATAATCAAACTAAGAAAAGCGGGTTCATATGGATACTCTCTGAAGGGCCCTATTCATTCTCTCTTTGTTTATAACATAGGCTGTGCCTGTAAAAGCAAAGATATCTCTTTGTATAAACATTCTTGAGGAACAAAGCAGACACATCTCTTATCTCTTTGTAAACACATTCCTGAGAATCAGATAAGGGAGATGGGCCTCTCGCCTGGTAGTATCTGATACCAAGCAGCCAGAGTTAGGTTTTGCTTTGTATCTTTACCATTGTTTCCCTATCTCTTGTGTGTAATATGAGATGTGTGGCCATAATAACGCCTTCTGATGACGCTGTATTTTGGTAACTAATAAAAGAGATTGTAGCTCTTTGTTTGCTGCTCTCTCATCCCGAGAAAACACTTGTCCTGTGTTTTTTCTAATCTGGACCATACATGAGGAGCCCGCCAGGATGAATTCAACATCTGGTGATCCCGACGTGATAACCCTGCTTGGTGCTATATGTCTCTTGGTAATTTCATACTCATTCGGCTGGAAGAAGCCTCTGCAAACCAGGGCCGGTCGTCTGCGGACGAAGCACCCTCCCATAAATCGTGAGTATGGAGGCAGAATTGCCAGGTACCCCGACATGATAGCCCTTGAGGCTATACGTCTCTTGGAACCCCTGTTCTCACCGCCTGGAAGAGGCTGTGCACCACGATTTAGCCTGAAACACGGCGACAATCTTTCGTGAGTATGGGGGGGAGGTCTTTCCAAGCAGCAGACGCAGTATCTGAGGAGCTTGGTGAGATATCCAAGACTAATATTATTGTTTTTAAAAAAAAGATAACAGGAAAGTCCTGCCCATGAAAATAATTTGATTTACCTTCTAAAAAACTTTTGGCAATAAAAGGGCTCTTTAAAAGTGAATCTGTGGAAGCAGATGGGAACATGCCTCCACAAACCTCCCCAGCCCTGAAAAATTTTTTGCACTCTGGAGATTAGTTATAGAGTGTTTAATGATACAAAATAAATAAATAAATAAATAAATAAATAAAAGCCTTCAGGACACTGTTAATAGTTCCTTTTCAGACTTTGTTGAGAGATTGCTCTCACGTTAAATCACCCACGCAGACGCACGGCATGAAATTAAACATCAGCTCATTCTGAAGGAGTCAGTTACACCCCCACTAAGCAGAATTTAAAGAAACAGTTAGACAAAAAAAAGGGGGATGGATAGAATAAATTGCTGAAATGCTTTCAGTGTGTCTGCCAGCTGCAATTTTGCAAGCTTCTTCTGAATGTGCTTAACAAGCCTTCAGAAAAATGCTTGTTTCTGGCAAGCGTCAACAAGCCTTCTCTAACATAAAGAAAGAAAGCTAAAAAACAACACCACTTAAAAGCTATTGTTGGGCTGGAAAAAAATCTTAATTTGGCAGATATGATTAAAGTGTGTCAGGATCATCGTATAGATGACATTTTAATTGGAGTACAAAAAATACAACCTAATTGGCTTTTTGAAAATACAAAATGATTTATGTGTAAATGAATTGCACATTGCCCCAGAGAAAATACAGCTCCTTATCTGTATGTGCAATCTCTTTCTGCTCCGGCTTTTAAAGTTACCCAAAGTTAAATTTGCAACAATTACTGGGTACTATTAATTGGGACTGCTCATATTTCTCTTTACCTATGCATTTACTTAGCCTATTATTTGAGTTATTGACTAAAAGAAAAAGCCAGGAGATTTAATTCTGTTTTAGAACAGTAAAAAGTACATTGCTTTATTTGTCTCATTACCATCTAAAAATGTTTTACCCTTTATTTAAGCTATTGCTGAAATTATAACCTTGGGACGTAATCCAGACTGTCGAAGAAATGGAACTGATCTAATAAATATTATTCTTTCTATCTCAAAATCTGACTTTTACTTTTGTCTTCGGAATGATTCATCTCTTCAGTGTGCTCTAACTGACTATGTAAGCTGTATTTCATATCATTTGCCTAAAGATCCTAGGTTTACTTGCTTAATGATTTTCTCCAGAGGAGCCACTGCTTACAAGGACATCTGGAAAGAATCTTACACTAATTGTCTGCGACTATCTTAGCTTTTACACTTTTTCTCAACAAGCTTTTAATTTGATCTCTGACTCTCAGTATGTTTCTCAGGCTGAAAAAATAAATAAATAAATAAATAAATTGTTTATTGTTCTTCCCACCCGGGGTTTAGCAGGAAATAAAATTAGAGCCTGTCTAAATGGGAAGACTCAGATAATTTGAATTAATCAACTTGAAGTGATTTCTGTTAAAAATATTTTGTTGATGTACATCTATAATGATAGTGTGTGGAATTGATATGCTTGGCTGGCCAGCAAAAAATTGACTGGGTTTGAACTTGAAACTGTGGAAAACCGGGCAATGGTTATGGGCCCATATCACCTTTTGTGATTATGACTGTTGCCTGAATTTTTTCACTGTTTTGGGAATAAACTAGTTCATTGAAATAATTTGAATGACTGATTCGCATGAAGGATGTATTATACAAAAGGTCTGATTGCAGTACAGATGTGAATGGGTGTGTATTGGATTGCATGAAATGTAATTTTGTGTATAAGCATTTTTTTTTCTTTTCTCTCCCTGCCCTCCGAGGAGAAGGGAGGCTTGGTCTGTTTTAAAAATTTTTTCCTTTCCCTCACCCCCTCCCTTTTTTTCCCTGGGAGATGAGAGGCACGAAAAAGGGGGGGGGGGTACTTTGTACTTTTAACCATTTTTTTTTTCTCTCAGAGAACCAGCCAGAGAAAGGCGGGAGTGAAAGGGTGATATCTGATACCTGCCTTTGCAGAGCACTGAACGGCTCAGAATGCAATTTTGATTTTTTTCCTTCTGAATATTTTTGACGTTTTAAATACTTTCATACCCAATTCTATTTCAGAGTATTGACTCAAAATGCTCCTTAATGTTTTTATGTCTACGTGCATTTTGCATACTTAACAAATGGCATGTTTGTTCTTTGTTTGTCTGTTGTTTGTTTATTTGTTTTTTTGTTTGTCAGCAGCAAAAACTGCTGCCATTTTTAGGAATTATCACAGAGATGAGTTAGAAATTACAATATGTAGACAGAGAGATAAAATACTTAGGACATTTAATTAATGAAAGAAGTAACACCTGAAGAGTTGAGGAAATTTTTAGGATTGACTGGATATTGTAGGCTGTGAATAGATAATTGTGCTATTTTGAATAAAGACTGGTATGCAAAGAACCCAGTGTTATAGGGAATGTAAGAGAGAGTTAGTGAAGGAAAGCAGAAAGTTGACTTTTGGAAGTATGCTAGTTTACAAGGAGATTTAGAAGGACAATCAGATATTGGTGTAAAGAAGGAGTTGAATTGTTTAAGAGAAAGTTGGTTTGCACAGACTTGGGCTGGCTTGGAAGTCAGAATGGCAGTGAGAGAAGGACTTGAATGTTTAGTGTTATAAGGAGATTTGTTTATTGGAAGGTTATAGATGTTGTGGGTAGCGGAGACAGAGATTGGAAGAGGGAAATGACAAAGCTGCAACTGCGCTCATGGTTATATCTTCCATCACACCATGGGACAGTCATGCCTATTTTCATCAAAATAAAAAGCATTAGCGAAACAATTTGGTCTCACGGCAGCTGAAGCGACTGCCATCATACAACAATGTCCTACCTGTAGTCAACAAGCTCATTCTATCCCTATGGGTGTTACCCTAGAGGACTAAAAGCTTGTGAAATTTGGCAAATGGATGTAACTCAGTACCCATCCTTTGCCCCATGGAAATATTTGCATGTTTCCGTGGACATTTATTCAGGATTTATCATGGCATCTCCACAAAGGGGAGAAGCAACCAAACATGTAATAAATCATTGTATTCGGATTTCTGCATCGATGGGACGCCCAATTGAAATTAAAACTGACAATGGATCTACTACACCAGTACTGCCTTTGCAGACTTTTGTAACAAGTGGTCCATCACACACAAATTTGGCTTATAAAATTGAAAGAGGAAAAATGCCTCGGCCTCCCAGCCATGCAAAACAAACTCAATCTTTGCTTATATACTTTGAACTTTCTTAACCTGACTGGACAGCCTCCCACATCGGCTGCGACCCGTCATTTTTCTGCTTATCCATCAGCTGCCCTAAAACCAAAGGTCTATTTCCACCAACAACCTGATCCTGCATGGAGAGGACCTGCTGACCTTATTACCTGGGGCCATGGATATGCTGCTGTCCAGGACAATGATCGCATCATTTGGATCCCCAAAAGACACGTAAGACCATTTCATTTACAACAAAAAGAAGGAGAAACCCCTGGTGCTGAGATTTAAGAGAAAAAACATCTTGCTGAGTCCTCCCGGCAACAGACTCTTTAACGCAAGGTGGTGACCATCAGCTTTGCAGAACTACACCGGAAGTTGGTCCCCTGCGCACAGCGGAAGATTCATCAGGAGGAAAATACCTTCACATTGTACATATACATTTTAACACTTTCTTACACATACTAATGTTAGTAGAATTGTTTTTCTGATTTTGCTAGTAATTTTGTTTCACACGTATAAGTGACTATGATTTGTTTATGGCCTTGGACATTGTTAGCTTTGGGACTCTCAAGTGACCATGTAAGAACGCTCCTGCCACAAACGCATTGTCTATGCACAAGGTCCTTATTTTCTACCTAAGTCTACTCCAACACCTAAGGTTCCCATATTGACATTTCCAGCTGAGGGGGGAGTGGATAAGGACAATGGGCCTCTGTAACAATTGCATAAAAGAGACTATATATCATGGATTCTGGAATTAAGTCACAATCTTGCATCTATTGCCCCTACATCTCATGATCCTTCTTGTCAGCAGCCTCTATATTCAATCATGATGGGACATTCAAATAGCTGCTAATCGGACAAACTCCACTACTCCTATTTCCTAAACCACATCCATCACTGACACCAGGTGGCTCATTAAAAACTCAGATATCCAGAGGCATCTTGCCCAATCTCGGGTGGCAATGAACTATTGGGATCTTCATTTATTAAATAACTGGACAGTATATATGTTCAACGAGACTATCAAGGTGCTGAAGCTGATGAATAAAGAACTGGCTGAAATCAGAGAGGTAGTCCTACAAAACCGATATGCCTTAGCTAAAGGAGGCGATTGTGCCCTTATACATTCACGTTGTTGTACCTATGTATCTGATTATCAGTATAACATCACTCACACCATAGAACATATGGAAAACTTGATCAAAAAACAATCCCTTATCATCCAATGGATCTGGTGCCATTGATATCTGGGCTGCTCTTTGGTCATGGCTCCCAGATGGTTCTTGGTTGAAATTAATTATGCCAAATATTGTATCTATAATTGTACTGCTTGTTTTGCTTTGTTGCTGCATCCAATGTCTCCCCTCCCTTCTGCAAATGTGCAAAGGTTTTATTCCCTCCAATAGGAAGGACGTCCTGATAAGTGAAACCAAAGCCCTTCTGGAACTGGAGGAACAAATCAGGTGTGGTCAGAGGAGGTGCTCGGGACTTGCAAGATAGGGCTTCCAAGATAACTCAGAGGTTACAAACTCCTGACATGTGGTTTTCTTGGGTGTCTGGATTCGGATGGATTTACAATTTGTGTGAGTGATTTGTGGAAATGTACAACTCTGAAACATGATGGCCTACCTCGCTTGACATCTCCTGGCCACTTTTCCACTAACTTTATTCACCATAATAAAAGGATGGGTGAGCTAAAAACATTTGCAGAAACCAGATGGATGAAGAACATATTGTCTACTGTACTCATGATTATTGCTTTGCTTATTTCTGTATGTTGTAGTATTCAATGTATTACTGCTTTGTTTACTATGATGATAGACATGTTTCCCAGGCATAAAGAGAACATCATAATAACAACACAGCTGAACCCTGTTGCAAAAAACAAAAACAGAGGAAATGTGGGAATGCAGTGGCCATAGTACATGTATAGACCAGTTTAACTGGTTGGACACTTGTATGGAGCTTAGCATCGAAATAATCAAACTAAGAAAAGCGGGTTCATATGGATACTCTCTGAAGGGCCCTATTCATTCTCTCTTTGTTTATAACATAGGCTGTGCCTGTAAAAGCAAAGATATCTCTTTGTATAAACATTCTTGAGGAACAAAGCAGACACATCTCTTATCTCTTTGTAAACACATTCCTGAGAATCAGATAAGGGAGATGGGCCTCTCGCCTGGTAGTATCTGATACCAAGCAGCCAGAGTTAGGTTTTGCTTTGTATCTTTACCATTGTTTCCCTATCTCTTGTGTGTAATATGAGATGTGTGGCCATAATAACGCCTTCTGATGACGCTGTATTTTGGTAACTAATAAAAGAGATTGTAGCTCTTTGTTTGCTGCTCTCTCATCCCGAGAAAACACTTGTCCTGTGTTTTTTCTAATCTGGACCATACATGAGGAGCCCGCCAGGATGAATTCAACACATAGTATGATACTTGCTTTCTTTGTGAGCCTAAATTTTAACTCTCAAACTTTTCTTATTACACAGAAACAGTACATACAGTTGCACAAACTGTAATACAGACATTTATTCTTAAAAACTGCCATGGGTGTACTGCCCTAATGTCCTGGGTGTGATATCACATCTTGTTTGAAATTTTCTTCTGATTATGCAGTGCCTGAAATGGGCTATTAGACAGTCCCTCAGCAAAGTAGAGCAAATGGCAATTTAGTATTGGAAATCACAGCTAGGAAAAAGTCATTGATGATGCTGAGAAGGAATGAAGGTACTTTTATAGTAACAATCCCAGGAAGGGATAGACATTTTCATTGGACAACCAAATGAAAAATCTACTTGGGTTATTGGGAAGGACGCTGAAGGAACAATAACTTAGAATAAAATAGAGATGGAAGCAGTGGTGAAATCCAATTTTTTTTTACTACTGGTTCTGTGGGTGTAGCTTGGTGGGCGTGGCAGGGGAATGATACTGCAAAATCTCCATTCCCACCCCACTCCAGGGGAAGGATACTACAAAATTCCATTCCCTCCACACTCCTGGGGGAACGATATTGCAAAATCTCCATTCCCACCCCGCTCTGGGGCCAAAAGTTCTGTTACCGGTTCTCTAGAACCTGTCAGAACCTGCTAGATTTCAACCCTGGCTGGAAGGGACTTTGGAGGTCTTCTAGTCCAGCCCCTTGCTCAAGCAGGAGATCCTATACCATTTCATATAAGTGGCTGTCCAGTCTCTTCCTTAAAACCACCAATGATGAAGCACCCACGACATCTGAAGGCAAGCTGTTCCATTGGTTAATTATCCTCACTCTTATGAAGTTTCTTCTTGATTCCAGGTTGCTTTTCTTCCTGATTATTTTCCATCCATTGTTTCTTGTCCTTCCCTCTGGTGCTTTGGAAAATAAATTAACCCCTTCCTCTTTGCAGCACTCTCTCAAAAACTGGAATACTGCTATCATGTTCCCCCCATTCCTTCTTTTCTTTAAACTAGCCAAACACAAATCCTACAACCATTCTTCATATGTTTTAGTCTCCAGACCCTTAATCATTTAACTTTAACTTCTTCCATCGGTGAAAAACAACCTGCTGGCATTCGTGTTACCTGCAGGAGAGCAAGTAAATCACATGTGTTATCATGTAAATGATATGACTTGTATAACTTGAGCTTTGACATCATGATCCTTTTGATGTAAATGGTGCACCTAATGGATATGTTATTTTAGCATCCCTTACTTCCTTCTACATGACAACAAGCATAGCTTTCTGGCATCACTCTGCATGTGGGGGATTTTTCATTGTACACACAGCTTAGCATTATAACAGATGACAAAAGATAAATTCTATGGTTTTCCCAAATCAATCTACGATGTTCAACAGGTTAAACCAGCACTATCAAGGAAGGCTGGCTTCATACATTGTGTGGTAATGCATTTGGTTGATTTTGCATTGCACTTGGTTTTTTGCTTAACCATCCAAATGGGCTTATTAGTGAGCTGTGATTAATAAACAGTGACTCTGTTGATTTTTGAACAGAGCCGATGAGTCACTTTAAATCCCTTTGGGGATGGCTGAGATTTGATGAGACACGTTCAGCACCATGGAGAGCTCACTTTACAAAACAGGCACAGAGAGAGAGGGAGGCAGGGAAGGAGGGAGGGGGAGAGGCAGAGGGAGGGAGGGAGGGAGAGAGAGAGAGGGAGGGAGGGAGGGAGGGAGGGAGAGAGAGAGAGAGAGAGAGAGAGAGAGAGAGAGAGAGAGAGAGAGAGAGAGAGAGAGAGAGAGAGAGAGAGAGAGAGAGAGAGAAACACCCCCCCAACTAAAAAAGACTCCGAGGCTTGAGTTTCCTCAAAGTTCCTTTTTATTGAAGATGTCATATTGGCACATCTGGGAAAACTCAGAAAGTTTCCAGGTTTTCCCCACCCAAGTGAAAGTTTAAGTCCCTGCCCAGCACCCACATGTCCATCACACGGTCCAATCATCCACCATCCAAACTGGAGACACCTCCCAGTCATCTGATTCCAGGTGCCAGGGCAATGCGTCCTTCACTCTCTGAGAAAGGAATGTTGTTTTGACTACATATCACCCATACTCTATGCAATCCCCCTTCCCATTTTCCCACAGAAGAAAATGTGGCAGGCCTGAAGGCTCAAATGTAAAAGATGGCTTCCAGGTCTGACAAGCCTTCCCCCCCGCCCAAATAAGAAAAGCATGTCCTGGAACAAGTGTAATACAGGGGGTTACAGAGTGAGTGTTAGAATTATATATCCTACCATGCTATGAGAAATTTGTCAATTAAACTTTGCTCACCTGGTAGGTCCATTAGGAGTCAACTTGTATTTGGCAGTATCCAGTTTTAAAATATGGATAAAGCTTTCAGCCCACACTGGGCATTTGTCTTGAATAGGATTAAATAAAAAATAATTTAAAAAAGGAAACAAGCTGTGGAAAATCCCCCCCCCCACACAAACCCCAGAAGAATGAAAAATTTGGAAAATATTAAAAAGGCAGAATAGTATATTTCCCTAAAGGAGAAATGGAGAAACATGCTCTTAAAGACAGAAAGCAGACTCAGCCTTTTTAAATAGCCCCCAGCAGATATTTTGTACCCATTAAGAAAGATTGGGCCAGCCTATTCGCAAAATATTCACATCAGATACCTGTACAATTAGAACAGCCCGCCCCCCCTCCCAGGGCAGTGTGTTCTCCCCACTTCTCTTCTCTCTGTATACCAATGACTGCATCTCTAACAATTAAAAAACAGTTAAACTACTGAAGTTCGCAGATGACACAACAGTGATCGGTCTCATTCGAGACAATGATGAATCCGCATACAGATGGGAGGTTGAACAACTAGCCTCATGGTGTGATCGGAACAATCCGGAACTGAACACACTCAAAACTGTAGAAATGGTGGTGGACTTTAGGAGAAACCCTCTCATACTACCACCTCTTACAATACTAGACAACGCAGTATCAACAATAGAGACCATCAAATTTCTAGGTTCTATATTGCAAGATCTAAAATGGACAGTTAACATCAAAAACATCATCAAAAAAGCACAACAAAGAATGTTCTTTCTGCACCAACTCAGAAAGTTCAAACTGCCCAAGGAGCTGCTGATACAGTTCTACAGAGGAATTATTGAGTCTGCCATCTGTACCTCTATAATTGTCTGGTTTGGTTCTGCAACCCAACAAAACAGATACAGACTTGAGAGGATAATTAGAACTGTGGAAAAAACGATTACTACCAACCTGCCTTCCATTGAGGACCTGTATACTGCACAAGTCAAAAAGAGGGCTGTGAAAATATTTACAGACCCCTCGCATCCTGGACATAAATTGTTTCAACTCCTACCCTCAAAACGACGCTATAGAGCACTGCACACCAGAACAACTAGACACAAGAACAATTTTTTCCCAAATGCCATCACTCTGCTAAACAAATAATTCCCTCAACACTGTCAAACTATTTACTAAGTCTGCATTATTATTAATCTTCTCATCATTCCCATCACCCATCTCCTTCCACTTATGACTGTATGACTGTAACTTTGTTGCTTGTATACTTACGATTTATATTGATATTGTTTCCGGATTGCTTATTTGTACCCTATGACTATCATTAAGTGTTGTACCTTATGATTCTTGATGAATGTATCTTTTCTTTTATGTACACTGAGAGCATATGCACCAAGACAAATTCCTTGTGTGTCCAATCACACTTGGCCAATAAAAAATTATATTCTATTCTTCTTCTTTTTTTTTTTTAAAGAACTTTAGCTCCAGGGTGATGGGATAAAGGACAAGGCATTGAGAAAAGTGGAAGCAATACTGGTCCATTAAGAAAGGCAGGTTAGAGGCCTTGGTGGCGTAGCAGACTAAAGCACTGTTAAGTAGCACCAGCTCCCTGCAATTACTGCAAGTTCAAATCTCACCAGGCTCAAGGTTGACTCAACCTTCCATCCTTTCGAGGTAGGTAAAATGAGAACCCGGTTTGTGGGGGCAATAAGCTGACTTTGTATAAAAAAGAACACCGCTTTGGGGGGGGGGCAAAAGCCCTACTAAGCAGGTATATACAAAAGTATGAAGGCTATTGCTTAATGCATTGTAAGCCGCCCTGAGTCTCCGGAAAAGGGCGGCATATAAATCGAACCAATAAATAAATAAATAAATAAATAAATAAATAAATAAATAAATAAATAAATAAATAAATAAATAAATAAATAAATAAATAAATAAATAAAATCAATTACAGATGCCTTACAGGATTAGGACTAAGGAAGTAATAATTATGACCCATCATGAGCTTTTGCGAAACAAGTAAAACCAATCAAATAATAAAAACACACAAAACAAGCCTCTAGATTACAAAATGTATGCAAATGATGAAATAAAAATAAATAATAATTGAATAAGAAATTGAAATGAGAATAAAGATAATTAGAAAATCGGGGATGCTCGAATACCATTTTAGATTGAACTGAAAAGGGAAACAACAGGAGAGAGGGGAAGGGGTAGAAAGAGAGGGAGGGAGGAGAGGAGAGGAGAGAAGAGGAGAAAGAAGAAATGGAAAAGGAGAGGAAGAAAAGGGAGGGGAAAGGAGCGGAGGAGAAGGTAAGAAGGGAGGAAGAAGAGAGGAGTGGGGGAAGAGAAGGGGAAGTAGGAAAGAGAAGGAAAGAAAGAACGAAGGAAGTAGGAGAAGAGAGAGGAAGGAAGAGAAGGGGAGGAGAAGAAGAAAGGTTGGAGTAAAGGTAAAGGGTAAAAGAGCAGTCCCAAAAAAATAAAAATGAAAAATGAAAGTTAAAAGAAAAGATGAATGAAAAATGATAAAAATGACGGTACATGTAAATGTGTTTATGAGAAATAAAAATTAAAAAATTATTAAAAAAAATAGATTACAAAATGCTGTAAAAACTGTATAAAAGCCCGTGTACAAGAAAAAAACCCAATTGTTCAGCTGACCCAAAACAGCACGCTGTCTTTGTGTGGTTCTGTTCACCAATAAATGGACCCTCTTCCCAATCAGCCTCCAGCCTCCATTTTATTTCCAGCATCTTTTTCTCATCTTGGAACTGAACCAGATGGATTTTTTTCTTCCAACAAAGCTAATAACAAGCACTGATCTGGAGAAAAGAAAAAAAAAACAGAGTTCTTGTTAAAAAGGTGAGTCAGAATACAGGCAATGATCAAGCAGAAATCAGAATGAACGGCTTAATCGTGTGTATGAGAAATCAAGCCAATCTTGTATTTTACTGTCAGTGAAAAGTCTTTTTTAATAGGAGAGTATGGACTATTAAACTCAATTATCCTGATGGGTCTTGTGTCATGAGGTGTAAAACTTGTCCAGCCTGGATAATTGGCAAGAGATCAAGTCACAGTTTCCCTGTCAGTCATCAGAAATTGACTGCAGAATCTTTGATCGGGGAACCAGCTCCCTGCTTGTTTTGTCTCCTTTATAGGGAGTTACTTAATATGTTATAAAGCTAACGTGAAAACAAAAAGAAGGAAGAAGGAGAAAAATAAAGAGGTCACATCCAAATTTCAAAGAAAAGCCAGAAGGGAAGTGATATTGAGCTAGTGAACAAGTATAGCCCAGAAAGAATTAACATTTCCCATTTTGGTGGAAAAAGTAACAGTGCTTGGTGCGGACGTATGAACCCAACTGGTGTTGGACCTGCCCAGTGGTGGGATTCAAATAATTTAACAACTGGTTCTCAATGGCCAACCTGATTCTGGGCGAATCAGGTGTTAAATTCCCCGTTCCCCCCCCCCCCCCCGCTATCAAAGTGAATCCTGGGGTCTGCGCTGCAATGGAAAACGGGAAGGAGGATGAGCAGGGTGAAGAAAGAGGGAAAGTGGCCTTCTCCTTCCCTCGTGCCAGCTGCCGTTTCTCCATTGCAGCACAGCGCAGTGCCCTGGATCCACTTTGATAGTGGGGGTGGTGGTAATTTAACAACCCGTTTGCCCAAACCGGTGCAAACTGGCTGAATCCCACTGCTGGACCTGCCCGAATGTAATGCCTGAATGCGAGGCAACATCGGTGGAGGGAAAAAGGCCCGGATAATGCTGCAGAACGCCGTAAGCCATTCTGCGTGCAGAATTAGTTCGCCCCCTCTGGTGCACTTCTGGATTGTGCCAGTGGTGGGATTCAACCCACTTAACAACCGGTTCACCGAAAATGTGAGTGCACATCTTCTGCGCATGCATGCACGCATGGCTTCCATGCATGTGTGTCTTCCGCCATGTGGTGAGGGTTGACCGAGCAGTTTTTCAGGGCCTGCTCTGTTCCATCTCTGCTCTCCGTGGCAGTAGCTTCTTCTCTCTGCTGCTGCTCTTGCTGGGAGAGAGAGTGTCTCTTATGCAATTTAGCAGCTGTGAGCTGCCACTTTCCTCTAAGTCCCATCCGGAAAGTGTGCAGCACAGAGAAGCAGCAGCCATGTTGAAGGCTGCTTCATGTCCCTGGAGGCGAGGCACGGAGATTAGCTGGACTGCATGGCAAAGGGAAGATAATATATAAGGCAGGGCGGGGTGGGTGGGGCAGGAGTAGCCGATGGTTGATTTTACCGGTTCTCTGAACTGCCCAACATCCTAACAACTGGTTCACCCGAACCGGTCCAATCCGGCTGAATCCCACCCCTGGATTGCACGCGAGCATGAACCGAATGAACTAGCAATTTTAGGCAGTCAAACAAGTAATCTGTATTAACACTGTAGTCTCCTGGCTAATGCACCATTGTGATACACTAAATAGACAAATTTAAGTTTTATAATATATTTCCTGTGCTATTTATTAATACATGCCTTGGATGTATTGTTTTAATGCCTTTGCTTTTTGCTAAAATAGATTTGGGATCTTCTAAATATCCCCCTGATATTTAGTGGGGACTCACTCCTTCCGCACTGAAGGACTCACTGGAGAAGAGCCTAATGCTAAGAACGATTGAGGGCAAAAGAAGAACGGGATGACAGAGAACGAGGTGGCTGGATGGAGTCACTGAAGCAGTCGGTGTGAGATTAAGTGGACTCTGGGGAATGGTAGAGGACAGGAAGGCCTGGAGGAAAGTTGTCCATGGGGTCGCGATGGGTCGGACACAACTTTGCAACTAAGAAGAACAACAACAACAAATATCCTCCACCAAATCTTTGGGTATAGAAATTATGCAGGGGATGAACTGAACTGATGAAGCTTCTTAGATTAGGAGCAAAACATCTCCAAGAATATACAGGGGATTCTGCCAATTTTTTCAGGAATCCCACTCATAATGAAAGTAATATCATGATGTACCCACTTCTGGTACATCAAAGGAAACAGCTCAATAATTACAGAGTCAATCAAGTCCAGAGATAATCCAGTAAAGTCTATAGCAAAAGTCCGGCAATGCAGAATGGCGTGGAAGCTTTCAGCTTTGTTCGTCACAAGGTTTGACTGGCCACCATGCTCCCTTTTATACCCTGTGGGGTGTGGTCCAGTGACTCAGCCTAATCTCTAGCACGCCTTTTCTTCTGTTGCGCGCGCTTATCTCTGTGACGCTGGCGTGGATCCAGCCAAGACTCATTACTCTCATCACTGTCCACCTGTGGCTGCGTGGATGTGCTTGGCCCCAGCCCTATCTCTTGCCCTTCGGCAGACACCGAAGGCATTGCCAAAGAGGAGGGTCCTGGAGAGGGAGGCCTTGCCAACTCCTCTCCTTCACTCTCGAAGTCCTCTCCTGCCGATGACACAGGCTCAGGTAATGGAGCCACAACAGCAGTAGTTTCATTTCATGTTGTCTCTTGAGACTTTTATGACAACTATGGGAATTTATGGTACCTTAGCCTTTTCGCCCACACCCTTGTCACTCTCATCCCTAAAAAAGTACAACAACTCTATTCAAATGTTCTTTTTTGAAATAACGGCAAAACAAGTTATCTTTCATCACATTGAATGAGAACTGGCAGAAAAGTAGCGGAAGGGATTTCTCTGACAAAATGTAATGTTTTTTAAATAAATATGGAGCCCACTTGAGTTATTGAGTAGATTAAAGATGCCCACAAGTTGAGCTCTGTTCACAAGCATGTTATTTTCATGGGAACAATATAGAATTTGGAGATCCTTATTCTCAGATGTTTCTTTTTAGGTTCCCAATCTAGTGAATAATCCTAGGGTTCCTATTAGACTTCCATTCAAGTACCAACCAGTAGTGGTGTATATGTGTTGTGGCCCGCCAGCGGCCTGTGCAGATTGTGGCTGATCCTGACAACAAGGAGGCTGGTGTGGGGTCGCGCCAGCAGCCGGCACAGCCAGTGCTCGTGTCGGACAGTGAGGAGGCTGAAGAGGCTGTAGTGCCAGAGTCAGAGACTCAGCCAGGGCCTTCAGAACCTCCAGAGGTTCCTTCAAGTGGAGACAGCGAAGTGGAGGAGCCTCTCCTCAATGCTTGAGCACGCAGGGCTGCCAAAAGGCAGGAGTGGCTACTCAGGAAGAGGAGGTCTCCTC
The DNA here is from genome assembly GCF_029215685.1 of Pituophis catenifer annectens. Classification (NCBI taxonomy): domain Eukaryota; kingdom Metazoa; phylum Chordata; class Lepidosauria; order Squamata; family Colubridae; genus Pituophis; species Pituophis catenifer. The sequence goes on along the minus strand of NW_027256881.1, from coordinate 9,815,847 downwards.
GAGAGTAAGGTTTGAGGATAATTGGCCACTCCCTTAGCCTATTTAAGTCGCACGCAGTTAGTAATTTCTTGCTGGAAACAACGTGTAATTATTACAGAGCATTTTGGAGAGTGAGTGTCTTATCGTATCTTGTTTTCTGGGCTGGTTGCCAACCTTTGCCGGACTTTGTTTATTCTTGGTACGTTATAACTTTGATAAGGACCATTGGTGTGTGTCACAATCCTTGGGAATCCGGAGCCAGGGCAGAACAATATGCTTAGACAGAGTTAGCCACCTGTAGATAAGAAGCACAATAAAATCATCAACACCATATCATTCTTTTTGCCTTCCTATAATAACTTTGCAAAGAGTTTACTCTACAGTAGTGGTCAAAATTGTGGAAACCTTTTGGAAAAAGTGTATTTTCTAAAACTAGCTAATAGCACCACTTTTTTTTTTTTTTGGAGTGGTACCATAAAATTATATATCAATGGAAAGATAATTTAATCAAGAATGTAATGCAATAACTTTTATGAAGGATTTGCTATTAGAATAGCAGTTACAGTATAAAGAAGAAAAGTGAAACGTAGAAAAAAAATGAGATATACAAAAATGATCACCATAGAAAAAATGAGTTATGCAAAAATTATCATGTCAGTTAACACTTAGTTGGGTAACCTTTAGTATGAATTACAGCCTTACAACATCTTCCCATGGAGTGAACCAAGTCTTTTAGTTCTACAGCTGTTATCATGTGAAACCAAGATTGAATGATTGCTTCTATTAACTGGGTTTTATTGCTGGGTCGCTTCTGACTAACAAGTTTCTTTAGTCGGCTCCGTAGATTTTCAATTGGGTTAAGGTCTGGGCTATTCCCAGGCCATTCCAGCAGTGGAATAGAATTATCTTGAAACTCCAAAAAAAGTGGTGTTATTAGCCATCAAACTTCAAAAACACACTTTTCCCAAAAGGTTTCCACAATTTTGGTCACTACTGTAGCTATCAAGTCTAATTTTCAATAATAAAACTCCTCCTCCTCCTCCTTCCATACAGAGCACTTTTCATAACACCATTTGACCCAGTTCCAAAATATCAAAGCAATCAGATGCACATGGTGGAATGGACCCTATACCAGGAGTGGGTTCTAATTTTTTTTACTACCGGTTCTGTGGGTGTGGCTTATTTTCTGGGCGTGGCTTGATGTTCATGTGACAATTCTTTAGGATTTAGCAGAGGTACTGGTCTACCAGGCTTTTAACTTGTAGAGCTGTACCAATCTACCCATGTATTTTTGTAGGCACTGATCTACTCATGTATTTTTGCAGGCACTGATCTACTCATGTATTTTTGTAGGCACTGATCTACTCATGTATTTTTGCAGGCACTGATCTACCCATGTATTTTTGTAGGCACTGATCTACTCATGTATTTTTGCAGGCACTGATCTACTCATGTATTTTTGCAGGCACCGGTCTACTCATTTGTTTTCTTTTAACACTGATCAGCTGTAGGGCAGCCCTTTGAAGCCCGGAGGCAAGAGTTTAAACAGTTTTTTTCCCTCTAGCCATCAGCTGGGACTCAGGAGGCAGCAATAGATTGGGGGTGGGGCCAAATAACAGGTAAGAATAACACAGGGGATGGGGGGGGTACGTGGGGGGTGCGGGGGTGGGGGGCAGAACCGGTTTGGTGACGTCATTTCATCACCGCTACCGGCTCAGGGGAACCGGGCCGAACCGGGAGGAACCCACCGCTGCCCTATACCCACCCACCCACATTCTCAATGACTGATTTTTATTTAAAAGATAGAAAGTTCCTGAGTAGTCTTGAAATATTTATAAACAGAGTTTCACGCATCGGTGCCCAAGATACCCCGTCCTGCACAGATGTGTGTGTGTGCGTGCACCCTTCTGTGTGCCTGTGTGAATGTGCCTGTGTGAAGATACACAGAATGTGAGAATGAATACAATCACATACATCTGGAAATACAAGATCCAACATCCACTGAAGAAGACCTTCTTGGCGATGAAACTAAAATAGAAATCAAAGTTTTCTGAGCTAAGAAAAGGCAATTTATTCACCCCAGATGGCCACATCAAAAATTCATGAATGATTTGGGAAGGCTATTGCTAGCAGAGTCGAACATTTAGCTTTCATGTAATCAACTGCTCCCTTGTGACCGAGTTGACTTGTCTATGCTTGGAAACGGAGCAGAATCAGGCCTGTTGAATGCTTGGATGATCCTCATTGCTGTAGGCTAAATTGGGAAGCCAGAAACATCCCAGATAAAACCATGACAAACCACCTCCGTAGTTTTGCCAAGAAAAACAGCAGAAATGGGTCCTTGAAGTTACAGACAGGGATGAATGATTCAAAGGAGCATTTGCATTATTCTTTACTTTTACTTTACTTTACTTTATTTTGGATTTATATACCGCCCTATTCCCGAAGGACTCAGGGCAATGAACAGCCAAAAGATAAAACACACATAATACAAAATTTAAAAAAACAATGTAAAAGCACATTAAATAATTTGGCCCATACAGATTAAAACACCCCTATTGTTTTAAAACAAATTTAAAATTAACAATTAAAAGGAAGTTAGGCCAGGCCAGCCTGTTGAAATAAAAAGGTCTTGAGGGCACGGCGGAAAGTGCGTAAATCCGGGATCCTCCGTATCTCCGGGGGGAGCTCGTTCCAAATGGCAGGTGCCCCCACAGAGAAGGCTCTCCCCCTGGGGGCTGCCAGTCAACACTGTTTGGCCGATGGCACCCTGAGGAGCCCCTCTCTATGGGAGCGTACTGGCCAGTGAGAGGCTACTGATGGCAGAAGGCGGTCTTGTAAGTACCCAGGTCCTAAGCCATGGAGCGCTCTAAAGGTGGTAACCAAGACCTTGAAGCGCACCCGGAAGACCACCGGGAGCCAGTGCAGCTTGTGCAGGAAAGGTGTTACATGGGAACCACCCACACGGCCGCATTCTGGACCAGTTGGAGCCTCCGGGTGCTCCTCAAGGGAAGCCACATGTAGAGAGCATTACAGTAGTCCAGGCGGGAAGTGATGAGGGCATGAGTGACCGTGCGTAAGGAGTCCCGATCCAGAATGGGACGCAACTGGCGGATCAGGTGAACCTGATAGAAAGTCCTTCCGGCCACAGCTGTCAAATGCTCTTCTAAAGACAGCCGTGAATCCAGGAGGACACCCAAGCTGCGAGCCCTCTCCGTGGGGGCCAACGACTCGCCCTCAATAGTTAGTGATGGCACCAACTGACTATATTGGGACACCAGAAACCACAGCCACTTGGTCTTGGGTTGAGCCTGAGTCTTTTTCTCCCCATCCAGATCAGCACGGCCTCCAGGCACCGGGACATCACTTCAAGGGCATCATTGGGGTGGTCCGGGGTGGAGATGTATAGCTGAGTGTCATCAGTATACTGATGGTACTTCACCCCAAAACCACGGATGATCTCACCCAGTGGCTTCACATAAATTCTGCTGTGGTTGTTGTGTCTTTGAGTCAGTCTTGACTTATGGCAAATGCCTGGTTTAGTCCCTGTATTTTTCTTGGCAATATATATATATATAACTCCTTTAAATGGGTTGTTGAAGCACTTGGAGGTTTATCTGTATCCTCAGGGTCCAAGGTTGCAAATGACCAGGGGTCTGCAAGGAATATAAATCCTTCCATTCCCCACCATCCAGTCAGAGCTGAAGAAGCTTCTTAGATGAGAAGGGAAATGTCTTCAGAGGAAAAAACAAGAAAGTCCAGTTGCCTCTTGAAAAAAAGCATCTTTGGGACAAGGTGACCCAACCTGGTGACATGACCTGGATGACTGAGAATCTCTACAGACTGTTGTCACTTTGAACTGCCTGAGGAGGGGGTTGGACTAGAAGACCTCCAAGGTCCCTTCCAACTTTGTTATTCTGTTATTATACATAAGATTATGCTGTAAAGGAAGGAACCTCATCTTGTAGGTCTTGAATTGGTGGAGAAAAGGATCTCGGCCACCGTTCATTGTGAGCAGTTTATTTGTGTCAATCTATCTATTTGTTTTGAGTGATGGGAATGAGGTTCACCCAGGCATCAATGGATCATTTCTCGTCTAGCACTGGAATTATTAGGGAGGAGAAATGTTAGCTGTTGAAAACAAAAGAACCAGGGTCCTTTTGCATACAGATTTTATAGCACAGTTATTGATGTGTTATGAGTTATTCATAAGATGCACAGTTTCCACCTATATTCCTAGTTACAGCCATGCACTTGAAGATTCATCATTATGCTTATATTCCTCCAGGGTTTATAAGAGAACAGAAAATAATTTTCCTCCTCCTTAGTATTATTAGACCAATTGTTACTCCTGGCTTCTTCTGCAGACAAAGGAAAAGAAAACCCACAGACTAAAAAAATGTATTAGCCTTCAAACTGCTTTCCTTCCAATCAGGAAATCTCCAAGCTTGATTTTTTAGCTGATGTGGATGGTGGATTAAAAAAAAATAATCATAAATATATGGAGTTGCTTTTCTAAATGTGTTCACATCTCATACTAATCCCGATTTATTTAACCATGGTTTGTTTATAAGACACAATGGGCTAGGTCCATACAATGTGCTAAGGTATATATCCTGCTCAGTGGTGGGTTTCAAATTTTTTTACTACCGGTTCTGTGGGTGTGGCTTGGTGAGTGTGGCATGGCATGGCTTAGTGGGCGTGGCTTAGTGGGCGTGACGGGGAAGATTACTGCAAAATCCCCATTTCCTCCCGATCATCTGGGACTTGGGAGGCAGAGAATAGATGGAGGCCAGTCAGAATTTTTACTACCAGTTCTCTGAACTACTCAAAATTTCCACTGCCGGTTCTCCAGAACTGGTCAGAACCTGCTGAAACCCACCTCTGATCCTGCTTTGCAAAACTGGAACACTTGAGTCACTCGATAAATAACAAATAATCCCTCCTGATCACATTTGGTGCAGCAGTCCTCGAATCCTGTCAATTTGGTGAGGTTTTCAGTACAAGAAATTGCCCTCGAATGTCACAAATATCAATTCTCATCTGTCCAAGATATCACGACCAATTGGTAAGGGTCTCTTGGGATCTGTCATGCAAAACACTTTTTTTTAAAATTTGATTTATATGCTGCCCTTCTCCGAAGACTCAGGGCGGCTTACAATGTGCTCAGCAATAGCCTTCATCCTTTTTGTATATTTATACAAAGTCAGCTTATTGCCCCCACAAACTGGGTCCTCATTTCACCTACCTTAGAAAGGATGGAAGGCTGAGTCAACCTTGAGCCTTGGCGAGATTCGAACCCTGCAGTAATTGCAGGCAGCTGGTCTTAAGCAGCTTAATAACAGGGTGCCTTAAACCCTTGTACTACCAAGGCTCTTCCTTGGAGGATTTTATAAATTATAGCAATAGCAATAGCACTTAGACTTATATACCACTTAACAGTGCTTTACAGCAGTGGTGGGATTCAAATAATTTAACAACCGGTACTCTGCCCTAATGACCAACTGGGTAGGCGTGGCTCAGTGGTCATGTGACCATGTGGGCATGGCCAACTCAACATCACTCACGTCGATGGGCGCTTCGCCTTAGCTGTTACAATGTAATAAGGGTTAAGCAGAGAGGCAGTTTCTGTAAGCAGGGCAATAAAGTGTAGGCTAGAAACAACACCAGAATGGTTCCTTCCTGCCTTCCTTACAGGATTAGCCCTGTAAAGTGGAAAAAAACAAAATAAGATTTCTTCCAACAACCGGTTCTCCGAACTGCTTAGAGAATTAACAACAGGTTCTCCTGAATAGGTGTGAACTGGTTGAATCCCACCACTGCTTTACAGCCCTGTCTAAGTGTTTTTTACAGAGTCAGCCTATTGCCCCCAACAATTTGGGTCCTCATTTTACCCACCTCGGAAGAATTGAAGGCTGAGTCAACCTTGAGCCTGGTGAGATTTGAACTGCCAAATTCAAATCTGGCAGGCAGATTTGCAGTCAGCAGAAGTAGCCTGCAGTACTGCACTCTAACCACTGCACCCCCGTGGCTCATTATGCCTGGATTATAAATTAGGCACTCTTTCATGATGATGATGACGATGATAACGATGACGACGATGATGACGACGATGACGATGATATCCTCTATTTTTTTAAAAGAAAAAGCAAGTCTATATGAGAAGTTCAGTTCAACTGAACTGGGTTGATTCCTGGACTCCGTATGGAGAAATGCTCATTATTTTTGACTTGTAGTGCTGCTAATAATCTTTATGGCATGGACCAGGTTATCTGAGGAACCGACTCACCCCAATGGCCCACGCACCACTTGGTTCTGCAGAAGGAGCCTGCTGAAAATCCCGTTTGTCAAGGAATTTCAGCTGATGGGGTCTAGGAGAAGAACCTTTTTCTGCCAGGACCCCCAGCCTTTGGAACATCTTGCCATTGGAGGTGAGTCTACCACTACCCTTTTGGCTTTCCAGAAGGGCATTAAAACCTGACTCTGCTGGTTGTCTTGTGGCCCTGATGAGGGTACTGTATGCTGATGGATAATAAGATCTCACCACTATACTCTTGGTTTTCTAGTTTTTTCCTAATTCCTGCTAATTTTAATCTTTTTATATTTGTGGTTTTATTGTAAACCTCCCAGAATCACATTTGCTAGTGAGATGGGTGTCATACAAATTTAATAAATAAGTACATATCCATGATCTTGTCCATCTACTACATTTGTCATCATTGATTCTAGTCCATAATTTGCTTGTAACAATAGCTTCTGCTTCTGCTTCTGCTTCTTGAAGAACATCTCAAGGGAGCAGCCAATCTTCATTTGAGCCAGAACTGATTGACTGGCTCCTCTTATGATCTATTGTAGGGCCCATCTCCAAATTCATAATTCATCTACCTTTTCTTTCCTTTTGTTCTCAGTATGTTGCCACTGGGAATACATTGCTTTAACATGCTTTAACTGTATTGAATTTTGCTGTCATTAAAATACCCTCAGCTTTCATGATCTTTTCTAAATTTGTTTTTTATCTTCCTCCTTAGAGTTAATCATCTCTTCTCCAGCCCAGGCTCCATCTTTATCTGCTGCCGAGCCCAAGAAAAATCAATCTATCTGCCGTGTTCACTTTTCTACCAATTTAATGAGAATGCCGGTTGACATTATCTTTGTATTTTTCCAAGGTAGTATTAGCCTGAATTTTCATTTTTTTTTTAACTCTCAGTTTCCAATTATAAACTTGCTTTCTTTTGAGTTGACAAAATGATATTATCTGCATGTTTCAAATCATTAATGTGTCGAGCCTGAATCTGATCAGGTTGTGGGATTGTTTATTTACTTGGTTACTCTAATATGAATTCAGTTTGACACAGCTTTGGTTGAAGGCTCCATCCTCCTCAGCTCTCCCCTCCCCCCCTTCAGCTCCAAACGGTGTCTTCAATTTTGATTTCAGTGCCATCTCTTTCAGTCCTGCTGTAACACAAGAATATAACACAAGTTATTGTAAATATAATATTCAGTGAAGATATGTTAGGGGAGACATGATAGCAGTGTTCCAATATCTCAGGGGCTGCCACAAAGAAGAGATAGTCAAGCTATTCTCCAAAGCACCTGAGGGTAGGACAAGAAGAAATGGGTGGAAACTAATCAAAGAGAGAAGCAACCTAGAACTAAGGAGAAATTTCCTGACAGTTAGAACAATTAATCAGTGGAACAACTTGCCTCCCGAAGTTGTGAATGCTCCAACATTCTATTCCATTCTATTCCATTCCATTCCATTCCATTCCATTCCATTCCATTCCATTCCATTCCATTCTTCTATTCTATTCTATTCTATTCTATTCTATTCTATTCTATTCTATTCTATTCTATTCTATTCTATTCTATTCCATTCCATTCCATTCCATTCCATTCCATTCCATTCTTCTATTCTATTCTATTCTATTCTATTCTATTCTATTCTATTCTATTCTATTCTATTCTATTCTATTCCATTCCATTCCATTCCATTCCATTCCATTCTTCTATTCTATTCTATTCTATTCTATTCTATTCTATTCTATTCTATTCTATTCTATTCTATTCCATTCCATTCCATTCCATTCCATTCCATTCCATTCCATTCTTCTATTCTATTCTATTCTATTCTATTCTATTCTATTCTATTCTATTCTATTCTATTCTATTCCATTCCATTCCATTCCATTCCATTCTTCTATTCTATTCTATTCTATTCTATTCTATTCTATTCTATTCTATTCTATTCTATTCTATTCTATTCTATTCTATTCCATTCCATTCCATTCCATTCCATTCTATTCCATTCTTCTGTTCTGTGATGGCCCAGGTGCTCTTCCAGCGAAAATGGGGTCCCAAGCTCCATTTTCGGCTGCGATGGCCTCCTGCAACCCTGTGCCAGTGAAACAGAGCTCAGGAGGGTTGTGTGTGGCCCTCCCGAGCTCCGTTTTCACTGACAGAGGTACCGTGGGCCAGTCCTTCACTGTTTCCAGGGCAGATCCGCAGGCCAGATCTCAGTTTGACATCCCTGGTCTAGATGTATAGTATATGGCTACAAATGTTTGTTTGTTTTTTTCATACTGTTTGTAAAGAGGTTTAGGATCGTTTTCATCTTCCTTTAATTTCTATCAGGTTGCTCCCATTATTAGTCTTGTATGTTCTTCTCTTAATTACATTTTTTTTCCTATGACTTCACTGATCTTAAAATTGTTCCTCATTTTCCCGCCCTTGCTATACTGCTCCGTTTGTTGGCGCTTTTCAAAAAGTGGAGCGATTGCTTATTTCATTTAAAGGGAACAAAATTGTTCCGCTAATTTTAAGAAAATAATTCAGGGAAGGGCTGTGAGAGCAAGAGCTTATCGGGCCCCATACTGGTTCATAGGTTGCCCACCCCTATTTCTACACTCTACAGCTCCTAAGCATTACTCTGACATTTCCTGGTCTCCATTTATTAGAACTGCTGTTTTCTCAATGAGAAAATTATCAGAGAACAGCTCTGCTGTATACCATTAGCAGACTTTTCTGAACCGAACGTGAGCAAAATAGCTAAACAGGTGGCTCCTGGAGAGACCCAGTGAAGACAACAGATGGAAAGCCAACCAGGAAACACTCACGGAATTCATTTGCATGATAAACCTATATCCTCAAGGCAATCGTTCCATACTGCAGCATGTATAATAAATATTTGGGCGCCTTGATTCTCCCCCTTCGAAGGAAGTGAATTCCTCGGTTTAAAGAAATACCAGGAATAGAGCTCAGTTATAGACCAGATGTTTTCAATGTGTTGGGTTCTGGTTGCAAACCGTGAAGGACAAAAGGCTACAGGATAGGAAGCAAAGAATCATTTGACAGAAGAGAAGATGGCTGGATGGCTGAGTTTGCATACCTGTTGTGAAAGTCTCCAGGGTAGCCTGTTTTGAAAGGTGGAATATTCATTTTCGTGAGAGAAAGTGAAAAAATGCTCAGTCCTGTTGTGTGTAAGGGGTGGGGTTGGGGTTGATTTTGTTGTGACCTAGGCCCAAGTAGTTATTACCAGGCACAATCAGTCCTAAACAAACATATTTTATTAGAACAGCTGAGAATTACTTCATTCTCAGCTTAGTCCAAATTAACTCCAAAACAAATTATGTTATGTTATGAATTAAGTTCATAAACAGTCCTTCAGCCTTATCACCAACCTTTGTCTACTTTGGCACCCTGCCAAAGGCTTTTCTTGGCAAACATTCAGAAGCAAGAGACACCACAAGAAATAAATGTAGCAAGACAAGAAACAAATGTAGCAATGTTGCTTTCCTACAAAGATCCCAAAAGCTGTTGATGTTCTTTTAAGCCTTCTGGGAAGAGCCAATCATCTCCTGGCCTTACTCCCGAGTTGCCCTTTTTGCTTTAGCTGCTCTTGCCTTCTGGCAGCTCTTTGCATGCGTGTACTAGGAACCAGCTCCTCCTGTTCCTCTGCCTCTCTGCTATCTGCCTCTGGAGGCTCCGGAGTCCGTGCATCGCTCCCAGATGGCCCTGGCCCCACCTCTGCCTCCGACACAGAGCCCTCATCCGGACCTTCCCCTGACTCCAGGACTGGCCCATTGTCCTCCCCAGCCTCCTCACTGTCCAACTCCACTGCCAGCTCTGCAGGCTGCTGGCAGACCATAACAGATTTTTTATCCCATTATTTTATAAATAATTCAAAGTTGCAAACATATCCAATACTCCTTCCTCTTCCTATTTAACCCACAACAACCACCCTGCGAAGTGAGTTGGGCTAGGAGAAGGCGAGTGCCTCAAAGTCATCCAGATGGCTTTCATGCCTAAAGTGAGACTAGAACTTTCAGTCTCCTGGTTTCTAGCCTGGTGCCTTAAGCGCTAGACCAAATTGGCAATTTTTTTCATGGCATTTTGGCTGAGTGCATAAAGAACAGTGAAATATTGGTCAAGTGGACCTCAGCGCAATGGACTGTGGATGCAATGGGATAAATTCTTGTTGCATTGACATCGTTTGCATTGCATCACGATGTCACAACACCAAATACACAGATGACATACCTTGCATATTTTACATAATAATAACATTAGCTGCAGAAGACATAATCTCTGATTTAACAGACCATCTGGAATAACAGATACCACTTCCCTTAGCTCAGAAGTGTCAAACTCAGAGGTGCTTAAATTTGGCCCATGGGGCCGGCCTGGAAATATCAAAGCATCAGCCTACAGTGCCTCTGCCAGCCAAAACGGGCCACGGGAGGCCTCTGCGTGGCCTGTTTTTGGCTGGTAGAGTGCTGCTGGAGGCCATCCAGGCCAAAAATGGGGCACAGGGGGGTGACACAGTTTGACACCCCTGCCTTAGCTGGTCCATTGTATCAAGCTTCCACTGTACCAAATTATGCTGAACCAGGTTTGGATAGTGTTTGGCTTGGTATATTATAAGAAGTAGAGGCAATCACAGGATATGATGGTTCAATCAGGATGACAAAGTAAATGTTGTGACTAGAACTTGGATCTTCTTACGGCTAGTTCAGGGGTTTCCAAGCTTGGCAACTTTAAGACATGGACTTCAACTTCCAGAATTCCTCGGCCAGCATGGAATTCTGGGAGGAGAAGTCCACTCATTAAAGCATCCCCTTGTGGAACATCATGATGACTTAAGTAAGAGTGGGATTTGAAGTCTAGTTAAACTTCTAGTGATTTTATGTAGGTTACTCAAGTTGAGTGAAGAGAGATCAGAGGTGGTATTCAGCCGATTTGGACCAGTTGGGGCGTGCGTGGTGAACTGGTGGTAACAATATGTGAAACCCACTCCTGAGAGAGATGCAATGGAATCAAGAAAACACATATAACCACTTTCCATGACTGAATGAGCTCCATCAGTAGCGGTTTTCTAAAACACTAAAGTCCTCTAAATAGGAGACCCCAAAATTGGGAGCTTTGATAGGGAATGGCCTCCAGAAAACCATAAAAGACCAATTTCAACTGATGGCTAAATTTGACCAACTGTTGTGACCAAGCCCAAGTAAGTAGTAGGAAAATCAGTCAGTGAAAAAACAAACAAACTTTATTCAAACAGCTGAGAATTACTTCATTCCCAGCGTCATTCAACTAAATTAATGCAAATTCCTTCCAACACAAATTCCTCAGTCCTATCACAAACCTTGGTCCAATTAGGCAAACTGCCAAAGGCCTTTCTTGGCAAACATTCAGAAGTCACAGATACAAAAATAAATACAAGACGTAAACGAAGAAGAAGACGAAGCTGCCAATGTTGTTTTGCGGCAAAGCCCAAACACCGTTGCTGTTCTGTTTTAAGCCTTATGGGAAGGGCCAATCATCTCTTTGCCCTACTCCTGAGTCATCCTCTTTGCTTGAGCTGCTCTTGCCTTTTGGCAGCTCTTCTCATGCGTGCATTAGGAACAAGCTCCTTCTGTTCTTCTGCCTTACTCCTATCAGTCTCTGGAGGCTCTGGAGTCCGCACCTCACTCCCCGATGGCCCTGGCCCCATCTCTGCCTCTGACGCAGACCCTCATCCGGGCCTTCCCCAGCCTCCAGGACTGGTCCATGTTCTTCCTCAGCCTCATCACTGTCCGACTCCGCTGCCAGCTCCACAACACCAACTTTTTGAAACCAGTGAAGGAAATCAGGAACTTCCACAATCCTGCAAGGAATAATTTTGAGAGACTCAAGGCTTTCTGATATCTTCATGAAATAAATAACTGATATTAGTTACCTTCCATGTGTAAAGGATTACCTCTAAACAAACAGAATGACATTCTTTTGAAGAAAGCTCTTTTAAAAAGATTAAAGCTCTTTTTTTAAAAAAAAAATACATAAACAAGCATGTCCCTAGTTTTTGAAATACAAAAATAAGAGTTGGGCTACTTTTATTTAAATGTTGCATCTCTTATTTAATTTTCATTTATAATAGCAATAGAACTTAGACTTATATACCGCTTCAAAGTGCTATTACAGGCCTTTCTAAGCGGTTTACAGAGTCAGCATCAGTGGTGAAATCTGAACCGGTTTGCTATTGGTTCGCTGGCCACATATGTGTGCTACGTGCCAAGCGAGCGCTGCACGTTTAAAAAGCTACCGCTAGCTTTTTTTTTACTACCGGTTTGCCCAAACTGATAGTTTTTATCACTACCAATTTGCTCGAACTGGAGCGAACCAGTAACATTTCATCCCTGGTCAGCATATTGCCCCCAACAATCTGGGTCCTCATTTTACCCACCTTGGAAGAATGGAAGGCTGAGTCAGCCTTGAGCCTGGTGAGATTTGATCTGCCAAATTGCAGGCAGCCGGCAGTCAGCAGAAGTATCCTGCATTCTAACAACTGCGGCACTGTGGCTCATAATGAAAGTTATTTGCTGCCCATCTAACATCCAATAACTTTTTTTTTTATTTCTTCTTTCTCCTTAGTGCTCATAACAAGTTTTGAGTAGAAGAAAACTAAAAAAAAAAAAAAATTAAAGTGATGTGTTCCAAACTTCTTAATACCTCTGGGCAAGTTCATGTTTTATAATTACATCTGAAATATCCTCAAAGCGGGGAGGGAATGAAAGCAAATCCTCCTAATTTGAATGAATTTACTTGCAAATATTTGAATCTATTTCCCTGACGTTATTACACTGTACATATCAGAAGAAAAGGGAGGGAATGAAAAGGGCTCTGACTGTAAATTGAATAGCATGAATTAGAAAGGATTTAGGAAATGGTGTGTTATATCACCTGTCGGTAAATTCATTAGCTTTGCTATTTGCCTGATATTAATTTGCAAAAGTGTTGTTTATTTTTTTATTTATTAAAAATTTAAGGCTCCCCAACTCTCTGGAAAGTCTAGGCAGCATACAGTAGTAAAACAATTTCAAGATACAAGCGAAAGAACAATAAGCAGCCAAGAAAAAAAAATGTTAACCCTCTTTTCAACATAAAAAAAAATAAAAATCCAGAAGCAGAGATTATATTTATTATCTTCCTCTATCTTCCTGTAAAAATCTCCTCCTCTATACTTTAGCTTTGCAACAGGTAGAACAGGCCAAGACACAGAGGCTGGCTTGGAAAATTTTAAGCCATGGCTTGTTATAATCTTGGTTTCTCAAACAAGCCATAGTTGCTTGGTTCCAACATAATGTTAAACATAAACCATAGATTACATGATGGTTGGTTTGTATGGTGCATCTAATTAAAAAGTAAAAGTTCCCCCTTCTCTCAAGTCATCAGTTGCATTGGCCAATCGAGATGCTGGCCTGTTGCTTGGTTACTTCACTCCTCCTCTCCCCAGCCACCTGTTGGAATGTCCTTGGTTCCCACAGGAAAACTTTTTGTTTTGACTACAAACCCCCGGCTAGTTATTTTCCCCCTCCCTGTCCCATCTTCTTCCTTGTGGCAACCTGAAGCCTCCAAGATGGCCTCAGCCAGGTTCGCTTCAGGATTGACAGTGACTGCATTTCAGACGCATTTTTTTTTTTTAATTTGATTTATATGCCGCCGTTCTCCGGAGACTCAGGGCGGCTTACAATGCGTTAAGCAATAGCCTTCATCCTTTTGTATATTTATACAAAGTCAGCTTATTGCCCCCACAAACAGGGTCCTCATTTCACCTACCTTTGAAAGGATGGAAGGCTGAGTCAACCTTGAGCCTTGGAGGGATTCAAACCAGCAGTAATTGCAGGCAGCTGTGTTAATAACAGGGTGCTTAGACCATTGTACTATCAAGGCTCTATTGCAATAGAGCTTGCAATTGGCTCGCCTTTATTTACTAGTTGCAGTGTCCCAGGGACACACGACCACCATTTGCGATGGTTTTTTTGCCAGCCTCCAGCAAATATACCCATTCAGAAGAATGGGGTCGCACTTACAACCACAGCATTCACTTAGTGACCACAGATTGGCAATTTGTAATTTGCTTAACAACCGATGCAAAAAATGTTGTAAAATAGGGTCCTGTCACATGGGTGTCTCCACCTATGACAGGGATGGCTAACCTTTTTGCCATCACGTGCCAAAAGCGGGGTGGGTGGGTGGGGAGCGCGGGGGTAATTCAATGTGCTCTGCCCCCAGGCATGCATGTGCAACACCCCCCCGCGCTCCCCCCACTTTTGGCCCGCAAAGGCCCGGTGGGCCCGGTAGGCCTGTTCTTTTGCCCTCCCCAGGCTCCAGAGGCTTTCTAGGGGCCTGGAAAGGGCAAAAATGGACTTCCCACCCCCCAGAGGCCAGTTTCCCAATTTCTGGTGGGCCCGAAAGACCCAAAAATCAGCTGGCTGGCGTACGCATACACGCTGGAGCTGAGCTAGAGCAAGGCTCACGTGTCCACAGATATGACTCTGCGTGCCATCGGTTCGCCATCACGGACCTAGGATCATAACTTGCGAATGGAAATCTGGTCTCAACTGCAGTCATACACTGAAGACTATTTATATTTACCTTTAACCAACTAGCTTCAGAGGTGGTATTCAGCCAGTTCAAACCAGTTCGGGCGAACCAGTAATGGAGATCTGGTAGCGGAAATTGCGGCCTGCCCACCCACCTACCTGCCCTGGTGCTATGCCATCCTATTTAGGCACGTTTTTGAGGCTGGGCACATGCATGGAAGGTGCACGCACGAGCAAAGCACATGCGCGGAAGGTGAGCATGTGCATGAAGTGAGCATGTGTGTGAAATGAGCATGCACGCATGGGGCAAACCAGTAGTAACCAAATGTGAAACACCCCCCCCCCCCCCGCTGACTAGCTTGTTTATGGCTATTGTGGAATGGGAATTGGCTTGGTCTTGCTTAACACTTGGAAGGAAGACCATCAAGGAATCTGAATGTTGTAGGTTAGATGAGGGTTCAAAAACCAGTAACAGAAGAAGACCATAACAAGCTCCTTGAATATGGTGCCTGCTGTTCACAGAATCTGGAAACTACGAATAGATTTCCAGTACGGCATAAGTTGCTAAAAGCTGCAAGCTACTTGTGTTATTCATATGCGCGGGATTATACTTGCAGATTTCCCCCCCCCCTCTGGGAGCAGAAAGGCTGGATGGATTTGTAGAATCGCTGTTTGTGAGGCCTTTCTCCACATAGATCTTGATTTGCCTTCAGAACAATGCAGTCGCCTCTTGAAACTGCCACATCTATGCACTGTCAAAGCTGCATAAGAATGAGATTGCCTGCAACTGCAACATGATGGAGATGGCATTTCGGCTTTAGATGCCACTTCTGAGAAGATGATAGTAAAAAAAGTAAAAAGAAAAAAAAAAGAACCTTTTGACCAAAGGTTGAGCCTTGGTGGCACAGCAGACTAAAGCACTGTTAAGTAACACCAGCTGCCTGCAATGACTGCAAGTGCAAATCTCACCAGGCTCAAGGTTGACTCAGCCTTCCATCCTTTCGAGGTAGATAAAATGAGGACCCGGTTTGTGGGGGCAATAAGCTGACTTTGTATAAAAAAGAACACCGCTTAGGGGTGGGGGGTGGGGGTGAAAGCCCTACTAAGCAGGTATATACAAAAGTATGAAGGCTATTGCTTAACGCATTGTAAGCCACCCTGAGTCTCCGGAAAAGGGCGGCATATAAATCGAACCAATAAATAAATAAATAACGAAGTGCACTTTACTCAGACCATACCAATCTCTCCAATCTCTTCTTTAAAATCCTCCAGTGATGCAGCACCCACAACTTCTAAAGGCAACTTCTGTTCCACTGGTTCATTGTTCTCACTGTCAGAAAATTTCTCCTTAGTTCTAGGTTGGTTCTCTCTTTAATGATCTTCCACCTGTTCAGGTGTGGTGGATCTTCTAGCAGATCTTCACCAGTTATTCAGGAAGGAAGAGGAGGAGAGCAAATGGTTTTTGAAGGATAGAAAACAAACGGGCTGAGGCACGGGTGGGTTCTAATTTTTTTTTACTACCGGTTCTGTGGGCGTGGCTTATTTTGTGGGTGTGGCTTGGAGGTCATGTGACTAGGTAGGCGTGGCTAGCTGGTCAGAGTCATTTCTGGAAGGTCCTCGCACTTACGACCAGTCCTCACACTTACGACCCAACTCATTTGTTTGCTTTTAACACTGATCAGCTGTAGGACGGCCCTTTGAAGCCCCGCAGTAAGAGTTTAAACAGATTTTTTCCCTCTAGTCATCAGCTGGGACTCAGGAGGCAGCAATAGATTGGGGGTGGGACCAAATAAAAGGTAAGAATAATGTGGGGGGGGTGGGAGGGCGGGTGCGGGGGGAGAACCGGTTCGGTGACATCATATCGTCACCGCTACCGGCTCGGCCGAACCGGACCGAACCGGGAGGAACCCACCACTGGGCTGAGGGGAAAAGCCATGATATAACACATGTGTCATGCGCCAGGACAAAACAAATCTGCTGTCAGGGTTCCAACGGATGCCCTAATTCAATCATGAGCTTTGAGCCAAGCTTCAAAAGAAATTCAGTTATTTATTAGGAGCTTCATGTCAAGGTAACAGTAACAGAGTTGGAAGGGAGCTTGGGGTCATCTAGTCCAACCCCCTGCTCACGCAGGAGACCTATACTATGTCAGCACATTCCAGGTGAAGCCAACTCTGACCCCACGTAATTTATGGTCTCAATCATGACCCTGTTTTGTCCCTCCCCTCCGGGTGTGTCACCAATCACATTTGCCAATGGAGCAATTTCATGGGTTGTAGAGATCACTCCCCTCTGGCCGCTGTGAGTAACCCTGGGAGACAGCCTTAAGAAAGATATGTCTGGAATGCACTCCTGTGTTTGGCTGCTGGCTGCTTCATCTGTTTCTCATCCCCCTTGCCTATGGCAACTTGAGAGCAGGCCAGGGATGCTTTGCGAGTTGACGTCTGCATTCTTGGCGAGCAAAGAAATTGCTTTCATTTTTTTTTTCTACCATGAAGGAGAAAAGATCATTGAAATTCTCTTTAGAATAGAATAACAAATTTGGAAGGGACCTTGGAGGTGTTCCAGTCCAACCCCCTGCTCGAGCAGGAGACCTTATACCATTTCAGACAAATGGTTGTCTAGTCTCATTTTGAAAGCCTCCAGTGATGGAGCACTCACAACTTCTGAAGGCAAACCATTCCACTAGTTGATTGCTCTCACTGTTAGGAATTTTCTCCTTAGTTCTAGGTTGCTTCTCTCTTTCTTGCATTTTGTTTAGTAAAAACATACACAATATTTGAGAAGTTAATGTGAGAAGTTGAGCCAGTGTTCGGTTTCTGCTGCCGCAATAATCTCTTCCAAAGTAGGAAATCTTTCAAGAACTTCTGCTTAACCTATGCAGAATGTTTTAAAGAAAAAAATTCATTTTTCTCCACAACTGTTTTTATTGGGTATAGTTAAGGGTTTTACATTGGGTGAAACAAAGTTGATATTGTATATGATAACAGCAGCAAGATTATTGATAGGTAAATACTGGAAAAATGAAGCTTTGCCCACTATCGAGGAGTGGACTATGAAGATGGCCAGTTTTGCAGAGATGGCGAAGATTTCAGCATATCTAAAAGACTGTTCACAAGAGGCTTATGAATGGGAATGGAAAAAGTGGATAGATTATGTTCAGAACAAATACCAAACTAGGAAGTATCAAATAGCTTTCATTTGAAAATGATATATTAAGATAGAAATATGTTAATGTAATGAAGATAAAAAAGAAAATTATAAGGGGGAGGGAGGGGTTCAAGTTTTATATAAGTTTTATACAAAGGGTTTTTTTTTTTACTTGATATGAGTATACGGTGTGGAAGTCCGGGGGGAGGGGAGGGTTAGGGAGGGTTAGGGAGGTTGGGAAGGTTGGGGTGGGTTGAGGGGGGGAAAAGGGGTGAAAAGAATACACATAAAATTAAACTAGATTTTTTAAAGAGAGTTTTTAAAGACTTCATTAAATGGATGAATGGCCAGTTAAATCAGTCTTGCAGTATATCATCTTAATGGTTCTCACACTATCCCAGAATGGAACATTATGTGGCAATATCATGGTCCATATATATTCCAATTCACATATCTCTGGATAGTACACAACATTTTCTTTTATTTTGCTTATATACTGCATGTAAACAGTTTTTGCAGAGTTTTCCCTAATATGTATGTTTAAATGGAACACTGCTTGGCCAAATTCAAAACACTGTGATTATTAAAGGATCATGGACTTCTACTTCAGAGAAGTGCAAAGAAGAGAAACTAAAGCCTGGAGACTAAAACATATGAAGAATGGTTGCAGGAATTGGGTTTGGCTAGTCTAGAGAAAAGAAGGACTAGGGCTGACATGATAGCAATAGCATTTTACCCACCTCGGAAGGATGGAAGGCTGAGTCAACCTTGAGCCTGGTGAGATTCGATCTGCCAAACTGCTGGCAGCCAGGGATCAGCAGAAGTAGCCTGCAGTACTGCACTCTAACCACTGTGCCACCGTGGCTCTTATGATAGCAATATTCTAGCATTTGAGAAGTTGCCACAAGGAAGAGGGGGTCGATTTATTTTCCTAATCAGCAGAGGGAAGGATAAGAAACAATGGATGGAAACTAATCAAGGAGAGAAACAACCTGGAATTCCCTGGGTATGGCCCAGTAGTGGATTCTAACTGGCTTTACTACCAGTTCTCTTCGTGTATGCGCTTCGCACGCGATCGCCGCATGAATGCTCGCTTTGCTCGCATGTGCGCCAAACTTGCGCTCAGCGCAAGCGCGTTAGGAATATGCCCAGCTGAGGTGCGGCAATCCACTCTGCTGCACCTATCAGCTGGGCTAAAAATAAAGAAATAAAAGGTATAGGCGGGCGGGAGAGCCCATCTCCCAGACAAAGAGAACCTGTTCGGTGATGTCATATCATCACCGCAACTAGCTCATCCCAACTGGGAGGAACCAGTGGTGGGTTCCTCCCAGTTCGGTCCGGTTCGGCCGAGCTGGTAGTGGTGACGATATGACTTCACCGAACCGGTTCTCCCACCCCCCCGGCCTCCCACGTTATTCTTACCTTTTATTTGGTCCCACCCCCAATCTATTGCTGCCTCCTGAGTCCCAGCTGATGACTAGAGGGAAAAACTCTTGCTGCGGGGCATCAAAGGGCCGTCCTACAGCTGATCAGTGTTAAAAGCAAACAAATGAGTCCGGTCGTAAGTGTGAGGACTGGTCGTAACTGCGAGGACCTTCCAGAAATGACTCTGACCAGCTAGCCACGCCCACCTAGTCACATGACCTCCAAGCCACACCCACAAAATAAGCCACGCCCACAGAACCGGTAGTAAAAAAATTTAGAACCCACCCCTGGGAGGAACCCACCACTGGTATGGCCCCAGAAGGTGATACCAGTACCATAAAAGCAGAGGTGAGTTGTACTTACCTTTACTACCAGTTTGCAACAAGGCTGCGTAGAAGCTCCCTGATGATGTTGCAGTTGGTGGGCGGAGCCTCCTGCCAGTTTACTACAGGTCCGAACCGGGGGCAATCCACCACTGCATAAAAGAATCCACTAGAGTTGTGCAGCCAATGAATTTAAATAATAATTGCAAACAAACAAACAAAAGCTATTAACAAACAACAGCAAATGTTGCCTTAGGGATAAAATCACTAAGATAAGATCAAATAAGAGCCATAGTGGCAGTGGTTAGAATGCGGTACTGCAGGCTATTTCTGCTGATTGCCAGCTGTCAGCAGTTTGGCAGTTCGATTCTGACTGACTCAAGGTTGACTCAGCCGTCCACCCTTCCAAGGTCGGTAAAATGAGGACTCAGATTGTTGGGGGCCATATGCTGATTCTGTAAACCAGTTAAAGAAGGCTGTAAAACACTGTGAAGTGATAAATAAGTCTAAGTCTAATTGCTATCAAACAGAATGGAGCTGGACGGGACCTTGGAGGTCTTTTAGTCCAACCCTCTGCTCAGGCAGAAGATCATATACCATTTCAGACAAGTGACTGTCCAGTCTCTTCTTAAAAACCTCCAGTGATGAAGCACCTACAACTTTTGAAGGCAAGCTGTTCCACAGGTTAACTGTCCTCACTGTTAGGGAGTTTCTCCTTAATTCCAGGTTGCTTCTCTCCTTGATTAGTTTCCATCCATTGTTTCTTGTCCTGCCCTCTGTTGCTTTGGAAAATAAGTTGATCCCCTCCTCTTTGTGGCAACCTCTCACATACTGGAATACTGCTATCATGTCCCCGCTAATCCAGGGGTGAAATCCAGCAGGTTCTGACAAGTTCTGGAGAACCGCTAGCGGAAATTTTGAGTAGTTCGGGGAACCAGCAAATTCCACCTCTGGCCAGCCCCAGAGTGGGGTGGGAATGGAGATTTTGCAATATCCTTCTCCCAGGAGTTGGGTGGGAATGGGGATTTTGCAATATCCTTCTCCCAGGAGTGGGGTGGGAATGGAGATTTTGCAATATCTTTCCCCCAGGAGTGGGGTGGGAATGGGGATTTTGCAATATCCTTCCCCCAGGAGTGGGGTGGGAATGGGGATTTTGCAATATCCTTCCACCAGGAGTGGGGTAGGAATGGGGATTTTACAATATCCTTCTCCCATGAGTGGGGTGGGAATGGGGATTTTGCAATATCCTTCTCCCAGGAGTGGGGTGGGAATGGGGATTTTGCAATATCCTTCCCCCAGGAGTGGGGTTAGAATGGGGATTTTACAATATCCTTCTCCCAGGAGTGGGGTGGGAATGAAGATTTTGCAGTATCCTTCCCAAGCCACACCATGTCCACCAAGCCACGCCCAGAGAACCAGTTGTAAAAAATTTTGAATTTCACCTCTGCCCTAATCCTTCTTTTTTTCCTGACTGATCAAACCCAAATCCTGCAACCATGTACACAATCATATAAGTGTAATCATGTACTGTACTGTATGTGGATAAAACAATTGATCATTTGATCTGTGGCTTTCACAAAATTTCACCGACGACAAGCAGCGTCAAGACCAAGTTGACAGAATTATTCATTGGAAGCTTGGCCAGAGGTTTGGATTTGAATCTAATAGGTAGTCCTTGGCCTCCAACCACCAGAATTTCCATTGCTAAGCAAGATGGTGGCTAAGAGAGTCATGCTCAATTTTACAAACATTTTGGTCAGGTTTGTAAAGCGAATCACTACAGTTAAGTGAATCATGTGGTCATTAAATGAATCCAGCTTCCCCCATTGACCAGCTGGGAACATAAGTAAGGAATTTGGTTGAATATTGGGAGGCGTTTTTAACAAGCCTGGGGCATTCTACCTCATGATACTGTACGTTGTCTTCTCCTTCACTGCAAGTCTTCATACAGGCTAGATCAGGGGTCAGCAACCTGCGGCTCCGGAGCACCATGCGGCTCTTTGGGCCCTCTGCTGTGGCTCCCTGTCAGGTGATCCCACCACTGGCTGACCCCGCCCCTCACCTTCCCCTCCCAGTCACTCCTCACCTGGCGTGAGAAGGTAAGGGCAACGGCGGGAGATGGAGAAACGGCCAGGGCAGAGACAGAGAGATACAGAGAGAGGGGGAGAGAGAGACAGAGAGAGAGGGAGAGGGGGGAGAAAGAAGGGAGGGAGGGAAGAGAGAGAGATGTCAAAAGGATTTTGTGTTTTTTAACAACTGGTTCTCTGCCCTAATGACCGGCTGGGTAGGCGTGGCTGGGGGGGAGGGTGTCATGTGACTGGTGGAAGTGAGTGACATTGAATTGGCCATGCCCACCCAGGTTTTGTGGCTCCTGGTGTTTTCTTTTCTGTGGAAAAATGGGTCCAAATGGCTCTTTGAGTATTTAAGGTTGCAGACCCCTGGGCTAGAACATAGAATCAGATCATAGAATCTGATCATAGAGTCATAGGGCTGGAAAGCACCATGGAGGCCGTGGTGAAATCCAATTTTTTTTTACTAACGGTTCTGTGGGTGTGGCTTGGTGGATGTGGGAGGGGAAGAATACTGCAAAATCTCCACTCCCACCCCACTCTGGGGCCAGCCAGAGGTGGTATTTTCCAGTTCTCCGAACTGCTCAAAATTTCCGCTACCAGTTCTCCAGAACCTGTCAGAACCTGCTGGATTTCACCCCTGCATGGAGGTCATCTTGTCCAATCCCCTTCCCAATGTAGGAATTCACATACCACCCTGAACAATTGGCTGTCCAATCTTTTCTTCCATGCCTCCAGTGATGAAACATGCATCTGACCCATGTGCCAAAAATTAAAAGGGCCAGAGCTTCAGTCACCCAATTGCACCATAATTAACCTCCCTTGTGAGTCCCTCCGGTTAACCACATTAAATATATTATGCAATTACAGTTACCGAACCTTTTTTTTTTTTTACTTTATGGAGTAAACCATGCCTGATCTTCATGACTTTGTCATAGCTAACCTGCTACACACTCCGCTTGCAACCAGATAACAAAACCAGGGAAAGGCGTGGGCAGGTTTGGAACGTAAGAAAGGGGTTGGGAGGGAATTGTGGAATGCAAGGGAGCTGACGGTTGCCTGGCAACGTCCTGGTCCCCAAGGTCAAATGATGGGGAAGTTCTAAGGCGCTTAGACCGTTTCCCAAAACAAATTGACTGTGGTTGATGGGTGGACAATGAACAGTGGGTGGCCCAGGGGAGAAAAGGGGATTTTTACCTATGGTGCTTCGTGCATGAAAACTTCAGAACCGGCTTTGCTTCTTCTCTGCCTATGTGGAATGATCAGTAAAGTTATATAGTAAAATAATGTCCCAGGAATTTCCTTTGCTGCATATGTCAACGGGACGGTTGACGTACCGATTTTTTTTTTAAAAAAGCAGCATGTCCCA
Source organism: Pituophis catenifer annectens (assembly GCF_029215685.1). Classification (NCBI taxonomy): domain Eukaryota; kingdom Metazoa; phylum Chordata; class Lepidosauria; order Squamata; family Colubridae; genus Pituophis; species Pituophis catenifer. The sequence continues at coordinate 9,792,674 of NW_027256881.1, read as the reverse complement.
CTGAAAGAGAGGGTGGGGAAAAGGTGAGATTGCAGATAATTCCCCTAATCATTTGCTTTGCATTGCTATAACCCCCCCCCCCCCAAAAAAATAAAGTATAAAAGACAAGAAGGATTATACGCCATCTTTTTGATAAGCTGTCCTTAAGGTATCATTATATGCGCATGAAAGCTGAGCATTAGAAAACCTGCAGGGAAAGATCCCAACCCATCAAATCCCTCCCAAGCTAAGCCGTATTCCCTCGTCAAAAGTAATATCCAGCTCAGGACAAAAATAAAAGCTTTTTTTCCTCGTCTTATGCCTCGTTCATCATTATTAGGATGCTTGCCTGCTCATCTTAATTAAAACTTGTCTCTGAACATGTAATCAATGATTTGGCCATGCATTAGAGCTCAACCTACAAGGTTTAATTTTGGAACCTACCACTCTTATCTCCAGGATTTTCTTCCCTTGCCAAGCATGCCTTAAGGCAGTCTTTCTCAAACTTGGCAACTTCAAGACGTGTGGACTTCAATTCCCAGAACTGCCTAGCCGGCATGCCGCCTAGGGAATTCTGGGAGTTGAAGTCTGTAGATCTAAAGCTGCCAAGTTTGAGAAACATTGCTTTAAAGGATCAATCATCCGAAACAGCCATTTCCCACAGCAACCTCTCCAAGGGTTTCTGTGTTCCAGCCTTCTCTTCTGTCTTGCAAACTTTTTAATCGTAGTTTTTTGTAAAGAAAATTATTATTAGGAGGGGAAGCAGGGAAGGATAAAACAACGCAGCAAGATTCTGGACCTCTTGCTGTTTCTTCCTGGAATCTGAGGCCAGCTCATCTCCAGATCACAGCAGGTTTCATTCCTCTTCTCTCTCTCTCTCTCTCTCTCTCTCTCTCTCTCTCTCTCTCTCTCTCTCTCTCTCTCTCTTTCTCTCTCTCTCTCTCCCTCCCTCCCTCCCTCCTCCCTCCCTCCCTCCCTCCTCCCCTACATCACTCTCCTTGCAAGCTTTCAATCACCTTCAGCTTTTCAATCTATGCTCATCAGGCTGTTGATGTGCTTGTCCAGCACCTACAACCTATCAGGTCAATGATTTTTTTTTAAAAAAATGAGTCACACTTTGAAAGAGATTTCTTTATCAGAGCTGGAAAAAATCTTGGAGGTCTTCTAGTCCAACCCCCTGCTCAGGCAGGAAACTCTATAACCGTGATGGTGAACCTATGGCACGTGTGCCACAGGTGGCACATGGAGCCATGTCTCCTGGCACGCCTGCTCAGCTCCAGCGCTAGGAATCTCTGGAGGCTGGGGACAGCAAAAAAGTCACTTCCTCTCCAACCGGATGTTGGGAAATGGGCCATTTCAGGCCTCCGGAGGGTCTCTGAGGGAGTGGGGAAGGTTGTTTTAGCCCTCCCCAGATGCATAGAGAGGATCTGGAGCCAGGTGAGAAAGAAAAACGGGCCTACTGGGCCATTGCATGCCAGGAGTGGGAGGGAGGGGGGTCATGCTCACATTCGCGGAGCGGGACTCATAGAATTATGGATGTGGGCACATGCGTGCGCGAACCTCCCCTGCCCCCCCGCTTCCAGGCACGCGATGGCAAAAAGGTTAGCTATCACTGCTATATAACATTTCATACAAATGGTTGTCCAATCTCTTCTTAAAAACCTCCAGTGTTGGAACACCCACCACTTCTGGAGGCATTCATTCATTCCGCTCATTCATTGTTCTTTCCTGCAAGAGGGGAAAAAAATGGTTTAAGAATGATAGAATCTCGGTTTGGTTGATGTGATTATCTGTGTTTCTTCCCTTTGCAGGCAAATGAAGAGAATAATTTCCTTCCTTTTTCAGAGAAGAGCTGAAAATCAGAGAATATCTCTTGATAGGAGATAGGAAGTAGGAACTTGTACCAAAATGAAGAATTCTTGGAGGGTTTCAAGACAGATCAATAGCAATAGCACTTAGACTTATATACCGCTTCACAGTGCTTTACAACTCTCTCTAAGCGGTTTACAGAGTCAACATGTTGCCCCCAACAATCTGGGTCCTCATTTTACCCACGTTGGAAGGATGGAAGGCTGAATCAACCTTGAGCCTGGTGGGATTTGAACTGCCGAACTGCAGCTAGCAGTCAGCTGAAGTAGCCTGCAGTGCTGCACTCTAACCACTGCACCACCTCAGCTCTATTGTGCCACCTTGGCTCTATGTAGATCAATATGTATTGATCTATTAACTCTCTATATGGGACTCTGATAGCAGCTGTAGATATGCTGGGAAGGGGGGGGGGATATCCTGGATTGGTTAATAAAAATGCTACTAATTTAACAATTTCAATGATTCACTTAACAACTGTGGCAAGAAAGGTTGTAAAATGGGACAAAGCTCACTTTACGTCTCTTTTAGCAACTGAAATTTTGGGTACCATTGTGGTTGTAAGTCTAGGACTACCTGTAAATGAGCTTGCTTTTTACTTATCATAGAATCAATCAATCAGAATAGAGCTGGAAGGGCCCTTGGAGGTCTTTTACTCCAGCACCAGTGGTGGGTTCCTCCCGGTTCGGCCCGGTTCGGCCGAGCCGGTAGCGGTGACGATATGACATCACCGAACCGGTTCTCTTTGTTCGGGAGCTGGGCCCTCCTGCGCCCCCTCCTCGGCATTATTCTTACCTTTTATTTGGCCCCCACCCCCAATTTTTCGCTGCCTCCCGAGTTCCAGCTGATTGGCTGGAAGGAAAAAAACTGTTTAAACTCTTGCCACGGGGCTTCAAAGGGCCGCCCTACAGCTGATCAGTGTTAAAAGGCAGTATGGTGGTAGACCGGTGCCTCCAAAAACAAATGAGTAGACTGGTGCCTCCAAAAACAAATGGGTAGACTGGGACACTCGAAAAACAAATGGGTGGACCAGGATGCTCCAAGAACAAATGGGTAGACCAGGATGCTCAGAAAACAAATTGGTAGACCGGGACGCTCCAAAAATATATGGGTAGACCGGTACAGCTCTACAAGCAGTTAAAAGCCTGGTAGACCAGTACCTCTGCTAAATCCTAAAGAATTGTCACATGACCATCAAGCCACGCCCACAAAATAAGCCACGCTCACAGAACTGCTAGTAAAAAATGTTAGAACCCACCCCTGTCCAGCACCCTGCTCAAGCAGGAGACCTTATACCATTTCAGACAGGTGGCTGTCCAGTCTCTTCTTAAAAACCTCCAGTGATGAAGCACCTACAATTTCTGAAGGCAAGCTGTTCCACTGGTTAATTGTCCTCACTGTTAGGGAGTTTCTCCTTAATTCCAGATTGTTTCTCTCTTTCATTAGTTTTGATCCATTGTTTTTTGTCTTGCCTTCTGGTGCTTTGGAAAATAAGTTGACCCTCCTCTTCTTTGTGGCAGCCCCTCATGTCATCTCTAGTCCTTATTTTCTCTAGACTGGCCATATCCAATTCCTCATATGTTTTGGTCTCCAGGCCCTTAATCATCTTAGTTGCTCTTCTTTGCACTTTTCCCCCCAAAGTCCCAACATCTGTTTTGTAATGTAGGGACCCAAACTGGATGCAATATTCCAGGTGTGGTCTTACTAAGGATTTATAAAGTGGTACTAATACTTCATGTGATTTTGATTCCATGCCTCTGCTTATACAGCCAAGGATTGCATTAGCTTTTTTGGCTGCTGCCACACACTGCTAGCTCATGTTTAAGTGGTTATTCACTAGGACTCCAAGTCTCTCTCAAAGTCAATGTTTTTGACCTAGGTTTTACCTAATCTGTATTTCTACCTTTGGTTTTTCCTACCTAGCTGTAAAACCTTGCTTTTCTCCACATTAAATTTCATGTTGTTGGATAGGGCCCATTGTCAACATCCATTTGGATCCTGAGTTTGTCTTCTGGGGTGTTTGGCTATTCCCACCAGATGTGTCATCTGCAAATTTGATGAGTTCCCCTTCTATTCCCTTCCCTTCCCTTTTATTATTTTGTCAAGGTGATAATTTAAGAGCTGACCAACTGATGCAATGATGGGAATGGGTCAGCAGGATCTTTGACTGTTATCCCTGTAAGAGCCTGAGTAATAAAAGGAGGCCCTGCTAGAGTGTTCATTCGTTCGTTGAGTTTCTTCCCTGCTGTAATTGCTGTTTGTTTAAATACTGCTTGTATCACGTGTATGTATAGTATTTCTATATTCCTATTGTAGATAAAAACCACTATTTGATCCAAACCACTGTTGGCTGTACTTGTTCCTGGGTTGATACACATGATAGACCTGTGCACACTCTGACAGCAATAGCAATAGCGCTTAGACTTATATACCGCTTTACAGTGCTTTACAGTCTTCTCTAAGCGGCTTACAGAGTCAACATATTGCCCCCAACAATCTGGGTCCTCATTTTACCCATCTTGGAAGGATGGAAGGCTGAGTCAACCTTGAGCCTGGTGGGAAGAACTGCCAAATTGCAGGCAGCCGGCAGTCAGCAGAAATAGCCTGCAGTACTGCACTCTAACCACTGCGCCACCAAGGCTCAAGACATTGTATAAATATAGTTATAATAACAATAATTCTATTGTTATTTGTTAATCCAGAAACACACACACACACAAGCACACCCCTACACGAACCATCGGCAATTCAGGCAAGCTATATTGTAATACCGGTGAGCAGAGTTTATGTGTATGTGTGTGAATGCCTGGGTGAATGTAAAAATGCACGTCCCATTCTTGTTTGATGTGAAGGGGGAGAGGGGGCGGTTAGAGCATCCATGCCTACACTTAGAGAACATTAACTGCGACATCTGGATGACTAGTACAGCTTGCAGCAATTTTCATACAATTGCTTTGAAAATCCCAGGAGCAAATAGCATCACATTTAATTTATGCTGTAATAACATCTCCTATTGATTTTAATAAAATTGAAGAGGATTGTTTTGAATGAAATCCCTGAGGCATTTATTCCATTTTAAAAGCTGCAACAACCCAAATCCTTTCTTTGCTTTAGCGTACTCTTTGGGCGTGTTACGATTCCTATTCTTCTAATGAGCAGCATCTATTGTTCTTCTTGAGAGTGAGTGAGTGAGAAAGAGAGAGGGAAAGAGAGAGGGAAAGAGAGAGAGACACACACACAGAGAGAGAGAGACAGGCACAGAGAGAGAAACACAGAGAGACAGAGAGAGACAGAGAGACAGAGAGAGAGATGAGAAAAAGTGCTTTAAAGAAAAAATAACCTGAACTTCAGAAAGTGCTTTTAAAGGAAGAAAATAAACAATATAACTAAATGCGGCGATGTTATTCTTCACAACTTATTTTCAGCAGGGTTTCCCTGGAAAGTCACACAAAACCTCTGGGTGCAAGTAGAAAGAAGGTGAATGAATGATTGCAGAGTGCGGTGGTGAAAATAGTGGAATAACGCTGAAGAGAACGGAGTTCAAATCTTCCTTTGACTGCAGAACTGAAGAGATCATGGATATCAGTTACAGGAAGACAGATTCCGAGGGAATGTTAGAAGAATTGTCAGGGGCAGTTCAACCAGGAAACCAATTATCCAAAGAAGGCGTTGACACTCATTTCCTGAATAGGTGGGAGTAGGGAGTAGAAAGCCCTCTATCAAGATTGCTTGATTTTGGATTCCTTCGTTGAGCAGGACTTTGGGCTCAACAGCCCTTCTCCACTCTAGCATTCTGGGCGTGCAAGCGAAAAGAAAATGAAATTTGTCAACTGTACAAGATAGACAGAGCCATGGTGGCGCCGTGGTTAGAATGCAGTATTGCAGGCTGACTCTGCTCACTGCCATGAGTTCGATCATGATCGGCTCAAGGTTAGCTCAGCCTTCCATCCTTCCAAGGTTGGTAAAATGAACATTATGCTGACATAGTAAACCACTTACAGGGGGCTGTAAAGCATTATAGACCTTAGTATATATAGTATACTTATAGTATATATGTCTAGGTGCTATTGCTATAGTTAAACTGACTCCCCTGGATTATTAGAACTATACTCTTTTGAGATTGTCTGTAGTAACTCGGTTGAGAGAATCAGAGAGGAGCCAATCTAAGTCTAATGCTTCCTCACCTCCATCTCTCCAGGCTTAATGGATGTGTGTTCTGCACCAGTTGTTGTCCTGACAGCTTCTGGATGCTTTCTCCAAGGTCATTTTCATGACTCTCTACATGATTGCAGAATGTGTTGGTGAAAGCAGTAGGTTAAAGAAAACTGGGTTCAAATCTTCATTTACAGTAGTTTGATGTCTATAGAGATTCTCAATCATCCAGGTCATGGTTGTTCTATAGATGCTTTTCTAGAAGGCAATTGGACTTTCTTGGGTTTTTTCTTCTTCTTGAAAACATCTCACTTCTCAGCCAAGAGAACCAAAGAAGCTTCTTGGAGTAAACAGCGAAATGTTTTCAAAGGGGAAAAAAAAAACCCCAAGAAAATTTAGTTGCCTTTTGGAAAAAAAGCATCTTTGGAATTTCCTTTGGTTTCAGTGCTGTAGAGAAGTGTTTCTTAAGCTTGCGAATTTTAAGAGGGCTGGATTTCAACTTCAAGTGGCTGCCCGGAGAATTCTGGGAGTTGAAGTCCAGACCCATTAAAGTGCCAAAGGTTCAGAAACACTGCTATAGAGAGAATGGATGTAAGCAGGGGTGGGATTCAGCCGGTTCAGACCGGTTCGGGTGAACCGGGTGTTAATTTTACATCCGGTTCAGCGAACCAGTAGTTCCGATGACCGGGTAGCCCCGCCCCACCCCGCCCCTTCCAGGAGTCCCCACATGGCCCATTTTGGATCCCAGGTAAGTGCAGGGGCGTGGAGCCTGGGCAGATGGAAAACGGGCCTCCCAGAGGCTCATGGAAGTGGAAAACGGGCCTATTTCCAACCTCCAGAGAGCCTCCGGAGCCCAGGGAGGTGGAAAACGGGCCCTCTACAGCCCATTTTTGCTCCCAGAAGGCTGCAGGGAGGCTCCTAGGCCCGAAATTAGTACCTTCCAGCTAAGTGAGAAGCCTTGCAGTCCCTCCTTTATTCAGCTCTGTCTGCTAGAGAAAAAACAAATCAATTCTGCCTTCATTTGCTCTTCTTTAAGCTCCCAGAAGGAATGATAGCTCATGCATACCCACCCCGTGGCCCGTTTTTGCTCCCAGGGGGCTGCAGGAGGCTGAGTGCTGCCTGTCACACCCCGGTCACGCCCACCATAGCCACGCCCACCCAGCCTGTCATTAAGGCAGAGAACAGGTTGTTAATGTATTTGAATCCTACCACTGGATGTCAGATACCGGAAGGCAGATTCTGAGGCCATGTTACCAACATTGGCAACAGCGGTTTGACAATGGAACCAATTATCTAAAGAAGAGGTTCCTTCTCGTTCCCAGGATGAATTCAAGCAGAGGATAGACAGCAAACCTACAGACTCAATTTGGATTCCTTCACTGAACAGTTGAATCCAACTCTGCGGCTGCCCCCTGCGGTAATTTCATCATGCTTCTTGGTTAGTTTTGATCCATTTGATAAGAATGTTAAAAGTTCTATGCCTTAGATAAGGGGGAAAAAAACCCTCCTAACTTTGGGATTTGCTGATTAAACTTCTTGGTTGTTATAGAAATGGCTAGCGGTTACTAAATACGTAAGAGTAAAAAGTTGAGGCAGCAATTTTATTTGTATTTTACTGAGCAGAAAAAAAAGTTGGAAGAATGCTTTTTTTTCCTCTTTTCCATTTTACCCTACACTTCCCCCCCCTTCTTAGCCATCACCATTTCCCTATTATCTTTATTTTCATTTGTATTGGATGTATTATTTATTTTTATTTTTTTATTTGTAACCCACCTTTAATATTTTTTCTAAATAATTCTAGGCAACAAACATATCCAACGCACATTCCTCCTCTCAACAACAACCCTGTGAGGTGGATTAGGTTGAGAGAAAGTGACTGGCCCAAAGTCACCCAACTGGCTTTCATGGCCAAGGTGGGATTTGAACTCAAGGTTTCTTATAACTTCGAACAGTCACTAAACGAATGGTTGAAAGTCAAGAACTACCTTTTTACATCTATCTTTGCACCCTCAGGAGCTGTGCTATTCTACTCTGCTTTAACTATCTGACCCCAATCAGGGGAATGAAATAGACACCTCTGAGATACCTTCAAATCCTATCCTACCCTATTCTTATTCAATTTCATTCTTCTGTTCTGTTCTGTTCTGTTCTGTTCTGTTCTGTTCCGTTCCGTTCCATTCCGTTCCGTTCCATTCCATTCCATTCCATTCCATTCCATTCCATTCCATTCTATTCTATTCTATTCTATTCTATTCTATTCTATTCTCCCATCCCATCCCATGAGCTGTGGTGGCATGGTAGTTAGAATGCAGTACTGCAGCCTAACTCTGCCCACGCGGGAGTTCGATTCTGACCAGCTCAAGGTTGACTCAGCCTTCTTAGGTGAGTAAAATGAGGACCCAGATTGTTAGGGGTAATATGCTGACATTGTAAACAGCTCAGAGAGTGCTGTAAAAGTTCTGTGGAGGGGTATATAAGTCTAAATGCTATTGCTATTCCATTCCTTTCCATTTGGTATAGTGGTTAAGGCACTGACCTAGAAACCAGGAGACTGTGAGTTCTAGTCCCACTTAGGAATGAAAGCCAGCTGGCTGACCTTGGAGCAGTCGCTCTCTCTCAGCCCAGTCTACCTCATGGGGTTGTTTTTGTTGTTGGGAAGAGAAGAGAAGGGCGGAGTTGGCTGACTGTGAGACCATGTTTCAAGAATAGTTGGTATTACACTTTCTCTGTGCCCTATATCTGTTTCAGCATTAGGCAAGCTGTTTTCTCTTTATCAAATTACAAGCAAAGTGCTCAGCCTAAGTGAAAAAATTGGCTCACATTTCCAATTGCAATTTTAACCATCCTTGAGAGGCTTCAGCGCCTATGACGCTATGACATACAATGCTATTAAACACTCTTTCTCACTGGGGTTTATGAGCCAAAATGAGATTTCAGAGTGTTTTATATTGCAACAATCATGGGCTTCCTCCAGCTGATATTTACTTGCATCAAAACTCAACAACAAGGTTACCGTCGTGCCAAATATAGGAATGTGCTATAGGGTTGGGGGTCCCTTACATGCCATTTATTTTCCAGGAACTGATTTAATCCATTGGCACATTGCTTAGATTACCATATTTAAAAAAGATTTCTCAAGCCATGTGCAATAAAAATTTGGAAAGCAAACTAATGGTAAAAAAAGAAAAAGAAATAGACAACAGGCACCAACAGCTGTCAACAATGCAAACATTGAAAACCTGACTGTGGAAAGAAGCTCATATAGACGACTTTGGAAAAAATGCAAACTCTTCTTTCCATGTTTCACGCATGTTGATTTGAAGGGGTATCTGTCAAAGATATAGCCCTTTCTCCTCTCTGGTTATTATTTATATAGAATAGAATAGAATAGAATAGAATAGAATAGAATAGAATAGAATAGAATAGAATAGAATAGAATAGAATAGAATAGAATGATAACTTTATTGTCAGTTTGAATGTACACTAATCAGCATACATTAAAATGAAATTTTGTTGCATATAGCTGTCAAAGGGTCCATCTTCAATATATACTACATAAACATGACTAAATCAGTCAATAAATAATATTAAATTATGTATATACCTATATATATTTTATGACATAGAGAAACAACACAGTCTAGTTCAGATGTATACATGTACATGGTGAGAAAAACAAATCTTGTGAGTTTACCAGACAGATGGCACAGGGAACAAAGCTGTTACAGAATCTGGAAGTCCTGCTAGAAATACTTTGAAACCTCCTCCCCGAGGGGAGCAACAGAAACAGACTGTAAAGTGGGTGTGTGGGGTCTCTAACAATGCTTCGAGCTCTAAGCACATAGTGCTTATAAGCAGTATCCTGAATAACGGGAAGGGAGTTTCCGATAATCTTCTTGGCTGTCCTTACCACTCTCTGTAGGGACTTTCTATCTGAGGCACTGCTGCCACCAAACCAAACAGTGATGCAGTTTGTTAATTTAGCATTTAGGAGCCATGGTGGTGCAATGGTTAGAATGCAGTATTGCAGGTTAATGAGGACCTAGATTGTTGGGGGCAATATGCTGATTGTGCTGTAAAGCATTGTGGAGTGGTATATAAGTCTAAGTGCTATAAAACCATAATAAAATCATCAAAATATGACACCATAGAGTTGAAATAGGATATATGCTGTAGTTCAATACTGTGTTTCCCTGAAAATAAGACTCTGTCTTATATATTTTTTTGCCACCAAATAAGGCACCGGGGCTTATTTTCAGGGGAGGGATGTCATTCATTGACTCACCTCACTTGCACGCGTTGCCCTGGGCCTCCTTTTCACTGTTAGAGGCCTTCAGGAACGTTTTCTGCAGCCAGCAAGGCTTTCCTGAAGGCCTTTGCAGCCGATAACAGAGCTCCGGATCGATCCGGACCTCTGTTATCAGCTGCAGAGGCCTTCAGAAAAGCCTTGCCAGCCTTGCCAGCTGCAGAAGAAATGGGCCGGCAAGGTAGGTATTGGGGTGTGCGAGGCCTGGCTGCAACTGTCCGAAGGCAAGTAGTAGGGCAGCTCTACCACCTCCCATCCCCACCCTAGCTTAATTTTTACCTGTGTACCCTGGAGTGGGCGGGGTCTTAATTAGAGCTTATTTTGGGGGGTAGGGCTTATATAGGGCACACATGTAAAAATCAAGCTAGGACTTACTTTCAGGTTAGGTTGTATTTTTGGGAAAAAACGGCATCTAAGAAAGGTAATAATCTAACTGCTTCTGGTATGGCTGCGTGGAGATCTTCCCTGATGCATTGAAATTTCCTGAGGAGACATTCATGACCTATATAGTTTGTTCCAGAGCAATACAGTTGCAGTGTTGGCTTTTGGCCATTCCCCACTGAAAGACCTTTCTTTTAGTTCTGGTATAGCCTATCATGATTCTGTTGAAGTGGTTACATATTTCAAGGCAACTTGCATTCCTAGAAGTGGTTTTGTTGGATCTGCGTGATCTGTTTGGTTGTGGCTATTAAAAGTCGCCCATCTTAACTGCCATTCTTCATCTAGATTTCAACACTGTGGTAAATTATCCCAAGTTGTCCCAAAGCTGCTTTTTCAAGAGGCAACTGTGCACGTTGATTTGAAGGGATGTCTTCCTTCAAATGGCTTCATTTGTTTTTATTTTTCCTTGAAGACATTTCGCTTTCCATCCAAGAAGCTTCTTCAGTTCTGACTGAGTGGCAGAGAATGGAAGGATGTATATTCTTTGCAGTTCTTCCATTCCCCTTCCAATAGCCATCATTCAGTCAGAACTGAAGAAGCTTCTTGGATGAGAAGCGAAACGTCTTCAAGGAAAAACACACTCCAATTTCCTTTCCTGTCACCTTCGGGACAACCATCACCTGGATGATTAGAGAATCTCCATAGGCAATTTATTCCAAATTGGTTTCCCCTCTGGTTAGATGACAAGACAGAATTTTTGGAAGATGCAAAGTCAGTAGAGTAATTTCATAACTGTTCTCAAAAATGTCAGAATTTTTCAACGTGCCAGACATTTAATTAATAATAGGGCTCTGGCAGATTCAAGAGGAATGGAGGAAGAATTGTAAGTTGCCATGTGTGAAGACTTCACTTATATTATAAGAGTGAATATATGAACTTATATAAAAATTTATATGAGCTCTAGTGGCACTGTGATTAAGTGCAATTTTGCAGACAAACTCCCAGCCTAGAGCTCAATCCCGATGGGGTTCAAGGTTGACTCAGCCTTCCATCCTTCAGTAAAATGAAGACCCAGATTGTTGGGGGCAATGTACAAATAATACTTACATTGTAGACAGCCCAGAAAGTGCTGTAAAATGCTATGGATCAGAGGTGGGTTTCAACAGGTTCTGTCCAGTTCTGGAGAACCGGTAGTGGAAATTTTGAATAGTTTGGAGAACCGGTAAATACCACCTCTGACTGGCCCGGCCCCCATCTATTCTCTGCCTCCCGAGTCCCAGCTGATTGGGAGGAAATGGGGATTTTACAATGTCCTTCCCCTGGAGTTGGGTGGGAATGGAGATTTTACAGTATCCTTCCCCTGCCATGGCTACCAAGCCACGCCCACTAAGACACATCCACAGAACCAGTAGTAAAAAAATTTGAAACCCACCACTGCTATGGATGGTATATAAGCCTAAATATTATGCTATTGCTATATTGGAAGGAAAAAACAGGAATCTTGGAAGAAGAGAATTGGAGCAGCCAGGAGGAGGAGGAGGAGGAGGAAGAGGATGATGATGATGATGATGATGATGATGATGATGATGATGATGATAATAATAATAATAATAATAATAATAGTAATAATAGTAACAATGACAACTTTATTGTCATTGTACGTGTATACACATTATACCCATACAACGAAATTCACTTAACACCCAAAGACCAGGTTTAACACACATAACAATCCCCAAACACATCCCCACCCACCACAAATTCTCCACCCCTAAACCACCGAAACATCCACACAACAGACCAAGTAATGCTGTCCAACAGCTCACTGATGGTGGCCCTTTAGTTCATTGTTGAGTGCAATTATAGCTCTGGAATAAAAACTATTCAGAAAACGTGTGGTCCGAGTTTTAATTGTTCTGTATCTTCTGCCAGAAGGCAACAGTCTTCTGTTGTAGCAGTACCTTAACATGATGGGATGGAGGAGAAACCAAGCAGAGGTAGCTGAAGGCCTCTACTAGGCAAAGAGAAAAACAGACGTGCCACAGAAGAATCCACAAAGGCAGAAGAAACAGTCTGTAGAAGATATAAATAAACTCTCTGTAAATAAGGCTAAAGCACTACCAGTGTAGAAGAAATAAACAAAACCCTGTCAGATAAAGTATCATCCTGCTTACCATTCCTGCTTGTCCCCAAACCATCCAAATTCAATCCATGACAGTGATCCAGATTAATTTACAAACACTCAAAAAGAGGTGTCCAGATGAAGAAAGATGGCTTCAACGGACACCTTGAGATGCTACTGTGGGGGATTCTTACATTGTTGCTTGAAAACCCAGAAGGAATTACACTTTTTGACTGGGTTTTTACAACAGGCTAAACAAGGCAACAGAAGAAGTAGGTGGGTGGTGGAACTCAAACACTGTTTTAGCAAGCTGTTGAATAAGGCCATCTCATGAACACCTCAATATAACTGATATGTTTGACCAGGCAAGGAATGTAGCACATTTTACATGAATGCATCATATCTACTATGAGCCATGGTGGCACAATGGTTAGAAGAATGCAGTATTGCAGGCTAATTCTGCCGACTGCCAGCAGTTCGATCCTGACCGGCTCAAAGTTGACTCAGCCTTTCATCTTTCTAAAGTCCATAAAATGAGGACCCAGATTGTTGGGGGCAATATGCTGACTCTGAAAACTGTTTAGAAAATGCTGTAAAACAATGTGAAGTGATACATAAGTCTAAGTGCTATTGCTACTTTCTAAATTTAAAAAACTCCCTTTTTACGATCCCATAATCCCTTAATTTGGTGTAGAATCAGGGCAACTGGATGGAGCTGATGAGAGTTTACTGGACAGATGCCCTTCCTGACACCACATGGAGTTCGCAGCAAATATTTTTTCTTTGTGCCCTAGGAGGGAAACATCTACTGCCACCAAGGATTGAACAGTGGTGGGTTGCCCCCGGTTTACACCGGTTCTATAGAACCAGTAGTAAAACCGGCAGGAGGCTCCGCCCACCGACCCCGACATCATCAGAATGCTTCTGCGCATGTGCAGAAGAGTGCGCACGCGCGGCCCCGCTGCAAACCGGTAGTAAAGGTAAGTAGAACCCACCCCTGGGATTGAACTCTCAACCTTCTGATTGGGAGGCAAGCGTCTTCACCATTAGGCCACCAAGCCGTTCAATGTACTTTCTAAATTAGACTTTGGCATATTGTGTGAAGCCAATGTTTCATCTCTTCTATTCTTTGGGTTTCATGGTTGGGCTCTACTTAGCAGCTGCGGGTGGGGCTACAACCACAGTGGGTCGGGCATGAATGAAAAGTGGGTGGGGCCTTCAGCATGTGGGCGGGGTGAGAATTTTCTGACGGTTCCTTCTGCTTTCCAATCAGCCTCCAGCCTCCATTTTGTCTGCAGTGCCTTTCTCCCTGATTGGAACTGAACCAGATGAATATTTCTTCCCACATGACCATTAGGGGTAGGAGCAGCCATTTTGACTTCAAAATCAGGTCAGAAGTAGTGAGGAAGTCTGTTGTAACTTTGAACAGTTGCTAAGTAAGAACTACCTGCGGATTCCATGGCCTCAGAAAGTTTTTAAGTCGTGATCTAAATTGATTTAATTAATCTTTGCAGTATTTTTAGAGCAGATCTTTAATCCCTCAATACCAAAATGGATTCATTTCTCATCTGACTAACCTCAACTAAGTTAGTCATATATAGCTAAACATTTTCATATCTCACCAAGAAACCTTTCATAGACATATTAATGCAAAGTAGTTTAGCTTTTTAAAACAGAAAACGAAGTGACGGCATCAGTTTCTCATTAAAAATAAAACAAAATCTGTACCGAGCATTTCGTATCTAGGATTGTCGTATCCGAGCATTGTCTACTACAGGATATATTGGTACTTTTCTGTGTGATTTTCCCCTGATACAAGCCACTATTAAGGTGTGAACATCACATTTAGAAGCCTTGGTAGCGCAGCGGACTAAAGTGCTGTTAAGTAGCACTTAGCTGCCAGCTGCCTGCAATTACTGCGAGTTCAAATCTCACCAGGCTCTAGCCTTTCATCCTTCTGAGGTAGGTAAAATGAGGACCCGGATTGTGGGGGCAATAAGATGACTTTGTATAAAAAAGAATACCGCTCAGGGGCCCCCAAAAGCCCTACTAAGCAGGTATATACAAAAGTATGAAGGCTATTGCTTAACACATTGTAAGCCACCCCGAGTCTCCGGAGAAGGGCGGCATATAAATCAAACAAACAAACAAACAAATAAATAAATAAATAAATAAATAAATAAATAAATAAATAAATCCCAAATCCCAGGCTGAATTAGGCCACCCTGGACTAATTCTGTAGTTTCAGAAGGCAAAGGGAGATTTCTCTGAAGCAAACAGAGCAGATCAAATAACCAGAAACTCTACAGAGCAGTGGGCCAGTTAGAGACCATCTGCATCCATCTTAGCTTCATCACTGGGGGTGTTTGAGAAGTTGCCAATATGGAACAGCTGTGTCCTTTTTAGTTCCATGGCATACAGTGGTGTGAAGACCTGGGGGTGCACCAGGAAAATGATCTTGTCTCCCAAAATATAAAAGCCTAGATTTGATAGGTGCTGCAAAGTATCCTCATGTTATCCTAGAAACGTTGCTCCAGAGAGGTATCATCTGGTACAAAGTATTGCCTTGCGAATAAACTGATGGACTTGGTCTGATGCAAATTGCTAGAGTCTGATATAGGATTCAACCTAGTTGAAAAGGATTTGAATCCGTTACTAGAAGTTGGCTGCTGCTGTTAAAATAAATCCAGGAAATAGGATCCTTGGAGATGAAACATATGTAGATGGGGATCAGAGGAAGAGATCAAGTCTTGCTTTTAGGCAAGAAGGGAGGGGAGGAAGGAAATAAAGAATGGAATGGAATGGAATGGAATGGAATGGAATAGAATAGAATAGAATAGAATAGAATAGAATAGAACAGAACAGAACAGAACAGAACAGAACAGAACAGAACAGAACAGAACAGAATAGAATAGAATAGAATAGAATAACAGAAGGGACATTGGAAGGGACATTGGAGGTCTTCTAATCCAACCCCCTGCTTAGGCAGGAAACCCTATGCCACTTCAGACAAATGGATATCCAACATCTTCTTAAAAACTTCCAGTGTTGGAGCATTCACAACTTCTGGAGGCAAGTTGTTCTACTGATTAATTGTTCTGTCAGGAAATTTCTCCTTAGTTCTAAATTGCTTCTCTCCTTGATTAGTTTCCACCCATGGTTCCTCCATGGAAGGAAGGAAGGAAGGAAGGAAGGAAGGAAGGAAGGAAGGAAGGAAGGAAGGAAGGAAGGAAGGAAGGAAGGAAGGAAGGGCCTTTGATGGTCAGAATGCCAGAATAACAGAATTGGAAGGGACCTTGGAGGTCTTCTAGTGCAACCCCCAGATCAAGCAGAAAACCCTATAACATTTCAGACGTGATTGTCCAGTCTCTCTCTTAAAAAACACTGTTGGAGCACCCACAACTTCTGTAGGCAATTGGATCCATTGTTTCTTGTCCTGCCTTTAGGTGCTTTGGAGAATAGGTTGACTCCCTCTTCTTTGTGGTAGCCCTTCAAATATTGGAACACTGCTATCAGGTCACCTGTAGTCTTTCTTTTCATTGAACTAGAATTCTTCTTCTTCTTCCTAGAGTATTCCCGCAGGTGCAGGGTCTGCTTTTTGGATCATTGAATGCCACTTTGCACGGTCAGCTGCGTTTCCAGGGCTCAGGCCCATGGCTTGCGTATCTTTGTTGATGGGGTCTTTCCATCTCTGTTTTGGACGCCTGCGAGGTCGTCAACCATTGACTTCTAGTTGGTAGGCATTCTTGGCCACAGTGGAAGATGCTGTTCTTAGGACATGTCCGTACCAGCGGAGTTGGCCTTCTCTCATCTTCTCTATAATTTAATCTAATTCCTGCAACTGTTCTTCATATGTTTTAGCCTCCAGTCCCCTAATCATCTTTGTTGCTCTTCTCTGCATTCTTTCTAGACTCTCAATATCTTTTTTACATGGTGGCAACCAAAACTGGATGCATTATTCAAAGGTGGTATTTTTGTTGTTGTTAGTTGCGAAGTGGTGTCTGACTCATCGTGACCCCATGGACAACGTTCCTCCCGGCCTTTCTGTCCTCTACCATCCCCCGGAATCAGAGGTGGGTTTCACATAATTTTACCACTGGTTCACTGCACACCGAAAATGCACGCATGCACGCAGCTTAGAAAATGTGGCTAAATAGGATGGCATAGCACTGTTCTGTCCCCGTACCCCACACGCATCCCCACAGACGGCCCAGTGTTAATAAGCCACACAACAAAACTCTTTGAAGATAAAGCTGGCAGCAACCCAGTGGCTAGCTGCCAATTCAGACTTTACTCACACAAAACAAAGATAAGACTGCAAGCATTCCGATAAAACAGGCAGAGGGTCAACAATACAAGGATTAATCCAAATGCAGTCTGATAAAGCAGGCAAAGTCCAGTAACGCAAAGATCATGGAGTATTTCCAGTTTTTGCTTGTCACAAACTGAACCGGCCACCACACCCACATTTATACCCTGTGGGGTGTGGTCCAGTGACTCAGCTAATCTCTGGCATGCCTTCCCCTCTGCTGTGCACTCTTCTCCCTGCGCCTCTGTCACGGGTCCAGCCAGCACTTATCTTCTTCAACGCTATCCACCTGTGGCTGCGGGGACATGCTTGGCTCTGAGCCTATCGTTTGGCCCTCGGTGTCCTCCGGAGGCATTGCCAGAGAGGAGGTTCCTGGAGAGGGAGGCCTTGCCAACTCCTCTCCCCCACTCTCAGAGTCTGCATCTGTCGATAGCCCAGGCTCAGGCAACGGAGCCACAACAAGCACAGGTCGCCACTACCGGTTCGCCCAAATCGGTCTGAACCGGCTGAATACCATCATTGTCCAGAATCCGTTTAAGCTCATGCCGACTGCTTCAGTGACTTCATCCAGCCACCTCGTTCTCTGTCATCCCCTTCTTGTTTTGCCTACAGTCATTCCCAGCATTAGGCTCCTCTCCAGTGAGTCCTTCCATCTCATTAGGTGGCCAAAGTATTTGAGCTAAGGTGGTCTTACCAAGGCCTTATATAAAGTGGTATTAACACTTCGTGTGATCTTAATTCTTTTTTTTAAATAAATATTTTATTGATTTTCAACAATTAAAATATAAAAAGAAGAACATTTGTGCATAACTGTGACCATTTACAGTACATGACATATTACTATATTTCACTTCTACTTTATACCTTCTAACTAAATTCAATCCTACCTTATCTAATTTTTTCCTATTCTCAATCCCTTTGTACCGCTTCTCCCATGTTATATAATATTCCAAATCCATCAATCCAAAGCTCAAGTGTCATTTTGTCCATTTCAGCACAGTCCAAGACTTTTTTAATTATTAAGTCTTCCAAGGATATATTTGTGTTTCTCCAACACTGTGCAAAGGTTAGTCTTGCCGCCATTATTATATGTAGAATAATGTACATTGTTTTTTTGTCGTATTTCTTTTTCGTTATCCCCAGAAGATATTCTATTTGGATGCCAGTTAATTCCTGTAACCAGGGAAAATACCTTGATCACATGTGATCTTAATTCTATCCCTCTGCAAATGCAGCCTAGCGTTGGCTTTTTTGGCAGCTTTTTAAAATATTTATTTATTTATTGGTTCAATTTATATGCCGCCCTTCTCCGGAGACTCGGGGCGGCTTACAATGCGTTAAGCAATAGCCTTCATACTTTTGTATATACCTGCTTAGTAGGGCTTTCGGCCCCCCCTGAGACGTGTTCTTTTTTATACAAAGTCAGCTTATTGCCCCCACAATCCGGGTCCTCATTTTACCTACCTCGGAAGGATGGAAGGCTGAGTCTTCTAGTCCAACCCCCTGCTCAGGCAGGAAACCTAGATCGTGTTTCCCAAAAAATAAGACCCTGTCTTATATTTTTTTTGAACCCAGAAATAAGCGTTTGGCCTTATTGCCATGCACTCAAAAGCTTATTATCAGGGGATGTCTTATTTTGGGGAAAACAGGGTACCATTGCAGATAAATGGTTTATTTATTATTTATTTATTAGTTCGATTTATATGCCGCCCTTCTCCGGAGACTCCGGGCGGCTTACAATGCGTTAAGCAATAGCCTTCATATTTTTGTATATACCTGCTTAGTAGGGCTTTCGGCCCCCGCTAAGTGGTGTTCTTTTTTTTATACAAAATCAGTTTATTGCCCCCACAATCCGGGTGCTCATTTTACCTACCTCGAAAGGATGGAAAGCTGAGTCAACCTTGAGCCTGGTGAGATTTGAACTCGCAGTAATTGCAGGCAGCTGGCAACTAAGTGCTACTTTAACAGCACTTAGTCCACTGCGCCAGCAAGGCTCTTGGCTTGGTTGTCCAATCTCTTCTTAAAATCCTTCATTGTTGACGCACCCTCAACTTCTAGACTAGATGACCTACAAAGTCCCTTCCAACTCTGTTAATCTGTCACTACAGATTGCTGTAGAAGCTGGTTCAAATCTTGAGGCAAGTAGTCATTCCACTGATTAAGTGTTCTCATTGTCAGGAAATGTTTCTTTAGTTCTAGGTTGCTTCTCTCCTTGATTAGATGGAAACATGTTCTGCCTTCAGGTGCTTTGGGAATAGGTTGACTCTCTCTTCTTTGTGGCAACCCCTTACATATTGCATTCGGAGATGGTATTCAGCCGGTCCGGATAGGTTCACCCAAACCAATAGTGGAAATTGCCTTGGCTCTATGCCATTCGATGGCATAGAGCCAGGACATCCTTAGGCACATTTTTGAGGCCGGGCGCATGCACAGAAGGTGTGCGCATGAGGAAAGAGCATGCGTAGAAGGCCAGGTACATGTGCGGAAGGCAGGCGGGCTCACAAACTGGGTGCGCGCACATACGCACACAGCGAGCATGTGTGCAGCGAACCAGTAGTAATATAATCTGAAACCCACTGCTGATTGCATTCAAGTGAATATTCATCTGAATGCATGAGAGGCTAAAAGGAGTAAGGGATAAGACATGCATACAAGCCTGTTCTATATTCATCCTGGACTTCTATGTACTCAGTCAGTTATATCCACTCAGAATAAACGTAGCTTGAAAATTAGGAGCGACAATAAAGCAAATCATCCCAACGGATCTCCACTCTTTTTAGAAAGGCAGAAAGCAACATCTGTATGTGTTCCACAATCCAAACAGTTAGTGACAAGCAGCTGGTATTAGCAAAAATAAATCAGTTGGCAATCCTTTAGAACAGAGGTGTTCAACCTTGGCAACTTGTGGACTTCAACTCCCAGAATTCGAAGGGAGTTGAAGTCCATAAGTCTTAAAGCTGCCAAGATTGGACACCCCTGCTTTAGAATCTGTTTTCTGATTATCAAACACATGCAAAACATTGGCCCTTAAAAAGAGAATTCCAATCAATCTGTGTCTCTTTGGGGTCTTGTTGGGTGTCATTCAGTGGTGAAATCCAAATTTGTTTTACCACTGGTTCTGTGGATGTGGCTTGGCGGACGTGGTGTGGCTTGCTGGGCATGACAGGGGAAGGATACTGCAAAATCCCCATTCCCTCCCCACTCCTGGGGGAAGGATATTGCAAAATCCCCATTCCCTCCCCACTCTGGGGCCAGCCAGAGGTGGTGTTTGCCAGTTCTCCGAAATGCTCAAAATTTCCGCTACCGGTTCTCCAGAACCTGTCAGACTCTTCTGGATTTCACCCCTGGTGTCATTCCTTCACTTTAATCAGGCAAGAGGGATTCATAAAAGGTTCAGGAAATGTTGAAGCAGAACAAACCACTGCTGTTCTTGTGAGTTTGGGGAGGGGAAGCAGAGGTGGGTTTCCCATAATTTTACCATTGGTTCACCACGCACCGAAAATGTGAGTGCGTGCGTGTGCACGTTAGCTTCACTCGTGCATGCACCTTCTGCGCATGTGTGCAGCCTTCCACGCATGCACTTTGCTCGCAGGTGGAGCTTGCACACATGCATGCAGCCTAGAAAACGTGGCTAAATAGGACGGCATAGTGCCAGGACGGCCCACCCATAGGCTGCAGGTCACCACTACCAGTTCGCCCGAGCCGGCCTGAACCGTTTTGAACCGGCTGAATACCAGCACTGGTGGAAAAGCATTCATTTTTCTTAATTGTCAAAAAAAAAAAGTACTCTGACAACACACTGATTATTTCTGGCTCATGGCTGTATTTTTATTACGTGACAGCGTTGAAGACGAAAAGATGATCCCTCCTAAACATATATTAGACCTGGATGATTGAGAATCTCTACAAACATATATTAGAGAAACAATAGGGACTTTTTTTGCATAGGGGAAAAAGATTGTTTCCACGGCGTGTATTGAAATGACAATTTGAGATAAATGTCATTGCAATCTGTGGCATGGTGCTCACCCCATGGGGAACATCTCAGGAAAACATCAAGAGTGTTTCATAAATTAAAAGGGAGGGAATTAAAGTGGCAACGGGTGGAGGACCAGTCAGAAGGTGGGATGCCCTGACAATTGATTTCCTGTGGTTTTGAGGGATAAATGCACTGTTAATTTTTTTTAAGAGGACAGATTCCCATGGCTTCTGATGAAATGGTTACTGCTTTGACTTTTGATGATGGCAATTATATCTAGAACACAGATGAGCTCGATAATGAGGGGTCTTTGGTGCTGTAGGAAGTTAGCACCCACCCCTCTCCTAGGAAGATGACATATTTTAGGAAATATTAAAAGGGCAAAATATTTTCCCTAAAAGGGAGGCAGAAACTCAGCCCCCCCACCCCCCTTGTCAATGGGCCATTAAGGCCTGGGCCAGTCTATTCTACATAACAAAGACCTACTCCTTTAGGCAGAACCATAGTAGGAATTGCCCAAAGTTTTTTCATTACATCATCACTCAGCAAGGCTCAACCAAGCCTGGGACACAGACAACTTACAAAGTTACCCCTGCATGATCCCATGGGAGTCTGACAACCAATCAGAATACAAGCTCAAATTCAAAGCCCAACAGAGGATATAAATCTCTCTCACCCATGTGCCTTTTTTGCCTGGGATCTCAAGCCATGTGATCCTGTCCACCATTAAACCATCTTTCCAAACAGCCACCATGAATCCAGTGTCTTTCCCCCCACTTGGAACTGAACCCAGATGGACATTTCTTTCAACAGTGCTCTCGGAGCTTGGTTGTGTTCTTGCAGGCGTTTCATTACCCAAACTAGGTAACTTCATCAGTGCTGAGCACTGAACTCAGTAAAGAAAGCTTGTTGCAGGTCCTAATGTCAACCCTGAAGTTGGCCTAACTGTGGCCATTTTCTCCTTGTAGCTTTTCTCTAGGGAGGTTTCTCTTCTCTCTGCTTCAGGGCTGACACAGCCTGGAGCTGAGGGACCAGGGAGGAGGGTGCACAGATAGCTGGGGTGTTGCAGCCTAAATAAAATTATTTCCCCTGGGAATCAAGGATGTTGGTGCAGATGTTCGAAAGGTGGAGACTGAGGTCACCTAGCAACTGGACTACATGGTGATTGGAACCTGTGACTGGAGACTCTGGGGGGAAGTGACAAAGTTTTACTTTTAATTGGGTGAAAAACCGGCAGGAACTTAGAGCCGGTTTTCCACCAAGAAGGTGCCAATTTGATATGTCCCAATAAAATGTTCTTTGAGGAAATTGCCTGCCTTTGAGAAGTCCTTCAGGATAATCACCAATCCCCCTTGACAGGCTGCCAAAGACCTAATTGGCAAAGCCACACAGTTCAGAATCAAACAGAGCTTCAGGCTTTAAGATGAACTGAATGAACAAACGTTGCTTCCTGCAAAGGCCCACATGCCTTTGCTCCTCTTTTAAGCCTTATGGGAGGGGCCAATCATCTCCCAGCCCTACTCCCGAGTCATCCCTTTTGTTTTAGCTGTTCTTGCCTTCTGGCAGCTCTGTGCATGCACACACTGGAAACAGGTTCCTCTGCCTCGCTGAGGTCCAACTCTGGAGGCTCCGGAGGCAGCACATAACTCCCAGATGGCCCTTTCTCTGCCTCCAATGCAGAGCCCTCGTCCGAGCCTTCCCCAGACTCCAGAACTGGCCCATGGTCCTCCCCAGCCTCCTCACTGTCCGACTCTGCTGCCAGCTCCACAGGCTGCTGGTAGACCACAACAGAAAGGTAAAATGAAGCAAAGCTCACTTAACAAATGTCGTATTCAGCAACCAAAATGTTGGGTTCAATTGTGGTCGTAAATCAAGGACCACCTGTATTTCCCAGAGAAAAGGATGGTCCTATCCTTGCTCGTGTTCTAGAAGGCAATCAAGACCTGTCTCCTCTGAAGCACCCTTGGGAATAAGAGAATCCTGAATTGTTCCTCAGCAACTACGCCAGTTAACTGTTGAGTATTGTGATGAACATGACTCCATGGTAGTCCATGATCATGATTTTATTGCTGTCATTAGTCATTTTAATTTTTGATTCATGCATCTTTTAATTGTAGTTGTTGAGGAGTCGTGTAAGCAGCTCAGAATTATTTTCTGGTGAGAGTGGCGTATAAGCCTTTGTACATGAATGCATAAATGCTGGCCGAGATAGGCTGATGAGGGCTTTTGTTATGATAATTGTTTCTAAAATAAATACAAATGTAATGCTAGAGATTTAATTCAAGTGAGGCAATTAGTTGTTCCCATAATGGTCTACCATTTACTTATTAATGGAAAGGTATTTCCATTAATACTTTCAAATATTGCGTCGTTGGATTTCATTTTAATACTCTTATGAGTTACTTACATTGGAAAACTGATGCATTGTCCCATTAAGAGGCTGGTTTAATGGATTTAGGGAAAGTCACTGTCATTTACTTTACTTTACTTTCTACTTGACTTGACTTTCTACTTTACTTTACTTTACTTTACTTTACTTTACTTTACTTTACTTTACTTTACTTTACTTTACTTTACTTTACTTTACTTTACTTTACTTACTTTCTACTTTACTTTACTGTTGACTTGACTTGACTTGACTTGACTTGACTTGACTTGACTTGACTTGACTTCCCATATCCAAAACAACTCTGGTCAGCTTCCAACTAAGATCCAAAATATACAATATATAGAAGCATAAAAGAAAGAATTGACCAGAAGAGCAAAGTATTTAAAATAGAATCACAACAAGCAAAAGGACAAAAGCAATAGCACTTAGACTTATATACCACTTCATAGTGCTTTACAGCACATTCTGAGCGGTTTAGAGAGTCAGCCTATTGCCCACAACAATCTGGGTCCTCATTTTACTGACCTCAGAAGGATGGGAGGTGGAGTCAACCTTGAGTCGATCAGAATCGAACTCCTGACAACGAGCAGTGAGTTAGCCTGCGATACTTCATTCTAACCACTGTGCCACCATGGCTCCTTCGGGGGGCATCCTTTGAGGGACTGGAACCCATCAAAAAAAAGTTCCAGTCCCCCAAATCTTGGGGAACAACATTTTCCTAATAGCATAAGAGTGGAAGCCACACAAATCTCTGGGGAGGGGAAATCATTCCAGAGAGCAGGAATTGCAACACAATAGGCATAGTTCCTGAGTTCTGATAAATTGCTTGTTGTTGTTAGTTGCGAAATTGTGTCCAACCCATCGCAACCCCATGGACAACGATAAGGTGCTAAATATTGCTAAATTGATGGGCTCCAGAGTGCATTCACCCTAACTTACTGAATTGGATGGGCAGAAACAATTAGAGAGAGGCAGTCCCTCAGTTCACCTCCATTCACCCAATCATATGCTTTGAAAGGCTTTAAAAGTGAGAGCCAGTACCTCGGGTTGCACCCAGAAACATTACTAGTAACCTACTGGTAATCAATGTATCTCACAAAAGAGTGGGATAACGTGTTCATGTTGCATTCTGTCACTAACAGAGTGTTGTGGCCCGCCAGCAGCCTGTGCAGATCGTGGCTGATCCCGACAACAAGGAGGCTGGTGTGGTGTCGTGCCAGCAGCCTGTGCAGCCAGCGCTCGCGTCGGACAGCGAGGAGGCCGAAGAGGATGTGGTGCCAGAGGCAGAGACTCAGCCAGGGCCTTCAGAACCTCCAGAGGCTCCTTCAAGTGGAGAGAGCGAAGTGGAGGAGCCTCTCCTCAATGCTCGAGCACGCAGGGCTGCGAAAAGGCAGGAGTGGCTACTCAGGAGGAGGAGGTCTCCTCGAGAGTAGGGCTTGAGGATAATTGGCCACTCCCTTAGCCTATTTAAGTCACACGCAGTTAGTAAGTTTCTTGCTGGAAACAACTTGTAATTATCATTAGAGCATTTTTGGAAAAGTCTTATCGTATCTTGTTCTCTGGGCTGGTTGCCAACCTTTGCCGGACTTTGGTTTATTCTTGCTACTTAATAAATTCTATAAGGACCGTTGGTGTGTGTGAATATCCTCGGGAATCCGGAGCTGGGGCAGAACACAGAGTAACAAAATTGGAAGGGACCTTCAAAGTCTTCTAGTCTAACCTCCTGTTCAAGCAGGAGACCCTATATCAGTGATGGTGAATTTTTTCGGCACTGAGTGCCGAAAAGGGAGCATGTGCTGGTGAGCGTGCAGCACCAAATGCCGAAAAGAGAGCACTTCGCTTATCAAGGCCGCAACCAGGAAGAGGGTGCCGGATAAGGTACTTATGGTTTCCGGCGTGCCAGCAAGTCTTCTGGTTACTGCTGTGCATGCATGCAGATGATCAGCTGGCCGGCATGCATGCTCACACCGGAAAACAGAAGAGCAGCTCTTCTGGTTTCCGAAACTGCCACATGCACAAAGGCTAGCTGATCATTGTGTGTGCATGCACGTCAGAAATCTGGGAGAGGAATGGATGCCCGCCGTGTGTGCCAGGCGACATGGCTCCGTGCGCCACTTCAAGCACGCATGCCATAGGTTCGCCATCATGGTCCTTATACCATTTTAGACAAGTGGCTATCCTGTCGTTTCTTAAGTGATGGAGTACCCACAACTTCTGAAGGCAAGTGGTTCCACTGATTAATTGTTCTGTCTCGAAATTTCTCCTTAGTTCTCTCCTTGATTAGTTTCTATCCATTGCTTCTTGTCCTGCTGTTTTGGAGAATAGTTTGACTCCCTCTTCTTTGTGGCAACCCCTCAAATATTGGAACACTGCTATCATGTCACCCCTAGTCCTTCTATTCACTAGACCAGCTATACCCAATTCCAATTTTTAACCAACTGTAGCTTCTGGATGGTCTTTAAGGCCAACCCCATATTGAGCATAGTACACTAATTTTCCATTGATTTCCATAATCCATGAACATAAAAGGTGTAAAAGGTGCAGGCTGAGGAAAGCAGAGAAAGCTCCATTCTATAACTTCTTTTTTCTTTTTTCTTTTTGTTTTATAGGAGGAAAATTAGGAAGTAAAGCAATGCTGTGAAAAGTGAATCCTCAGCATTGTAGAGATATCACCACTTAATGCTGGAGCACAGATTTTGCTTACGTAAAATCAGAATTAGGGATGCATGCAGATTTGATTCAGAGATTTGATTGTAAAATGTCTAAATTTAATCAGCCTTCCCCATGGATGAATAACTGGGGTCAGTTCAGAAGCTTGGGGATCCAATTGTTGATACGAAAAGCCTTTTGAGATTCAGGCAATCAGATCAAACTGACCCGATTTTCCACATTAATTCTGGTAATCTAATTGGATTGAACTGATGATTTAGAGCACACTGGAGCTGATCCGAGCACCTTCCTCCAAATGCTAACACCACTTTCCTAGAAAGAGGCTCTTGTTCTGCCACAACTCAGCAGTAAGACCCAAAGGGGCTTTTTCAAAAGACAACTGGACTTTGCTTTTCCTTGAAGACATTTTGCTGCTCATCCAAGAAGCTTCTTCAGTTCTGACTGAATGGCGGAGGATGGAAGGATTTGTATTCCTTGCATTTGTCTGGTTGTTATTACTCTTTCTGAGAGCCATTAAGGCCCCTTGGGAGTTTATCTATGCCCTCAGGGTGTGGAATCTTCTTGGAACTGCTGAAAGGACTCTGTTGTAGACAGGAGATAGATGGTGTTGTATCCCTCCCACTCTTGATGTAAATGGACTCTTTGACTGCAAGGAATATAAATCCTTCCATCCTCCACCGTTCAGTCCGAACTGAAGAAGCTTCTGGGATGAGAAATGAAATGTCTTCAAGGAAAAACAAAGTCCAGTTGCCTTTTGAAAAAAGCACCTTTGGGATAACTATGACCTGAATGACTGAGAATCGGCATAGACCAGAGGTCTTCAAACTTGGCAGCTTTAAGACTTGTGGACTTCAACTCCCAGAATTCTCCAACCATCTATGCTGGATGTCTCTGGATGTCTCTGCCATAGACATTCAGCAGGAAGGCCTATTCAGTTATTTATTTATTTATGTTGCAATATTTTCAGGATCAGACTCAATAAAGATAATAGAAGTTAAAGATTTAAATATACTTCTCTTTAATCATAATAGGCATTCTATATTCGCTGAATATTCAAGATAGAAGCAAGGAAAATGGGGAGGATGGCTCCTTTTATATACAAGGGGTGGAGCCAGGAATGGGAGTGGTAAATTATGAATACATTAAAGTCCAAAGAATAAGTTAACCCCTGATGTTCCATATATATACATTATTTACACATTAGAGAATAAGGCATTTACATCTGACAAATCCCCCTCTAAATGCCGGTTCGTTATACAACACCAGTTACATTCAGATTCAGGACAATATAATACATATAATTTAGAAGTTAAATATTTGTGTTGTTTAGAAGGTAAGGGTTTTGTTAATATGTCAGCTAATTGTTCAGAAGTATCACAATGTATTGCTTTGATGAATCCGTCTTGAGATAGTTGTCTCACGTGCTTAAATTTTATATCAATATGCCTGGACCTTTGTCCAATTGCATCGGATCTAGATATTTCAATGGCCGCTTTATTGTCTTCATGCATAATAAATGGTAAAGTAGGTTTCTTCCAAACATCTGTAATCAAATCATTGAACCATACAAGGTTATTTGCAGCTTTAGACAAGCAAACATATTCCGCTTCTGTGGTAGAAGTGGCTACCAGTTCTTGTTTACCAGTATACCAGTAAACTGGACAATCGTTCAATAGAAAAACATAACCAGAGGTACTCTTTCTGCATGATGTATCACCAGCCCAATCTGCATCAGCATAACAAGTAATTTTTGGTTCTTTGTCATTATTGGGTTCCAATATTAAACAAAAATCTAATGTACTTTTCAGATATCTTAAAATTCTTTTGACAGCTTCCCAATGATACAAGGTTGGTTTGCTAACATATCTTGACAATAAATTGAGAGGTAATGCAATATCTGGCCTAGTCCAATTAGATATATAAAGGAGTGAACCTATAACTGATCTGTAAAATGTGTTGTCTTTAAACTCAGGGGAAGATTCATCATTGTTTCTAAGAAAATCAGTTTGCATAGGTGTGTCACATGTTTTGGCATTATTTAAGTTACATTTGTTTAGGAGTTCAATGATTTTATCTTTTTGAGTAAGTTTGAATCCCCTTTTAGTTTTGTTAATTTGTACACCAAGGTATTTATTCACTCTACCTAGTGATTTCAATGAGAAGTGTTCGTTTAACTTATTTACAAAGATTTCCCTGCTTTCTTTATGCTTTCCAATATATAAAATATCATCCACATAAATTAATACAAATTCAATATGATCATTACTCTTTTTTACAAAGAAACAGTTATCAGCAGTGGTGGCGTTGAAATCCATGGTCTTAAGTACTTTTACCAAACAATCGTACCATCTTTTGCCAGATTGCTTCAATCCGTACAGACTTTTATTTAATAACCAAATTTCGTTCTTATTAGTGTATTGACTGTGTGGTGCTCTTACATATATTTCCTTATCTAATTTTGCATGTAAGTATGCAGTCTGTATGTCATATTGAAACACGTCTAGATTGAGTGCAGATGCTACTACAAGAGCTGTTTTGACACTCTCTGTTCTCACTGTGGGTGAATATGTGTCAGTATAGTCTTCTGGATATTTTTGTGCATAACCTTGTGCAACTAGTCTGGCCTTGTATAAGGTATTACCTCCTTCTAAATTCTTAATTTTATAAATCCACCTGGTACCTATAATTGTTTTATCCTTAGGTGCGATCGCAGGTGTGAATACATTTAATCCTTGTAAACTTTCCATTTCTTTTTCCATAGCTAGTTCCCATTTTTCTCTTTCTTCACGGGGAAGTTTCAATACTTCCTCATATGTATTAGGTGTTATTTGTTCTCCATCCATATGCATAATATAATCTTTGTATTTATTTGGTATTTGGTTTCTATTATTTCTAATATTTCTTTCAGGTTTGCTATGGTTGTCATGCAAATATCTGGCTTCCTTTTTTGTTAATGTGTCTGTCTTTATTTTATGCTGACTATTTGTCCAAGTTTTGGTTTTGTTCTTACTTTTGTTAATATTTTGATTTTCTGTTGTTCCTTCCTCGCAAGATATATTATCTTTGCTTTTATTAGGAAAAATTTCATTAAGGTGCAACTTAGACCAATTGGCCTGCTCATGAAACACAGCTGTTCTGGATACTATAAATTTGTTATTATTATCAATGAATCTGTACCCTTTGGTTCCAGTTTCGTATCCCATGAATCTTAATCTCCTGGATACGTTTTCTCCCTTTCTCCTCAATTGTTTAGGTATGTGCACGTCTGCAGTAACTCCAAATATGTGCATGTGTGCTAATTTAGGTTTTCTATTGTACATCACCTCATATGGTGTCTTATTCACAATACTGGACCATGTTCTATTTTGAGTGTAATTTGAATAATGTAAGGCTTCTGACCAAAATTGTTTGCCTAAACCAGCATCCTCTAATGTGCATCTAATCATGGTTTGTAGTGTGGAGTTCTTTCTCTCTGCAATCCCATTTTGAAATGCAGAAAATGGATTGGACGTGAAATGTAGCATCCCTCTATCCTTTAACCATTGGGAGAATTCTTTAGACATGAATTCACATCCCCTATCTGTCATAATTTGTTTTATTCTGATATTATGTTGTGTTTCTATGCGTTTGTAGAATTCCTTAAATTTCTGAAAGGTTTCATCCTTGTGCTTTAATGTGTAAACAAAACCATAGCGACTGTAATCATCCACTATTGTTAGGAAGTAACGTTTTCTATAGGTAATTGATGGAGTTAATGGACCAACTAAGTCCATATGTACCAAATCAAAAATATTGTTAGTTGATCTGTTAGATTTTTTTGGTCTGGGACTGGTTTTTAGTTTGGTGGATTTACATACTGAGCATTCTAAATAATTTTCACAATTTTTTATTTTTACACCTTCTGCGTGTTCAGTCATTTTTTGCACTACAGGAAAGCTTGCATGTCCTAACTTCCTATGTAAGATGTGAGCACACTCATCATGAATTGGTTTACCTATTTTTGGTTTCTTCTCATTGTGTGTAATTTTGTTATCATGAGTTATTTTACATTCATCGTTGTCACTGTTACTGACATTTTCATCATCTGCTTCAATACAATCTTCCATATTTGAATCAATGTTATGTAACCATCTTTCTTTGGTTATCAGATAGGGTAGACCCCCTTTTATCATCACAGTGCCTACATTTGTTTTGTTCTTTTCTATTGTTGCTTTCCCCTTTGAGAAAACTATATTGATGTCAGATTCTCTGCTTAGTTTTATGGCACTTAGTATGTTGTGAGGTATTTCTGGTATTAATAATACCCCCTCTATTTTCCCTAAACCAGGCAAGGTCACATTTCCTCTGCCTAATACTTGAACCTTTTCTTGATTAGCTACCTTTATCACAAACTTATCTTCTGTAAATGAAGATAATATACTTTTGTTGTTAGTGGTGTGATTTGTTGCACCAGAATCAATAAGCCAATTATTGTTCTCATCTTGTTGTGTTTTGGTGCTGTCTTGTTTATTTAGCCCATTTAGTGACCCAGATTTTCTCTCTTTTGAATTTTCTCTACCCCCTCTACTTTCTCTGTAATTTGGTGGACTTCTATATTTGTGTCTATCTGTGGAAGATTGTCTGTAATTGTATTTGCTCCTATATTCTGGCCTATGTCTCTCCCTTGGGACTTTGGGACAGTCTCTTTTACTGTGTTCCCTGGATCCACAATTGTGGCACCTAAAGGCCTCATTATATTTATCTTGAAAGACTACTTTCCTAAAAGATTTGTGTTCTGTTTGGTTACTGGAACGATTTTTTCTTGAATTGTCTTCTGCTATCAATTTGTTAGATAGACTTTCTATTGATAAATATCCCAAATTAATGGTATCTAAGTGTGACATAAAGCTATCCCATGATGGACCAAGCGAATTGATAATAACACTTTTCATAGTTTGATCTGAAATCACTTCCCCCCTCAATTGCAGCTCAGCTCTTATTTTGTTTAGATTTATCAAATGTTCACTTATAGAAACCCCTGGTTTCACTCTAGAAGAAAAGAAATCCTTAGACATTCTTGTGGTTGTGGCTACGCTATCGCTGTGAAATAGATTAAACATGCATTGAATTATTTCTGATACAGTTAGGTTTGGTTTGATGCTATGATACATTGCAGGAGACACGCTAGAAATTATTATGAAAAATGCTCTATGATGTAAACAATCTATTTTTAAAGTCCAAGGTCTTCTTGGAGGACTAGTTATAAAGAATAGTAAATTTTCTTTCATAAAAATAACCTGAAGCTGTTGGTACCACTCTTGTAAATTAATGCCATCAACTCTAAGTTTTGGGAAGTCACTGGGTAAGTTCCCCACATTATTTTGTCCATTACTTACAACCTGAGGCAGTCCGTGGTCTCTCAAGTGCAGGAAATTACAGAACGGCATTGGGATGCTTGTAACGAGTCTGCGCGGTTCTCTGGCCAGTTCAAGTCTTTCGGGGCCGTCTACGTAGTTTTGCACATGCGCGTTGCTCATTTCTTCTTTGGCGCCGTTGTGGAAGGTTCTCTCCATTTCAGCTCTCTCGATCCGCTCCTCTTCAGATGAGTCGGTCTCTGGCTCGGTTTTTGGGGTTTTGGTGATGGCGGCGGTTCTTCTCTTTCTCTTGTGTGCGCTGGCACTCGATTCTGTCTGCGGT